>NC_083414.1:70758789-71481289 GCF_020745735.1 Hemiscyllium ocellatum
TCTCTCTCGCATCTCACTCTCGACCTCTCTCTCATCACTCTCTCGTCCACTTTCTCTCTCTCTCCTCCCTCCTCACTCTCTCTCTCGTCCTCTCTCTCTCTTCGTCTCTCGCCCCCTCCCTTTCTCTCTCTCTCTCTCTCGTCCCCCTTCACTCTCGTTCTCTCTCGTCTCTCTCTCTCTCTCGTTCTCTCTCGCATCTCTCTCTCGACCTCTCTCTCATCACTCTCTCGTCCACTTTCTCTCTCTCTCCTCCCTCCTCACTCTCTCTCTCGTCCTCTCTCTTCGTCTCTCGCCCCTCCCTTTCTCTCTCTCTCTCTCTCGTCCCCCTCCCTCTCTCTCTCATGCACTCGTCCCCCTCCCTCTCCTTCGTCCCCCTCCCTCTCTCTCCTTCTCTCGTCCCCCACCTTCTCTCTCCCTCTCTCTCGTCCCCCTCCCTCCCTCTCTCTCTCTCTCTCTCTCTCTCTCTCTTTCGTCCCCCCTCCCCATCTCTGTCTCTCTCGTCTCTCAGCGGCACGGTGGCACAGTGGTTAGCACTGCTGCCTCACAGCACCAGAGACCTGGGTTCAATTCCCGACTCAGGCGACTGACTGTGTGGAGTTTGCACGTTCTCCCCGTGTCTGCGTGGGTTTCCTCCGGGTGCTCGGTTTCCTCCCACAGTCCAAAGATGTGGGGGTCAGGTGAATTGGCCATGCTAAATTGCCCGTAGTGTTAGGTAAGGGGTAAATGTAAGGGTATGGGTGGGTTGCGCTTTGGCGGGTCGGTGTGGACTTGTTGGGCCGAAGGGCCTGTTTCCACACTGTAAGTCTAATCTAATCTAATCTCTCTCACTCGTCCCCCTTCACTCTCGTTCTCTCTCTCGTCTCCCTCACTCGTTCTCTCTCGCATCTCTCTCTCGACCTCTTTCTCTCTCTCCTCCCTCCTCACTCTCTCTCTCGTCCTATCTCTCTCTTCCTCTCACGTCCCCCTCCCTCTCTCTCTCTCTCTCTCTCGTCCGCCTCCCACCCTCTCACTTTCTCGTTCCTCTCACTCTCTCGGCCCGCTGGCTCTCTGTCTCTCTGTCTCTCTCTCTCTCTCTTTCTCTCTCTCTCTCGTCCCCATCTCTTTCATTCCCCCATCTGTCTCTTGTCCCCCCTCTCTCTTTCGCTCTTGTCCCCCTCTTCTCTCTCTCGTCCCCACCTCTCTCTCACTCTCGTCCCCTTCTCTCTCTCTCTTTCCCTTCTCTCTCTTTCGTCCCCTCCCTCTCTCTCTCGTCCCCCACCCTCTCTCTCTCTCTCCTCCCTCTCACTCCCTCTCTATTGTCCCCCTCCCTCCCTCTCTCTCGTCCCCCTCCCTCCCTCTCTCTCTCAATCTCTCGTCCCCCTCCATCTATCTCTCTCTCTCTTTCGTCCCCTTCACTCTCTCTCTTTCATCCCCTCCCTCTCTCTCTCATTCGTCCCCTCCCTCTCTCTCTCTCTTTCGTCCCCTTCGCTACCTCTCTCTCTCTCTCGTCCCCTCCCTCCCACACTCTCTCTCTCTCATCGCCCTCCCTGCCTCATCTCTCTCTCTCATCCCCCTCCCACCCTCTCTCTGTCTCTCTCTCTTGTCCCCCTCCCTCCCACTCTCTCTTTTCCTCTCTCGTCTCTCTCTCTCTCTTTCTCTCTGTGTTTTTTTTCTCTCTCTCTTTCTCTCTTCCTCTCTCGTTCCCCTCCCTCCCCCCTCTCTCTCTCTCATCCCCCTCCCTCTCTCTAACTCTCTCGTCCCCCTCCCCCTCTCTGTCTCTCTCGTCTCTCTCTCTCGAACCCCTCACTCTCGTCCTCTCACTCGTCTCTCTCTCGTCCTCTCTCTCGTCTCTCTCTCGACCTCTCTCTTGTCACTCTCTCGTCCTCTCTCTCTCTCTCCTCCTTCCTCACTCTCTCTCTCTCATCCTCTCTCTCACATCTCTCTCTCGTCCCCCTTCACTCTCGTTCTCTCTCTCGTCTCTCTCTCTCATTCTCTCTCTCGTCACTCTCTCGTCCTCTTTCTCTCTCTCCTCCCTCCTCACTCTCTCTCTCGTCCTATCTCTCTCTTCCTCTCTCGTCCCCCTCCCTCTCTCTCTCTCTCGTCCCCATCCCTCTCTCTCTCGTCCCCCTCCCTCTCTCTCTCTCTCTCGTCCCTCTCGCTCTCTCTCTCTCGTCCCCCACCCTATCTCTGTGTCTCTCTCGTCCCCCTCGCTCTCTCTCTCTGTCTCTCTCTTCCCCCCTCTCTCTCTCTTCCCCCTCTATCTCTTCCCCCACTGTGTCTCTCTCTCTTCCCCCCTCTCTCTCTCTCTCTTACCCTCTCTCTCTCTCGTCCCCGCCTCTCTCTCGTTCCCCTCCCTCTCTCTCTCTCTCTTTGCTCCCCCTCCCCCTCTCTCTCTCGACATCCCCTCCACTCTCTCTCTCGTTCCCCACCCTCTCTCTCGTCCCCTCCCTCCCTCTCTCTCTCGTGCCCCCTTCCTCATCTCTCCCTTGTCCCCCTCCCTATCTCCTGTCCCCATACCTCCCTCTCTCTCTCGTCCCCCTGGCTCCCTCACTCTCTCGTTTGTCCCCCCTCTCTCTCTCATCCCCCTCCATCTCTCTCTCTCTTTCATCCCCCTCCCTCCCTCTCTCGCACTCTCGTTCCCCTCACTACCTCTCTCTCTCTTACCCCTCGCTCTCTCTCTCTCTCTCTCTCGTCCCTCTCGTTCTCTCTCTCGTCCATCTAACTCTCTCTCTCTCTCTCGTCCCGCCTCACTCTCTCTCTCTCGTCCCCCCACCCTCTCTCTCTATCGCCTCCTCACTCCCGCCCCCTCTGTCTCTCTCTCTCTTCCTCCTCTCTCTCTCTTCCCCCTCTCTCTCTCTCTCAGTCTCTCTCTTCCCCTCTCTGTCTCTCTTCACCCCCTCTCTTTCTCTTTCCCCCCTCTCTCTCTTCCCCCCACACTCTCTCTCTCTTTTCCCCCCTCTCTCTCTCTCTCGTCCCCCTCGCTCTCTATCTCTCTCTCTCTCTCGTCCCCCTCCCTATCTCTCTCTCTCTCTCTCTCGACACCCTCGCTCTCTCTCACTATCTCTCTCGTCTCCCTCCCTCTCTCTCTCTCTCTCGTCTCCATCCCTCTCTCCCATTCTATCTCTCTCTCGTCCCCCTCACACACACTCTCTCTCTTGTGTCCCTCGCTCTCTCTCTCACTCGTCCCCTTGCTCTCTCTGCCTCTATCTCTCGTCCCACTCCGTCTCTCTCTTGTCACCCTCCTTCACACTCTCTCTCTCACTCGTGCCCCTCACTCTGTCTCTCTCTCTCTCGTCACCCTCACTCTCTCTCTCTCTGTCTCTCTCTCTGGTCCCCCCTCTCGCTCTCGCTCTCTTTCATCGGCCCCTCTCTCTCTCTCTCTCACTCTATCTCTCACTCCCTCTCTCCCTCTTTCTCGTCCACCTACCTCTCTCTCTTTCTCACTCGTTCCCCCGCGCTCTCTCTCTCTCGTCTCCCACTCTCTCTCGTCCCTCTCACTCTCTCTCGCTCTCTCTCTCGCGTCTCTCCTTCTTGTCTCTCTCTCTCATCTCGCTCTCTCGTATCCCACTCTCTCTCTCTCGTCTCCCTCTCTCTCTCTCTCTCTCTCTCGTCCGCCTCACCCTCGCTCTCTCTCTTTCTCTCCCTCTCATTCCTCTACCTATCTCTCTCTCTCACTCAGCCCCCCGCTCTCTCTTTCTCTCTCTCTCGTCTCCCACTCTCTATCGTCCCTCCCACCCTCTCTCTCGTCTCTCCTTCTTGTCTCGCTCTCTCGTCTCTCTCTCTCTCGTCTCTCTCTCTCTCTCGCCTCTCTCTCGTCTCTCTCTCTCTCCTCTCCCTCTCTCTTTCATCTCCCTCTCTCTCTCTCTCCTCTCCACTCTCTCTCTCTCTCGTCTCCCTCTTTCTCTCTCTCGTCCGTCTGACCCACTCTCTCTCTCTCTTTCCTCTCCCTCGCACTCTCTCCCTCTATCTCTTGTCCCTCTCCCTCTCTCACTCATCACCCTCCCTCACTCTCTCTCTCGCTCAACCCCCTCACTCTGTCTCTCTCTCTCGCCCGACACCCTCCCTCTCTCTGTCTCTCTCTCTCTCTCGTCTCCCTCTCTCTCTCGTCTCCCTCCCTCTCTCTCTCGTCTCCCTCTCTCCATCTCACTCTCTCTCGTCCTCATCCCTCCCTCTCTCTGTCTCGTCCCCCTCCCTCTCTCTCTCTCTTCCACTCCCTCTCTCTCTCATCTACCTCTCTCTCTCTTCTCTTCTCTCTCTCTCTTACCTCTCTGTCTCTCTCTCTCGTCTCCGTCGCTCTCTCTCCCTCTATCTCTCGTCCCCCTCACTCTCTCGTCACCCTCCCTCACTCTCTCTCTCGCTCGTCCCCCTCACTCTGTCTGTCTGTCTCTCTCGCTCGTCAACCCCCTCACTCTCTCTCACGTCTCCGTCTCTCTCTCTCTCTCTCTCGTCTCCCTCCCTCTCTCTCTCTCTCGTTTCCTTCCCTCTCTCTCTCTCTCCACTTCCCTCCCTCTCCTTCTCTCTCTCTCTCCTCTCCCTCCCTCTCTATCTCTCGCTCTCTCTCTTCCCTCTCTCTCGTCTCCCTCCCACTCTCTCTCTCTCATCACCCTCTCTCTCTCGTCTCCCACTCTCTATCTCTCTCTCTCTCTCTCTCTCGTCCCTCCCTCTCTCTTTCTCGTCCACCTCGCACTCTCTCTCTCTCTCTCTCTCATCTCCTTCCCTCTCTCTCGTCTCCCTCCCACTCTCTCTCTCTCTCATCTCCCTCTCTCTCTCGTCTCCCACTCTCTATCTCTCTCTCTCGTCTCCCTCCCTCTCTCTCTCTTGTCTCCATCCCTCCCTCTCTCTCTCTCTCTCTCTCTCTCTCGTCCCCTCCCTCTCTCTCTCTCGTCAACCTCTCTATCTCTCCCTCAATCTCTCGTCCCGCTCCCTCTCACTCGTCACCCTCCCTCACTCTCTCTCTCTCGCTCGTTCCCCTCACTCTGTCTGTCTGTCTCTCTCCCTCGTCAACCCCCTCACTCTCTCTCGTGTCCTTCTCTCTCTCTCTCGTCTCACTGACTCTCACTCTCGTTTCCCTCTCTCTCTCTCTCTCTCACTCACTCTCTCACTTGCCCCCTCTCTCTTTCTCACTCGCTTGTCTACCTCTCTCTCTCTTCCCTCTCTCTCTCTCTCTCTCACTCTCTCTCTCCCCCTCTCTCTCTCGTCCCCCTCGCACTCTCTCTCTCTCTGGTCTCCTTCCCTCTCTCTCTCTCCACTTCCCTCCCTCTCCTTCTCTCTCTCTCTCCTCTCCCTCCCTCTCTATCTCTCTCTCTCTCTCTCTTCCCTCTCTCTCTCTCGTCTCCCTCACACTCTCTCTCTCTCATCTCCCTCTCTCTCTCGTCTCCCATTCTCTATTTCTCTCTCTCTCTCGTCTCCCTCTCTCTCTCTTTCTCGTCCACCTCGCACTCTCTCTCTCTCTCTCTCATCTCCTTCCCTCTCTCTCTCGTCTCCCTCCCACTCTCTCTCTCTCTCATCTCCCTCTCTCTCTCGTCTCCCACTCTCTATCTCTCTCTCTCTCTCTCGTCTCCCTCCCTCTCTCTCTCTTGTCTCCATCCCTCCCTCTCTCTCTCTCTCTCTCTCTCATCCCCTCCCTCTCTCTCTCTCTTCCACTCTCTCTCTCTCGTCGACCTCTCTATCTCTCCCTCAATCTCTCGTCCCGCTCCCTCTCACTCGTCACCCTCCCTCACTCTCTCTCTCTCTCTCGCTCATTCCCCTCACTCTGTCTGTCTGTCTCTCTCCCTCGTCAACCCCCTCACTCTCTCTCGTGTCCTTCTCTCTCTCTCTCATCTCCCTGTCTCTCACTCTCGTCTCCCTCTCTCTCTCTCTCTCACTCACTCTCTCCACTTGCCCCCTCTCTCTTTCTCTCTCGCTTGTCTACCTCTCTCTCTCTTCCCTCTCTCTCTCTCACTCTCTCTATCCCCCTCTCTCTCTCTCTCGTCCCCTCGCACTCTCTCTCTCTCTCTCTCGTCTCCTTCCCTCTCTCTCTCGTCTCCCTCCCCTCTCCCTCTCTCTCGTCTCCTCTCTCTCGTCTCCCTCCCTCTCACTCTCTCTCTCCCTCTCGTCTCCCTCCCTCTCTCTCTCGTCTCCATCCCTCCCTCTCTCTCTCTCTCTCTCTCTCGTCTCCCTCCCTCTCTCTCTCATCTCCATCTCTCTCTCTCTCTCTCGCACCGCTCCCTCTCTCCTCTCTCTCGTCCCCCTACCTCTCTCTCTCTCTCGTCTCCCTCCCTCTCTCTCTCTCTCGTCTCCTTCCCTCTCTCTCTCTCTCTCCACTTCCCTCCCTCTCCTTCTCTCTCTCTCGTCTCCCTCCCACTCTCTCGCTCTCATCTCCCTCTCTCTCTCTCATCTCCCACTCTCTACCTCTCTCTCTCTCTCTCGTCTCCCTCCCTCTCTCTCTCGTCTCCATCCCTACCCCTCTCTCTCTCTCGTCCCTCCCTCTCTCTTCCACTCTCTCTCTCTCGTTGACCTCTCTATCTCTCCCTCTATCTCTCGTCCCGCTCCCTCTCTCTCGTCACCCTCCCTCACTCTCTCTCTCTCTCGCTCGTCCCCCACACTCTGTCTGTCTGTCTCTCTCTCTCGTCAACCCCCTCACTCTCTCTCGTGTCCTTCTCTCTCTCTCGTCTCCCTGTCTCTCACTCTCTCTCTCACTCTCTCCCCTTGCCCCCTCTCTCTCTCTCGCTTGTCTACCTCTCTCTGTCTCTCTCTTCCCTCTCTCTCTCTCACTCTCTCTCTACCCCTCTCTCTCTCTCGTCCCCCTCGCACTCTCTCTCTCGTCTCCTTCCCTCTCTCTCTCTCGTCTCCCTCTCTCTCTCTCTCTCTCTCTCTCGTCTCCCTCTCTCTCTCGTCTCCCTCCCTCTCACTCTCTCTCTCTCTCTCTCCCTCTCGTCTCCGTCCCTCTCTCTCTCGTCTCCATCTCTCCCTCTCTCTCTCTCTCTCTCTCTCTCCCACCGCTCTCTCTCTCCCTCTCTCTCGTCCCCCTACCTCTCACTCTCTCTCTCTCTCTCTCTCGTCTCCCTCCCTCTCTCTCTCGTCTCCTTCCCTCTCTCTCTCTCCACTTCCCTCCCTCTCCTTCTCTCTCTCGTCTCCCTCCCTCTCTTTCTCTCTCTCTCTTCTCTCTCTCTCTCTCACATACTCTCTCTCTCTCCCTCGCTCTCTCTCTCTCACGTCCACCTCGCACTCTCTCTCTCATCTCCTTCTCTCTCTCTCTCGTCTCCCTCCCACTCTCTCTCGCTCTCATCTCCCTCTCTCTCGTCTCCCACTCTCTATCTCTCTCTCGTCTCCCTCCCTCTCTCTCTCTCTTCCACTCTCTCTCTCGTCGACCTCTCTATCTCTCCCTCTATCTCTCGTCCCGCTCCCTCTCTCTCGTCACCCTCCCTCACTCTCTCTCTCTCTCGCTCGTCCCCCACACTCTGTCTGTCTGTCTCTCTCTCTCATCAACCCCCTCACTCTCTTTCGTGTCCTTCTCTCTCTCTTTCTCGTCTCCCTGTCTCTCACTCTCGTCTCCCTCTCTCTCTCTCTCACACTCTCTCCACTTGCCCCCTCTCTCTCTCTCTCGCTTGTCTACCTCTCTCTCTGTCTCTCTCTTCCCTCTCTCTCTCTCTCTCTCACTCTCTCTCTCCTCTCCCTCCCTCCCTCTCTCTCTCTCACTCTCTCGTCTCCTTCTCTCTCTCTCTCTCTCGTCTCCCTCCCTCTCTCTCTCTTCCACTTCCCCCCTCCCTCTCTCTCTCGTGCCCCCTCTCTCACTCTCTCTCTCTCTCTCGTCTCCTTCCCTCTCTCTCTCTCGTCTCCCTCCCCTCTCTCTCTCTCGTCTCCCTCTCTCTCGTCTCCCTCCCTCTCACTCTCTCTCTCTCTCCCCCTCTCGTCTCCCTCCCTCTCTCTCTTGTCTCCATCCCTCCCTCTCTCTCTCTCTCTCGTCTCCCTCCCTCTCTCTCTCATCTCCATCTCTCTCTCGCACCGCTCCCTCTCTCCCTCTCTCTCGTCCCCCTACCTCTCTCTCTCTCTCGTCTCCCTCCCTCTCTCTCTCGTCTCCTTCCCTCTCTCTCTCTCCACTACCCTCCCTCTCCTTCTCTCTCTCTCGTCTCCCTCCCACTCTCTCGCTCTCATCTCCCTCTCTCTCTCGTCTCCCACTCTCTATCTCTCTCTCTCTCTCTCGTCTCCCTCCCTCTCTCTCTCGTCTCCATCCCTACCCCTCTCTCTCTCTCTCGTCCCCTCCCTCTCTCTCTCTTCCACTCTCTCTCTCGTCGACCTCCCTATCTCTCCCTCTATCTCTCGTCCCGCTCCCTCTCTCTCGTCACCCTCTCTCTCTCTCTCTCTCGATCGTCCCCCACACTCTGTCTGTCTGTCTCTCTCTCTCGTCAACCCCCTCACTCTCTCTCGTGTCCTTCTCTCTCTCTTGTCTCCCTCTCTCTCTCTCTCTCTCTCACACTCTCTCCCCTTGCCCCCTCTCTCTCTCTCGCTTGTCTACCTCTCTCTGTCTCTCTCTTCCCTCTCTCTCTCTCTCTCTCTCTCACTCTCTCTCTACCCCTCTCTCTCTCTCGTCCCCCTCGCACTCTCTCTCTCGTCTCCTTCCCTCTCTCTCTCTCTCGTCTCCCTCCCTCTCTCTCTCTCTCTCTCTCTCTCTCGTCTCCCTCTCTCTCTCGTCTCCCTCCCTCTCACTCTCTCCTTCCCTCTCTCTCTCTCGTCTCCCTCCCACTCTCTCTCGCTCTCATCTCCCTCTCTCGTCTCCCACTCTCTCTCTCTCTCTCTCTCTCGTCTCCCTCCCTCTCTCTCTCGTCTCCATCCCTCCCCCTCTCTCTCGCTCTCTCTCATCCCCTCCCCCTCTCTCTCTCTCGTCGACCTCTCTCTCTCCCTCTATCTCTTGTCCCGCTCCCTCTCTCTAGTCACCCTCCCTCACTGTCTCTCTCTCTCTCGCTCATCCCCCTCACTCTGTCTGTCTGTCTCTCTCGCTCGTCAACCCCCTCACTCTCTCTCGTGTCCTTCTCTCTCTCTCTCTCTCTCTCTCGTCTCCCTGTCTCTCACTCTCGTCTCCCTCTCTCTCTCTCACTCTCTCCACTTCCCCCCCCTCTCTCTCTGTCTCATCTACCTATCTCTCTCTCTCTCTTCCCGCTCTCTCTCTCTCACTCTCTCTCTCTTCCCCTCTCTCTCTCGTCCCCCTCGCACTCTCTCTCTCGTCTCCTTCCCTCTCTCTCTCTCGTTTCCCTCCCTCTTACTCTCTCTCTCTCCCTCTCATCTCCATCCCTCTCTCTCTCTCTGTCGTATCGCTCCCTCTCTCCCACTCTCTCGTCCCCCTACCTCTCTCTCTCTCACTCGTCCCCCTCGCTCTCTCTCTCTCATCTCCCTCTCTCTCTCTCCCTCTCATCTCCCTCTCCCTCTCTCTCTCGTCCTCCTCCCCCTCTCTCTCTTCCACTTCCCTTTCGCTCTCTCTCTCTCTCTCTCTCTCTCTCGACACCATCGCTCTCTCTCCCTCTCTCTCGTCTCCCTCCCCCTCTCTCACTCCCGTCTGCCGCCCTCTCTACCACTCTCTCTCTCTCGTCCCCCTCTCTCTCTCTCGTCTCTCTCTCTCTCTCGTCTCTCTCTCGTCTCTCTCGCCCTCGTCTCTCCCTCGTCTCTCTCTCTCTCATCTCCCTCCTTCTCTCTCAATCTCTCGTCTCCCTCCCTCTCTCTCTCTCGCTCCCTCTCTCACTCTCTCTCTCATCCCCATTCCACCTTCTCTCTCTCTCTCTCGTCCCCCTCCCCTCTCTCTCTCTCTTCCACTTGCCCCTCTCTCTCTCTCTCTCTCTCTCATCTACCTCCCTCTAGCTCTCTCTATCTCTCTTCCCTTTCTCTCTGGTCCCCCCTCCTTCTCTATCTCTCCCTCTTTCCCTCTCTCTCTCTTGTCCCCCTCCCTCTCTATCTCTCTCTCTCTCTCTCTCTCGATCCCCTCTCTCTCTCTCTCTCTCTCTCTCTCGTCCCTCTCTCTCTCTCACTCGTCCCACTCTCGCTCTCTCTCTCTCTCGTCCCCATCTCGCTCTCTGCCTATCTCATACCCCTCTCTCTCTCTCTCGCTCTCGTCTCTCTCCTCTTCTTTCTCTCTCTTCCCCCACTCTCTCTCTCTCTCTCTCTCGTCTCCCTCGCTCTCTCTCCCTCTATCTCTCGTCCCACTCCCTCTCTCTCGTCACCCTCCCTCACTCTCTCTCTCGCTCATCCCACTCACTCTGTCTGTCTGTCTCTCTCGCTCGTCACCCCACCTCTCTCTCTCTCTCATCTCCTTCTCTCTCTCTCGTCTCCCTCTCTCTCTCTCACTCATCTCCCTCCCTCTCTCTCTCTCCACTTCCCCCTCTCTCTCTCGTCTACCTCTCTCTATCTCTCTCTCTCTCTTCCCTCTCTCTCTATCTCTCTCTCACTCTCTCTCTCTCATCTACCTCGCACTGTCTCCCTCTTTCTCTCGTCCCCCTCCCGCTCTCTCTTGTCAGCCTCCATCACTCTCTCTCTCGTTCATCACCTTCACTCAGTCTCTCTTTTGCTCATCTCGCTCTCTCACTCTCTCTCTTTTCCCTCCCTCTCTCTCTATCTCGTCTCCCTCCCTAGCTCTCTCTCTCTCTCTCTCTCTCACTCTCTCTCCCGTCCCCATCCGTCCTTCTCTCTCTCGTACCCCTCCCTCTCTCTCTCTCTTCCGCTCCCTCTCTCTCTCGTCTACCTCTCTCACTCTCTCCCTTCCCCCACTCTCTCTCTCTTTCGTCTCCCTCGCTCTCTCTCCCTCTATCTCTTGTCCCCCTCCCTCTCTCTCGACACCCTCCCTCACTCTCTCTCTCGCTCGTCCCACTCACTCTGTCTGTATCTCTCGCTCGTCACCCCACCTCTCTCTCTCTCTCGTCTGCTTTTCTCTCTCGTCTCCCTCTCTCTCTCTCTCTCGACATCCCCCTCCCTCTCTCTCTCTTGTCCCCCACCCTCTCTCTCTCTGTCTTCTTTTCTCACTCTCTTCCCTCACTCTCTCTCTCTCGTGCCCCTCTCTCACTGTCTCTCTCTCGTCCCCCTCCCTATCTCCCATCCCCCTACCTCCCTCTCTCTCTCTCGTCCCCCTGGCTCCCTCACTCTCTCTCTAGTCCCCCCTCTCTCTCACTCTCGTCACCCTCCCTCTCTCTCTCTCTCTTTCGTCCCCCTCCCTCCCTCTCTCTCGTCCCCTCCCTCCCTCTCTCTCTCTCTCGCTCATCCCACTCACTCTGTCTGTCTGTCTCTCTCGCTCGTCACCCCACCTCTCTCTCTCTCTCATCTCCTTCTCTCTCTCTCGTCTCCCTCTCTCTCTCTCACTCATCTCCCTCCCTCTCTCTCTCTCCACTTCCCCCTCTCTCTCTCGTTCCCCCGTCTCTCTCTCTCTAGTCCCCATCCCTCCCTCTCTCTCTCTTCCACTTCCCACTCTCGTCTACCTCTCTCTCTCCCTCTATCTCTCGTCACACTCCCTCTCCCTCTCTCGTCTCACTCCCTCTCTCTCTTCTCTTCTCTCTCTCTCTTCCCTCTCTCTCCCACTCTCTCGTCCCCCTCCCTCTCTCTCCCTCTCTCTCATCTCACTCCCTCTCTCTTCTCTTCTCTCTCTCTCTTCCCTCTCTATCCCTCTCTCTCGTCTCCCTCGCTCTCTCTCTCCCTCTATCTCTCGTCTCCCTCCCTCTCTCTCTCGTCACCCTCCCTCACTCTCTCTCTCGCTCGTCCCCCTCACTCTGTCTGTCTGTCTATCTCGCTGGTAACCCCAACTCTCTCTCTCTCTCTCTCTTTCGTCCCCCTCCCTCCCTCTCTCTCTCTCTCTCTCTCTCGTCCCCCACCCTCTCTCTCTCTCGTTCCCCGTCTCTCTCTCTCTCTAGTCCCCATCCCTCCCTCTCTCTCTCTTCCACTTCCCCCTCTCGTCTACCTCTCTCTCTCTCCCTCTATCTCTCGTCACCCTCCCTCACTCTCCCTCTCTCGTCTCACTCCCTCTCTCTCTTCGCTTCTCTCTCTCTCTTCACTCTCTCTCGTCCCCCTCCCTCTCTCACTCTCTCTCTCGTCTCCATCCCTCTCTCTCTCTCCACTTCCCCTCTCTCTCTCTCTCTCTCTCTCTCTCATCTACCTCTCTCTCTATATCTCTCTCTCTTACCTATATCTCTATCTCTCTCGCTCCCTCTCTCTCCCTCTCTCTCACACTCTCTCATCTCCCTCGGACTCTCTCTCTCTCTCTCGCCTCCTTCGCTCTCTCTCTCTCGTCTCTCTCTCTCTCTCTCTCGTCTACCTCTCTCTCTATCTCTCTCTCTCTTCCCTCTATCTCTATCTCTCTCTCTCTCTCTCACTCTCTCATCTCCCTCGCACTCTCTCTCTCTCTCTCTCGTCTCCTTCCCTCTCTCTCTCTCGTCTCCCTCCCCTCCTCTCTCATCTCCCTCTCTCTCTCTCCCTCCCTCTATCTCTCTCTCTCTCTCATCTCACTCCCTCTCTCTCTCTCTCTCCCGTCTCCCTCTCTCTCTCTCTTGTCTCCATCCCTCTCTCTCTCGTATCGCTCCCTCTCTCCCTCTCTCTCGCCTGCCTCCCTCTCTCTCACTCACTCGTCGCCCTCGCTCTCTCTCTCTCGTCTCCCTCTCTCTCTATCCCTCTCTCGTCTCCCTCTCCCTCTCCCTGTCTCTTGTCCCCCTCCCTCTCTCTCTCTCTTCCACTTCCCTTTCTCTCTCTCTCTCGTCTACCTCTCTCTCGTCTCCCTTACTCTCTCTCTCTCTTGTCCCCCTCCCTATCTCTCTCTCTCTCGACACCCTCGCTCTCTCTCCCTCTCTCTCGTCTCCCTTCCTCTCTACCACTCTCTCTCTCGTCTCCCCCTCTCTCTTTCTCTCTCGTCTCTCCTTCTCGTCTCTCTCTCTCTCGTCTCTCTCTCTCTCGTCTCTCTCTCTCGCTCTCGTCTCCCTCTCTCTCTCCCTCGTCTCCCTCTCTCTCTCCCTCGTCTGCCTCTCTCTCTCTCTCGTCCCCTTCTATCTCTCTCTCCTCCCTGTTTCTCTCTCACTCTTCCACTACCCTCGCTCTCTCTCGTCTACCTCTCTCTCTCTCTCTGTCTTCTCTTCTCACTCTCTTCCCTCTCTCTCTCTCTCTCATGCCATCCCTCTCTCTCTCTTCCACTTTACTCTCTCTCTCATCTACCTCTCTCTCTCTCTTCTCTTCTCTCTCTTCCCTCTCTCTCTCATCTCCCTCGCTCTCTCTCCCTCTATCTCTTGCCCCCCTCCCTCTGTCTCGTCACCCTCCCTCACTTTCTCTCTCGCTCGTCCCCCTCACTCTGTCTGTCTCTCTCTCTCTCGTCTCACTCCCTCTCTCTCTCCTCTCCCTCCCTCCCTCTCTCTCTCTCACTCTCTCGTCTCCTTCTCTCTCTCTCTCTCGTCTCCCTCCCTCTCTCTCTCTTCCACTTCCCCCCTCCCTCTCTCTCTCGTGCCCCCTCTCTCACTCTCTCTCTCTCTCGTCCCCCTGCCTATCTCCCGTCCCCCTACCTCCCTCTCTCTCTCTCGTCCCCCTGGCTCCTTCACTCTCTCTCTAGTCCCCCCTCTCTCTCACTCTCGTCACACTCCCTCTCTCTTTCTCTCACTTTCGTCCCCCTCCCTCCCTCTCTCTCGTCCCCTCCCTCCCTCTCTCTCTCTCTCGTCCCCCACCCTCTCTCTCTCCTTCCCTGTCTCTCTCTCTCTAGTCCCCATCCCTCCCTCTCTCTCTCTTCCACTTCCCACTCTCGTCTACCTCTCTCTCTCCCTATCTCTCGTCACCCTCCCTCTCCCTCTCTCGTCTCACTCCCTCTCTCTCTTTTCTCTCTCCCTCTCAGCCCACTCTCTCCCACTCTCTCGTCCCCCTCCCTCTCTCTCCCTCTCTCTCGTCTCACTCCCTCTCTCTCTTCTTTTCTCTCTCTCTCTTCCCTCTCTATCCCTCTCTCTCGTCTCCCTCGCTCCCTCTCCCTCTATCTCTCGTCCCCCTCCCTCTCTCTCTCGTCACCCTCCCTCACTCTCTCTCTCGCTCGTCCCCCTCACTCTGTCTGTCTGTCTCTCTCGCTCGTCATCCCACCTCTCTCTCTCTCTCTCTTTCGTCCCCCTCCCTCCCTCTCTCTCGTCCCCACCCTCTCTCTCTCGTTCCCCCGTCTCTCTCTCTCTCTCTAGTCCCCATGCCTCCCTCTCTCTCTCTTCCACTTCCCCCTCACGTCTAACTCTCTCTTTCTCTCTCCCTCTATCTCTCGTCACCCTCCCTCACTCTCCCCTCTCTCGTCTCACTCTCTCTCTCTCTTCTCTTCTCTCTCTCTCTTCCCTCTCTCTCCCTCTCTCTCGTCTCCCTCCCTCTCTCTCTCTTCTCTTCTCTCTCTCTCTTCCCTCTCTCTTCCTCTCTCTTGTCTCCCTCGCTCTCTCTCCCTCGATCTCTCGTCCCCCTCCCTCTCTCTCTCGTCACCCTCCCTCACTCTCTCTCTCGCTCATCCCCCTCACTCTGTCTGTCTGTCTCTCTCGCTCGTCACCCCACCTCTCTCTCTCTCTCGTCCCCTCTCTCTCTCTCTCGTCTCCCTCTCTGTCTCTCTCGTCACTCTCTCTCTCTCTCTCTCTCTCTCTCTCTCGGCACCCTCCCTATCTCTCACTATCTCTCTCGTCTCCCCCCTCCCTCTCTCTCTTCTCCCTCCCTCTCTGCTACTCTATCTCTCTCTCTCGTCCCCCTCACACTCTCTGTCTCTCTCTCTCTCGCTCTCTTGTCCCTCGCTCTCTCTCACTCGTCCCCCTCGCTCTGTCTCCCTCTACCTCTCGTTCCCCTCCCTCTCTCTCATAACCCTCCCTCACTTTCTCTCTCGCTCGTCCCCCTCACTCTGTCTCTCTCTCGCTCGTCATCCTCTCTCTCTCCCTCTCTCACTCTCTCTTGTCCCCAACCCTCCCTCTCTCCTCTCTCGTACCCCACCCTTTCTCTCTTCCACTTCCCTATCTCTCTCTCTCGTCCCCCTCACTCTCGCTCTCTCTCTCGTCCCCCTCTCTCTCGTCCCTCTCGCTCTCTCTCTCATCCCCCTCCCTCTGTCTCTCATTCTCTCTGTCTCTCGTCTCCCTCCCTCTCTCTCTCTCTCTCATCCCCTTCCCTCTCTCACTCTCTCTCTCGTTCCACTCCCTCTCTCTCTCACTCGTCCCGCTCTCGCTCACTCTCTCATCCCCATCTCGCTCTCTCTCTCACGCTCTCGTCCCCTCCCTCTCTCTCTCTCTCTCTCTCTCTCGTCCCCCTCCTCCATTCTCTCTCTCTCTCTCTCGTCCACTATCTCTCTCTCTGTTTCATCACTCTCCCTCTCTTTCTCACTCGTTCCCCTCTCGCTCTCGCTCTCTCGTTCCCCCTCTCTCTCTCTCTCTCTCGATCCCCTCTCTCTGATTCTCTCTCTCGCCCCCACCCCCCTCCCTCTCGTCCCTCTCCCTCTCTCTTTCTCACTCTCAAAACACTTCCCTCTGTGTCTCTGGCACCCTCCTTCTCTCGCCCCGTCTCTCTATATCACCCCTACTGCCTCTCTCTGTCGCCCCCTCCCTCTTTCTCTCGCCCTCTCTCTCTCGCCCTCTCCCTGTTTCTCTCTCTCACGCGCCCCTCCCTCTCCCTCTCGCTCCCGTCCCTCTCTCTCTCTCACCCCCTCCCTCTCTCTCTCGCCCCCTCCCTCTTTCTCTCGCCCCCTCTCTCTCGCCCTCTCTCTGTTTCTCTCTCTCACGCGCCCCTCCCTCTCCCTCTCGCTCCCGTCCCTCTCTCTCTCTCACCCCCTCCCTCTCTCTCTCGCCCCCTCCCTCCCTCTCTCTACCCGCCTCTTTCCCCCACCCTCCCGCTCTCTCTCTCTCATGACCCCTACCTCTCTCTCTCACCCCGTAACTCTCTCTCTCTCTCTCACCTCTCTCTCTCCTTCTCTCTCTGTCACGCTCCTCACTCTCTCACTCTCTATCTCTTACCCTTCTCCCCCTCTCTCTCACACCCCCTCCTTCTTTCTCTTTCTCGCCACACTCCCTCTCTCTATCGCCTTCCTCCCTATCTCTCTCACGCCCCCTCACTCTTTCTCTACCCGCCCTCCCTCTCTCTCTCTTGCCACCTCCCTCTCTCTTTCGCACCCCTCTCTCTATTGTCCCCCTCCCTCTCTCGCTCTCCCTCGTCTCCCCCTCCCTCGCTCTCTCTTGCCCCCTCCCCCTCTCTCTCGCCCCTCCCTCTCTCTCTTTCTCGACTCCCTCCCTCTCTCACTCGTCCCCGTCCCCCTCCCTATCTCTCTCGTCCCCCTCCCTCTCTCTCTCGTCCACCTCCCTCTCCCTCTCTCTCTCTCTCATCCCCTTCCCCCCTCTCTCACCCACCCTCTCTCTTTCGTCCCCTCACTCTCTCACTCCCCTCCCTCTTTCTCTCTCTCGCACCCCCTCTCTCGCCCCCTCCCTCTCTCACACCCTCCCTCCCTCTCTCACCCCCTCCCTCTCTCTCACCCCTTCCCTCTGCCTCTCACCCCCCTCTCTCTCACCCCCTCTCTCGCTGCCATCCCTCTCACTCTCTCTCGCTCCCTTCCTCTCTCTCACCCCCTCCCTCCCTCTCTCTTTCTCTCTCTCTCTCTCACCCCTGCCTCTCTCTCTCTTTCTCGTCCCCCCTTCCCTCTCTCTCAATGCCCCTCCCTCTCTCTCTCGTTCCCCTCCCTCTCTCTCTCTCGCCTGCCCTCCCATTCTCTCTCTCGCCCCCCTCCCTCTCTATCTCACTCCCCTCTCTCTCACCCCCCTCCCTCTGTCTCTCTCTTGCTCCTCTCTCTCGTCCCCCTCCCTCTCTCTCTCGTCCTCCTCAATCCCCCTCTCTCTCTCGTCCCCCTCGCTCTCTCTCTCTCGTCCCCTCCCTCTCTCTCTCTCGCCCCGTCCCCATCTCTCTTCGCCCCCCCCCCCCCTTGCTCCCCTTCCCTCTCTCTCTCGCACCTTCCCTCTCCCTCTCGCCCCCTCCCTCTCTCTGTCGCCCCTCCTTCTCTCTCCCGCCCCTCCCTCTCTCTCGCCCCGTCCACCTCTCTCTCGCATCCTCTCTCCCGCCCCAATTCCTCTCTGTCTCGCCACATCCCACCCTCTCTTACCCCACTCTCTCGCTCCCATTCCTCTCTCTCTCGCCCCCTCCCTCTTTCTCACCCCCTGACTCTCTCTCTCTCTCTCTCTCTCTCTGTCCCCCTTCCTGCTCTCCACCTCCCTCGGTGTCTCTCTCTTCCCAACTCCCTCTCTTTCCCTCCTACTGAATCTCTCTCCCTCCTGTCCCTCACTCCCTCTCTCTCTCTGACATACTCTGTCTCCCTGGTCCTTCCCTCTCCCTCTGACCAAGAGACTGGGGGTGAGGCTGCATTTGGGGAGGTGGGGAAAATGTGGTAGAGTTGGAATTGTTTGAGGGAGACAGCGATGGCATGCGTGAGAGGAAAGAGTGGAGGCAGGTAGAGAAACCGGGGTTGGGTTGTGTGTGTGTGTGTGGTAGAGAGAGTGGGGGATGAGGAGAGGTTTGAGAAAGAGAGTGTGTGCTGAAAAAGAGGGAGAATTGAGGAGAAAGAGTAGGGGAGAAGTAATGGGGAGGCCAGGTTGGAGTCGGGTGTACAGAGGGAGTTAAACCTAGCTCCTGAGCTTGGGGCACGGTGCCCTGCCCTTCTCTGAGGACCAGGCTTTGGGTTTGTCTGTCTCTCTCCAACTCAGCTTCTCCAACACAAAGACACACAATAACATCAGTCACTCTGTTGCTTGGACGCTTAAATCAACATTTTTATTGTTTACAAATGTAAGTGGTGGATACAGTCAGTGGGATGGTGCCTTTTCTCACTGGCCCCTGAGTTGTGAGAAACATTGAAATGTGTCCCTGTAACGCTCCTGTGGGATAAGGCTGGACAAACCAGCGCTCCCCTCAGTCTGTTACCATAGCGACAGGTTGCTCCATCGCTGAAACACTGAAATGAAATGAGAAAATCCCGTATGGATTGGTTAATGAGGGAATTTGATGGATGGATGGATTCGGGTGAAGGGATATTTCAGCACATTCTTCAGCTGCTGCCTGAACTTAGTCTGGGTCACGGCATAAATCGCGGTGTTTGAGCAGCAACTGAGGAGCTGCAGCATGAAGGCCAATTCCTGCACAAAGAGATGGAGATACACAGAATAATGCCCAATCCACCACATCCGTCTCCATATAGAATACAGCATGAACGTTGACCATAACAGGATGAAATTGGCAGAGATCAGAAACAGTAAAATGATGGATTTTTTTCGGTTTCTCATTTCTGTGTCAGACTGAGCGTCCCTATTGGTGTGAGCGCGGAGTCTCCTGCGGGCTCTGCTGGTCACTAAAATGTGTCTGACGGTGAGAACATTGAGCAGCAGAATCAGGAGAAATGGGACACACGGGGTTAGAATGTAGTGGAGGAACTCGATTGTGACCCAGACACTGGAGTATAGAACAGCGTCTGTAACATCACAAAACCAGGAGGGGGTCACCAGCCAATACCGAGCCGTGAGCATAAAATACCAGAAAATGTTCTTTAAACAGCTCAGCACAGTCACTGTTCCCAGAACCACAGTCGCCGTTTTCTCACTGCAATATTTACTTTTCAGCTTCCGGCAACAAATGACCACAAACCGATCAAAGGTGAAAGTGACGGTGAACCAGACAGAGGAGTCAGTGGATGCATAAAGTAGGACGGCGTGGATATTACACACAGGAACGGAGTACACCATGAAATAAAACTGTTCCCGATAAACAATGGGAATGTGTCTCAGGATCAGGTCGAGGATAATGACCAGGAGATCCGCCGCTGCCATGGCCCCCAGGTAACGTCTGACACATGGAGACAATCCACAATCTTTATAAAGCAGGACGTAGATGGTCACTACGTTAACTGTGAGGAAGGAAAACAAACCCATTATCCATCAGCCTGGAGGCAAAGGAACCCGTTTGATCGGGGACACAGTGAGATTTCCAAATGTGTCCCTATATTCACGGATTTACTAAAATAATTGGAGCTAGAATAACAAATGGGAAGACCTGAATTATTGATAAAAATGTGAAATAAACCACAAGAATCCCTCCCTCCCCAAACTCACAGAGACACATTCATAAGGACAGATGGTTTCTGGAACATTCCCACACACTCGATCACTTGAGAGCAGACACAGGTCACTCTTTCCCAGTTCCTAATACGGAGGTTGGAAACATTGCTGTCCTGAAGGATACTCTCCCAGTTTCCTGAAGACAACCGGAGTTTTGGAATTTCCTGTATTTTGGTTTAAATTGTGGTCGATCCTGTGTCGTGAAGAAATGTAAACGCAGGGAAAACGTATTCACCCCTTTAACTGCCTGAGGGGCCTTCGGAACAGTGTGTCCTTCTCCCTGGAACGGGATCTCTTCCCTCGGGATCTTATCATTTGTTCAATTCACTGACGTCCGGCCGTTCACAAACAACGTCAGGGACAGAACACTCCGGGGAATGTCAGTTATAGAAGGTCAGGGAC
The DNA here is from genome assembly GCF_020745735.1 of Hemiscyllium ocellatum. Classification (NCBI taxonomy): domain Eukaryota; kingdom Metazoa; phylum Chordata; class Chondrichthyes; order Orectolobiformes; family Hemiscylliidae; genus Hemiscyllium; species Hemiscyllium ocellatum. The sequence continues at coordinate 70,778,232 of NC_083414.1, forward strand.
AGAACAGCTCCGTGACCTGTCCATAACCTTTCCCCCTTACCCACCCCACCAACATGATGTGCTGTGCACAGGCTAAATATCTGTCCAGCACCAGGAGCTGCACTGACCACATTATTGCAGTATCTATAAACCTCAACCAAACAGTCTGACCATCACAGAGACCTGTGCAGTGATCACCCGTGAATTAATCTGTAAACCAGGAGCAGTTACCGTCCCGGCATGTAGGACTGTGTACCCCACCCCAGTGCATTGATCTGTAAACCAGGAGCAGTCACCCTCCCAGCATGTAGGACTGTGTACACCACCCCAGTGAATTTCTCAGTAACACTGTGTTAGATCAATGCAGAGCGCGGGGAAACTTGCAGCCCATGCTGGAAGTCACAGGATGTGCAGCTCCTATCCATTTATAGCTCCATATCCCCATTGGGCCATGACAAGGGGGTGCTGTGGATGTGAACATCACTGCCAGAGAGAGATGGCAGGGGAATCACTTTGGATCTGAGGAAATGTCCAGCAATACAGGACAAGCATCAATAACCTTCCCCGCTGTCAGGATAAGGGTCACTGTATTCTCTCTGCTCCTTCACACTCACGGTATATCTGTTATAACACCGACCATCCAACAAGGCTCATGGTCCACCACTCTCACTGCTGCATGCAGCATCTTCTCTCTCTCTCTCTTCCCCCCCTCTCTCTCCCTCTCTCTCTCTCCCCTTCTATCTCTCGCTCCCTCCCTTTCCTTCCCTCCACTACACCCCCTTTATTAATAACACTTCATTGATACAACACTGTGGACTGACTCTCCCCGGGCACCTCACCATGAACCTGTCCCCCAACTACACCAGCACTAACGCAGGGCCACCCACCCCAAACCTCTCTCCATCCCTTTCTCCCATTCCAGGAGAAACAGCCTGGAATAGCACAGAAAGGGCCAAGCCGGGCGGTGGAGTGCCCGATATTCATTCCCTCATCCCCCCTCTCCCCCCGCCATGTGGGGAGGACCCTGGTTGAAGCCGGAGAGGACCGGGACGCCTCGTGTGGAGATTCTGAAACATCCATGTCCCACCGACCGAGTAAGGAGCAATGTTCAGTGAAGGGCAATTCTCACTTTAAACCCACTGTCAGCTCCGTTTCTCCCCTACACAACTTAGAAGCCGTGGCCCTGATGCCATCTCCCTTTTGTGTCGAGCTGGTACAAATGGAATCCCCTCAGTATCGGTGGGCAGGCGGATGGGCTCATAACGCATCATCACCCCCACCTCCCAGGAAGGGAGCACGGAGAGTCCCTCCTACACCTCCTCCTTTAAACAGACACTGAAACTAATCTGTGATAGTTACTGCTCTCCCCACTTGTCCTGATATTTTCAACAATCTGTGCTCATATACAATCAGCGCCCTCTCCTCCTGCACCCCCTTTATAACGGTACGGCCTGTTTTAAACTGTCTTTCGTTGTCTTTCCTACCAAAGTGCATTACCTCACACTGCTCTGCATTGATCCCCATCTGCCATACACCTGAACACTAAATCAATGTGTGATTGTCATGTTAGAGTTCCACACTGTCCTCCATAGACTTCAGAGTTGTTCCAGGTTGGGTGCCATCTACAAACATTGAGATTGTCATAGCGTCACAGTCCCATGAAACAACTGACATCCTGCCACACACACGAATGTGAGCAAGTGAAATACTGCTATATTCCCACGGACGGAGTTGAATAATGACATGCTGTCAATAGAGCAACAAAAATCCTGACACACACCAGACGGAACGAATGAAATATTGACAAATCACAGAGCAAGAGAAACCGGATATGTTCCACTTATCTATATTCATCAGGGTATAATGTGATGAAGTTGAAAGCGTGTACTGTACCTTTAAGAGAGAGGGAATGCTGCTCTGAACTGAGAGTTTACAAGCCCCTGAGATATGAGAGGATGGCAGACCCAGAAACAATATATCGCTATTGAGTTGGAGTCAGGTAATAAGCAGTTCCGAGAAAGGGAGTCTCAGAGTTGTGAATATTTGATGTAAAAAGTTCACTTTCAGAGTTAAAAAATAAATTGATGGTTTTATTTAATCAGTGGAATTAGGGAGTTCTCTGTCACTCATATTTTAACACTTTAAGAGGTGAATTGAGCATTTATTTATGTCTAGTTTAAATTACCAGATGAACTCAATATTGTGCCCTAACCATTCCCATGTGTGTATCTGTGTGTCTCTGTGTGGGGCAGGTCTGGCAGTCTCTGTGGTGCTTAAAGTGATGCAATACCTCCACACGCCACTGCACAGGCATTGGCAGAGGGTGAAAATCAACAAAGATTCATTCAGAGAGGGGGAGGGGGAGGGGGAGGGAGAGGGCTGTTGCTCACAGCACCATCCAAACTGATGTCTCATCCATGTACTGATCTAAATGTCTTTTAAATGTTGTAACTATTCCTTCTTTCGCCACTTCCTCTGGAAGTTCTTTCAACACACAAGCCAGCTTCTGTCTAAAGTAATTACCTCTCAGGACTTTTGTAAACCTTTCTCCTCTGACTTAAAATATCCCTCAGGCTTCAACCCTCGACTCTAGGGAAAAGACAGTGGCCCTTCAGCTTTTCTGTACCCCTCATGATTTTGTAAACCTCCGTAACGTCAAACACTCAATCTCATACTCTCCAGTGGAAAAATGTCTCAGCCTATCCATCCTCCCCTTATAGCTCGCTGCCTCAATTCCCAACAACATCCAGGTTAATCTCTTCTGAACACTCTCCAGCTTGATAATATCAAGGTCAATAATAATAAAGTGAATGGTCAAGGTATTTTCTAAGGGTGGGGGAGACGAAAACTCGAGGACATAGGTTTAAAGTGAGTGGGGAAAAAACTACATGTGACCTCATGAGTAACATTTTTACACAAAGGGTGGTGTGCTATGGAATGAGCGGGAAGGATGACCAGGCTGGACACAGTATTCCAGAAGAGCCCTCACCAATGTCCTGTACACCTTCAACATGACGTCCAGATTACTATATTGAAAGGTCTGACCAATGAAGACAAGAGCGCTAAACATCTTCTTAATCACACTATCTATATGAGATACAAATTTTAATGAATTTTACCTGACGGCCTAAGTCTCTGTTCTACAACACTGCTGCAGGCCCTACTTTTAATTTTCATCAGTCTGTCTAGATGTATTATGAAGCATCGCTATGAGATTTTTACCTGAAACTTTGTGCCCGGGGATAGAGACATGAGCACCAATTAGCAATAGTCCCTAAAGCTGCAGCATGATTCCTCTGTATGTCTGTTCATCACCCTGTTCTGACACACTGTGACACACCTCCACAACAGGCAGGACTTGAATCCAGACCGTTTGGTCCAGAGCTAGGGACACTACACAGACGTTTAAGATTTGGAATAAAATCCAGGGTTCTGGCTCAGAGGCACGGGTACTACCCATGCCACAAGATCTAAACTTTTCCCAGACTTTGGGTCGCATTTTATGTGCCAGCTTTCAGTTCGGGATGGGATTTCTTAAAATCTGGTTAACATTACTGAACTACATAAATATTTTTCATTGTATTTTGTTAACAAAGGTATTTGTCTCAAATGTCAGATTGTTCACGTACTGGGCCATCGAGATAAGCCATAAACATCGTTAACTGCTATTATCTGCAGGCTGCAATATTAGGGAAATAAATCCTGCAGACATACTCTGCACAATGACGGGTCACAAATAGATATTTATAACTAATTATCAATGACAAAGAAAACATAATTTCTGGCACCAAAACACTAATAACGTGTGTGACTGAACTCTTCGTGAAAACCATGAAATGATGCCAGGACAGTGATTACTGTCCAGTCTCTCCTCCCCACTGACTGTGTCTGCAATTTGTCCCTCCTCTCCCTAACTGCACAAGGCATACCAAGCTCAGGGTCTTTGCGAAATTAAAGGCCAGAGTGTGCAGGCCTCCTGGAGAGTGTGAGCGTATTTTAAAATTGAAGAGGGAAAGTGAGGAGGTAATAATATCACACACTGGGCTGACGGGTGGCAGATGGAATTTAATTTCGATTAATGTGAGGTATTGGATTTGGCAAATCAAACAAGAGTAGGACAAACGCAGAAACTTATTTCACTTTCTCTGATAAAGTTGCCTGCCAATAATCATGCAGTCAGTCCAACTTTGTGATATGTATGGCTTGTCAAACTTTATATATGCCGTCTTCGAATCTTGATATTGGATAGGATCTGAATTTGTTGACCTTCTGATCGTGGACACAAAATCGCTGGGCCCCATCAGATTTGGGAAGTAACAGAATCAGCGTACTCCACCCGCTCTGACTAGGTTCAGTGATGTCTTCGATGAGCTTTGCAGCCACATCCTTTTGGACCTCGGTGACTTTGAGAGGATTAAGCCAGCAGGAGTGTTGTTTATCAGAACAGCATTCTCTACTTCCACCCCATACACAAAAGCGTAAGTCCTCCCATAATGAATCTGCAAATGTCCTCATTATGCTACAGTGAAAATCAACTGGGTTCATTGCTCCTGCAACAGACAGCTCGCTATCCTCTCCCACTCCTCAAGGACTTCCTTGTTAATTAAAGGATTGTGCGTCACATCAAACTCCATGACATCCGTATTTGATCCCTCACTCTGCAGGGCAGTAACTAACACCTGTTTCCCCAGTTCCTTATCTCTACATTAGTAAGATTACAATGTATTAACATGACATGACTGCTACTTTTTTATATATCCAGCATCTTTACCAGACAATTTACCTGACTCCACTTCTTCTCCATTTGGAAGGGGACACTAAACTTGGATTTGAAGGGATTCCCCACTATTGGTGGCACCCCCACGAAAAAAAATCAAATTTCATACTTTGTACCTGCCACTTACTTCATTCTATGCTCTACCCTCTTCATGTGCTGTTTAGCTAACTCACATATTCTAATCTCTCTCTCACCTCAGATACATATTCCAAATGTGAAATCTCCGACTTCGGTCCTGATAATTTCTCTTTAATTAATTCCAAAAGACCTCACATTTCCTGTCCAAATACTAACTCAAAGAGAGTAAATTGAGTAGATCGTGGCATCTCTAATGGCAAACAATTTAATGGGACCCCTTTATCCCAATCATTTGGCCAACCCTGACAGTACACTATTATCATGGTCTTTAGCGTCTAATGCCAACTTTCCAAGGGTCCATGCAATTCAGGATGGGACGCACTTGATTTGAAGTTCTGTATGACTAAGCTATCCATGATTTACTTAAACAGTCGAATGGTAAAATGACTCCCTTGGACTGATGGGAACTCTCTGGGTAGCCTGTACTGAGTAAGGAAAATTACGAACCCCTCAGCCACCCTTTTTGCTTAATAATCTGTTTTGGAATTGCCTCTGGTAATGTGGCAGAAACATCCATTATGTTTAGGAAATATTTATTTCCGATTTTAGTTTAGAAACGGGGTCTACACAAATAATCATAACCCACGTGAAAGGGCCATCGAATGCAAGAATTGGCAACAAAGACTCTGGTTTTTCGTCCTGCCCGTGGCTTACCTACAATTCGGCATGCATGACACATACAGCAAAGAATAAACACATCCTTGTGCATTCCAGACCAATAGAAATGCTTTCATACATTAGCCTGAACCTTCCAGGTGACCTCCTGCAGGTAGTTCATGTGATCCCCGTTACACTTCCTGTCCGTATGAAACCACCAACACAATCTAGTCAACTTTGGCCCATTTCTCCTGTGCACTAACCTGCCGTGGTCTCCATTTTCATTTAGGATTCTATCTTTAAGTTGCTAACGCTCGACAATATATTCTGATTCCTTTTCTGAGTGTAAATCAATTTATGTAAATTTTTGTTGTAAGGCGATTAGCCTTTCAGGACTAAACACTTCTGCCTGACCCTCTGCCTGTTCAGGTTTTTCCTGCACTATTACATGTAACAGCAGGCCAACTAATGAAACTTGCGCTCCTTTGTCTTTCTCTTTGCATTTTGCTTGTTGCTGTAACTTATGACAGTGAAATCTTGCTATTACACAGTCTGGAAAATTTCCTGGGTATTTGTCTTTTAACTCCTCAATTCCCTGGTCTTCCTTTGACTTCGCCACCATAAAAGGTGTCACTCTAACCTTGGATCCTGCTAAATTGTTCTCAAGAATAAAACGGTATTTCTGAAACTGACAGTCTGTCACTCACTCCCACTGTTACGTCACCAATCTTGAGTTGGATCTCCAACCCGGCCTTACACAGGGGAGCACTAAATTTATGTTCCCATTCCACAAATGATCACTCTCTCAGGTAATATGTCAGAAAGAGTACAAATACTTTCATGACTTACTTTTAGAGGCTGAGAGAATGTGAGGATTACACATATTGGAGATCACAGTTGAAAGGTGTGGCGCTGGAAAAGCACAGCAGGACAGGCAGCAACCAAGGAGCAGGAGAATCCATGTTTCAAGTATAACCACTTCATTAGGCAACTGGGGGATGGGTGTAAAGAGTTCTGAGAGATACGTAGATGGGTGGGGGAGGAGCTGGGCAGAAGGCAAATTGGAAGGCGATAGATAGGTGCAGGTGGGGGTGATGGTGAGAGGTCAGAGGACTGGGTGAAGTGGATGGTAGTAGAACAGCTGGGACCCTCCAACCACACGGCAAACACGTCGACGTCACCAATTTCCAATTCTCCCCTCTCCCAATCTCATTCCAGGTCCAACCTTTCAATTCAGCATCGCCTTCTTCAACTCCCCTGACAGTCCACCTTCCTTCCCACATGTCCACTCCACCCTCCTCTCTGACCTATCACAATCATTCACACCTTCATTTTCCTATCGCCTTCCCACTGACCTTCCCCTCAGCCCCACTTCTACCCTCCTATTTATCTTTTACCCCCTTTCACAGCCCCTCACCGCCACTTTCCATATGAAGGGCTTGTGCCTGATTTGTCGATGTTCAGATGCTTCCTGACCTCTTGTGCTTTGCCAGCGCCACACTTTTTGAATAATAGAGACTGAGCAGATCCCGTATCTCGTAAAATTTTACCTTGTTATCCTTCTCCCCCGTTCTTTCTGAGTAAACTTTCCCCACAGAGATGAATTCTTTATAGAGATCAGGTACTAACTCCATACCAGTCCCCTGCCTAAGCTGAGCACTCTCCTGCAGCTCTTCAACTTTTCTTGGGGTTCCATTACTACTTCCACTAATGCTACTGGCTTCGCCTCTTTTACCACATTTTTCTTTACCACAGGACCTTTCTTCAATGACATGCATTGTGACTTAGTCTATCCCACTTATTGCAGTGAAGACAGTTTTTCTAGTGTCCTTCTTAAACCACCTGCACTGTAATTCTATGTGTACACTCCGGTATTGTGAAAACACCTGAGGCTTTTCACCTCCTTTCAACCCTCTTGGGCTTATTTATTAACCGAAATAAACCATTGCCAGTGTGCTCTCGATCTTTGTTTTGTAGAGTAGGATCTCCCCTTCTCCCAATTTCAATCCCTCACAGTAGGGTGGTCCTACCTGAAGCTAAATTGCAGCTCATGCACCAATGCGCATTGACCTGCCATCTGTGCCATGCTTCTCACTTCTCGAACTTGCTGTTCATTCGCATGAACTCTGATCATCTCTGGAAGTAAGTTTTTAAATTCCTCCAGCAAAATGATCTGTCCTATCTATTTTTAGGACCCCTGCTCATCTATCAAAATGACTATGTTTAACTCTTTCAAACTCAATATAAGTCTGACCTGGTTCCATCATTATGTTTCTGAATCGCGCTCTATATACTGCTGGTACCAAATCATAAGCATTCAAAATAGCCTGTTTGACATCTGCATAACCTCTTGACCCCTCATCTGACAGCGCTGCACATACCTCACTGCCTCTGCCTACCGGCTTAGTCTGAATTAGCATTACCTACAAGTTCTCTGACCACTCCATCTGTCTATTCAATTTTTCAAATGAAATAAAAAAGGCAGCCACATTTTTCTTATCAGAATATGGCAATGTTTTCACATATTTAAGTATAGCCCTACCTTCTATTATAATCTCTACCCAGTTAACTTGACTTTGCTGACTAATTCGCAACTTCTCAAGTTCAAATCCTCTCTTTCTTTTTCCTCTCTGTCTCTTTCACTTCTACCTCGCTTCTCTTTCCTATCTCTTTCTCTTTGTTTCAATTTTTAATCTTCTAACTCAAGTTACTACATTTGCAATACTTTTTTCCTAACTCTACTGCACTCACTGTCACTTTATACAGTACACCAAAGTGCTCGACCAACTCCATTGCTTTCCTTTTGTCCCTAGTTAAATCCAATTCTAACCTGTTTGCTAATTGTAAATGTACGCCCTTCCTCTGTCTTTCTAAACTTCCTTGGCAAATTTTGGAATCATTTTCAAACCCCAGAACCTCTTTTATAATGTTAAATCCCATTTCTCTCACTTTTCATTTAATCATCCACATGTAACCAAAACTAAACATATTTTCCGACCTAAGTTTTATTTAAAGATCTTTGAAATTAATTTGCAAGTGTTGGAATCTGCTGACACTTTTTGTACCCCTAATCTGTTCACATATGTCCGAATCCTGAATGACAAGCCCTTAAACTGTTATGACATCGACGTCGAATCCCTCTGTTAATAAAAACCAGACATCAAATAAACTCACCTCGCATAGTAATCTATTAAAACATAAGTGACAGAGAACTCCCAAATTCCACCATTCAAAGAAAAATAACAATATATTTTATGAACACGAATACATCAACACATCAAACAACAACTATTCACATGTACAAGACAACCTTTTCTTAACTACTTACGATCTGACTACAACTCCAAAAATATGCTGTTTCATTAACCCACTTATTGAACGTTACATTAACGTAGTCTCAATATCGCACAGTCTCTGTCTTTCCACTGTCTTCAGTCTTCCAGATGATGATCTCCCTGGGTCACCTTCTTTCTGTGTTCTTTTTAAGTAAATCAAATATATTGGAAAGCATATTTTTTTCTAATTTGAGACCAAAATGTTAGCTGTCCAGTTGGCTTTCCCATTAATCTTCAAAATACCAGTTTTATATACTCCTCATGATATATTCAATTCTCATTGTTTGATTGGTTTCCAGATGTTAAACAATAACATCCGGTGGTTTCTGGTATCCTGGGCATGATTCAAATTTAGTGGTTACATTCGGAAGTAATTTTTGGCATCGCAGGTAAGAGCCGCAGCTCTCTCTCTAACGGATGTGATAGATTAGGGGGCATTCTTCTTTCTGGCCAGGTATGTTAGATATCCACCCCGTTTATCACCATACTCAAATAACCTCTGTTTCGCAAGGGAGATTTCCCCCTTTGCTGTCTGGGTGAGCCCAGCATTCAAACTAGCTCTGAGGACTGTAATCTGCGGCAACTTGATTACAGAGGGTCTGGCAAGGTATGCTGTTTCAGCTGCCTTCAGGCAAGCCTCGAGCATATGCAACTGCTCTCCCTTCTGCCGCTTCTGGATCGCCGAGTAAGAAATAATCAAACTCCTCGCATAGGCCTTGGCAGTCTCTGAGACCACCGACGTATTACTGGCTGTACCCAAATTAATGTCCCAAAAATTTTAAATTCCCCCGAAAAAATATTCAATAAACTTGCTATCCTTCAGGAAGAAAGGAGCAATGTGCCAGTGCCATGAGCTTGTCCCATTGCCACCGATCTTTACCTCCATGTACACTGCTGCATGATCAGAAATGACTATCTTCCCAATTTTGCAGGACAGCACCGAATTCAAAAAGGTCAACAGGACAAAAAAATGCCCATCCTTGAAAAGCACTTACGTGGCTGAGAGAAAAAGGTGAAGTCCCTCTCCACAGAGTGGGGACAATTCCAAACACCCACCATTCCCAGCTCCCTATTCAGGTACACCAACTGCCTGGATTGCGGGGACATATCCGCAAGACCCCGAGGCATCCTTTCCACTTCAGAGTTAATAATTTCGTTAAAGTCTCCCCGTATTACTGTATGACGTGCCCCAAGGACCATTAACCCAGAAAAGGCATCTGTTAAAATTTGAGGAAATCTGATTGGGGCAGCATACATTCAAAATCCCAAACATACCTCCCAGCATTAAAGCTTTAAGAATCATAACCCATCTATATTCTTCCTTAATTTGGTCTCATAGTTGAAATGGACGATACTTCTTGATAAGTTATTAGCCCCTCTGCTTTTCGAATTAAAGGATTTGAAAAATTCACATGTCTGAACACTCAGACAGAGCAGTGAGGAGAGAAGGTGGAGTGAAGAGAGGGCTACTGGAAAGGTAAAGGCTTAATTTATACTTGGGCAGTGTCTAAACCCGAGATACACATGTAGTATCATCCTCTACCCCCCATCCTCTAATCAAAAGGAGAAGACTCAGTAAGGTAAGGCGTTTTTTTTTTCTTTATCTTTCTTTTACATATATTTAAGTGCATTGTTTGGGTTTAGTTAGTTCACAGAAAGCTACGCTTACTGGTGACCTCAGACCTGTGCATTGTGCCTCTTGTTTGATATGGGAGCTTAGGAACGTGTCTGACATTCCTGGCTCTTTACCTTGCAAGAAGCATGTCCAGCTGCAGCTCTCATTTGACCGCATGACGGTTCTGGAGCTGCAGATGGATTCACTGTGGAGCATGCGCGATACTGAGGAGGTCATGGAAAGCATGTTTAGTGAACTGGTCACACGGCAGGTTAGGATTGCTGACAGTGACAGTGAATGGGTGACCAAAAGTCATTAAAAGAGTAGGAAGGGAGAGCAGGTGTTCCTTGTGGTCATCTCCCTCCAAAACAGATTCTATAGTGAGGGCAGTAGGTAGGTGGTCCTGTGGCCGAAAACAGGACTCCCAGATGGTATGTTACCTCCAAGGCGCTCGGGTCAGGGATGTCACCGATTGGCTGCAGAGCATTCTAAAAGGGGAGGGTGAACACCAAGTTGTCTTGGTGCATATAAGCACCAACGATATAAGTAGAAAACGAGATGAGGTCCAGAAAGAAGAATTCATGGAGCTAGGAGAGAAGGTAAAGGGTAACGCTCTCGGGATCACGTGCTGGTCAGTGTAGAAATGAAAGAATAGGAAGGATAAACACATGGCTTCAGAAATGGGGTGGAGAGAGGGGATCAGGTTTATTGGACAATAAGTTCTGGGGAAGGTGGGAATATTAAAAATGGGCTGTCTACACCTGAACCAGACTGGAACCAATATCCAACGGGAGTTTTTGAGCCTACTGTTGGGGGGTTTTTAAACTAATGTGGCAGGGGGCTGGCAACCAGAAGAGAAAACAAATAGGCAGTCTGGTCGAGACTGGAGACGGTAAGAATTGTGAAGATGGCATGAATAAAGGGAAAGGTTGGCAGAGAGCGGATGAGTGAAAAAATCTGATGGTATGAAATGCATCGACCTACATGCAAGGAGTATAGTGTGTAAGGTAGATGAACTTAGGGCCTGGATTGCTGCCGGAGTATGATGTTATTTCAATCACAGAGACCTGGTTGAAGGAAGGTCATGATGATTGACAATGAAATGTTCCAGGATTTGGATGCTTCAGACAGGACAGAGAGGGAAGCAAAAGAGGGGTGGGGGTGGAGTTGTATTGCTAGTCAAGGACGATATCACAGCTATACTAAAGGAGAACACTTTGGAGGTCTTGGGTAGTGAGGCATTATGGGTGGAGCTGAGAAATAAGAAGGGCGCAGTTACATTGTTGGGGATGTACTGCAGACCTCACAACAGTTAGCGTGATATAGAAGAACAAATAGGTAAACAGATTATGGAAAGATGTAGAGGCAATAGGATAGTGGTGATGGGAGATTTTAATTTTCACAACATTGACTGGGATATACTTAACGCCTGGATGGGGGGGAATTTGGAAGAAGTGTCCAGGGGAATTTTCTACTGCAGTACTCAGGGGCAGCACGGTGGCACAGTGGTTAGCACTGCTGCCTCACAGCGCCAGGGACCTGGGTTCAATTCCCGCCTCAGGCGACTGACTGTGTGGAGTTTGCACATTCTCCCCGTGTCTGCGTGGGTTTCCTCCGGGTGCTCCGGTTTCCTCCCACAGTCACAAAGATGTGCGGGTCAGGTGAATTGGCCATGCTAAATTGCCCCTAGTGTTAGGTAAGGGGTATATGTATGGGTGGGTTGCGCTTCGGCGGGTCGGTGTGGACTTGTTGGGCCGAAGGGCCTGTTTCCACACTGTAAGTAATCTAATCAAAGTATGTCAATAGTCCAACGAGGGAAGGGGCTAATTTGACTTGGTAATGGGGAACGAGCCAGGACAGGTGGTAGAAAACAGCAAACAGTTTGCATAAATGTAAAAACGCAACGTCCAAACCTACCAGCTCAAAACTTCTAACATCTACGTCTACAACAGATCAACATCTAACACAATTGAAATGAAATTTTGCCCCCTTGCCCACAGGAAGCGCTCATACTACCCACTAACACCTGCATTGCTCCTTCCAGATGAAGCTGTGTCGCTGAACCCAGACAACATCTTATAACGAGAAAATTAAAAGTGGGCACTCAACCGGTCCTATCCATGCTTTAGCCCTCGTTACTCCTGGTTAAAAAAAATACACCCTGCTTCCCTCAACCACATCCCCATCCCATATCAAGGGAGAGAAGTGAAATAAAATGATAAAAATAAAAAAAAGATAACGGGAGTAGAGAGAGAAGAGAGATGAGATCGAAAAATAAGAACAGTAGTACACCCACAAATATATTATATATTATATATATATATATATAGGATAAACAGGTAAAACACAGAGAAAAAGTAAAGTAAATATTATTGTCCATATTATTCGAGCCAGCCAGTCTATTATAAGGTTTCCAGGAAGTCCTTTGCTTTTTATGGTGAGTCAAAATTAAACACGGATGCTGCATGGGTTAAATGTAATATATTGCAGAGTACTGAATATTCAAGTTCATCAGCTGCCTTTTTAACTCATCAAAGGCCTTCCTTCTGCGAATCACGATCGCAGAAAAGTATTGGATAAGCATAATTCACAATCCTTTGTATACCAGAGGTTATGGCTCCTTCCAGCACCGTTTGCTTATCTGTGTAACTGGTGGAGTCACACTAGGACCGAGTGGGGGCCCTGGCCCACTCACCCGAACATGACTCGACCCAGCTCCCAGCTTGGAAAACCGCAGAGCCATTGCTCTAAGAAGCTGACCAGCTTGTATCCCTCTTCCTGTTCCTGCAGCCCGACCAGGCTGATGTTCTTCCGACAGCCTTGATTTTCGAGCTCATTGACCTGCTCTTTCAAAGCCTGTACCTGCTGTTCCAAGGTCTGGTTGTGACACGCCAAGGATTCCACCACTGTTTCAGAGGCTGCAGTCAAATGCTCCCCCACAATGATGTGCTGCCTGTGACACTGGATCTCCTGGCCATGCCTCTGCAGTATGACTGAGATCGGTTCAAGCCTGGCCCGGGTCTCCTCCATCGCTGAATCGAGCTTCTCTCAAGTTTACACAAACACCATGGACAGGCTCTGCTCCACAGCTGAGTCCCGGGAGCGCTCGCTGAGGTCGATGATCCAGGCGCAGAAGTTGCAATCCTTGCAGTCCCTTCCCTTTAGTCATTTTTCTAACAATTTTAAACTCACACGCAACAATTCTGGTCATCAAAAACTAATGATTTCAATCACAATATGTAATAAAGAGAGAGTGAGTGCCCCACTTTTTCTGGGTTCTGGTGCAGAGCTCAGTCGGGCAGACCTATGGAATTGCCACCATCTTGAATATACCCCCAACCCCCACTCCACCCCACTGTATGCCTTCTTAACAACTCGATCAAACCTGGGTGGCAGATTTCAGTGATCTCTGCATGTAGACACCGAGATCTCTCTGCTCATCCTCGTGACCATGAATCATCCCATTAGCTCAGTACTCTTTATTCCTGTTGCTACTTATGAAGTGCATCACCTCACACGTTTACGCATTAAACTCCATTTGCAACCTCTCAGCCCAGCTGTGCATCTTATCTATGCCCCTGTGTAATCTGCAACATATTTTGGCACTATCCATAACTCGAACAACCTTAGTGCCATCTGCAAATTACTAAGACATCCTCCTACGCCTTCATCTGGGTCATATATAAAAATGACAAACAACAGTGGCCACAAATCAGATCCTTGCGGTACACCACTCGTAACTGAACTCCAGGATAGTCATTTCCCATCAATCTCCACCCTCTGTCTTCTTTTAACTAGCCAAATTCTGATCCAAACCGCTAAATCGCCCTCAATCCCATGCCTCTGCATTTTGTACAGTAGCCCACCTTGGGGAATCTTATCAAACACCTTACTGAAATCCATATACACCACATCAGCCACTTTACCCTGTTTGGTCACCTTCTCAAGAACTTAATAAGGTTTATGAGGCATATCCTACAGTTCACAAAACCGAGTTGACTCTCCCAAATCAACTTATTCCGCTCGAGATTTTTATAAGGACTTTCTCTTGTAACCTTGCCCAATACTCTACTCACAACTGATTGAAGGCTCACTGGTCTATAATTTCCAGGGTTGTATCTACACACCTTCTTGAACAAGGGGACAGATTTGCTCTCCTCCAGTTTTCTGGCACTACCGCCATTCCCTCATAGTCGTTGGGTCAATATCCTGAAATTCCTTCCCTACTGAAATACTGCCATTGGTCAACCAACAGTGAGTGGACTGCAGCGATTGAAGAAGACAGCTCACCACCACCTCCTGAAAGGCAAAGTAGGATGAGATATCAATGCTGGCCAGCCAGCGATGACTGAGTCCCACAATGTATTTTAAAAAGCTCTTGGATAGGACTGCCCAGTTATCCAACCCGTTCATAACTGTGACAAAGCATTGGATTGGCAACTCAGGAACGGGAGAAGCAGTTCTCTCTCAATGCGCCTGTTACAGAGGGATAGGAGGAGGCCAATCAGCCCACATTAGCCTATTCCCACTTGAAGAGGTAAAAAGATGCAAAGGGAACTATTCAAAACAGAGAGAAGTCTTACTGCAGCTGTATGAGGTGTTACTGAGAGAGCATCTGAAGTAAATTGTGTTCTTTATGTCTCTGTAACAGAGAATGGAGGGACCTTCATTTGATACAGTTTACTGGCCTCTCATAATCCATCATTTAATGTGTCGAGACTGTTACAGGTGGACAGGAGGCCATTCAGCCTCTTGAATGCATTATAGAGGGATAGGACAAGGCCATTCAAGCTCTCTAGTCTCTTCATAGGGATAGGAGGAGGCCATTCAGCCTGTGCAATCTGTTACACAGGGATAGGAGGAGGTCATTCAGCACTCAAGCATGTTACAGAGGGACAGGCTTGGATCTGATAACTGCATACAGGCTGAGGTGACCGTTTGTAGTCGGGGCAACCATTTAACAGATGCTTTTCATTACCAATGTGGCAACAAGATGGCTTCTCGGTGCAAATAACTTGAGAAAATTGTTTCTAGGCTGCAGACTGACAAATCTGCTAAAGCTGCAGAAAATGGCTTTTAAGTTACCAACTGCAAATTCTGAATAAGTGACTAACAACAATCTGTTTCAGTAGTGTTTAGCAGAAAATGTGCCCTTTAAAGCATAGAAATAACTCAGCTAGATAAGGCAGTTATAGCCGGCCTGTAGGTGCAGTGCTAGATATGACAGTTTTAGCTGGCCTGTACGTGCAGTGCTAGATAATACAGTTTTAGCCGGCATTTAGGTGCAGTGCTACAAAAGACAGTTTTATCCAGCCTGGAGATGCAGTGCGGGATAAGACAGTTTTAGCCGGCCGGTGCAATGCTAGATAAGACCGTTTTAGCCGGCCTTTAGGTGCAGTGCTAGATCAGACAGTTTTAGCCGGCCTGTAGGTGCAGTTCTAGATAAGGCAGTTTTAGCCGGCCATTAGGTGCAGTGTTATTTAAGACTGTATAAGCCGGCCTTCAGGTGCAGTGCTAGATAACACAGTTTTAGCCAGCCAGTAGGTGCTGTGCGAGATAAGACAGTTTTAGCCGGAATGTAGATGCAGGGCTAGATAAGACAGTTTTAGGCTGGCTGTAGACGCAGTGCTAGATGAGACAGTATTAGCCGGCCTTTAGGTGCAGTGCTACATCAGACCGTTTTAGCCGGCCTTTTGCTGCAGTGCTAAATAAGACAGTTTTAGCCGGACATTAGGTGCAGTGCTAGATAAGACAGTTTTAGCCGGCCATTGGGTGCAGTGCTAGATAAGACAGTTTTATCCGACCTGTAGGTGCACATCTAGATAACACAGTTTCAGCCGGCCTGTAGGTGCAGTGCTAGATAAGACAGTCTTAGCTGGACTGTGGGTGCAGTGCTAGATAAGACTGTTTTAGCCAGCCTGTAGGTGCAGTGCTAGATAAGACTGTTTTAGCCGGCCTGTAGGTGCAGTGCTAGATAAGACAGTTTTAGCCGGCCTGTAGGTGCAGTGCTAGATAAGACAATTTTAGCCGGCCTGTAGGTGCAGTGCTAGATAAGACAGTTTTAGCCGGCCATTAGGTGCAGTGCTAGATAAGACAGTTTTAGCCGGCCTTTAGCTGCAGTGCTAGATAAGACAGGTTTAGCCGGCTTGAAGGTACAGTGCGAGATCAGACATTTGTAGCTGGCCTGTCGGTGCAGTGCTAGATAAGTCAGTTTTAGCCGGCCTTTAGCTGCAGTGCTAGATAGGACTGCTCTAGCCGGAATGTAGATGCAGTGCAAGATAAGACAGTTTTAGCCGGCCTGTAGGTGCAGTGCTAGATAAGACAGTTTTTGTCGGCCATTAGGTGCAGTTCTAGATAAGACATTTTTAGCTGGCGTTTAGATGCAGTGCTAGATAAGACAGTTTTAGCCGGCCTTTAGGTGCAATGCTAGATAAGACAGTTTTAGACAGCCATTAGGTGCAATGCTAGATAAGACAGTTATAGCCAGCCATTAGGTGCAATGCTAGATAAGACAGTTTTAGCCGGCCTGTTGGTGCTGTGCTTGATTAGACAGTTTTAGCCGGACTGTTGTTGGAGTGCTAGATAAGACAGTTTTAGCCAGCCTTTAGGTGCAATGCTAGATAAGACAGTTTTAGACAGCCATTAGGTGCAATGCTAGATAAGACATTTTTAGCTGGCGTTTAGGTGCAGTGCTAGATGAGACAGTTTTAGCCGGCCATTAGGTGCAGTGCTAGATAAGGCAGTTTTAGCCGGCCATTAGGTGCAGTGCGAGATAAGACAGTTTTAGCCGGCCTTTAGGTGCAATGCTAGATAAGACAGTTTTAGCCCGCCTTTCGGTGCAGTGCTAGATAAGACAGTTTTAGCCGGCTTGTAGGTACAGTGCTAGATGAGACATTTGTAGCTGGCCTTTAGGTGCAGTGCTAGGTAAGACAGTTTTAGCCGGCCTGTTGGTGCTGTGCTTGATTAGACAGTTTTAGCCGGACTGTTGTTGCAGCGCTAGATAAGACAGTTTTAGCCGCCATTAGGTGCAGTGCTAGATCAGACAGTTTTGGCCGGCCTTTAGGTGCAGTGCTAGATCAGACAGTTTTAGCCAGCCTTTAGGTGCAGCGCTAGATAAGATAGTTTGAGTCGCCTTTAGGTGCAATGCTAGATAAGACAGTTTTAGACAGCCATTAGGTGCAATGCTAGATAAGACAGTTTTAGCCGGCCATTAGGTGCAGCGTTAGATCAGACAGTTTTAGCCGGCCTTTAGGTGCAGCGCTAGATAAGATAGTTTGAGTCGCCTTTAGGTGCAATGCTAGATAAGACATTTTTAGCCGGCCATTAGGTGCAGTGCTAGATAAGACAGTTTTTCCGGCCTTTCGGTGCAATGCTAGATAAAACAGTTTTAGCCGGCTTGTAGGTACAGTGCTAGATGAGACATTTGTAGCTGGCCTTTAGGTGCAGTGCGAGATAAGACAGTTTTAGCCGGCCTTTAGGTGCAGTGCTAGATAAGACAGTTTTAGCCGGCCTTTAGGTGCAATGCTAGATAAGACAGTTTTAGCCCGCCTTTCGGTGCAGTGCTAGATAAGACAGTTTTAGCCGGCTTGTAGGTACAGTGCTAGATGAGACATTTGTAGCTGGCCTTTAGGTGCAGTGCTAGGTAAGACAGTTTTAGCCGGCCTGTTGGTGCTGTGCTTGATTAGACAGTTTTAGCCGGACTGTTGTTGCAGTGCTAGATAAGACAGTTTTAGCCAGCCTTTAGGTGCAATGCTAGATAAGACAGTTTTAGACAGCGATTAGGTGCAATGCTAGATAAGACTGTTTTAGCCGGCCATTAGGTGCAGTGCTAGATAAGTGATTTGTAGCCGGCGTTTAGGTGCAGTGCTAGATAAGACAGTTTTAGCCAGCCATTAGGTGCAGTGCTAGATAAGACAGTTTTAGCCAGCCATTAGGTGCAACGCTAGATAAGACAGTTTTAGCCCGCCTTTCGGAGCAGTACTAGATACGACAGTTTTAGCCGGCTTGTAGGTACAGTGCTAGATCAGACATTTGTAGCTGGCCTTTAGGTGCAGTGCTAGGTAAGACAGTTTTAGCCGGCCTGTTGGTGCTGTGCTTGATTAGACAGTTTTAGACGGACTGTTGTTGCAGTGCTAGATAAGACAGTTTTAGCCAGCCTTTAGGTGCAGTGCTAGATCAGACATTTTTAGCCGGTGTTTAGGTGCAGTGCTAGATAAGACAGTTTTAGACAGCCATTAGGTGCAGCGTTAGATAAGACTGTTTTGGCCGGCCTTTAGGTGCAGTGCTAGATAAGACAGTTTTAGCCAGCTTGTAGGTACAGTGCTAGATCAGACATTTGTAGCTGGCCTTTAGGTGCAGTGCTAGGTAAGACAGTTTTAGCCGGCCTGTTGGTGCTGTGCTTGATTAGACAGTTTTAGCCGGACTGTTGTTGCAGTGCTAGATAAGACAGTTTTAGCCGGCCTTTAGGTGCAGTGGTAGATAAGACAGTTTTAGCCGGCCTTTAGGTGCAGCGCTAGATAAGATATTTATAGCCGGCGTTTAGGTGCAGTGCGAGATAAGACAGGTTTAGCCGGCTTGTAGGTACAGTGCAAGATCAGACATTTGTAGCTGGCCTTTAGGTGCAGTGCTAGGTAAGACAGTTTTAGCCGGCCTGTTGGTGCTGTGCTTGATTAGACAGTTTTAGCCAGACTGTTATTGCAGTGCTAGATAAGACGGTTTTAGCCGGCGTTTAGGTGCAGTGCTAGATAAGACAGTTTTAGCCAGCCATTAGGTGCAGCGTTAGATCAGACTGTTTTGGCAGGCCTTTAGGTGCAGCGCTAGATAAGATAGATATAGCCGGCCATTAGGTGCAATGCTAGATAAGACAGTTTTATCCGGCCTTTAGATGCAGCGCTAGATAAGACAGTTTTAGCCCGCCTTTCGGTGCAGTGCTAGATAAGACAGTTTTAGCCGGCTTGTAGGTACAGTGCTAGATCAGACATTTGTAGCTGGCATTTAGGAGCAGTGCTAGGTAAGACAGTTTTAGCCGGCCTGTTGGTGTTGTGCTTGATTAGACAGTTTTAGCCGGTCTGTTGTTGCAGTGCTAGATAAGACAGTTTTAGCCGGCCTTTAGGTGCAGTGCTAGATAAGACAGTTTAAGCCGGCCATTAGGTGCAGTGCTAGATAAGACAGTTTTAGCCGGCCAGTCAGTGCAGTGCTGGATAAGACAGTTTTAGCCGGCGTTTAGGTGCAGTCCTAGATAAGATAGTTTTAGCCAGCCATTTGGTGCAGCGCTAGATCAGACAGTTTTAGCCGGCCTTTAGGTGCAGTGCTAGATCAGACAGTTTTAGCCGGCCTTCGGGGGAAGTGCTAGAAAAGACAGGTTTAGCCGGCCTTTAGGTGCAGTGTTAGATAAGATTGTTTTAACCGGCCTTATGTTGCAGTGCTAGATAAGACAGTTTTAGCCAGCCTGTCGTTGCAGTGCTGCACTAGACAGTTTTAGCTGGCATTTAGGTGCAGTGCTAGAAAGGGCAGTTTTATCCGGCCTTTATGTGCAGTGTTGTTAAGACAGTTTTATCCGGCCTGTTGGTGCAGTGCTAGATCAGACAGTTTTAGCCGGCTTGTAGGTGCAGTGCTAGATCAGACAGTTTTAGCCAGCCTGTTGGTGCAGTGCTAGATAAGACAGTTTTAGCCAGCCTGTAGGTGCAGTGCTAGATCAGACAGTTTTAGCCGGCCTGTAGGTGCAGTGCTAGATAAGACAGTTTTAGCCGGCTTGTAGGTGCAGTGCTAGATCAGACAGTTTTAGCCAGCCTGTAGGTGTAGTGCTAGATAAGACAGTTTTAGCCGGCCTGTAGGTGCAGTGCCAGATCAGACAATTTTAGCCGGCCTGTAGGTGCAGTGCCAGATCAGACAGTTTTAGCCGGCCTGTAGGTGCAGTGCTAGATATGACAGTTTTAGCCGGCCTGTAGGTGCAGTGCCAGATCAGACAGTTTTAGCCGGCCTGTAGGTGCAGTGCTAGATATGACAGTTTTAGCCGGCCTGTAGGTGCAGTGCTAGATCAGACAGTTTTAGCCGGCCTGTAGGTGCAGCGCTAGATTGGACAGTTTTAGCCGGCCTTTAGGTGCAGTGTTGATAAGACAGTTTTACCCATTCTGTCGGTGCACTGCTAGATTAGACAGTTTTAGCCAGCCATTAGGTACAGTGCTGGATAAGACAGTTTTAGCCGGCCTGTTGGTGCAGTGTTAGATAAGACAGTTTTAGCCAGCCATTAAGCGCAGTGCTAGATAAGACAGTTTTAGTTGGCCTTTAGGCGCAGTGCTCGATCAGACAGGTTTAGCTGGCCTGTTGGTGCAGTGCTAGATCAGACTGTTTTAGCCGGCCATTAGGTGCAGTGCTGGATAAGACAGTTTTAGCCGGCCTTTAACTGATGCTGCATTGAGTTCAGGTAACCTGATTGTTGGAAAATCAAGTTGGTTCCAGGAAATATCATTGGACCAAGGATCATTCACATAAATCAATATCGTGTATTGATTGGTAATTTTCCCAATGTAATGTCCTTGGTGTAATCTTTGTGTACAGTTCCTCCAAGGAACACAAAAGTGTATAACCTCTGTATTTCTGCATGCTCTGGACTCGGCCTTATGAAAAATAAAGAGTGAAGTCTGAACAGCCATACCAGTTACGAGCGTTTATTGACCGATCACAGAACCGAAAGACATTGCCAGGGGTCCAGATCTTCATCTGGTGTCATGACTCGGATTTGGTATGGACGGATTGCGGACAACGGTTTAAGAGCTTTCAGTCCTCCACTATTGAGTGTAGAAAAATTGGCTGGCCAGACGTGAGTGTTTTCTTCGTTTGGTTTTCCTCACATTCAAATGTGGTTGACTCGACCCCCTCGCTCTCTATCGTCCAAGTCAATCCCGAAAATATCCTGATAAAAATACAGTGTGAAATGCCAAAAAGGAGTCAGGGACTCCAGGGAGATATCCAAGAATCTGGCACGCCAGAACAGTATTGACTGGTTCCAGATTTAAGAGCTATCAATGGCATTGCACAGTTTGATCATGCCCTGGTCCCAAAACCATCTCATATTCTGGCCTTGGTACCATCAGACGCTAAATGCTTCACTGTTGTCGACCTGCAACATGCTTTTTTCTCTCTGCCTCTTCATGAAGACAGTCAGCACCTATTTGTCCTTACTTTTACTTTTCCCCACCTGCTAGCTGCCTGTGGAATTCCTCTAATTAGTTGGGGAATTCTATCTAATTTCTAACAACTGTACGGGATGGGGGTGCACTTACGTGAATGCTACTCAGTTTATTCCATGTGCCTTGGGCCAATGTACCAACCGCTCCTGCTTCCCTGTGGCTCCTCGCATCCCATGCGCGTGCCTCCTGGAGGAGTGTTTCTCTGTTATTGTGGGTATTCCGGCACTTTGTGATATTGGTAATGGCTCACACATTACTATGTGACCCCTAATGGCTTTCCATCTTCTCAGTCGTGAGATGGAAGGAACCAGTCTGGGACAATAATCACATTTCTTACTGAAAGACCCACCAGTTTGTATTGAACAGCATTCACCCTAAGAGCCGAGTGCATCTATATTTTGTAGCTATGGACTACCCATACTTTCAGGGTAGTCACAAAAACAGGCCTGTTTCTAAACCCGGATGTTTTTTTCAGCCAAGACAAAGCGACTAACTTCATTGTTCTTAATGAAATAGGTAATGCCTGTGCTTTAGCTGTATGGGCAGTTTTCATAACTACTGTTCCCTGTCCAACTACCTAGGAATGTGGTTGGGGTTTCTTTACCAAACATTCAGTTTCATCTGTATTCTGCGTGCATTGGAGGGGTGGTAAGGCTTTGGGAATAGTAAAGCCCAGTTTCTGGCTTACACATCTCTCAGTATCTTTTCCTGAGGGGGATCTGCAGGAATTATTAGCCATCAAAATTGAAACTATCTTATTTGTGGTCCAACCCGCTGGGGCAATGAGACCACTTGGACTTGACAGGAGGTAAGGACATGTTCTCAGCATTACGTCAATCATCCAGCAAAACCAGTATGCCCTCGAATACCTACACGGTAAAAGAGTGTCGGGTTTGTTCCATAGTAAAGGGCAAGTGTATGATGGGGATTACTGACCTGACAGAGATTATTACCAAGCAGGTAGGTTACATCTGCACCTTCATCAATCAAATGATAGAAGGCACTGCATGGCGTGATGATGTGGGTTGCTGTATCCACGAGTGTCCCCCTGAGAGAAATATGGCGTGGGATGGTATAGCCCAGAGTGTCTTCCTGACAGTGACATGGTGTGAATGGTATAGCCCAGAGTGTTCCCTTGACAGGGACGTGGTCTGGATGGTATAGGCCAGAGTGGTTCCTTGAGAGTGACATAGTGTGGGCTAGTTTAGAAAAGAGTGTCCCCCGACAATGACATATTGTGGGTTTGTGTAGACCGGAGTGTCACCCTGACAGTGATATGGTGTGGGCTGGTGGGGCCCGGAGTGTCCCCCTGACAGTGACATGGTGTGGGCTGATATAGCCCAGAGTGTCCCCCTGACAGTGACGTGGTATTTGTTGGTGTAACCCCAGTGTCACTGTGTCACTGACTTAAATGGAGTGTCATTGAGTCATAGAGTGATCGAGCATGGGAACTGGCCCTTTGGCCCAAACTAATCCATGCTGACCATGCTGCCCACTCAACTAATTCCAATTGCCCACATTTGAAACATAATGCTCTCAAACCTTCCCGTCTATGTATCAATTCATTTTTTACATGTTGCTAGTGTACTTGTCTCAACCAATTTTTCTGGCAGCCATTCCATTTCAAAAACATTCTGTGCATAATGAAGTTGCTCCTCAGGTCCTTCTTAAATATTTCCCCTCTCATCTTCAACCTATGCCCTGTAGTTTTCAATCCCTAATCACTGGGAAAATGACTATATGCATTCATCCTATCTATGGCCCTCATGATATTTCCATAAAAACACCTCCCTCATTCTCGTACATTCCAAGGGATGATATCCGAAATTCTCCAACCCCTTCCCTATAACTCTAGCCTATTAGTCCTGACAACATCCTTGTCAAATTTCTTTCCACTATTTTCAGAGTAACAGTGTGACCAAAACTGTACATAATACTCCAAGTGTGGCCTCACCACTGACTCCGAGAATTGTAGCATGGCGTCCCAACTCCTACATTCAATGCCTTGATCTATGAACGCCAGCATACTAAATGCCTTCTTTATTGCCCTATCTACCCGTGATTGCGCTTTCAATGAAATATGGACTTGTGGTCCGAGGTCCCTCTCTTCCACAACAATCCTCAGAACCTAACCATTTATTGTATAAGTCCTATGTTTGTTTTACTTTCCAAAGTGTAACAACTCCCACTTATCTGTATTTAATTGCAATTGCCAATCCTCAGCTCACTTGCCCATCAGATTAAAATCCCTGCATAATTTCTGATAACGTTCATTGCTATCAACAATACCTCTTTTTATCATCCGTAAATGTAGTAACCTTCCTGGGAGTACTTGGAGTATGTTGTGCAGTTTTGGGCCCCATATCACAGAGCAGATGCACTGGCATTGGAAATTGTTCAGAGGCGTTTCACGAGAATTGTTCTAGGAATGAAAAGCTTTACGTATGAGGGACCTTTGAGGACTCTGGATCTGTACTCAATGGATTTTAGAAGGATGTGGGGAGATCTAATTGAAACATACTGAATAGTCGGGACAGAATAGATGTTGTGAAGATGTTCCCAGTTGTAGGAGAGACTAGGACCCGAGGGCACAGCCTTAGAGTAAAAGGAACAGCATTTAGAAAGGAGATAAGGAGAAACTACTTCAGCCAGAGAGTGACGAATCCATGGAATTCAATGCCACAGAAGGCTGTGGAGGCCAGGTTACCGAGTATATATAAGACTGAGATTGACAGGTTCTTGATTGTCAAGGGGATCAAGGGTTATGGCAGAAGAATGGGGTTGAGAAACTTATCATCCATGATTGAATAGTGGAGCAGACTCGATGGGCTGTATATTTTAATTTCTGCTCCTATGTCTTATGGTCCTCATCATGCCTTGTATATTCACATCTGGGTCATTTATTTAAATGACAAATGACAAAGATCTCAGCACCAACTCCTGTGGCACACCATTAACAATAAGCCTTCCGTCTAAGAAACAACCTTCTTCCACCATCCTCTGCTTCCTACAATCGAGCCAATTTTGAATCCAATTAGCTAGCTCTCTCTGGATCCTACGTAACCTAAACTCACTGACTAACCTGCCCTATGGGACCTTGTCAAAAGCCTTATGGAAGTCCATATACTGATGCTCAACTGTCCTACCCTTATCTATTCTCATGGTTACCTCTTTGAAATCTACCTGACTATGCCTAATCAGACCTTGACTACCCAAACGTTGGTTGACCCTGTCTCTCATTATCCTCTCCAAAAACTTGCCTAACACTGATATTACGCTCACTGACCAAGAGTTCTTTGGTTTGTCTTTGCTACTTTACTTAAGCAATGGAACAACATTAGCTACACTCCAGTCTTCTGGAAGCTCTGCAATAGCAAAAGATGAAGCAAACATCACTTCAAGGACCTCTACAATTTCTTCCCTCGTCTCCCATAACATCCGAGGATGGACATGCTCATGCCTAGGGAATGTATCCACCTTATTGTGCTTTAAGTAAACATTGAGGAGAAATATTCATTAAAAAAATTCCCACCATCTCCTGTTGATTCCACACAAGGAAGACCATGCTGATCGTTAAGGGGACCTATTGTCTCCCTCGCCACACTTTTACTATGGGATCATGTCCCCCTCAACCACCGTTTTTCTAATGAAAATAATGCTAATTTATTCAATCTCTCTTCATGGCTGGCATCCTCCATACCTGGTGAACCTCCTCTGCACCGTTTCGAAAGCATCCACATCATTTTGCTAATGTGGGGACCAGACTGCATGCAGTGTTCCAAATGTGGCTGGACCAAAGTCTGATGCAACTGTGACATTACCTGCCAACTCTTGTACTCAATACCCTGTCCAATGACGGAAAGCGTGCCGTATGCCTTCTTATTCGCTCTATTGATCTGCCTTGCCATCTTCAGGGGACAATGGACCTGAACAACCAGATCTCTCTGTACAGGTGGCAATTATCTCCAGGACTTTTCCATTTGTTGTTAAGTTCTGTCTTGAATTGCATCTTCCAAAATGCATCACCTTACATTTCTCCAGATTGAACTCAATTTGCCATTTCTCTGCCCAACTCTCTAATCTATCTATATTCTGTTGTAGTCTTGGACAGCCCCCTTCACTACCAATCTTAGTGCCACCAATCTTAGTGCCACCTGCAAACTTCCTAATGAGAGAACCTACACCTTCCTCCAAATCATTTTTGTATATCACAACAAGAGTTCTCCCAGCACGGATCCCTGTGGAACACCACTGGTCATCGATCTCCATTTTGAGAAACTCTATTCCACGACTGATCTCTGTTCTTCTGTTGCCCAACCAGTTCTCTATCCATCTAGCTAGAAAACCCGGACCCCATGCGACTTCACCTCTTCATCAGCTTACCACAGGGAAATTTATCAACCGCCTTACTGAAGCCCATGTATATGAAATCTACATGCCTTCCCTCATCAATCAACTTTATCACCTCTTCAAAGAGTTCTGTTAAGTTTGTAAGCCATGACATTGACTGCACAAAACCATTCCGCCTATCACTGAGAAGCCCATTTTCTTTCAAATGGGTATATATGCTATCCCTCAATATCTTCTCCAGTAGTTTCCCTACCACTGATGTCAAGCTCACAGGTTTGCAATTATCTGGATTATTCCTTAAACGAGGGGAAAACCATTAGTAATTCTCCATTCCCCTGGGACCGCCCCTGTGTTCAAGGACTCTGCAAAGATAGCTGTTAAAGCGGCAGCTATTTCCTCTCTCACTTTCCTCAGTAATCTGGAGTAGATCCCATCCAGGCCTGGGGACTTGTCTTTCTTAATGCCATTAGAATACACAACGCTTCCTACCTCCTTACACTGACTTGACCTAGAGTAATCAAAGATGTATCCCTAACATCAACATCCACCATGTCCCACTCCTTGGTGAATATCGATACAAAGTACTCATTAAGAATCTCACCCATTTTCTCTGCCTTCAAGCATATCTTTCCTGATTTGTCCTTGAGTGGGTCAACCCTTTCACTAGTTACCCACTTACTCCTTATATACGAATAAAAGGCTTTGAGGTTTTACTTAATCCTGCTCGCTCAGAATACCTCATTACTCCTTTTAGCACTCTTAATTCCTCATTTCAGATTGGACCTACGTTCACGATTCACCTACATTCTTCCAAGGCGTCATCTGTCTTCATTCGCCTAAACATTATGTACGCATCCTTTTTCCTCTTAGATAATCTCACAATATCACTTTTCATCCATCGTTTCCCAACCTTGCCATTTCTATCCATCATTTTCACAGGAACATATCTGTCCTGAACTCTAATTAACCTCTTTTTAAATGCCGCCAATATAGCGAACGAATCTACATTCCCCAGTTCCTGCCAAAGTTTGCTATAGTTGGTCTTCCCCCTGTCTAGCACTCTTCCTTTAGGACCACTCTTACATTTGTCTATGACTATTGTAAAACTAATGGAATTGTGATAATTGTTTCCAAAGTAATCCCCTACTGAAACTTCAACCGCCTGGGCGGGATCATTTCCCAACACCAGGTCCAGGCTGGACGCTTCGCCAGTTGAACTCTTTCTATACTGCTCGAGAAAACGCGCCTGGACGCAGCTCACAAATTATGCTTCATCTAGACCTCTAACACTCAGTGAATCCCAGTCAATGTTGGGAAAATTAAAATCTCCCATCACCACCACCTGTTGCTCTTACATCTTTCTATGATCTATCTACATATTTGTCCGTCTATCTCATGCTGGGTGTTGGGAGGCCTGCAGTACAGCCCCAGCATTGTTAACGCACCCTTGCTATTTCTGAGCTCTGCCCATTATTGCCTCACTGCTCGAATCTTCCATAGTGCCCTCCGTCAGCACAGCTGTGATATCTTCTTTGACCAATAACGCTTCCTTCCACCCCCTTTACCTTCCTCTCTACTCTGCCAGAAGCATTAATGTCCTGCGATATTTAGTTGCCAATCACGCCATTCCCTCAACCAAGTCTCTGTAATAAGAATAACATTATATTCCCAGGTACTATTCCAAGCCCTAAGTTCATCTGCCTTACCTACTATACTTCTTTATTAAAGCTGCCCCTCTGTGTTCATCCTCTGCTTCCTGCCTATTCTTCCCCTTAATCGTGCAGATTTCATTATCTAGTTCCTTCGGCTCAAGTTATTACCTCCTTCCTGGCCACCAGCCTCCTCATTTGGTTCCTAGTCCGCTGCCACATTTGTTTTAACACCCCCCCCGCCCCCAACAGTGTTAGCAAAAGCAACCGCTAGGACATTGGCTCCAGTCCCATCCAGATGTAGACCATCCAATTTGTAATAGTCCCACCTCCCCCAGCACCGGTCCCAATGTCCCAAAAATCCGAACCCCTGCCTCCTACGCCATCTCTCAAGGCACACATTCTTCCTGATCGTTCTATGTTTCCTCCTCTGACTAGCACATGACACTGGTTGCAATCCTGAGATGACTACCTCTGAGGTCCTACTTTTTAACTTGGTTCCTAAGTCTCCAAACATTTCCTTTGGGACCTCATCCAGACGGCACATTAATGTGGAGAGAGTTCATTGAGGCATATAAAGTATTAGGAATACTATGTTAGACTGATGAATGGGTTATCTAACTCCAAATCATGCTGATCTTGTCTTGTTTGAATGTCCTGCGCAATGTAACATATACGCCTTACTCTGCCCAATTTTATTTTTCACCTATAATCCGTGTGATCTTGCTAACTATCATCTGCATGTACTGCTCACAAATAAAGCTTTTCACTGGATTTAGGTACACGTGATAATAAATCGAATCAAGTCATTTTTTCTCGCCTTAACAATGTCTCTTTTAGAAATATATGATCGTCGCTAATCCTCACGTTTCAACGCTGTCATCTCTCCTTGTCTCACGGCTCTATAGAGTAAAAATTCAGTTTCTTCACCCTCTCCTCATGGTGTCATCATTTCCTAGATTAGACTGGTTATAATTGTTTGCAATCATACCTGTTAGCAGTGCTCCAAATACTCTCTCATCAAGGCCTTACAACTGCAGGAAGACGGCTTTACATGTGCAATTGAATCATATTACAATGAAGGGCAACATACCATATAAGATGCTCAATACTTATGCCTTGGATGTGCTATTTTTGGTGACTCATGATGAAGGACATTCAGGTCCTTTTGGACAACAACACTTCTCAATCCCTTACCATTTAATCAATACAAAATGAGATATGTGCTGTTTATTTCTCTCATCCAAATCATTTCTATGCCTTGCAAATTGTTATGGTTCAAACACTGAAGCATTTGATATTCCACGAGTAACTCCCTTCAGTCCATAAAAGTGTAAGAAGCTCTGTGTTGCTTCCACTGACCAATTCTCAATCCATGTGGTATATCCAGTTAACTCCGTCTGCACTTTATCAATGTACTCTAACTTCCTTCGTTCAGTTGTTAGCAACAATGCAAAAACTTATTCTGAAAATTCAAATACACCACTCCCACTGGTTCTCTTTTGTGAATGCATCAACTAACACAAACTCCACAGGTTTCTCAACGATGATTTCTGGTTTCTAAATCTGAGCTGAATCTGTCAAGTGACACCGTGGTTTCCGAAGTGTCGGGTTATACAATTTCTCACAAAAAGGTTCCAATATTCTCCTCAGACCTGATATCAAGGTACCATTTTTTTTGTTTTCCCTCCCATTCCGGTTTTAAATATTTAGGATTACAATAACTACTTTCCAGTCTGCGGGAACGATAATTTCCAGAGTCTAAAGAAATATGAAGAAGAATCAGTACTTCTTTCTTGTCGTTACAACGTTTAAAAGACATTTGGATAATTACATCAATAGGAAAGATTTGGACAGATCTGGCCAAGCGCGGGCAGGAAGTACTAAGTTAGTTTGGAATTGGAATAGTCAGCATAGACTGGTTGGAACGAAGAGTCTGTTTCTGTCCTGTATGACTCTATATCACTTTTGCTAGCTGTATTGCCACTTCCCTGAAAACTTTAGGGTGGAGCTCATTTGGTGCAGTAACTTGCCAAACATCAATTCAATTAGTTTTTTTGAGTAAGTTCAGTTTATTAATTCTAATCATGCGCAGGTTCTTATTTTCACCAGTCAATCTGTCCCACAATATTTCTGGAAGATTTTTGGGACCTTCCATTCTGGAGAGAGCACGAAGTTATTACCCTCAGCAGGAGGCAGAGAAGGATTCCGTCACTGTGTGAATACATTGGAGCACTGCAACTGGGAGATGATGGACGTGACACCCACTCCTCCTCAGAAAGTTCTAGAATCAAGACAGTTCAATGAAACTGTCACTTCCTGGTCACTGACAGCATAGTCCTCTCCCTCGGGTGCAGTTACAGATTATGCTGAAACAAGTGACACAAAGCTGTGACCACCTCATTTTAGAATCATACTAACCTCACACTTTGCACTTGGCATAGGTCCAGGTCAAGGTAAGAAAAAGTTTGCGATCAAAATATGTGTAACGAGAAGAGTTGCCAGAAGAGAATTGTAACTGGAAAGGTGTGGATGATTCTTTATTCAAAAACAGTGTTGAGGCAGAAGTGAAGACTGGTGGTATTGTGAAGGTGGGAGTGGACAGGTTTTGTGGTAGATGGAATATTGAGATATAAATCAGTTCAGGACAAAATGGGATAATCGCGGTTATGAACACTTCTGTTTCTCCTCAGATGTTTGTAAGTGAAGGATATGAAATTCATGGTATAGAAATCGAGATTGTGGTTGAAAACGAAGACAATATATTTGCCAAATATATAGAGAAAACGATGACATTCACAATGGGTTAGGGAATTAGTAAATGGGCAAAGATAGACTCACCAGGAACACCAACAATAGCAAGGATAGGATAGTAACCTGCCTGAATAAACAGAGCCATTTGAGATGTTGTTACTACACTGAAGTCTCCTCCACCACAACAACTTCCAAAATAAAAACTGTCTCTGGGCCCAACTGCCCTGAACATACACACGAAATACAGATTTCCCTGGATTTTGCTCTCGCAGCTCTTACCAGTTAATTGTTTATCGTTTATACAATGAAATTCTATATGTGTTTGTAAAGATGCAAACATCTTATTGCACAGTTTGTGTGTCTTTTCATTTTTAGACTTTTATTGTCGCCTTTGCACAAAAGTAAATGTTCTTTTTAAAATTGACCTGTTTGTTGGGATTCAAGGTTCAGACAAAGTCTGTACTTTTCATGGCTTAAGAAACAGAAAGGATTAGAAGACAGGGGCTTTGGGGACTGATGAGGAGTAAAGTGACATCCCCTCAGACTCTAATGTCTGCTTGACAGACAGAATAAAATAAAATGAAGAGAATGAAACAAAATATATTCAGAATAAGGAATGACAAATGACAGTGCAAACAAAACAAGATAATTTGAAATGGAATGGCCGAACAATGATTGATGTTTGTGTGTGTGTGTGTGTGTGTGTGTGTGTGTCTATGTGTGAGTGTGTGTGTGTTTGTTTGTGTGTGTGCGTGCGTGTCTGTGTGTTTTTGTGTCTATGTGTGTCTCTCTGTGTGTGATTGTGCGCGTGTCTGTGAGTGTGCGTGTCTGTGTGCTTGTCTGTGTGCGTGTGTCTGTGTGTGTGTGAGTGTTTGTATGTGTGAGTGTGTATGTGTGTGAGTGTGTGTTCGTGTGACTGTGTTTGCGTGTGTGCGTGATTGTGTGTGCGTATTTATGTGTGTGTGATTGTACGTGTGTCTGTGAGCGTGTGTGTGTGTGTGAGTGTGTGTGTTTGTCTGTGTGTGAGACTGTGAATGTGTGTGAGTGAGTGTGTCTGTGTGTGCGTGTGTGTGTGTCTGTGCGTGTGTGAGTGTGTGCCTGTGTCTGAGCGTGTGCGTGTGTCTTTGTGTGTGAGTGTCTGAGTGTGTGTGTCTGTATGTGTCTCTGTGATTGTGTGTGTGTCTATGTGAGTGTGTGTGTGTCTGTGTGAGTATGTGTGCGTGTCTGTGTGTTTTTGTGTGTGTGTCTCTGTGTGTGTGATTGTGTGTCTGTCTGTGTGTGTGTCTGTGTGCGTGTGTGTGTCTGTGTGTGTGAGTGTTTGTCTGTGTGTGTCTATGTGTGTGTGTGTTTGAGTGTGTGTGTGCATGAGTGTGTGTGCCTGTGTGTGTCTCTGTGAGTGTGTGTGTGTCTGTGTGTGTGTTTGTGTGTGTGCGTGCGTGTCTGTGTGTTTTTGTGTCTGTGAATGTGTGTCTGTGTGTGTTTGTGCGTGTTTCTGCATGTGTGTGTCTGTGTGTGACTGTGTGCAAGTGTGTGTGTATCTGTGTGTGTCTATGTGTGTGTGTGCGTGTCTGTGTGTGTGTCTGTGTGTGTGGGTGTGTCTGTATGTGTGTCTGTGTGTATGTCTGTGTGTGTACCTATGTGTGTGTGTGTGTGTGTGTGTGTGTGTGTGTGTGCGCGCGTGCGCAGATTGATAAGATTGTTCATACGTGTGCACCATATTCATTATTAACAGGAGAGACATAGTTAACAAAAATGATGCATGTGATGTACAAAATTTATAAAATATTAACATTTTTTTAAATCTTCAGCTGAGATGTTATGTTCCCCTTCTCTCACCGTACCCTCTGCCTCCTGCCCATTTCTTGCATTCCCAGATCTAATCTCTAATTCTTATCGCGATGGATGTCATACTTTCCTGCTTCTGGTGTTCCAATTTATTTCAGTTAATCAATTTTCTACCGGGAAACCGGTAGAAAATTGTCCTGCTGGGTTCTGGCAACAGTCGATACCTGTCATATTGATAGAGATAAAAGTTTTGACATCAGACCCAGCATTTCAACATATTAATCTGTTGCACATACACTGGACAAAGAACCACAGCACACAGGAATTGTCAAACCAAATACAGAAGTACATCAACTTCTATCAATCATGTAGACTTCTATGTTTTTACATCTCCACATCTATATTCACTCTCTCTGTCTCTCTCTCTCTTGATCTAATTAATAATTCCTCCAATCGTTCTTCGTGCCCGATGTCTCAAATCTCCCTCCTTCAGTTTACATCTGTTGCTCACTTGTGGATGAGATGTCTTATTATTGAGTAATGTAACTAAAATGACCTGAGGGAGGAGTTGGCTAGAGTTAGTTGGAAGGGGAGCTGAGCACAGGAATATGGTGAAGCAGCAATGACAGGAGTATCTGGAGATAATTCAGCAGCACATCAGAAATTCATCCCAAGTAAGAAGAAAGTTATTCAGTGGAAGACTAGGCAGCGGTGAGTAATAAGGAACTCAGAGCCAGCAAAAAAATACTCATCTGGAGTATTGTGTGCAGTTTTGGTCGCCATACTATAGGAAGGATGTGGAGGCATTGGAACGAGTGCAGAGGAGGTTTACCAGGATGTTGCCTGGAATGGTAGGAAAATCTTATGAGGAAAGGCTGAGGCACTTGGGGCTGTTCTCATTGGAGAAGAGAAGGTTTAGGGGAGATCTGATAGAGGTGTATAAGATGATTAGGGGTTTAGATAGGGTCGACACTGAGAACCTTTTACCGCTAATGGAGTCAGGTGTTACTAGGGGACACAGCTTTAAATTAAGGGGTGGTAGGTATAGGACAGATGTTAGGGGTAGATTCTTTACACAGCGGGTTGTGAGTTCATGGAATGCCCTGCCCGTATCAGTGGTGAACTCTCCTACTTTATGGTCATTTAAGCGGGCATTGGATAGGCATTTGGAAGTTATTGGGCTAGTGTAGGTTAGGTAGGATTCGGTCGGCGCAACATCGAGGGCCGAAGGGCCTGTACTGCGCTGTATTTTTCTATGTTCTATGTTCTATAAAAGAAAATGCACACAACGTGGTGAACATTAGTGGGAACGTAAATGAGTACGAAGCCTACTCATTCCGGCACGGATAGCTAATAACAGAAAATTGGAGGAGAGGGTGAAATATGATATTACGCTTGTTGATCGTATAAAAGAATATTGAAAGACTTTTATATATAAGAAGGAAGGCAGGGAGAAAAGAACAAACAAAGAACTGTTGGAAAATGAAACTTGAATAGTTACAGAAAACAATGGAGTGATATTTTGCATCAGTCTTCATGGTGGAAGACACCAGCAAAATTCCAGAACTTCAAGACAGTGAGGAGACAGAGGTGAGTATAGTGACCACCAGAAAGGAGACGGTGCTGGAGAAGGAGAAGTTGGATCAATCACCGAGACCAGTCGGACAACACGCCGTCGTTCTAAAGAGATATCGAAGGTGAATATGGAGGCATTGCTGGTGAGCTTTCAGGAAACTTTGGAGTGAGGGAAGACTGATAAATGTAACCTCCCCGTTTAAGGAGAGGAAAGGCAGGAAATTATAAATGGCCAGACAAGTTGATACTGATGTATAGAAAGACTTAATGGATTCTTGGGTGTGTGGAACATAAAGACAAGGAAGTTGTGACGTACATTGGACATGGTGTGATTAAGCTACAGCATAACAAGAGTTAAATTTTCAATGCTATTTTGAACAGCAGACTTGAAAATACAGTTGAAACAAAGGAAATTAGTTCGAAAGAGACAGGAACATACGAGACAAAGAGACTGCTTCCTTGATCTTGTAGTGAGAATGTTGAGAGAAGCTTGTCAGTTAACAGACTAAACAAAATGTATTACAAAAAATAAAATCTGTTGCTGCAGAGGTCTCGACGTGCAACTATGTAGCCAACATATATGAAGCTGAAAAAGCCCAGCCGGTCAGACAGCATCCTTGGAACAGGAAAGTCAACATTTCAGGCTGAAAGACCGTATCAAGATTGGGGCTGGGGAAGGGGAACTGCGGAGTAAATAGAGGGGGGGGGTTGCTGGTGGAAGGGTAGGTGGGATGATGATGAGGGATGCAAGTAGGGGGATATTATGATTGGTCAGTGGGAAGGGTGCAGCAGATATGCGGATGGGAAGATGGACAGTTTAGGTCAGGTCAGGGAAGGGGAACATGGGATAAGGCTGTGGTTGGAGAGATCTTGAAGCCAGTGAAGTCAATATTGAGACCATTGAACTCTAAGTTCTCCAGCTGAAAGATCTTTTTGTGTTCCCCAGTTGCTGTTTTGCCTCACTCTGACAGTAGAGGAGGCCAAGGATGGACCTGTTGCTGGATGAGTAGGGCAGGGTGGGGTAAAGGAATTGAAATGAATGGCAACTGGAATGTTGGGTTGGTTAAAGCGTGCAGACAGCAGATGCTCCATGAATATGTGCCTGAATCTCTCTTTGGTCTACACGACATATAGATCACATCAGCAATTGGAGACAGGCTCGGTGGGCGAGGAACAGGCTCTGTGTGGGCCACCAGTGTTCTGCACGCAACAATCAACCCGATTTTCCAGTTACCATCCATTTTAATTCTCCCTCCCACTCGTCCGGCGACATTCCCATCCATAGCCTGTCCATTGTCAGGGAACACCACCTGAGAGTTTACCTTTGAAGCTGATAGCCCAATGGCCTCAATGTTGACTGCAGCAGCTTCAAAATCCCTCCACCTGCAGCTTTCTCCCATGTCCCATCTCCCTGACCAGACACATCTGTCCATCATCTCATTCACATAGCCGTTCCACCCTTCCCACTGACCAATTACAGTAACCCCATACCTGCATACACCTACCACCATCATACCTACCCTTTGCCCTTCTACATCCCATCACTCCATTTCTGGACTCCCCTCCCGCTCGCCAGTCCTGACAGAAGGTCCAAGATCAAAATATTGCCTTTACTGCTCCTTTGACTCTGTCTGGTCTGCTGTGTTTATCCAGCTCCAAATTTATTAACTCAGGCCTCATGCACCTGTAGTACTTACTCTCTCCAAGTTGTGGAACAACGTAGTCTACAGATAATAAGAAATAAATTTGGATATTTGAAATGATCGTTGACTCATTCCTCATTTATTAACAACGCAATACACACCTTCCAGATGAAGCAGCATGTCGCTTGTACCCTTACAACCCGGGCTCCTGTCATTGCTGCTCACAATGCAGTACTCTTCACACTGGCGAGACTAACCAGAGACTGTTCTGTTGAATACTTCCATTCTGTCTGTTGGAATAACCCCGACCTCTCCTTGCTTCGCATTTCAATAACTTACCTTGCTCTCATGCTGACATTTTGATCCTGGGCTGCTGCAATGTTCCAATGAAGCATAACCTAAGCTCGATTAACATCTTACTTTGCAGTTTGGTAAGTTACAGCCTGAAGGAGTTGTAACTCAATCCCATACTTCCACAGCCTGACCCCATTGTGGTTGTTCTCCAATCTTCATACATTCTTTTTCCTAGTCTCCCAATGAACGTACCCTGTTTATGAATCATTTGTCTTGCACTTAATTAAGGAAACCATTCCCGCCCCCCCACCCCTTCACAATGTAATTTATACTCATTTCCCATTTGATGCTCTTTAACCACAATCAAAAGTACATTCGCCAGCGGCACTGCGCCTTCACACCTTCTGTTTCCCATCACCCCCTTCTCTACCTTTGTCAAGTGATTAAAAAGCTCATTTTCCAATCCTTTTCTATTCTGAAGAAGAGTCACACTGGACTTGAAACGCTAACTCTGCTTTTCTGTCTTCGCATATGCTGCCAGATTTGCTGTGTTTCTCCAGAAATTAACAAAACACATTTTCAATAAAACAATTAACTGGAAATCTGAAACCAGAACAAACAAAATAAATTGTCAGCCTTGAAGAACGGTCACTGGACCCAAATGAGTAACTCTACTTTCACTCCACTCCATCAATTTCTGTATTGAAAGACGTTTCAAAGATGTGTGTCAACATGGCTCAAACCCCCTGTTCAACATGGAGCGCCATATGCCAGGAAGTGAAGATAACACAAGAAGTACAAATTCACTGGTTCTGAAACTACAAGACGCTGGCATCACTGACACTTACAGAGCTCTTACTCTTAGTCAGGGAGAGAAACAGATGGAGATGCATTCACTCTAATCACAGAAGGTAGCACATACTGGAAAGGAAAGGATTCAGATGAATATGTTAAAGAGTGTTGAGGAATGAGACAAACTGTAAGTGTGACACCATGGAGAGACCCTCGGTGGAATGAGAATATAAAATTGGACGTGTACTACATCAGAAACCAGAGTGGATCACTGAGTACAGGACTGATGGGTGAATGGGTCTTGGTGTGAACTGGGGGACAGGCAGCTGAACCGCATTGGAGATGGTGCAGCTCAAATTGTGTATTCCATGTGGTGCTGAAAACCACAGCAACAACAGAAGCAGAATTATATTTAACTATAATCTGTAACTTCTTGCCTGGGATAATCCCTCCGTCTACCAGAATCAATAAACTGATATGTGGTTCAATGACGAATGTGTGTAAACATGCCAGATTTACCTAAAACTGATGGCAAACCATAAAGCTACCGCACTTGACTGGTTACATTCCAAACTGCAGAACATCTGATAGAGAGGGCGCAATGATCCCAAGACCAACGGATCAGATCGAAGCTATGCAGTCCTGCCACGTCCAGTATAAATGCATAAAGCAACTCACTGCAAGACTGTCATACACATGTCCCCATCCTAAATAATGGAACAGCCCTGCACATCAGTGGAAAAGACAATGATGTAGTATTCACACCATACTCTGCTAGATGTGTTGAGTCTATGATGCACTCATTAGGATGCTCACAGAATTGCACTTGGCAGTTTTCAAACAATCGTATTCGCTCTATATGACATGAAGAAACATCTGAACAGTAGATACGACAAAGCAATGTACAACAAGCCATATCCCTCGAGAAGCTGTTTCATTCCAGTTCGAGTTGATATCTATTTGCAATGTGGAAAATTACTATGACAAGACCATTAAGTGGAGAATAATTACAGTATGACCAATATCACCCCCTCAGTTCCATCACGGCAGTCAAATTGGTCGGAGCTCTTTTTGACTGAGCTGTCAATCGGCACAGAAATAACCAGTTCAGTGTGGTTTCTGATAGGTCCCCATGTAGAGATGGTGCTGTTGTGGAAATGTCAGTGCATTACTAAGCCAGACCATTCTAATACTCTGACAGCTGGTGGAAGTTAAAAACAAGAAATAAAATGTCGGGATTTAAAATCTGGTGTCTGTAACAGTGACCTGAAGCCAATGTCGATTGTAAACACCAATTTGCTTCCCCAATGTAATTTAAGGAAGTGGATCGTCTGTGTTTTCTGGTCTCGTCTAAAAGTGACGCCAAATACACAGACATGTGATAAATTATTCAATGGTCTCTTAAACAGCCAAGCCAGGCTCTCAATTGTATCAAACTGCTCCGAGGTCTGAAACGATAAACCCAGACAGAACACCCGGCACCAATCTCAGTATTGGAAAAGGGAACAGGAGACACAGGCCTGTCGACCTTGCAGAGACCTCCTTCCTAACATCTGAGAGTTTGTGACAACATTTACAGAGAAGGACGACAATTTTTCAACAATATTATGCATTCCCCCAGACAGCTGAGACTGCTCTAACCTGGGTGGGAACTTTACATCAGGCTGGTAAAGTGTTGCTGATGCTGTACAAGTTCTTAATCATATCACACCTAGAGGAGTGTTTACAGAATTAGTCTCCTCACTGAAGAAAGGATATTGGAAGCAGCTCAGACATTGTACCTTCAACTAATTCCTGCAATGAAGGGGTTAACTTATAAGGAAAGGATGATCAAGTTGATCTAGTACGCATTAGAATTTACAAGAATAAAAGATTAACGTATTTTTACATAGAACACCAGAAAGAGTCAGCAACAGAAGACAATTATACAGCTAATTCCACTTCTCCAGTTTGTTACACAGGAACAGCAGAAGGATGTTCAGGCCTTCGATCTTGTTACAATAGAACAGGACGAGGTTCTTCAGCCCTTTGTGCCTGATATACAGTTACACGAGGAGGTCACTCAGCTCCTCGAGTCTATAACACTGCACACAGAGTAGGCCACGAGGCACCAGTATCCTGTTATGCAGCAACAGGATCAGTCCATTCAGCCTTCTAACACAGAACCTGGAAGAGATTGCTACACTAGAATGACAGGGTGCCATTCAGCACGAGAAATAAAGAAGGAGATACAATTATTTGAGACTTGTAATGGAAATTCATCCATGAGGCTGTTGTATGGGAACAGGAGGACACAAATCACTTCATCGATCCCATTTCAGGGATGCAGGAGGTGATTGTTCGGTATCTCGAGACTGTTGTGAAAAAATATGAAGAGACCATTCAGCCCCTCAAAATGTTGTATAGCAACAGGAAGATTCCACAATCCCTCAGGCTTTTGACATATTATCAGGAGGAGGAGAAGCAGATCTTGAATCTGTAGATCAGGACATTCCGGCCATCAAGAGTATAATGCACGAACACCATGGGGACATTTAGCCCCTTGAGTGTGTAAATCAGGAACTGAGTGAATCCATTCAGGCACTCATGCCTATTACACAGCGATTGGAGCAGATCTTTTAAAGCTTTGTGCCTGTTACACAGGGACACGGGAAAGGGAAAGTAGAGGTTGCAAAAAGTTAGGAATTAGGAGAATCATTTTTACTTGTCACGAAAAGGTTGTGAGCAAACTCTTGGAAATTAAGGGAAATTGTGAGAATCCGTTATTAATTAATTAACAACAGGATACTTGCAAAGTAGAATCTGAATACATCAGAATCAGCATGTTTTTTAAGAATTTGATTGCTCGAATTTTTTTAAAGATGTGACAAGCAAAGTAGACAATAGGGATCCTGGAACAATTAAGTACCTAGACTTTGAAAAGACATTGATTAAACGCTGCATAAAATATTAAGCTGTAGAATAAGAGGACATGGGTTTGGGATGAGGTCATCCACCTGGATAGAGGGCTGGTGAGCCAACAAAATGCAGAGAGATTGATTAGTTGTTTCATTAGTGGTTGGCAACTTTTGGGCTTCCATAGAGCTCAAACCACATGACTTACAATTTACCATCCATTGTATTACTTGGATGAGAGGAGAGAAAACACTGCAGCCACATTTTCAGCTGACACTAAAACAAGTGGAAAAGTAGGTTGATGTAATGAAGATGTTGAAAATTTACAAATGGACATGAACAGTTCAGATGAACGTGGCAACATTTGGCCGCTAAAATTCAACGTGCATAATATGGGATTAACCATTTTGATCAGAGGAATCTTGCATGTTGTGGAAATGGCGAGCAACTTCAGAGTGCTTACATGCAGAGGCATCTGGGATTCCATGTGCAAACCACAGAAAACTCACGTGCAGATGCAACAGGGAATGAGAAAGGCAAGTGCATTTTTATCATTTACTTGTAAAAGAACAGAGTATTAAGGGATGGAAGAATTCCTGTAACTCTACAAGGTATTAGTGAGACGGTAACTGACGTACTGTATTCAGGTTTGTTGCCCTAACTGCAGGAGGGATGTTGTTACAACAAAGGCAGTTCAGAACAAGTACATTAGATTGATTCCAGAGACGAATTTGTCTTTTGAAGGTAGTTTGAGCAGTTCAGGCCGATGCACTCTCGGTTTAGAAGAATGAGAGAAGAACTCATTGAGGTCTGGAGGATGTTACAAGTGATTGACAATGTCAGTTTGGAGCAGATATTTCTTCATGTGGGGCAAACTAGAACAAGAGATCATAGTTTTAGGATTAGGCAGAACAGATTTAAAACAGGGATGAAGAGAACTTATTTCTCTCAATGGGTTGTGAATCTGTGTAATTCACTGCCCCAGTGTGCAGGGGACGCTGGGAAATTGAGTAAATGAAGGGATATGGAGAGCAGGCAGGGAAATGGAACTGAGCCGGCGATGACATCAGCCATGATCATATATAATGGCGGAACAGGCTCGAGTGGCTGGATTGTTTCTCATTCTTATTCAGCCCTTTGACAGTGCTCCACAGGAATGGGGGAAGAACGGTTATCAAACCGGAAGCAGGCACTCTGGATAAATCAACATTAATCAGTTTGACAGAACATCACCAGTGGAGTCACACAGTGACCAGAGCTGGGTCCTCAACTATTTACAATCAATATCAGTTTTCAGGATGATAGAACAGATGTACTGCTGCTACGTTTGATGATGATATTAAGGTAAGCAAGACATGAAATTATCAAGAGAATGTGGAGAGTCTGCAAGTTGATATGGACAGGTAAAGTCAATGAATAATATCTTGCCAAGTGGAATATAACGTAATGTATAACCTGCCAGTTTTTTCAGGAAGAATGGAAGGCATTGGTGTCAGTGAAATGGAGATGTATTATATGACATAAGTGATACAGTGTGTTCTGGAGAGTTCACTCGAAACCATTCAGACATGGGAAGTGTTGTTCCATCTCCCTGATGGTCTGCTCCCTGACATTCTCAGTGGTCCTGTTGCTCTCGGTACACACGGGATATTTTTATGTGGTTGCTGGCGGTGGGGAGTGGTGATGTGGAGGGTGTTTTGAGCTGTGTTTCAAGGGGACAGCCTTTAGCCGAAAGACTATCCTTTCTTTCCGACTGGTGACCGAATGATGATGGGAATGTCCGACTGCTTCTGAATGAAGAGGCTGTGGCTGCTGCCAGGACAGTGAGTATTCACCAACATGATGTCTTGTGCATGGGCACATTGTAACATTAATGGGGTGAGAGGTCCTTCAGTTCCTCTAGCTCTCCTCATTGACATGGGGACCCCACACAAGCATGTACATCATCAGAAATCCTGCTATATTGAGAAAACACGGATACATCCGTCACCT
Organism: Hemiscyllium ocellatum; assembly: GCF_020745735.1. Classification (NCBI taxonomy): domain Eukaryota; kingdom Metazoa; phylum Chordata; class Chondrichthyes; order Orectolobiformes; family Hemiscylliidae; genus Hemiscyllium; species Hemiscyllium ocellatum. The sequence continues at coordinate 70,819,591 of NC_083414.1, forward strand.
CTCTGCTGAGAGAGAAAACACTCATCTCATCCACAACATATATCCTCTGTCACCGAATGGTGACATTGATGTTGAGATATTGGGAGATGATGGATATGTCAACCACTCCAGCATGGAAAGTTCCAGATCATAGAAGCTGAATGAAACTGTCACCCTAACAAACATTTGCAGCACCGTCCTCCCCCTGGTGTGAAGCTGCGGGTCGTGTTGAAGGAGGCGACACCGCTCTGTGACCAGCTCCTTGTTCAGTCAGTGTCCCCTCACATTCTGCTCCTGGGTTAAGTGGAGCTTGTGAAGCTGTTCCTGGAAAATCCGGTGTGGATCCAGCAGACCTCTTTCCCCAGACACACTCATTCCCTGGTTTCAGAGCTTCCCCTCGTTGCAGCCTCTGCTCCATTTGGTGTTCATGTTACAGACCCAGATGTTATAATTAAGTCCCCAGGCTCCATCCAGAGTTGGGTCACCAAATCCTCAGGTATCCCTGAATGTCTGCGGCAGCTCAAAACACAATCTCCAGAGCCTGCACTAACTTTTCAATAACAGGAGTCAGTCAGAATATCCTCAGCTACAAGTATTATGGACATGGCCATACCCCGTCAAAATATTTTAAGAATGAAGCCTAGACCCTAACTTTCGAGTAAAAAATGAGGTCTGCAGATGCTGGAGATCACAGCTGCAAATGTGTTGCTGGTCAAAGCACAGCAGGCCAGGCAGCATCTCAGGAATAGAGAATTCGACGTTTCGAGCATAAGCCCTTCATCAGGAATAAGAGAGAGTGCCAGGAAGGCTAAGATAAAAGGTAGGGAGGAGGGACTAGGGGGAGGGGCGATGGAGGTGGGATAGGTGGAAGGAGGTCAAGGTGAGGGTGATAGGCCGGAGTGGGGTGGGGGCGGAGAGGTCAGGAAGAGGATTGCAGGTTAGGAGGGCGGTGCTGAGTTGAGGGAACCGACTGAGACAAGGTGGGGGGAGGGGAAATGAGGAAACTGGAGAAATCTGAATTCATCCCTTGTGGTTGGAGGGTTCCCAGGCGGAAGATGAGGCGCTCCTCCTCCAGCCGTCGTGTTGTTGTGTTCTGCCGGTGGAGGAGTCCAAGGACCTGCATGTCCTCAGTGGAGTAGACCCTAACTTTTCCTATTTTAAACGTAGATGCGAACTGTTTGTTCCAGATGCTGCAACTGGTCAACCCACTCAATGTTAAGCAAAATGCAATCCATTCAAACGCTCCAATTAAAACACAATCAAAGAGAAGAACAATTGGGGAGAGCTTCTCTAGTGGAACACCTACGCAAACAATAGACACAGTGCCTTCTACTCATTAACTGTGCTAATACAGGAACATCTCATAAACATAAAGGTAAATTCAAACACAGAACCTTATGTGCAGTTCTCCAATCCTGGAGGAAGCAACTTTAAGGGAATTTTCAGAGAGAATAGCAGCTGGGGATCATGTATTGAAACTTCCACCCCTTCTGGAATCCCAAGCAGCTTCTGAATGCTGCAGCTAAAAACGAAACGAGAAGACTTGGTCTGGGAGAGCTAGCCACTGCCCTTCCATTGTTACCAACGTTTTAATAAAACTTAAAGGCCTTCTCAGCTATTTACTTAAGCTGTTTGCAGGCGGCAGTTCGGCATCTCTGCCTCGAAGACCTCTCTGAAAAAATTCAAGATAAAATAACCTTTTTAACGTGACAGCGCCGTCACAACTTCCCGTTTAAAAAAAACACCAATATACAAAAATAGCCTCATTTTAAACTCTTTATTCTTCCTGTTTTTGCAGACTTCAATGGATATATATTGCATTGACACTAAGCATGCAAGCATTCACAACCCCATTCTAATTCAATCAGTTTACTTCTGCTACAGAACGCCTCAGTTTATCTTCATCCAAGTTTCAACAACTTGGCAGCAAGTACGGTTCCTTGTCCTGTCACCTGCGTAACTTGCAAATTGAATGCCAACAATAATAGATCTATATGAACAGACTGGAAATCTTCTCCCTAAATTTCTCTAAAACTGTTCAGGCGTTGTGATCAGTATATAGATTTGTCTCAGATGTGTTTTAAGGCAATTTAAACGCTGAAATATTGTAACGCCAATACCAAGCTCAAGGCCTCCTTCCCAGTTGTGAATTATTCCTGTTGATTTTTTCACTGGACTTTCCAACCACATGTTACATAATGGAGCACTTCTCATCCATCCAATAGTCCTTCTGAATGGCATATCTCCTCTTGTCTCAGCTTAAAGGATTTACGTGTTCCTGTTCCTCTTAATGTTGTAACTCCTTTACCTGCTACTCGTGGCCTATGTCACTTAACTTTACACATAGTTATATATTTTGAGATCTTGCACATTCCTTGCAAGCCCTCCCAGAAGCCAAACTTTGATTTATGGTCCAACTAATAATCATTAGCCATTTCGGCTTATAATCTAGCCAATTTAACTCTCTTCTCTTCCACACGAGTTCTCACGACTGCAGGAAGTGAGTTTTTGAACTCCTCCAAAATAGCAATCTCTCTAAATGTGTCATAGGTTGCTCTCTTTTTAATACCCTGACTCATCTTTCAAATTTACTTTGTTTTATCCTTTCAAACTCAATGTATGTTTAACCAGGGATGCGATTTTAGATTCTAAAAACTGTGTGTACACTTCTGACACAAGTTCATGTGCACTTCAGATGTTTTTTTTCACCTCCTCATACTGGCCAGATACCTCTTCCGATAGGGATGCAACTACCTCACTCATTATACCTACCAGCTCTGTTTGGAGCAACTAAACCAACATGGTCAGTGGCCACTTTCTCAAATGAAATTGAAAAAAATTCTACATCTTTCTCATCACTTTTAGGCAATGCCTAGATGTATTTAAACAGATCCCCATCAGGCCTTTGGCAACCATAGGGTTTCTCATCCTCACTATCCTCCTTATACAGCCTACCGTCTACCTTCATCTCCACCCAGATAAGGCGACTTTCCTCTCAAATTGCTAACTTTTGAAGTTGAAATTCTCTTGCTTTCTGCTTTTCTTCTTTCCTTTTCTGTCTTTCTTCTCCTTTCTGTTTCTTTAAATTCTACTTGTAATCTTATTTCAAACTGTCTCAATTCCTTTTTGTGTTCAAGCTCCCTTATCTGCAAATATGTGTGTGTGTTGGGGTGGGGGGGAGCGGTGGAATGGGCATGCATTTGGGGTGGTTGAATGTGAAAATCATTGCTTGAGAGAAAATTCACTTAAAGGAAATCAGGGAAGTTTCATGGACAGATGAGTTAAACTGCTTTAGAATATTAAAATAAAGACATTGTCAGAAAAAAATAGTGATATAGATCAGCGTGAACAGGAATGTCAGATGGATGGGATTTTGGTCTGAGTTCGAATCAAATTTGCTTCTGCAGGTTTCAACCTGACAGCGTCAGCAGAAGTTTGTTGTCATCATTAAGTCTGTATTTCACAGCTCAAGGTTCACACAGCAGATAAGTTAAGCCAGTGAAGTGTATTCTGGAGCAGTGAGTAGTTAACGTTAATAATGGTCAGGGCATGGTGTCAGGAATCAGCTCATGGCCAAAGGTAACACCAAAGTTGTGATTCGTCTGTGTCAAACACCACCTGCAATTTCCCCTCCAAGCCACTCACTAGCCTGACTTGGAAATATACCGGTGTTCCTTCACAGTCCTTGGGGCAGAATTCTGGAATGCCTTCCCTAACGGCATTATAGTTCAACCCACAGCACGTGGACTGCAGCGATTCAAGACGGCAGGTCGCCACCACCTTCTCAAGGGCAAATAGGAATGGGCTATCAATACTGGCCAGCCAGGGATTCCCAAGTCCCAGAAATGAATTTTAAAAAATGATATTGGCCAGGGATGGGTTGGAGTCCCAGAAAGGAAACGGAGTTTGTAAACATAATAGAGGGCAATTACCTCCACACTCCAAATGTTTAAATAACAAAGGCAGAGAGACAATGGTTCACATCTGAAACTGAGTAAGTCAACACAGAGACCCATGAGTAACACTGCCGGAAGCAAGGAGGGAGACAGTAATTACACCCTTCTGTACCTCTTAATGCTGTAACCTCTTTACCGGCTACTCCTGGCCTATGCCAGTAAACCTTATTCTCACAGGTAAATGTTTTAAGAAGATCTCGCACATTCTTCTCAATCTCTCACAGAAACTTTGATTTGTGAACGCAATCATCATCATCAGCCATTTCAGCTTCTAATCTTGCCGTTTTAACACTCTGCTCTTCTACACGAGCTCTCGCGACAGAAGGAAGTGAATTGTTGAAACTTCTCCAAAATTAGAATCTCTGTAAGAGTGTCATAGTTTTGCTGTTTTAATATTCTTACCCACCATTCAAAATTACTTTCTTTGATCCTTTCAAACTCAATGGTGTTTAACCAGGGACCTTTTTTAGGTTCCTGAAATGCTGTCTGTCAGCTTCTGGCACAAGCTCATATACACTTCAGATGGCTTTCTTCACCACCCCATACTGGCCAGATACCTTCTCCGATAGAGATGCAAATACCTATCAGCTTTGTTTGGATAAATTAAATCGACATGGCCACTGGTCACTGCATTTGTTCAGCCACTTTCTCAAATGAAATACAAAAGGCTCCCCCATCCTTCTCATCAAATTTAGATAATGCCAGGATGCATTTAAACAGAACCCCATCAGGCCATTGGTTACAATAGGGTTGCTCAACCTCACTATCCTCATCCCGCTGACCGTCTACCTTCTTCTACGCCTTCTATGTCAACTTTCCTCTCTAATTGCTAACTTTTTAAGTTGAAGCTCGCTACTTTTCGTCTGTCCTTTTCTCTCTTTCTTTTTCATTTCCTTTTCTTTTATTTCTACTTTTCATCATAATTCAAACTGTTTCAATTCCGTCTCATGTTCAGAGTACCTCATTTGAAATTGAGTTCCAGCCATTTCTAAAGAGTCTGATGGCGGTTCCACCAAATGTAATTGCCGAGCTATAGCTGTAAATATCTCTCATTTTCCCACAGACAATCGCAACCCCAACTCCAGCTTGTCTGTCAATTCCTACAGCTTTGCCTTCATTACTTTTTGTAAAAGCCCCACCTTCACTTTTCAACACCCATGGAACACTTAGTGACTGAATCTTCATACACAAAACACTGTTTCAATCAACCGAATTCAACATCTGGAAAAAAAGACACTAACAACTATCATTAGCGACCTTTGAGCCCAATAGCTCAAACTCTCCAGTGTCTGCATGAGATTATTCTGGATGCTTTGGTTTCCTCCCACAATCCAAACATGTGCATGACAGGTGAATTGGCCATGATAAATTGTTCATAGTTTTCAGGGATGTTTGGGTTAGGTGCCTTAGTTAGGGTAAATGTGTAATAATTGGGGAGAGGAATGGATCTGGGTAGGTTACTCCTCGGAGGGTGGGTGTGGACTTGTTGGGTCGAATGGTCTGTTTGCAAATTCTAATTCAAATTTGGTATTATCAATTTAGAACCAGACAAGAGTCCCCTGTTTGCTATAGACGAACCAGACTGCCTCAAACTATTTAAAGAAAGTAGCTTGGATGCCAAACCTGTTCTTATTTTAAAGGTAGATGTGAAATGCGAGTTCCAGATGTGATGTTACAAATCAAACTACTCACCATTAAGCAAAACACAACATACTTAAACACTCTAATTAAAATCCATACAAAATGAAGAGGAATTTAGAATAACTTAACTATTGGAAAACTTAACCGAATAATGGATGCAGTACCTTCTACACATGAACTATTCCAATATACTAAAATCACCTAAACATACCCCTTGGCAAAAAGGAACATTCAGACATGCATTCTTGCACACAGTTCTCCAATCCAGGAGGAAACAGCATCAAGTGAGGTTCCAGAGAGAATAGCAGCTCGGGATACTTTACTAAAACTTAGAACCCTTCTGGGACCCCAAGCACCAGGTGATTGTTGTAGCTACAATAAAACTACACCCAGCAAGCCCGGTCTTTGCAGGCTGGCCATTGTTACTACTATTTATTAAAAACCCTAAAAGCCCCGTAAGTTATTTACTTGAGCCGTTTTCAGTAGGCAGTTTGGCCTTTAAGACCTCTTACTAAAAAAAAGGAGAAAATAAACTTTTATTAAAAAAAATGACAGCACTGTCAGGCAATTGCCTGGTCCTTCACTCAGTGGACTTCCTCGTGTTGCTGACCGCAAGGTCACCTGAGAGGGACAGTCACAGGTACAGACCAAGTTACAAGGCTGTTTCTCATAACTTCTGAAATACGCCTGTCCATTGACCATCACATGGGACATACCAGGAAGTGAAGAACAGCTTGACACACCCCATTTCATTATTTCTGAACTACACAATGCCAGCAATCGGTACACTAGAGAGCCAAAACCCAAGGCCAGGTAAAGATGCAAAGGGACAGAGATTCACTTTAAAGACAGAAACAGACAGTTAATTAACTGAAAAGATGTTGTGTAAATATGTGGAAAAAGTCAGGGCAGTGGGACTAGGTGAAGAAGTGAGATCTTTGTGAGTAAAATTACAAGAATGAGAACATTTAATAAAGGCATTGTCAGATTAGCTGATATGATTTGTTACATCAAATTCTGAATCTATTTCACAGAACACCGCAAACAACATAAACTGGGACAAGATGACAGCCCAGCATGGAGAGCTGTGCAGACTATGCTAGTGTGTTGCTCAGTAAACTACACTATCTGCTCAGCACGGAGAGTATTGCAAACTTTATTATCATATGCTAACTATAGATGACTGCCTACAATGGGAAGGTTTGCTCTCTCTGCCTGTGTGTGTGTTCATCAGAGACTGAGAGAGAGAGAGTGCGTGTGTGTGTGCGCGATTGGAGTGGTTGAATGCGAAACTCATTGTTTGAGAAGGAACACACATGGAGGAAACTATTTTCAGTAAGAACAGCTGGCAGGCTTTTTGTTAATCGACAGAGTGAGAACGAGAGAAGTTTCATGGACAGATAAGGTAAAGTGTTTGAGACACAATAGCAATATACATTGGCGTGCACATGAATGACAGATGGATGGGAGTTTGGTGTGAGTTCGAATCAGATTTGCTTTGGCAGGTTTGAAGCCGGGAGCGTCAGCAGCAGATTATTGGCTTGTTTAAGACTGTATTTCACAGCTCAAGGTTCAAACAGGAGATGGAATAAACCAGTGAGATATATTCTGGAGTGGTGAGTATTTCAAGTTAGAAATGGTCAGGGAATGGTGTCAAGAATGAGTGCATAATCAAAGGGATCTCCCACAGTTGTGACTTGTCTGCTTCAGCTGCAGATATTGGCCAGGGGTGAGATGGAAACAGTGGAAGGAAGTGGAGTTTGTAACCAGAAAAGTAGAGAGTGACCTCCATGCTCTTAAAATTTAAATAACAAAGGCAATGATACAATAGTTCTCCACTGGAACTGAGTAGGTCAACATAGAGACCCATGAGTAACACTGCCAGAGCAGAGAGGGAGACAGTAATTTAACACCTTCACTGATGTAGGTAGCAGTGGTCTGTAGATTGAATATCTGGATTGAGAGTTTCAACAGGAAAATAATAGTGACAAAAAGTGTAGAGTATATGAAAAACAGTAATACTGTCATAACCGGTTTATAGAAAAAAATCTGGACAGTGACACTTACCAGGTACACTGACGATAGCCAGGAAAGGATAATAAAAGTATTGAATAATGCGAAGAGCGTAATAGATCCGCGATGATAATGGCAACCAATAAAATGCAGAAAGACGCCAAACATAATCGGATAAACTTCTGTCTATTGTTGGAACATGCCAGTCTAATGTTCCCAGATTCTGATACATTTTTGGAATATTTCAGTCTAATGATCTTAGATTTTGATCTCTCCTCTCCCGCTCACATTTTGGGATAACACATTGAACGGCGCCCATTTATCATGAAAAGATGGAAACTCTCAACTGGGATAATTAGAATCCATGGAGATTAGCATTAATCACAGTCACTGAACAAACATTGGGAAACTGAGCAAAGGCTACGACAATGGATGAATGCGCACCGCACAACAATCAACAGACAGGGGTGTTCCCTTCCAGTTGGGGAACACATCAGTGGTCCAAGACATTCAGTCTCGGACCTTCTGGTGACCATCCTTCAAGGCGGACTTCAGGACAGGCAGCAGCGAAAAGTGGCCGAGCAGAGGCTGATAACTAATTTCAGTACCCATAGGGAGGGCCTCAACTGGAACATTGGGTTCATGTCACATTACAGGTGACCACCATTGCACTGTACATATACACACACATATACACACACACACACACACACACACACACACACACCTATACAAACACATATATACGGAAAAACATGGACACTCCTACACACCCTTACAGACAGCCACACTCACACAGGCATCCGATCAGAGACTTAGACCACTCTATACCCATGCACACAGGTATACACTCTCTCTCACTGATACTCAACCCACCCCACTCCAGCCACACACATACACTCCCACACTCACACATGCACCCCCTCACAGACTTAAGACACTCTACATCACAACACACTCATATACACTCTCTCTCACACTCACAATCACTAACCAAGAAAAACACACACAAACAAACAAAGACCCACATGCACACATATATTTTGTGGGGTGAATTTGTACTTGCAGAGTTGCATTGTACTTTGCTAAAAAAAACTACATGAATTCATGTAAACCTTTGAGCTCAAAAACTGCATGAATTAATGAAAAACTCTGTTATCTCACTTTTCAGATTAGAATCAATCTAAACATCATGGAATAGACAGAGAAGACAGGGGGCGAACACTTCAACATATTGTCTCGCTTTCACTCAATGTTACAGCTCACCTGAGAATACAACTTTAAAAGAATTTTTTGTGGTTTACACATGAAAGAAGTGAAACTATCAAGGTATTCGAACAGATGAAAGACTCAACTGACAATCAAGGTATTTTTCAATGTATAATTTCAGTTACATCACACTGTAACTGTTGTCTATGAATTCTGCGACTTAGAAGTGTGTCCTCCACGATCGCCTGATGACGAAGCGGCACTCCAAAAGCTAATATGCTTCCAATTAAACCTGTTGGACAATAACCTTCTGCTGTGTGATTTTTAACTTTGTACACCCCAGTCCAACACCGGCATCTCCAAATCATGACGAAACAAACTGGCTCAGTTAACCAGTTCCACACATCGCTTTTCATATCACTATAAAACCCATTTCCTGGGTTTGGATGGAATGGATGAGTATTGCTGAGGGATGGAACATAAATCTTTCACTCTTTTAAATTTTTTTTAACTTGTATATGAAAGCATTAACAGGACACTGAAGGGGTCTATATATTTTCCACTCTCTTTATGAAAGGAAGCAGTTATAAATTAGATTACTTACAGTGTGGAAACAGGCCCTTCGGCCCAACAAGTCCACACCGACCCGCCGAAGCGCAACCCACCCATACCCCTACATTTACCCCTTACCTAACACTAGGGGCAATTTAGCATGGCCAATTCACCTGACCCGCACATCTTTGGACTGTGGGAGGAAACCGGAGCACCCGGAGGAAACCCACGCAGACACGGGGAGAATGTGCAAACTCCACACAGTCAGTTGCCTGAGTCAGGAATTGAACCCGGGTCTCAGGCGCTGTGAGGCAGCAGTGCTAACCACTGTGCCACCGTGCCGCCACAAATATAAAATAACAGATCGGCTGCATAAAAAAAAGTCGGGTGGGCAAGTTTCCAGATACCTTAACCTAAAGTATAATACTTATTGACCAGTTGAGGCTACTCCGGTTTTGAAGTGCCCTGTTATCAAATCCTGTCATAACCTTGCGACAGAGCATTGAGGCTGCTGCTCAACAACTGGCTGAAGCAATTCTTTCCCTATGGACCTCTTACGAAGGGATAAGAGAAGGCCATTCAGCCCATATTAGCCTGTTGCTACTTGAAAAGGTGGAAATCTAGAATATTGGCACATTTTCTCAACAGAATCATTCAAAACCAAGAGACGTGTCGCTGCAGTTGTATGAGGTGTTACTGAGAGGGCACCTGGAGTACATCGTGTTGTTTGTGTTCCTGTAACTGAGAAGGAATGGACCTACATCAGATACAGTCTACCGGCTGCTCATAATCCACGGGTTTCTGTGTCATTTAATGTCTCGGGTCTGTTACGCAGGGACAGGAGGAGGCTATTCAGCCTTTCCAGTCTATTACACAGGGCCACGAGGACCCCATTCAGCCTCTCGAGCCTGTTCCAGAGGGTCTGGAAGTGTTTATTTAACTTTCAAGTCTGTTACACATAAATATTAGTTTTAAATTAGTTTTGGAATTGGAAAGACCTGATGTAAACATTAAAGTTCTAACTTTGAACAAGGCCAATCTTTAAAGTGTTAGGCGAGCCCTGTGAAAGACTGATTGGAATACCCTACTCACAGGTAAAGGGATGGTTGGAAAATGCAAGGCGATCAAAACTTGCTTTCAGAGAGTCCAGAGCTAACATGTTCCCATTAGTGACAGGGGCAAAGCTGTTGGATGCAGGGAGTGCTGGATGGCTAGATATATTGATGCTCTGGTCAAAGTAAGGAAGGAGGCATATGTCAGGTAAACAGAGCTTGAGATCAAGTGAATCCAGAGAGGTGTATAAGGGCAGCAAGTGCATAGTCAATGGGGAAATCTGGCCAGAAAAATGTGGACGTGAGATGGCTTTAGAAATAGGGTTAATGAGGCATTGAAGAAATCCTACAAATCTTTAATGGCAAAAGATTAACTAAGGAGAGAATAGGGCTCCTTAAAGATCAGTAAGGTTACCTATGTATGGAACCACCTACACATAGGTTGGAGCGATACTAAACAAGTATTTCTCCTCAGTATTTAATGTGGAGGAGGTTACAAGAGCGAGAGAATGAAGAAATATATAATGATAACTTGAAAAGTGTCTATATTACAAGGAGGTGTTGGACATTTTAAAACACATAAAGGTGAACAAATCCCTGGAACCTGAGCAGTTGTATCCCAGATATTTGTGGGAAGCTAGGAAATCAATTGCTCAGCATTTTGCTGATATATTTGTAACATTGATTTCCACAGGTGAGGTGTCAAAAGACTGGAGGGCTGCTAACATAGCGTCATTATTTAAGAAAGTAATGAAAAAACAGAAAGCTATTTATCTGTGAGCCTGACGTTAAAGGCGACTAAATTGTTGCAGGGGATTTCGAGGAAATGGATCGATATGCATTTGGAAAGACATGGACTGAAGATGGCTTTATACATTGGCGATCACGTCGCACAGATTCGGTGGAATTTTTTGAGGAAGTGATGAAGATAATTTATGAAGGTAGGACAGTTGATGTTGTCTTTATGGAATTCAGTATGAAAACCAAAATGTTCTACATGGTAGTCTGGTTAGCAAGGTCAGACTGCTTGGGATCCAGGGAGAGCTCTCCATTTAAATCCAAAATGTTCTTGAATATTGGAGTCAGGGCGTGATAGTGGACATCTGTTCATTAAACATGAAGACCTGTGACCAGCGCCGTGTCGCAAAGATCTGTAGGGGATCCACTGCCTTTTGTCACTTATACAAATTATTTGCATTTGAGTATATAAAGTATGGTCAGCAAGTTTGTAGATAAAACCAAATTTGTTGGTGTAGTCGTCAGTGAAGAATGATTTCTCAGACTATAATGGGACTTTGCTGAGGTGATCCGAGGAGTGGCAGATGGAGTTTATTTTAGTTAACTGTAACATGCCGCATTTTGGCAAGAGAAATCACGGCAAACCATGTAGGTAGGGTCCTGTCAAAAGCTACCAATCAAGGATACCTCCATAGAAATGATCGAATCCCTACAGTGAGGAAACAGCCTATTCGGTCCATCGAGGCCACACCGAACCTCTGAACAGTATCCCACTGGAAAAACCCCTACCCTATCCCTCTGAGCCTGCATTTCCCATGGCTAATCCACCTCGCCAACACATCCCTAGTTACTATATGCAATTTAGCATGGCCAATCTACCCTTCTCTGTATATCTTTATACTGTCGGAGGAAAACATAACATCCGGAGAAAACTCATGCAGACATGGGAAGAATGTGCAAACTTCACACAGGCAGTCATTCAAGGATGGAATTAAACCCAGATCGCTGCGCTCTTATGCAACAATGCTAGCCACTGAGCTACTGTGTCACCTTGAGCTGCAGGTTCTCCGTTCCTTGAAAGTGCCGTCGCAGGTAGATAGTGCAGTCAAGAAGGCACTTCGTGATCTTCCCTTTGCTGGTGCGTGCTTTGAGTCTAAACATTTTCACGACATGTTGCATCTGTACTGGACACTGGTTTGGCCACTTCTTTGGCCTTTTATTCTGGTCACCCTGCTGTAGGAAAGATGTTGTCAAACTTGAAAGGTTGCAGAAGAGATTTAAAAGAATGTTGCAGGTGTTGCAGGGTTCGAGTTACAGGGAGAGTTTGAATAGGCTGGGAGTATTTTCAAGTGTTGAGGCTGAGGGGTGACGTTAAAGAGGTTTATAAAATCATGAGGGGCATAGATAAGGTAAACAGTCAACGTCTTTTACCCAGAATAGTCGAGTCCAAAATTAGAAGACAAAGGTTTAAGGTGAGAGGGGAAAGGTTTAAAAAGGGAGATGAGGGACAGCATTTTCACACAGAGACTGCTGTGTGTACGGATCGAGCAGCCAAAAGAGGTGGTGGAGACAGGTACAGTTACACCATCTCAAAGGCATTTGGATGCATGCACGCATGGGAAGTGTTTAGAGGGAGATGGGCCAAGTGCTGGCAAGGGGGGGCGAGATTTATTTAAGATATTTGGTCGGTATGGACGATCAGACCCAAAGGTATTTTTCCATGCTGTGAATCTCTGAGACTTTATTCTCTCTGAGACTCTATTACTCTCTGAGACTCAAGAGGCACTTGAGTGTGTGACACAGGGACAGGAGGAGGCAATTCAGCTTCTGAATTCTGTCAGTCGGCTTGTTTGCTCAATTGCTGAGAGTAAAATACAAAAATACATCATTCAAATTTTGAAGGTGTTTTACAGAAACAGGAGAAAGGCTTTTTATTCAAGAGAAGCTGTAAGGAATGTGAAGAGTCCATTAAGGCCCTCAACTCATTCCACAGGAGCAGCAGGGGAGCACAGAGATATTGGAGCCTGTTACTCAGTAGCAGGAGGGAGACATCTACTATCTCAAACCTTGGATCAGGAGGCAGTCCCTCAGCTGCTCAAGATTGGGACACAGGAATAGGACGCAGTCATTCATCTGCTTGAGACTGGGGCACAGGGAAAGGAGGGAGTCACACAGAGCTCGAGACTGGGACACAGGAACAGGAGGCAGTCATTCAATTGCTTTAGATTGGGACACAGGGACAGGAGGGAGTCACTCAAAGCTCGAAACTGGGGCACAGGGTAATCTGGAGGTTAGTGAGGCCCCAGCATGCTGTTATGCAAGGACAGCAGGGGATGGCTCACTCCCCACCAGTATGGGACACTGGGAGAGAGGGGGAGTTTGCTTGGAACAAACAGAAATATATGATTAAGTTGCATGGGTGGTCCTTTCAATCCTGCCCCAACATTCACAAAGACCACCTCTGATCTGATTGTGATTCCCTCATTCCATTTTACGGAGACGCCCCTCCCTGCAGCCTCTGCTTCGTTTGTTGGTCATTTTGCAGACTCAGATGCTGCAACAACACTCACCATGGCTCATCCAGAAGGTTGGGTCTCACAGGATGAGTCAGAATTTGAAGGGTCCAAACACAAGAATGAAAACACAAAATAAAGGTATTGTCAGATGTTTAGTTCTCTCACATTCGCAATTCAACACACGTAACCAGCCCATCCATTACATTTGGGGCGGCACGGTGGCACAGTGGTTAGCACTGCTGCCTCACAGCGCCAGGGACCTGGGTTCAATTCCCGCCTCAGGCAACTGACTGTGGGGAGTTTGCACGTTCTCCCCGTGTCTGCGTGGGTTTCCTTCGGGTGCTCCGGTTTTCTCCCACAGTCCAAAGATGTGCAGGTCAGGTGAATTGGCCATGCTAAATTGCCCGTAGTGTTAGGTAAGGGGTATATGTAGGGGTATGGGTGGGTTGCGCTTCGGCGGGTCGGACTTGTTGGGCCGAAGGGCCTGTTTCCACACTGTAAGTAATCTAATCTAATATTCAGGATGGAGTACTATATAGATCCGAATAGTATACAGCTGTATGCTACCCAGCAATGTCCAGAGTGATACTCTGCGCAGCCCACATCAATGCTTGATCCGTAATCCTGGACTAGTGGGGTTCAGTGTGGGGAGCTGTGCAGTCCGCACTGGTTCATTCATATATAAACACAGGCTATTGCACTGTTCGGTAACACTGTGTTCGATCATTGCCCAGTGTGGGGAAACATGTTACCAATGCTGGACGTGACAGGATGTGCACTTCCCATCCATTTATAGCTCCATATCTCCATATCTCCACTCTACCTTGACAAGGGGTGTTCCGAATGTGAAAATCACTGTGAGGAAGAGATGTAAATGGAAACAATTTAAATACCAATAGTTCTGATTAAGGCACATATCACTCTAGTATTTATTGATGAAATAACTGAGATAATATCCAATGAGGTTTTGTGAACTGGGCAAAGAAGTAAGAGTGCGATGGTGATGTTATAGTGGTTACACTATAAGCCTCTAAATAATCAATGGGATATAGAGGAACAAATATGCAGGGAGGCTGGCTGGAATTGCAGGAGCAATAGGGTTGTCATAAGTGATTTTAATTTTCCTAACAGAGACTGGGACTTCCAGGTGGTTAAGAATTTAGATAGAACGTAATTTGTTAAGTGTGTTCAGGAAAGTTTCCACAAGCAATATATAGAGGGTCCTACTCGGGAAGGGACAAACTCGACCTACTTTTGGGAAATAGGGGAGGATAGGTGACAGAGGTAAAGTGGGGGAGAATTTTGAGAAAAGTGACTAGAGCTGTATAAATTTTAAAATAGTTATGGTAGGGACAAAATTGGTCCACGGATTCAAGTTCTAAGTTGGGGCGAGGCGTATATTGTTGGAATTAGACAGGGGATTGCAAGGGATGATTGGAGCAGTTTGTTTCCAGGTAAAAGGATCCCGGGCAAGGGAGCGGGCTTCAAAAGTGAGATACTTCGATTTCAAGGTCTACATGTTCCTGTGAGGGTGAAGGGATAGTGAGGTTGGAAAAGAGAACCCTCGATGACAAGTGATATTGAGGCTCTGACCAGCAAATAAAGGAGGCGTGGCTCCTGGGACCAAGGGAATCCCTGGAGGCACACAGGGGATACAGGAGTTTACTGAAGAAGGAAATTAGCAAGGTGAAAAGGGGGTATGAGTTAGCCTTGGCTGAGCAGATTGGTGTGAATCCAAATTCAGTATAGTAAACAAAAAGAACAACCAGAGAGAGAATAGAACGTCTTACAATCCAAAATGGGCATGCATGTGTTAAATATGCATGGTTGAGTTCCTCAATTCCCCTTCTGCGTTTATCATGAAGAAAGACATGAAGACCTGTGACCTATGGGACGTTAGTTGCCATAAATTGGTACAGTCCATATCACTAATGGTACTAATGGACATATTAGAATGCTTAAAATCAGATAAATCTCTTGGTCCTGACCAGACGTATGCAAGAGGCAAAAGAAGACAGTTCAGGGGCCAAGGACCCGGAAGACTGGGCAGTAACAAATGTGCCCTTATTCAAGAAGTGCTGCAAAGAAAAGCCTGGGAAATATTGACCAGTAAACTTCACATCTGTTTTCGCTTGAGAACGTTCTGAGATAAAAGATATGCATGCATTTGGAAATACAGAGTTTGACTTGGAGCAGTCAGCATAACTTTGAGCGTGGCAGATCATGTCTTACACATTTTGTTAGAGTATTTGTGGAAGTGACGAGAAAGTTTGACAAGGGCAGGGTGGTGGACATAGTCGATGTGGATTTCAGTAAGGCCTTTGAGATGGTTCCACATGGTAGGCCGTTCTGGAAGGTTAAATCGCATGGACTCCAATGTAAACTGACAAATTGGTAACGCAATTGGCTTGACGTTATGAAGCAAATGGCTATGGTGGAGGTATGCTTGTCGGACTGGAGGCCTGTGACTAGTGGAGTGCCTCAGTGGTCGGTCATGGGCCCATTGTTGTTTGTTATCTATATCAATGATTTAGACCAGCGTGCACAGCGCAAGGTTAGTAAGTTTGCAGATTATTCTAACTTAGGAGACATCATTTACAGTGAAGAACATTATCAGAAATTGCAGCAGTACCTTGGTTAGCTGGGGCAGTGGGCTGAGAATGAGCAAATGACATTTAATATAGGTAAGTGTGACGTCTTGCATTTTGGAAAGTCAAATCCAGGTTGGAGTTTAATGATAAATGAGAGGGTCTTAATGACTGTAGTGGAACAAAAGGACGTTGGAGATCAGGTGCACGGATATCTGAAATTTGAGTGACAGATACACAGGACAGTGAAGGAGGCTGTTGGCACACTGGCCTTCATCAAAACATTGAGTGTAGGAGTAGGGACGTTATGTTGCAGTTGTACAGGATGTTGGTAAGACTGCAGTTGGAGTATTGTGTTCAGTTTTGTTCACCTTGCTCTACAAAGGATATTATTGAACGAGAAAGAGTGCAGAAGAAATTTACAAAGATGTTTCGTGGGCTAAAGGCTCTAAGTTATAGGCAGAGGTTGGACAGGTTAGAACTTATTTCATTACAGCGTAGCAAACTGAGAGGGTTCTTATAGAAGTGTAACTCTCATAAAATCATGAGAGGCGTGCATAGAATGAATACTTAATTTTTTTCCCAATGTTGGGTAATCGAGGATGAGAGGACACCCATGAATGCTTGGAAAGGAAAAAATCTATAAAAAGGAACCTGAGGGGCAACTTTTGTACACAGGGTGTGATACACATATGGACTGAGCTGCCAGTGGAAGTGGTTGGGGTGGGTACAATAGCAATATTGAAAAGGCATTTGGACAAATACACAGATAGGAAAGGATTAGAGGGATATAGAGCAAGGGCAGGGAAATGGGGTGATTGTGGATGGACACTTTGGTTGGCATGGGCCCGCTGGGCCAAATGGTCAGTCATACTGGCAGTCTCGTGCTGTATTACTGGAAGTGAAGTGTGTTTTGGAGTGGAGGCAGAGTGGGGGAGACTGAGAAAAAATGTCATTGAAGGATATGTTCACAGGTTTCAGAATGCTGGAATGAAGACATTTCGATAGTATCATGCAACATGGGTCAGTATTATGAAGAATTATGAGTGAATGGGATATTGCTGTGAGTTCAGGCGATGGAGAGTCTTGGATGAGCATTTGTATTGCAGCTTTGTAATTGGGAGTGAGGACAGCAGAGTCTTCGCCTCACTGGGCTGAATCAAACAAAAAAACTGTTACAGTGACAATTTCATTGAGTGTGACAGAGGGGTTGTATGCACGAGGCCGAGCTAGTTTCCTGGTGCCATCTTACCAAATTCATCTCATTAACTAACCATCCCACTATATAGTGTCCCTCTCATACAATGCCAGCCCGATTCTCGCACCCATCACCCCCTCACAGTCTTCTGAATGTCCCTGGATATTCTGTGATTCCTGGCAATGATGCCATCTCTAAAAGGCCAATTGTCACACGATTGAACTTTCTCAGCTGTCCTGCACAGTTTACCCGAGCATGGCAGCTAAGGGGAAATTACACCACGGTTTCTCGACAGCAGCACGGAGGTCCTGGTGGATGAGCTAGTACAGAGGGGGACCATTCTCTTCCCAGAGGGATCACACCCCAGACACACTGAGCCTGTCCTGAGCTCCCCACCCAGCTCAGTGCAGTATCTTCGGTCCGAAGAAATGCCCAGCAATACAGGACAATCATCAATAATCTTGCTCCCTTTGTCAGGATAAGGGCCACCGTATTCTCTCTGCTCCCTCAGACATACTGTATATCTGTTATAGCACCGACCCACGAACAAGTCTCATGCTCCACCACTCTCGCTACTGCATGCATCATCTTCCCTCTCTTTCTCTCTGCATTTCTAATGCCCCCCACACAGTTATAGAATATTCTGGAGAATGCCAATTATGAATGTTCCAGATAATGTTCCAACTTATTCCCAATTTCAAAAAAGCGGCTGTGCCCCAGTGTGTAACATGTAAGAGGATGGAGCAGAGATGGACGCTTTTCAAATCACACACAATTAAAATCCATCATGAGGCCATTCAGTAATTCATTACGTTCTGTGGTGATCTGATGGTTTTCTCAGCTCCATGTCACAGGAGCTTTCATTCATTCAACCGCCAGCTTCCTGTAACCGACCAGACGATTCTCAGACAATTTTTTACCCCGGGTTTCTTCCAGCATACATTCAGAAGGCATTTCGCATGGGGACAGAATTTCCGAACGATATATTTCATCTGCTTTATAAATTCATGCAGCAGTCAGCATGCTTTCCACAGAGCATTCAAAAACATGCACTTATTTTATGGTTATCGATATCTAATCACAATTAGTCATTCTGGTTATTTCACTTGTCTCACCTTATTGTATTCAGCCAAGGACACCTTCCAAACACTTGTCTCATTATAAATTACAATTTCTAGCAGAGAACATTTTTATCCTCAGCCGTTAGCTGACCGTTACATCAAATATACATTTTACCTTGTCATGGAAGTTTGCCCCTTGTCTGTGATTAATTCTGTGTGTAACAGTTACACAGTCTCCCACTCAATTGGCTGGATGGTTGCTTTGTGATGCAGAGGGAGGACACCAGCGCAGGTTCAATTCCCCACACTGACAGAGGTTACCATGAAGGGGACGCTCTCTCAACCTCACCCATCACCCATGTGGTGACCATCCGCGTAAACCAGCATGAGTGGTCTCTCTAACGAGAGTTCTTTGGAACTCTATTCTATCAATGTTAGAATTTTAATTTTTTTAACGAAAAGTTTGATTGAAGAGGAGATTTTTGTTATTATATTAAAACAATAACAAAACAACTCAAATAACTGAAAAAAATTGCACCCTTGTGCATGTACATACAAAACAAGTTAAAGTCTCTAAACGGATAGAAGAAAAACAAAAATAAACAATAAATTAAAAAAAAATACAGATCAGCATAACAAAGTGATAGCTCTCGTTCTTTGAGAATGATACACATTCATATGTTCATAATTCTTCATATTTGATGCATTAGACAATATCATCATGGCTATATAAATGCCCTTTTTAAAGTGGCAGATAAGCCTGTATTGCGGTAATCCAAAAAGGGTTGCCATATCTTATATAAATCTGTGCTTTTTGGTGCACCATACCGATGAGAAAGTCTAAAGGGATATTCTCCATGACGAGTTTACAACTACCCAACAGACCCGGGGGGGTTTTCAGACATCCAACACAACAGAATATTTTTCCTAGCACAGGAAGTATGAGGGAGATACTAAACGAGTCTTTTGCATCAGTATTTACTGTTGAGAAGGATATGGAAGATGTAAAATGCAGGGAAATAGATGGTGACCCTTGCACACTGTCCATATTACAGAGGAGAAAGTATTGGATGTCTTGAAACTGGTCCCCAGGACCTGATCAGGTGTACCCTAGAACTCTGTGGGAAATTAGAGAAGTGATTGCTGAGATATTTGTAATATGGATAGTCACAGGTGAGGTGCTGAATGTTGGCTAATGTGGCGCCACTGTTTAAGAAGGGCGGTTCGGAGAAGCCAGGGAACTATAGAGCTGTGACCCTAGCGTTGGTGGTAGGCAAGTTGTTGGAGGGAATCCTGAACGACAGGATGTGCATGTATTTGGAAGGACAAGGACTGATTAGGGATAATCAACATGGCTTTGTGCGTGAGAAATCATGTCTCATAAACTTGATTGTGTTTTCTTTTTGAGGAAGTAACAAAGAGTAATGATGAGGGCAGAGGGGCAGATGTGATCTATATGGACTTCAGTAAGGGTTTTGATAAGGTTCCCCATGGGAGACTGATTAGCAAAGTTAGATCTCATGGAATACAGGGAGAACTACCCATTTGGATACAGAATTGGCTCAAAGGTAGAAGACAGAAGGTGGTGATGGATGGTTGTTTTTCAGAACAGAGGCTTGTGACCAATGCATTGCCAGAAGGATCGGTGCTGGATTCACTACTTTTTGTCATTGACATAAATGATTTTGATGCGAGCATAAGAGGGGCAGTTAGTAAGTTTGGAGATGACACCAAAAATTGGAGGTGTAGTGGGCAGCGAAGAGGGTCAGCTCAGATTACAACAGGATCTTGACCAAATGGCCGAATGGGCTGAGAATTGGTAGATGGAGTTTAATTCAGATAAATGGAGTTTAATTCAGATAACTTAATGGAAAGGTCGCAGGGAGTTTTTCTGAACAAAGAGACCTTGGAGTGTAGGTTCATAGCTCCTTGAAAGTGGAGTTGCAGGTAGATAGGATAGTGAAGAAAGCGTTTGGTATGCTTTCCTTTATTGGTCCGAGTATAGAGTACAGGAGTTGGAAGATCATGTGGCGGCTGTACAGGACAGTGGTTACGCCACTGTTGGAATATTGCGTGCAATTCTCGTCTCCTTCCTATCAGAAAGATATTGTGAAACTTGAAACGGTTCAGGAAAGACTTACAAGGATGTTGCCAGTGTTGGAGGATTTGAGCTATAGACAGAGGCTGAACAGGCTGGGGCTGTTTTCCCTGGAGCGTCGGAGGCTGATTGGTGACATTATAGAGATTAGCAAAATTATGAGCGGCATGGGTAGGGTAAATAGGTACCTGGAGTCGGGGAGTCCAGAACTAGAGAGCATAGTTTTATGGTGAGAGGAGAAAGATATAAAAGATATTTCACACAGAGGGTGGTGCTTGTATGAAATGAGCTGCCAGGTATAGTGGGGGAGGCTGATGCAGATGCAACATTAAAGAGGAATTTGGATGGGTAAATGAATAGGAATGGTTTGGAGGGATATGGACTGGGTGCTGGCAGGTGGGATTTGTTTGGTTTGGGATATGTGATCGGCATGGATGGGTTTGACCGAAGGGTCTGTTTCCATGCTTTACATTTCTATGACTCTATGACTTATAATAATCTCTGGGTTTTTTTGGTGCACCATTCTGGTGAGAACGTCCAAAGGGATATTCTCCATGATGAGCTTACAAAGACCCACCAGACCCGGGGAGTTTTCAGACATCCAACACAACAGAAAGCAAGAATATATTTTTTCCCATGTGCATCTGCGTAACATGCTCTGGGCAGGCCCAGGAAGAGAGACACCGGGTCCATCTCCAATTCGGTCCCCAAGACCCACTCTGCCACACCTAACACAGTGATCCAATATATACGAAGCCTGCAGCAGGACCACTTGCAATGGTTAAGAGTGCCTGTAGTCATTCTGCATTTAGGACATGTTGAAGATAATCCCACTTTGAATTTTGAGATAAAATCTGGTGTCAGATAAACCCTATGAAGAATTTTCAACTGCATGGAATGGGGCCTATTACAGATCAAAATCCTTTGAGCATTTTCACAAATATTCCCCCATGTCTGCGAAGTGATCTAAACCCTCAACTCTCTCGCACAGACGTCACGAGGTTGCACAGTCTTGTCTGAAGGGACACTATCCAACTAATGATAAAGGGTGCTGACAGACAGGGCATTCTTAACAGTAAGAATCCACTTCTCTATATCTGATCTATAAGTGTCTGTTAAAAGTAATTTTTTAATCAAATCTCTAGTGTGAAAAAAACTAGGTAGTCGATACATACGAGTTATTTGATCAAAAGATATAATTGTTTCTCCCTCAAGTAACACGTGGTGGCTCGGTGGTTTGCACTGCTGACTCGCAGCACCAGGGTTTGGTTCCAGCCTTGTGTGACTGGCTGTGTGGAGTTAGTATATTGTCAACTGTGTCTGCTTAGGTTTCCTCCCACAGTCACATTGATGTGCAGGTTAGATGAATTGGCCATTGCTAAATTGTTCATAGTGTTCCAGGACCTGTAAGCTGGGGAATTCATCAGGGTACATATAGCATGGTAGGGGAATGGGTTTGGGTGGGTTACTCTTCAAAGGATCAAAGTGGACTTGTGGGGCCCAAGGGCCTGTTCCACACTGTAGGGATTCTACTAATTCTAAATAATCCAAACAAAGTGCTCCCCTCGCTGCCCACAGTTTAAACCTGGAATCCATCATCCCCGGTTGACAACGCGGTATACCAATTATACGGGTAAGAAACGTGGTTTTGGCTGTATTGTCCTCAATCTGACGCATTGTCCTTCATTCTTTAACAGTATTTATCATCATTTGTTTATGACAATACTCCATAAACATTGTCATTTTATCTAAGAACAACAGACTAATAAGGGTTCACTTTGTCTGGGAGAGCTCAATGTCTAGCCATATTGATGCCGAGACCTCAGCGGCCCAGGCACTCAAATATGATGAGAAAAAACTTAATCGAATGCTTTTAATCGGGGAAATCAACTCCCCACAATCTGTGGGGCAGCTGCAATTTTGTTAGCTTAATAAAGAACCGCTTATGGTGCCAAATAAAGGAGCTAAACCAACCATTCTTTTCCTAAAATGCATCTTAGATTAATTACTTACAGTGTAGAAACAGGCCCTTTGGCCCAACAAGTCCACACCAACCCGCTGAAGCACAGACCCATTCCCCTACATTTAACAAGAGATACTTGTTAGGAAGGAAGATGTGTTGGACATTTTGAACAACTTGAGGATAGACAAGTCCCCTGGGCCTGACGGGATATATCCTAGGATTATGTGGGAAGCAAGAGAGGAAATTGCAGTACCGTTGGCAATGATCTTTTCGTCTTCACTGTCAACGGGGGTGGTACCAGGGGACTGGAGAGTAGCGAATGTTGTGCCCCTGTTCAAAAAAGGGAATAGGGATAACCCCGGGAATTACAGGCCAGTTAGTCTTACTTCTGTGATAGGCAAAGTAATGGAAAGGGTACTGAGGGATAGGATTTATGAGTATCTGGGAAGACACTGCTTGATTAGGGACAGCCAGCACGGATTTGTGAAGGTTAGGTCTTGCCTTACAAGTCTTATTGAATTCTTTGAGGAGGTGACCAAGCATGTGGATGAGGGTAGAGCGGTGGATGTAGTGTACATGGATTTTAGTAAGGCATTTGATAAGGTTGCCCATGGTAGGCTTATGCGGAAAGTCAGGAGGCATGGGATAGAGGGAAATTTGGCCAATTGGATAGAAAACTGGCTAACCGGTCGAAGTCAGAGAGTGGTGGTAGATGGTAAATATTCAGCCTGGAGTCCAGTTACAAGTGGAGTTCCACAGGGATCAGTTCTGGGTCCTCTGCTGTTTGTAATTTTTATTAATGACTTGGATGAGGGAGTTGAAGGGTGGGTCAGTAAATTTGCAGATGATACGAAGATTGGTGGAGTTGTGGACAGTGAGGAGGGCTGTTGTCGGCTGCAAAGGGACTTAGATATGATGCAGAGCTGGGCTGAGGAGTGGCAGATGGAGTTCAACCCTGCCAAGCGTGAGGTTGTCCATTTTGGAAGAACAAATAAGAATGCGGAATACAGGGTTAACGGTAGGGTTCTTAGTCAGGTGGAGGAACAGAGGGATCTTGGGGTCTATGTACATAGATCTTTGAAAGTTGCCACTCAGGTGGATAGAGCTTGTAAGAAGGCCTATGGTGTATTAGCGTTCATTAGCAGAGGGATTGAATTCAAGAGTCGTGAAGTGATGTTGCAGCTGTACAGGACTTTGGTTAGGCCACATTTGGAGTACTGTGTGCAGTTCTGGTCACCTCACTTTAGGAAAGATGTGGAAGCTTTGGAGAGGGTGCAGAGAAGATTTACCAGGATGTTGCCTGGAATGGAGAATAGGTCATACGAGGATAGGTTGAGAGTTCTCTGCCTTTTCTCGTTGGAATGGCGAAGGATGAGGGGTGACTTGATAGAGGTTTATAAGATGATCAGAGGAATAGATAGAGTAGACAGTCAGAAACCTTTTCCCCGGGTCCAACAGGGTGTTACAAGGGGACATAAATTTAAGGTGAAGGATGGAAGGTATAGGGGAGATGTCAGGGGTGGGTTCTTTACCCAGAGAGTGGTGGGGGCATGGAATGCGCTGCCCGTGGGAGTGGTAAAGTCAGAATCATTGGCGACCTTTAAGCGACAATTGGATAGATACATGGATGGGTGCTTAATCTAGGATAGGGGAGATCCAAGATGGCGGCGACTCAGCAAGTCTGAGTTTACAGTGCTCTTCCCAAAACCTGGGTAAAGTGAGTTACTCACCCCCACCACACTTACCAAACCACCCAAAAACATTTTCTAACCTTAATTAGCTGCTTACTATTATATTTAAGCAGTTTAATATTAAGTGGATAATGAGTAAACCAAAGGGACCCCGCAGCTCTCAGAAAACAAAGACCCCTCCCCCACCCTCCTCTCCTCCTCCTGCTGCAGCTGATGTAAAAACAGGCCTTGAAGAGATGATTGCCAGGCTGGAAACGACACTCGTCAATTTCATCGCAGAATCCAGACAGAGATGGAACTCATTCGAAGAAAAGCTACAAAAGCACAGCCAGGCTATTGAGGAACTGCAGGGCCGAGTGAAGGGGGCGGAGCTAAAGGCCACGACCTCCGAGGCTGCAGCACAAACAGCTGCAGAACAGGTGCCAGCTCTGGAGCAGAGAGTCCGGGCCTTTGAAATCTACATGGATGACCTGGATAATAGAAATCGGAGAAAGAATATCCGTCTTCTGGACCTCCCTGAACAAAAAGAGAAGGGACAGTTAGCAGTATTTCTGGAGCGATGGCTGCCCCAGCTTTTAAACCTGGGGGCTGAAACTGATCGGGTAAGGGTGGAGTGGGCCTACCGGGTCGCAGTACGCGGATCTGGCCCAAACCAGCGCCCACGCCCGGTCCTGTTCCGGTTGCAGAGTTATAGGGAGAGGCAGATACTCCTGGATGCCTCCAGAAATCTTGGAAAGGATCCTAAAGCTATGATTCATGAAGGATCCAAGATTATGTTATTTCAGGACTTCTCCCCGGCTCTGGCACGAAGGAGGAAGGCGTTTGATGAGGTGAAGAAATGTCTAAGGAACTTAAATATTCAATACACCTTACGCTACCCAGCGACGTTATGCTTTAACCACGAAGGATCCGAGTATAATTTTAGATCACCAGAAGAGGCTAAGGAACTTTTAGACTCGTTTAAATAAATCGTAAGAGACAATTTATGTTGGCTTGCCTCTTCCACACTCCGTGGGGAGAAGTGGATACTTTACTCTACTTTACTTTTGCTTCTGGGAGCAGGGTTGTCTTCCCTTGCTATTTTATGTTATTATACTTAACTGTAATTTGTTGGAGTTGTAATTTTATAGTTATGTGTGTTTGTACGTGGCATTGATGCTATCAGATATACTCAGGTATGGGTGGGGAGGGGTGGGGGTGGGGCGCTCACTGTTAACTCTAGCTCGGTATTATATCTAAATCCTATTAAGGAGCGCCCAGGTCAAGGGTGGGACACTGTTTGGGAGAGGATATGGTGGACCTTTAGAAAGGAAGTAAGGCCCCCTGAGAACAAGGGGGAAGATCTCCATTCAAACATGTTTTATTTTTTTTTGTTCTTATTGTTTGGAAATAGTTTCCTTTTTATTATACTGTTATGAGTGTATTAGAGAACATTTTCTCTTGTTTGAAGGATGTAAGTGATTCAACTATACACTCTGGATAATTGTGGATTAGATTAGTAGTTAACTGAGTTTCATTGTTTTTCTTTCTTCTTTAGTATCATTCCTTTGAATTTTGATGATTATATATTTAAGGTCTATTTTTATATTAATGTTTGTACTTGAAAGTTCTGTTTATTTTTGTAAATCTGTCAAAATATTAAATTTCTAATAAAAATATCTTTAAAAAAAAATCTAGGATAGATGTTCGGCACAACATCGTGGGCTGAAGGGCCTGTTCTGTGCTGTATTGTTCTATGTTCTATTGAGCAAAGGGTCCTCGAGGCCACAGAAATTACAAGTGGTTTGGGAACAGCATTCCTTCTAATTGTTTTCTGTGCTGTGCAGACTTCCAAACTCATCCATCTGTGCCTTTTCAGCAGCTGTGGCTGTGCAGTTTAGAGGGAACAATGCCCGAGTCTCTCAACCAGTTATTGCACATGATTGCAGTGTGTAGCACCCACCATACCACCTCTCCATTAGTATCCCTATTGATATGTACTGAAAGACAATTAACACACGCTTTCTACTTGTCGACATTAATAAACTCTTACAATGTGATGGTTAATGCCCAGTCATGTGTGCCCTTACTACTGTTTTGAGATATCTGATATTATGGTGCCATATTAAGTAACTTACAAGTCAGCAATTGAAATCCATTATTAATGACTAAAATAATATCCAATGCCTTTGAAAAGCAAGTCACTGACCCTTCTGATTGGGGAGATGGATTAAGGTATTTTGAAATGGATAAAATAAGTAATCAGTCAAAGTTACAAAAGTGGTGCAAAGTTCAATGTGGGTACATAACCTTTGATCAGGTTATTGTTTAACGCGGTGGAGGTTTGTGAATTTTCTAAGAAATGTTCTGGCTTGGCCGCCAGCTTACGTATTCAGACTGAGCATTTTATCAGAATTCGTAAAATTCCCCAGTTTGTGTTGCTTAGACCCAGATTAATAGAAAGCACAGGTTAGGTTTTAACAAGAATTGCTACTTTAATACAAAAAGATTTCTACCGGTAGGCAACTATGAACTGTCAACGTAACTCCACTGGTTAAACTCAAGCTACCTTATAAAACTCCCTCTACACACAAACCCAGACAAAAAAAACCATTTCTGAGTGGAAGGGAAAACGGTTCACTGACATGCTCCTTTTGCTTGTCAGGATCTGTTGATCTTTCTCTTTAGTTTTTGCTTTCTTGCAGGACACACGGAGAAACTAGTTCACAAATTGCGAAGTCTCTTAGTTACTGGCTAAACGCTGCAGTTCACAGTGACCGGTGAAGGAAAATAAACTGACTTTCTTCAGGTTTTAAATATTTTTGTCTGCTGACAGAAAGACCCTCTGTCTTCTATCTTTGAGTCAGTAGCGTATTCAAATGGTTAGTTCTCCCTGTATTCCGTGATATCTAACCTTGCTAACCAGTCTCCCATGGGGAACTTTGTCGAACACCTTATGAAGTCCATACAGATCATGACCACCGCTCTGTCCTCATCAATCCTCTTTGATACTTATTCAGAAAACTCTGTCAGGTTCATGAGACATGATTTTCCATGCGCAAAGCCATGTTGACTATCCCTAATCAGTCCTTGCCTTTTCAAATATATGTACATCCTGTCCCTCAGGATTCTCTCCAACAACTTGCCTACCACTGATATCAGGCTCACAGGTCTATAGTTCCCTGGCTTGTCCTTACCACCCTTCTTAAATAGTGGTAACATGTTAGCCAACTTCTAGTCTTCCGGCACCTTATCTGTGATTATCAATTATCCAAATATCCCAGCAAGGGACCCAGCAATCGTTTCCCTAGCTTCCCACAGAGTTCTAGGGCACACCTGATGAAGTCCTGGGGATTTATCCACGTTTTTGCATTTCAAGACATCCAGCACTTCCTCCTCTGTAATATGGACATTTTTCAAGATGTCATCATCTATTTCCTGACATTCTATATCTTCTATGTCCTCCTCCACAGTAAACGCTGATGCAAAATACTCATTTAATATCTCCTCCCTGTCCTGTGCCTCCACACAAAGGTCACCTTGCTGATTTTGGAGGGGCCATATTCTCTCCCTAGTTACCCTTTTGTCCTGAATGTATTTGTAAAAATGCTTTGGCAAATAGGGCTAAAGAGAATCCAATGTCCCCTTTTTGCCCTCCTGATTTCCCTCTTAAGTACACTCCTACTGCCTTTATACTCTTCTAAGGAGTCACTCGATCTATCCTGACTGTACCTGATATATGCTTCCTTTTCCTTAACCAAACCCTCAATTTCTCTAGCCATCCAGCATTCCCAACATCTATCAGCCTTTCCTTTCACCCTAACAGAAATATACTGTCTCTGGCCTCTTGTTATCTCATTTCTAAAGTCTTCCCATTTTCCATCTGTCCCTTTACCTGCGAGCATCTGCCCCCCAGGTGTGAGGAAAGACCATTTGAAAGTTTTACCTAATACCTTCAAAATTTATCCTTCCTCCAATTTAGATCTTCAACTTTTAGATTTGGTCTATCCTTTTCCATCACTATATTTTTAAGACAAACAGAATTATGGTCGCTGGCCCCAAAGTGCTCTCTCACTGACACCTCCGTCACCTGCCCTGCCTTATTTCCCAAGAGTAGGTCAAGCTTTGCATCTTCTCTAGTAGGTACATCCATAAACTGAAACAGAAAATGTCCTTGTACACACTTAACAGATTCCTCTCCATCGAAACCCTTAACACCATGCCAGTTCCAGTCTATGTTTAGACAGTTAAAATCCCCTCCCATGACCACGCTATTATTCTTACAGGTAACTGAAATCTCCTTATAAATTTGTTTCTCCATTTTATGTTGACTATTATGGATCTGTAATACAATCCCAATAAGGTGATCATCCCTTTCTTATTTCTCAGGAATATCCTCCCTAACTACAGCTGTAGTGCTATCCCTTACCAAAAATGCCATTCCCCCTCCTCTCTTGCCTCCCTTTGTACCCTGGAACATTAAGATGCCAGTCCTGTCCATCCTTGAGCCACGTTTCTGTAATTGCTATGATATCCTAGTCCTATGTTCCTAACCATACTGAGTTCATCTGTTTTCTATTAAAATAAATGCAGTTGAATTTTTCAGTCCTACTTTATTTTTGGCCCCTGCCTGCCCTAACTGTTTGACTCGCGTCTTTTCTCAACTGTACCAATTTCAGATTAATCTCTTTCCTCACTATCTCCATGGGTACCACCCCCTCCCCACCTTACTAAACCCTTCCCCCCCCCCACCCACAGCAGCTTTAGCAAGTCTCCCTGCCAGTCCCCTTCCAACTCCAGTGCAATCCATCCTTCTTGTACAGGTCACATCTGCCCTAGAAGAGATTCCAATGATCCAAAAATGTGAATCCTTCTCCCCTGCACCAGCTCCTCAGCCACACATTCATCTGCCCCATCCTCATATTGAGGGTAGGAATATCACATAGCATGGGTGTAATCCAGATATTACTACCCTCAAGGACCTCCTTTTTAAATTCCTGCCTAACTTTCTATAATTCCCCTTCATGTGACAATAAATTCAACTCAATTCAGAATCTCATTCTCTTCCCTTCCTATGTTGTTCATTCCAATGTTCAATGACATCCTGGTGGTTCCTCTCCCCTCTGAGAACATTCTGCACCCTCTCTTGATCTTGGTACCACAGAGGCAACACACCTTTCTGATTTTTCACTGCTGGACACGGAAACGTCTGTGCCTCTAACTCGAGAGTCCCCTCTCACAATCCATTGCTTGGAGCCTGACGTACTCCTCATTACATTAGAGCCTGTCTTGATACTAGAAACTTGGCTGTTCATGCTACATTCCTCTGAGAATCCATCAATCTCTACATTTTCCAAAACAGCATACTTGTTTGAAATGGGGATAGCCACAGAAGGTTGTTATACTACCTGCCTACTTCTCTTGCCTTTCCTGGAGTTAAAAAATGAGGTCTGCAGATGCTGGAGATCAGAGTTGAAAATGTGTTGCTGGTTAAAGCACAGCAGGTTAGGCAGCATCCAAGGAACAGGAAATTCGACGTTTCAGGCATAAGCCCTTCATCAGGATTCCTGATGAAGGGCTTATGCCCGAAACGTCGAATTTCCTATTCCGTGGATGCTGCCTAACCTGCTGTGCTCTTTCCTGGAGTTAACCCATCAATGTGACTGTATCTGCGACTTTTCTCTCTTCCTATAATTGCCATCCATCACATCCTGTTCCTCTTGTAAATTCATCTCTAACTGTCCCTCCAACTGATCCATTCAATATGAAAGGATTCGCAACCAATGACATTTATTGTGCACATAATCCTCAGTAACACATAAACTCTCTCAAAACTCCCACATCTGACAAGAAGTGCATATCACTCTACTAAAGGCAGTTTTGCTCCTTCCAATCTATAGACCCAGAAAATAGCACTTTTATTGCTCTACAAAACACTGCTCTAGGCTAACCTGATGTTTATGGTTTATATTTTTAAAGTATAATCAAGAGACAGATCTCAATAAAATATATAATCAAGAAATAACCCACTCTACTCACTATTGTAGATCTACAGCAAAGCTACACTTAATTATACACTTACCTGTTTCTGTGATGTGACCTTTCCCAAACCGGTTCCTCCAAGATCAGTTGTGAATTCCGCTCTTTATTAAGTTGTCCTCGACACACTCCGAGGTCCAGCAATAAATGAATTCAAACAGCAAAGGCAGTTACTGCGCAGATGCACTACTGTGTCTGTTAGCAGTGTGGGTTTCTCTCTCTCTGTCCTTCACTGACCATGTGCTGCCTATTGTCTGTCAGTGCCGTTGTTTTGACTTTTTTTTTTCTCCCAAGTTCCAAAACCATGCAACAGCACATAAAACAGTAATTTCTGCTCCTGCAATTATTGGGTCTTTTGTTCTAATGGGTTGTTTTCTGAGCGTAGCTGTCTGTTTAGAGGCTGTCATGAATCCGAGTGTTTGGAGAAGTCTTGCTGTTAGTTCTGAGACATTTTTTATCTCAGGTAGCATGACTAGCGTGTTAGGTTGTAGCATGTCCCAACTTCATCTACAGATGCCTAGCAGACAAACAACGCGACAAGCGTTGTTTGTCTGCTAGGCATCTGTAGATGAAGTTGGCGGGATATCTGTTCTTGGCAAAGACTTTAGATAGATGTTCTTTTTCTTCTCTTTGCAACACAGCCCTGGGTATGCAATTCACTAGGACTCCGGTCCCAGCACGTTTCAGATGAAGACCTTCTCATCGTAACAGGCCCCTTTTTCCCCAGTACTGGTCCCAATGTCCCATGAATTCAAACTCATTTCTCCTACACTAATTTTACGCTGTGCATTTACCTGCTTGATCTTATTGACCCTGTACCAATTAGCTCAGAGCTCAGGTAGTAATCCAGAGATTATTACCTTTTTGGTTCTGCTGTCTAATTTAGCTCCTAGATGTTCATACTCCTTTAGCAAAACCTCAGCCCTAGTCTTATCTATGTTGTTAGTACTTACGTGGACCCTAACGACTGGATCTTTACCCTCCTACTCCACGTTCCTCTGCAGCCCAAATGCAGCCGAACCTGAGCTCCAGGTAGTCAACACAACCTTCAGGATTCTCGATCCTGGTCACAGAACAGTGTCTATGCCCCTAACTCTACTATCCCCAATTATGACAGCATTTCTCTTCTCTCTCTCCCTGTCCCGCCTTCATTTGAATGGCTTCCACAGTGCTGTGGTCAGTCAGCTCATCCTCCCCTGCAGTCGCCATTCCTGTTCCCACAGGGCGCAAAGACTCTTGAACCTGTTGGTCAAGGACAAGGGGCTGAGGCTCCTGCAACTCTACCTCCTGGATCCCTCAACCTCCCTCACTCACAGCCACACCCTCCTCTCCCTGACCAGCGGCTGAAACACAGCATCCAGTTAACTCTCCCGCTCCCCAATATGTTACAATATTTGAATCTCCGACTCCATCTCATCGACTCTGAGCCGGAGTTCCTTGAGCAAACAACATTTGCTATAGACGTGGTCACTAGGAATCACAGTGGGGGCCACCAGGTCTCACGTCATCCAGGAAGAACACACCACCTGACCCTCCATCATGATTTTATTTAATCAGTGGATGGGCCATGGGAGGAGACCTCATGGTGAAAGGAAGCATAGAAATGAGGTCTAGGCTCACTTCCTGTCCCTTACCTTCTCCCCACACCGGTCAGTGCATCCCCACACATCCAATTTATAAACATTATTCATGGGACATGGCCAGACCAGCATTTATTACCCATCCGTGGCCATCCATTTGAAGGTGATGGTGAGCTGCTGCAGTCCATTTGGTGTCAGTCAACCCACAGTGGCACGAGAGAATGTTCTGGGATTTTGTCCCAGCGACACTGAACAAATGGCGATATGTTTCCAAGTCATGATGGTGAGTTGCTTGGAGGGGAACTTGCAGGCGGTGCTGCCTCAACACCAATTTGTTCTTGTACTGGTGTCAAGGTACTCTCAGACGCTAAATCCCAGAGGATCCACCAGAAACCTTTCACATCCAGAGCAGGGATCTGAGCAGCCTGTTCTAATCACTGAAAAAGCAACACTATGTGGAAGCAACAGGAAAGGAGGAAAGCTTATACACTTCTGGCTGTATAGTTGTGCTTCTGATGTATTTTATGAAGTGCATGAATAATATTCTTTGCCATCTCACACATTCTAAATTTACACATCTTACACATTCTAAATGTCCTTTTCGGTGGGCTGATAATGAATTAATTGACAGTGACCAGTGGGGTCTGTGATTAGGGAGTATGGTTGGTTTTTGTGACCATGGGAGGGGAATAAAAGTGGCTTTTGTGTCTGATTCATAAATGGGTGAACTTGTGGAATCCAAATAAATGTCACAACAATGAGCAACTTGCAGAAATGGTGGTGTATTCCCCATCGTATATGAATAGATGACGGCAATGTTTTTGAGTCTACTTGGATTTCAGCAAGGTTTTTGATCAAGTGAGTTCTAGTCTCCCTTCTATCAGAAGGATGTTGTGAAACTTGAAAGGTTCAGAAAAAAATTTACAAAGATATTATCCAATGTTGGAGGGTTTGAGCTCTAAGGAGAGGCTGAATAGGCTGTTTTCCCTGAAGCATCGGAGGCAGAGGAGTGACCTTATAAAGGTTTATAAAATCATGAGGGGCATTTCTCTGGGGTGGGGGGAGTGCAGAGCTAGAGGGTGTGGTTTTAGAGTGAGAGAGGAAAGATTTGAAAGGGACCTAAGGATCAACTTTTTCACACAGAGGGTGGTGCGTGTGGAATGAATGTCCAGATGAAGTGGTGGAGGTTGGTACAAATTACAACATTTAAAAGGCATCTGGATGGGTAAACGAATAGGAACAGTTTGGAGGGATATGGGCCAAGTGCTGGCAAAAGGGACTAAATTAATTCAGAATATCTATTCAGTATTGACGAGTTAGACTGAAGGGTCTGTTTCCATGCTGTACATCTCTATGACTCTAATTCCATCATGGAAATCTAAAAGGTAAGAGCCTATGGGACCCAAGGAAATTTGGCAAATTGAGTCCATAGATGGCTGAGTGGCAGGAAGGAGAGGGTGATGGTCAAGGGATATTTTCTAACCGGAAGTCTGTGTCTGATAGACAGGGGTCAGCATGGGGTGCTTGTTGTTTATGGTTTACATAAATGATTGAAACTTGAATGTAGGAGGATTGATCAGCAGATGCAGTATCTCAAGCAGGAGAGATGATAAGGCTGAATAACGAAGGCTAAAAGGAAGCATGAGGAAAGAATGGCTGGTGCGCTATAACAAATAGTGAAATGTTATTCAAATAGATTAATTGTAAAAGATTAGTTAAAGATAGAGAGGGGCCATAAGGAACAAGCAGGATAAACTGCTCACTGAAGCAAAGGGTATTGCAGAGGTACTAAATGAGTATTTCTGTCATTGCCAAATAAGTAGATTGTGACAATGGCATAGTTGAAAATGTGGGTGTTGAGCAAATGAGAAGTATAATGATAGATATAGAGGAACTATTAAAAAGGCTGACAGCACTCCAGGAGTTGCCAGGCCCAGATGGGATGTACACTACATTACTGTGAGGCATAGGAGCCAATGACAGAAATTATACAGGCCTCTTTGATAAACAGGATTACTCCCAGGGGACTGGAGGATTGCAAGTGTGACTCTATTGTTTAAGAAAGGGGTAAAAGATTATCAGGAAACTACAGACCTATCAGCTTGATATCAATGATGTGAAAATTGTTGGAGGCTATAACATAGGATAAGATAAATGAATTATTACTGAAAAATGAGTAAATACTAGATCATCAACATGGCTTTGTCAAGAGCAGGTCATATCTGATAAATTTAATGGAGTTCTTTAATGAGGTGAAGCAGGCAGTGGATGAGGGTAGTACTGAGGATCTTGTATATTTGGACTTGCAGAAATTATTTGGTATATTACCACATGGCAAGTCAGTTAGCAAATTAGAAATGTTTGGGATTGCTGGCCCCTTAGCAGCATAGATTAGAAGTTGCAAAAAGATTGGAAATAGAAGGAGGTATAGATGGGCATTTCTCAGAGTGCAGACAAGTTGGAAATGGTGCTCCTCAGGGGTTAGTTGGGACCCTTGTTCTTCCTGCTTTATATAAATGATATGGAGAAAGATGTTGAGAGCAAAATCTTTTAAATTTGCATATGATACTCAGGTAGGGAGAACAGTGAAAAGTCAGGATGATGCTGAGTGACTTCTGAAGGACATTTAGGCAGACACCTGGCAGACGAAATGCAATGCAGAGAAATGGGAAGTCATGGCATTTTGGTAGACAAAACATGGAGAGACAATACAGGCTCAACGGTACAACTTTGAGGGGAATACAGGAGCAGATGGACCTTGGAGTTCAAGTGCATACTTCTCTGAAGGTGGCCAGGCAAGTTGGAACAATTGTTAAGAAGGTTTATAGGATTATAATTAGAGTTATAGATATACAAGCATGAGTTTATAATTAGAGTTGGGTTTACAATTAGAGTTATAGAGTATACAAGCATGGAAGTTATGTTACACATATATGAATCATTGCTCAGCCCATATTTGCAGTATTGTGTTCAGTTCTGGGCACCTTATTTAAGGAATGATGTAAAAATCCTGGAGAGAGTGGAAAGAAGATTTACTAGAATAATACAAGGAAATGCTAGAGAAATTGGGCTTAGAGCACTGAAGATTAAGAGGTGACCTTATTGATGAGTTCAAAATTATTAACAGTTTTGACAGGGTAGAAAGCTATTCTGTCACTAGTTACTACATCAGTGATTAAGGATTGAGATTTCAAGATTGTCAGCAATAGAGCTAGGAGTGAGATGAGGAGAAACTTCTTTACTCAGAGAGAGGATTTGGAATGTGCTGCCTGCCGGAGGGACATTCCATATGAGGTTTCACAAAAGAGCCGGATATATTTGAAAGTGATGAATTTAGAGGGCTATGGAGATAGAGCTGGAGAATGGAACTAGCTGAATAGCTTCTTCAGGAGCTGGTACAGACTTGGTAAACCGAATGGCTTCCTGGTCTGTAAAATTCTATGATACTATGATACAAAAATTGGTGAGGTGGTAAATAGTGAGGAGGATAGCCTTGGACTACAAGAGACTGGTCAGATGGGCTGGTCGGTGCCAAATGGA
The DNA here is from genome assembly GCF_020745735.1 of Hemiscyllium ocellatum. Taxonomy (NCBI): domain Eukaryota; kingdom Metazoa; phylum Chordata; class Chondrichthyes; order Orectolobiformes; family Hemiscylliidae; genus Hemiscyllium; species Hemiscyllium ocellatum. The sequence continues at coordinate 70,854,984 of NC_083414.1, forward strand.
ATTCAGTCCGGATAACCGTGAGGGGATGAACTTGGGGAGGAAAAACAAGGCAACGGAATACATGATGAACTTTAGGACCCTGGGAAGTACTGAGGATCAGAGGGACTTTAGTGTGCCTGTATACCAGTCCCTTAAGATATCAGGAAAGGTGGATAAAGTGGTTAAGGAGGCATGTGGAATACTTCCCTTAGTAATCTAGGCATAGAGTTTAAAAGCAGAGGGGTTACGCTGGAACTGTGTAAAGTGTTAGTTAGGCCATAGCTGTGTGCAGTTCTGGAATCCATATTACAGGAGGGGTGTGATAGCACTGGAGATGGTACGGAGGAGATTTACCAGGTTCTTGACTGGAGAGTTATAATTATGAAGAGAGGGGGCAAACTGAGGTGGTTTTCCTTAGAGCAGAGAAGATTGAGAGGGGCCATGATTGAGATGTATAAAATCATGAGGCATAGGCAGGGTAGACAAGAAATAATTTTTCCCCTTGATGGATAGATTTAAGGTAAGGGGCAGAAGCTTTAGGGGAGATAGAAGATAGAACTGTGCAGTGCATTACAGGCCCTTTGGCCCTCGATGTTGTGCCAGTCTTTTATCCTAACAGATTAGATTAACCTACATACCCTTCATTGTACTAATTTCCACATGCCTATCCAAGAGTCGCTTAAATGTCCCTAATGTCTCTGACTCTACTATCATCACTGGCAGTGCATTGCACGCACCCACCACTCTCTGAGTAAAGAACCTACCTCTGACATTTCCCATAAACCTTCCTCCAATCACCTTAAAATGGTGCTCCCTTGTGATAGATATTTCTGCCCTGGGTAAAAGTCTGGCTATCTACTCTATCTATGCCTCTCAGCATCTTGTACATCTCTGTCAAGTCACCTCTCATCCTTCTTCGCTCCAATGAGAATAGCCCTAGCTCCCTCAAGCTTCCTTCATAAGACATGCCCTCCATTCCAGGCAGCATCCTGGTAAATCTCCTTTGCACCCCTCTGAAGTTTCCACATCTCTCCTATAATGAAGCAACCAGAACTGAACACAATATTCCAAGTGTAGTCTAACCAGGGCTCTATAGAGCTGCATCATAATCTCATGGGTCTTAAACTCAATCCCCCTGCTAATGAAAGCCAACACACTATACGCCTTCTTAACAACCCTATCAACCTGGGTGGCAACATTGAGGGATTTATAGACATGGACCCCAAGATCCCTCTGTTCCTCCACACTGCCAAGAATCCTCCCTTTAACCCTGTATTCTGCATTCAAATTTGACCTTCCAAAATGAATCACTTTACATTTTTCCAGGTTGAACTCCATCTGCCACTTCTCAGCCCAGTTCTGTATCCTGTCAATGTCCTGTTGCAATCTTGTTGGATAAATTACCCAGTTGAACAAAGACCACACAAGCACTGATTGGGTGAAATTGACAAGCTGTTTATTACAAGCCATATCACTGGAAGAGAAATTGACGAGGCGGACACAGAACTGACAGTCTGTACAGGTAGATCAAGGATTCTCCTCCGTGAGTAGTGGGCACAGGCAGCTTCTATAGGGGTACACTAATGTGGTGTGAATTACAGAATAATCAAGAGTAAAACATAATCAATAGGAGGACAATCATTTGTCCAGTAGGAGCAATCAGTCCGTGATTGAGCCAGGAGATTCCCATCCTCTGTGAGGAGCAGGTGCTAATGTTTCTCATCCTGGCATCAATGGGTTGCCATTGTGGTTAGTCCACAAGCAAGGTACCTTGGTGCCTTTCAGTCTGAACATCCTTTGTGGAGTTCCAGTAAGTGTGAGGAGTGAGGCTGCCCATAGGAGTGGTTGTGCTTACCCAGGGCTAGGAAGACTATTGTCAGACTGTCTCAGGAAGTGTATTAGGTAAAAACAATGACTGCAGATGCTGGAAACCAGAGTCTAGATTAGAGTGGTGCTGGAAAAGCACAGCAGTTCAGGCAGCATCCGTGGAGCAGGAAAATCGTTTCGGGCAAAAGCCCTTCATCAGGAAGTGTATTCCCCAGTCTGGGAGTGGCTTGAGTCATCTCCTGTTTGCTGCCCAGTGTCTTAGTTAGCCTGTTTGGTCAAGGCTGAGGCACTCTGGGTAGTTTTTATTGTGGCTTATGCAGACAGGTTCCTTATGTTCTTTGTGACCATGCTGTGGTGGACAGGGAAGTGGATTTTCTCCCACAATTCCCCCATTTTTTTAAAGGGAGTGATGAGAAAGGGGCAATGTAGCCTAAGCCAGGGTAGTTGTCAGGCGGAGGGGATTCGGAATCGGAGGGATAGCCATCGGAATCTAAGTCTGAAGCAGCAGAGTGTGCCCCGGGACAGGGATATTCTGCCAGTACGCCTGGACCAGTTGAGTGGTAAGGGGCTTAGGTGGTAGCAGTATCGAACACAGGCGCAAACAGCACATTCTGATGGCCATGATCAGTGTTGCAATCATGGCAATGACAGCAATGAGGGCTATCAGTCCCTGCAGCAGGGCTGTGCCCCATGAAGCCAGCCAGGACCAGACTCCACTGGTCCCAGTGTGATCCCTGTCCGTGTAGGGTGAGCACAGCCTCTCGGTTATGCTGGGGCGAGTCGGTGATGTGGACATTGGGGTCGGGAATGTATGTGCACCAGTCAGCACCGATGAGGGCATAAGTGGCCCCTGTCTCAGCCAGCAAGTAGTCAAGGGCCATTCTGTTTTGTAGAGCCACAGTGCAAATGGCAACAGCCTCCACATTCAGCTGGGTGAGAGCCTTGGCTATGGCATTGCCTACTTCCTCTAAAGTGGTGGCGAGCTCCTGGGCTTCAATGTCTAGCCGCAGAGCTTCATGGGGGGAGGCACAAAGATGGAGAGGATTGTGTCAAGGGTGGTGAGGGCTCGTTTGCTGCGAGTTATGGGCTTTATGAAGGGAGAGGACTGGGAGTGGTAGATGAGTGGCACCACATACCCAGCAAAGCAGCTTCCAGACCAGGACAATGGCAGCCAAGGGTTGGCCTTGTGGCCACAGATGAAATAAGTGCCGTTATAGGTCCGCCGATGGCGGGCCTGGGTTCCTGCCCAGAAGGTAGTAAACGTGGTGTTAGTCCTGTTGGGGATGCTGAGGTTTAGGTGTGACCTCTGCTGCGGATCGGTGCGCCGCAGAGATGAGGAGTAAGGGGTCAGTGTACCGGCTCCAGCCAGCCTCCAATCTGAGGCAGATAGACCCCATGGGTGTCCCCTGTCTAACAGTGTCAGCAAGGAGCAGGGCCAGAGGTTCATGGGAGAGGTTGTATGCTGAGTAGAACCACCCTTTAAATTTATCTAACTGGTACCCAGCAGACCTCCAGCAGGCTGGACCATTACCCCTGTAACTGGCCATGTGTGGTGGGATGCTGGTTGTGATGACCTCCGGTCACGTTCCAGACATTCAGCCATATCTGAGGTGTTAAAGGGAATGGATCTCAGGGGAATGCCTCCGTGGGAGTGGATGGGGACATGAGCACAGACCCAGCAGGGGGTCTGGTTGACTTTCTGGGCATGGACATGGGCCATGTGTAGGAATGTGAAGATCCGCAACTCACGAGCTGGTAGATGCCTCGCAGCATGTGCCCTGTCCCCAGTGATCTGTGGTGTGATGGTCAATGTGAGGGAGATGATGATGATGATGGCTGCGGCGAGCAGCAGGATCCTTCCTCGGCTGTCGAAGCTGTCATCTGTCATTCTTCCAGGTTTTCGTCCTGTGGGGGCAGAGCTCTCCTCCAGCAGGTTGCATGTGTCCACTTGGGTCTTAGTTTTGCTATAAAGTGGGTTCCCCTGTCTGTCTCGATATTACCCGGGACCCCCAAATCTGGGAATGATACCTAGTAGGAGACATTTGACCACTGCTGGTGCGTCATCCTCCTTAGTGGGGGAATGCTTCCACCCATTTTGAGAACATGTCAAAAATGACCAGGATGTATTCGAACCTTTGTTTCGGGGCCATGTGGGTGAAGTCAATCTGCAAGTGAGTGAATGGCCCCTCAGGAAGAGGTAAGTGGTCATACCTAGCCACAGGCTTCCCTGCATTGTTTTGTAGCCAAATGAGGCACCGTGACGGCAGAGCTTAGGAAGTGGCAGCGAACCCCAGTGCGTACCAAGATTGTTTGACCATGTGTATCATCCCTCTCTCACCTGTGTGGCTGATACCGTGGGCTGCTAGGGGAAATGATTAGAATAGATTAGGTTCCGTACAGTGCGGAAACAGGCCCTTTGGCCCAAGAAGCTCACACTGACCCTCCAAAGAGTAACCCACCCAGAGCCATTCCCCTACTCCCTACTAATGCACCTAACACTATGGGCAATTTAAGCATGGTCAATTCACCTGGCCAGAGCACCCGGAGGAAACCCACTCAGACACAGGGAGAATGTGCAAACTCCACACAGCCAATCGCCTGAGGCTGGATTTGAACCTGGGTCTCTGGCGCTGCGAGGAAGCAGTGCTAACCACTGAGCCACTGTGCTGCCCTGGATGGAGGTGGGCTTGCGGACAGATATTGTGGCCATCGGGGTGGACGAGCAGCTGTAAGGATGTTGACTGTTTAGCTCCAGGACAGATCCAGCCATCCTTCTCTCGTGAAGCAGTGTCTTGAGCAGCCGCATTGCTGCCATGGGGTCAGGGGATTCTAGTCATGTCTCAGAGAGGTCAGGGATCAGGGCGACAGCCTGCTGTACAAGATCTAAACAGTCATGTAGGGGTCTGCAGGGGCATTCTGAGTGAGGGGAAGCAGGGACATATAGTAAGGAAAGGTTGGCTTTAGATCGTAAAGTGACCTCATACCCAGTTCTCTGGGTGGCGGTAAAATGTTGTGTTGCTGTCGAATTGAGCAGCAGGGAGACCAAATGGGGGACTAAAACAGTACACGGGTAATCCAGAACAACGGTGGTGCCTTTTCTTCTGTTACCGCAGCGGCCGCCACAGCCCTCAAACATGCTGGCATTCCCCTTACAACTGGTGGCAACTGTGCAGAGTAAAAAGCAACAGGGTTCCCCATGAAGCTGAGTCAAAATGCCGGATGCAAACCCTTCTGTCTCAGTCACATACAGATAAAATGGCTGCGTGTTGTTCAGGACCCCCAGAGCAGGAGCAGAGGCTAGACGTTGTTTAGTGAAAGCGTGTTCCATCTCAGGGGTCCAGTGCACCTTTGCTGGCTACTTAGGTGAGGATGCCACACGTAGGGGTCGGGAATCCAGTGACTGCAATAGTTAACCATTCCCAGGAAGGCTTGCAATTGAGTTGCAATTGGCAGGCAGAGGGAGCTGGGTAATGGCGCCATCTGCTCCTCAGACAAGGCTCTGAGGCCAAGCGAGAGGTCGTAACCCCAAGTACTGAACTTTGCACAGCCTGGCTGCATTTTCTCAACCGAGATCCTCTGTCCACCTTGTGGCCGACAGAAAAGAAAGGCAAATGTGTCCTGCATACACCAATCAGTAGAGGTGGAAGCCAGTAACAAAATCGTCAGCATGTTGGAGGAGGGTGCTGTGGCAACCAGAACTGTACACGGTATTTTATATGCAGCCAAACCAAAGTCTTGTACAATTTTAATATGACCTGCCAGCTCTTATACTCAACACCCCATCCAATGAAGGCAAGCATACCATACGCCTTCCTGACCATTTTATCCACCTATGCAGCAACCTTCAGGGTATAATGGACCTGAACTCCTCGACCTCTCTACTCATCAACTTTTCCCAAGGCTTTTTCGTTTACTATATAGTTTGTTCTCAAATTAGACTTCCCAAAATGCATGACCTCACATTTGCCTGGATTGAACTCCATCTGCCACTTCTCCACCCAACTCTCCGATCTATCTATATTCTCCTGTATTCTTTGACAGTCCCTTTTGCTTTCTGCTACTCCACTAATCTTTGTGTCATCTGCAAACTTACTGATCAGACCAACAATGCCCTCTTCCAGATCATTTATGTATATCACAAACAGCAGTGGCCCCAGCACTGATCCCTGTGGAACACCACCGGTCACCTTTCTCCATTTCGAGAAACTCCCTTCAACTAATACTCTCTGTCTCATGTTGCTCAATCAATTCTTTTTCCCTGCAGCTAGAATGCCCTGCACACCATGTGACTTCACTTTCTCCATGAGATTACTATGGGGAGCCTTATCAAACGCCTTACTAAAGTCCATGTATACGAAATCTGCAACCCTTCCTTCATCTATCAACTTGAAATGATCCAAAGTTTATCCAGTTCCGACTCCAGTTCCCTGACGCAGTCTGTGAGTAGCTGGAGTAGGGTGCACTTCTCACAGGCAAAGTCTATGGTGACCCTTGCCTCTCACATCCTGGAGGAGGAGCATGCAACTACCCTAGCCTCCCTTCCCTATGCTCTAAATGACCTAGAGAGATTGAATAAATGAAAAAGAAAAACAAAAAAAAACCCATACCTTACCAAGCCTCCGCACACAGTCGTTCTTTTGGTTAGGGGAGGTGGATGAGATGTGAGGAATTTATTTTTCACCCAGAGGTAGATGGGAATCTGGAACTCTCTGCCTCTAAGGCAGGTACAGGCAGAAACTATCGTAACTTTTAAGAAGTATTGCAATGCCGAGACATGTAAGCTGTGGGCCAAGTGTTGAGGAATGGAATTAGAATAGTTAGGTAGTTGTGTTTGACAATGTAGACATGATGAGCTGTCAGGCCTTTATCTGTGCTGAAGATCTCTGTGGCATGATTCCCTTCTGCTATCCCTCCATCCTTCCTCAAATCACTGTAACCTGTACATTCTTTTAACCTCCTGTAGGTTCAAACCTTGCTGCTGTGCAACATTAGAGAGTGCAGCACACTCTGGAGATCTTGGGGGATGATGCAACATTAATTCTATCAATTTTAACCTCTTCATCTGTTTATGCTCCCCATTTACAACTGAGCCCACCGAAGAAAGACTGCTGCTATTCTGGGGGATAAAGTGGAGTAGGTGCATTTGGGGAGCAAATGCTTTAAAATGACCTCACTATAAATTGATTCATCACAGAATATGCCAAAAATAGGAGGAATTTTGATTGAACAGTTTAGGAGAAACTGCTTCTTCTGACAGGTGAGTCAATAACGTGACATTATGATTTTAAAATAATTGGCAGAAAAGGCAACTAAATTGGGCAACTCAATCAAAGAGGTAGATACGGGCGGCACGGTGGCACAGTGGTTAGCACTGTGTGGTGAGGCACACAGCGCCAGGGACCTGGGTTCAATTCCCGCCTCAGGCGACTGACTGTGTGGAGTTTGCACATTCTCCCCGTGTCTGCGTGGGTTTCCTCCGGGTGCTCCGGTTTCCTCCCACAGTCCAAAGATGTGCTGGTCAGGTGAATTGGCCATGCTAAATTGCCCGTAGTGTTAGGCAAGGGGTATATGTAGGGGTATGGGTGGGTTGCGCTTCGGCGGGTCGGTGTGGACTTGTTGGACCGAAGGGCCTGTTTCCACACTGTAAGTAATCTAATCTTACGAAGAGGGTGCTGCTGGAAAAGCACAGCCGCTCAGGCAGCATCCAAGGAAGAGGAGAATCGACATTTCGAGCATAAGATCCTCATCATTCTCGATGAAGGACTTATGCCTGAAACATCAACTCTCCTGCCCTTCGGATGCTGCCTGACCTGCTGTGCTTTTTCAGCACCACACTCCTCGACTCTGATCTCCAGCATCTGCAGTCCTCACTTTGTCCTAATCGAAGAGATAGCACAGACACAATGGACTGAATGGCCTACACATATGCTACAAGGTAAGTTAACTTTATTCCACGGTAGATTTGAGTTGTTTGTTTGGATCGATTTGATAACTGCCCATTGGTCTGTGTCTGCACATGCAGCCTCCTTGCTGCAGAGGGAGCTAGTGCCAGGTTCTCTGTACCTCCCTCAGTTCTTCCGGGAGGGAAGCAGACAGATGCCTGCACACACTGTCTCCTAGACGTAGGTTGGTGCAAACCTCTCCCTCTTCACTCAGTTCCTCTCACTTCAGCAAGCTGAAAACTTTTTTTAACAATCATGTTTAACTTGAAACTGTTGTCTGGGGAATTGAGGACACGGCTGTTGCATAGTTTGTGTAATGATATAGTTTTGATGGGGGCAGCATAGAGAAAACTTCACTCTGTACCTAACCCTCTGCTGTCCCTGTCCTGGGAGTGTTTGGTGGGGACAGTGTAGAGAAGCTATTACTCTGTATCTAACCTGTTACTGACTGTTGTTATCTGTTGCAGAATGCTGTAAAGCAGATCACAGCTCCGACTTGATGCCATGGCGGGTATCGTGACTAAGGAAGGTGTTGTGCAAGTTGAAGGGCAGCAGTTGTTTTATCGTCAGACTGCACCAGCTGAGCAGAACCCCAGATTCTCTGTTCTCCTGCTCCATGGTATTCGCTTCTCCTCTGAGACTTGGTTGAAGCTTGGAACCCTCCAGGAACTGGCAGGGGCTGGGTACCGGGCGATAGCTATCGACTTACCAGGTTCGGTCATGAATTAGCCAAGATCAATACACACAATAATTGAACTGTGACGTTGACGGGAGGGAGCGTGTGCTGTTTACTTCAATTGTTGTACATCTGTCTGAGATTTCTTCACATGCTGTTTGGGATGTGGCTGTGGTTACTTCAGTACATTGTTGTGGACCAGATCAAGCCTCCTTACAATCGATCAAGGATATAGCCTCGACCCCAACTTTTTATTTTGTTTAAGGGCAAGTGTAAGACATTCTGTTCCAGACGTGATTTGATTAGTCCGTCAGTCAACTTTAAGCAAAACATTCTTTATCCTTACAACACAGTTAAAATACAAAAAAAAATTGGTATAACTTTAACTCTATTGAAATACTTAATAAACTAATATATTATTTAACTACCAATTATCAACTGATCAAATATAGCAGCATCCCATAAATATACCCTTGTCATAGGCAAATTCAGCCAAACAGGTTTTCCTCACGTGCCTCCAGATCCAGGAAAAAGGAACAGTGAAAGAATCAAATCTTACAGCAGAGAGAGAACTAAAACTATTTGCTGCAGCATGAGAGAGCTTATTGATCAGCTTTCACAGACAGCTCCAAACCCTAACTGAAAGCCCAACTAAAACCCTGGGTCTGTGTAAGTCTGACTCCACCCACTCATGCTTCTTTTGTCTCATTTTTTAAAAAGACACTCAGGAAGCTCAAAGCAGTTTATCCACTGCTCTTGAAGCAGACATTCTGCTGTGAAAACACCTGTCTGTGAAAGAGACAGCACAGAACACACATCTGTCCTGGAAGCAAAGTACCATCATAATTCCCCCACCCCATGTCTAAGTCAATAAATTGAGTTAGAATTGGAGTTTCTGGTGTGTTTTCTTTTGAATCTGTGATCTGCATTCAGCACTGGGCAGGCAGATAATGTGAAAGGCTCAGAGCCCAGTCCAATGGTGCCACATCATCAATAAACCATCAGGGTGATGAAAAAGCTAAGAAGGATGTGTCAATCCATCACCCATCCACTTGATGTGAGTTGCTGACTACACGCTGTGTCAGGAAATACAAGTGCACCCATCTGGGCAAGTATTCTGGGTCTTGTTGGGGCAAAGAGGCTTGTGGGAGTCTGGGAGTGCAGAAAAACCCAGATTCTAACCTGCTGTAGGAACTCACTTTGTTTGTAGCTGCCTCACACTCAAACAGATCTCTTCATCCCTCATGTGAATTGAGGTCACATAGCTATCGAAATCCTTTTGGTTCTTTCAGAAGTTGTCCATTTCTTATGTTTGCACCAGTTGGAGTTGTGAAGTTTAGCCCGGGTGGTTATAGATCAGTTTACTAAGTGATGTTCTGAGTGACTGGGCTGATCAATGCTGCTCCACATGGAGCCTTTCTCTGTGCCCTGGCTAACCTTCCTCCTGGTCTTTCTCCTGTCCCTAGGTTTGGGTAATTCCAAAGAAGTGACAGCTCCTGCCAAATTGGGGGATCTAGCTCCTGACAGCTTCCTCCTGAGTGTGCTCAGGGGTTTGGAGCTGAACTCTGTTGTGATAATCAGCCCGTCGCTGAGTGGGATGTATTCTCTGCCTTTCCTGTTTGGGCACCGTGACATGGTGAAGGGATTCATCCCTGTGGCCCCAATCTGCACTGAGAAATTTTCCCCTGAGCAGTACTCCAGTGTGCAGGTAAGTTGAGTCTACAACTAATAGTGTCTTTCATGTACCTCTGTTGGTAGTGCCCTTTCCTCTCTACTCCCTTTATAGATAATGCCCCCTCCACCCCACCCTCCCACCCTATAGGTTGCTGTTGTTGTTACTGTTGTTGTGTCACCATGTCTTACCAGACTATAGAGCTGTTCTCTCATTAAAGAGAGAGACAACTGGTGGTGATTTAATCAGACGGCCATCTCATTTACGGCAAGGGAAATGGTTGAGAAGGAGAGTCCTTCATGGTCCCTCAGCCAGTGATGGGAATTGAACCCATACTGTGTGCAATCACACTGCTTTGCAAACCAATCATCCAGCTAACTGAGCTAAACCAAGGACCCACCTCTGTAGGGATTGCCCCTTCCTGGTTCCTCCCCCACCTCAGTTTTGAGAGTCTCTTCCTCTCCCCACCCTCTATAGGTTATGCCTCTTCCCCACTTTCTGTAACCTTCCCAGTTCTGTCATTTATATCACCAAACTCCAGACCTGATAGTGAACCCTGCCCCTCTGTCTCACTGATGGCTGGTGTCCTCAATGTTGACATCCTAAGCTCTGGTCAACCCTTCAATAAACCCCTCTTCCACCTCCAGACCTTCCTTGTAACCTACCTCTTTGACAATACCTGGTCAACCATCATATATCTCCCTCTTTCATTCAGCATGAAGGATGCTCCATAAATGCATTGTTGTTGTTCGCCAGTATGGTTGGACACCAGATGGAAATTGGCTTTTATCTAGTCAATAAGAAAAAACTGCAGATTTTGGAAGTCTGAAATAAAGTCAGGATGTACTGGAGAAACTCTGGCAGCAACTGTGGTGGGGGTGAGGTGTACTGTACAGTTCTGGAATTATAGGAGAGATGTAATTTTAGTCGAGAGGGTGCAGGGGAGATTTACCAGGATATTACCTGGGCTGGAGAGTTTCAGTTATAAAGAGGGATTGGATAGACTAAGGTTGTTTTCCTTAGAGCGGAGAAGACTGAGAGGGGACATGATTGAGATGAGTAAAATCATGAGGGACATGGCAACAGTAGACAAGAAGAAACATTTCCCCTTGATGGAGGGAGCATAGATTTAAGGTCGGGGCTGGAGGTTTAGAAGAGTTGTGAGGAAAATCGTTTACACTCAGAGTGTGGTAGGAATCTGGAGCTCACTGTCTGTAAGGGTGGCAGAGGCAGAACCCCTCATAACATTGAAGATATGCACTTGTGACACCAAGGGTTTCAAGGCTTTGGGGACAAGTAATGAAGAAAGGGATTAGGTGGTTGTTTTTGACTGGCCTGGATGTAATGGACCAAAGAGCATTGTACTGTAGATCTCTCGGACTAAATATGTGTGACTTCTTCAGGAGTGCAAAGGGCTGGAAAAGGGTGGTGTCGACACGGGGGAGGAAAAGTGGGTGCATAAAGCAAAAGACACAAATGGAAGCTATTGGTAGTGGAGGGGAGAGGTAGAGAAGGCACAGTCTGACACATGTTAATAGGGAAACATAGGTTAACTGAGGTGGGGGGGGGGGGGATGAAATTTGGGCATAAGCAAGACAGAGGACAGAGTTAGAATTTATTCTCTGAAGTTGTTGAAGCTGATGGTGAGTCCTTAAGGCTATAAAGTGTCTAAGCAGGAAATGAAGTGCTGAGGAGAACGTGCAAATTCCATACCTGAGGCTGGAATTGAACCCAGGTTGCTGGCTCTATGAGTCAGTGTGCTAACCACTGAGCCACTGTACCACCTACTAACACCTGACAACTCTTATCCCTAACATTACCAAGATTAGAGAGTTGAAAGGTGCTGCTGCATTGGGCCCTACCTCTTTCCACTGACAGCTGAGAGTGGCCTGATCATTGACTGATGCTTCCAACTTTTTACAGACCCCAACACTAATTGTCTACGGTGAAAAGGACAAGCCGATGGGAGAGACATCGTTCAACCATCTGAAGAACTTGGCTAACCACAAGGTGCATGTTATGAAGGATGCACAGCATGCCTGTTACCTCGATAATCCTGAGGAGTGGCATCAAACAGTGCTAGAGTTCCTGAAGAATCTATCCTGAATCTCCTCAGGCACGCACTCAGCAAACAAAATCCAAAACTGACCAATTAATGAGGGGATTAATCAACTTCTATTAAGTTAATCACATGTTAATCTACAAATCTGGAAAGAAATCAGTGTTTAGTACCTTCTCCCCCTCCTTCGATAGTAATGTGATTTTATTCTAACAACTTTTTGATGTCTTGATGTGATTTAACGGATTATGCAGTGTACAGGTGTCAGTGGTCACTCATTCTCCATAACTTCAACCTCATGATTTTGAGGATACAATCTGATTCTGTGAGCACTTCTTATCTGTTGGTCCTTTGCTGCCTTGGTGTCCTGGGTTGTCATCAGTCAAGAGTGGAAGGTGGGTGATATCACTAGTAATACCATTCCAGATCTGTCTGTTGTAAGATTTTCAATCATCCGCTCATACCAGCACATAAGAAGTAATAGCAGGGAAAGACTGTTCACCCCGTTCAGCGCAGCATGCCCATTCTTCAGTTTTAACTCTATTTTCCCACCTGCTCCCTGTATCCCTTAATTCCCTTAGTAACTAAACATCTGCCTATCTCAGTCTTAAATGGATTGAATCATGGAGCATTGACAACCCTTCCCCTCATCTCAGTCCAAAATGATTGGCCATTTCTCCTGGGACTGCTCCCCATGTCCTGGGTTCCTGAATCAAGGGAAACAACCTCTTGGTGTTAATCCTGTCAAGTCCCTTCAAAACTTTGTATGCTTCAATGAGATCAGCTCTCATTCCAAACTCCAGAGAACATAGGTCCAATCTCCTCAGTCTCTCTCCCCAAGGACCGATTCCTGATGAAGGGCTTATGCCCGAAACGTCGAATTTCCTATTCCTTGGATGCTGCCTAACCTGCTGTGCTTTAACCAGCAACACATTTTCAGCTCTGATCTCCAGCATCTGCAGACCTCATTTTTTACCCATATAGTCTTCAACCCAAGTATGTCCTTCCTCAAATATGGGGATCCAGACTGCAATCAGTGGTTTCAGCAAGGCTTTGTACAATTTTAGCCAAACTTCTTTATTCCTGTCCTCCACCCTACAGTTGTACATAGAACATAGAACAATACAGCACAGAACAGGCCCTTCGGCCCACGATGTTGTGCCGAACATTTGTCCTAGCTTAAGCACCTATCCATGTACCTATCCAATTGCCGCTTAAATGACTCTGACTCTGCCAATCCCACAGGCAGCGCATTCCATGTCCCCACCACTCTCTGGGTAAAGAACCTACCCCTGACATCCCCCCTATATCTTCCACCCTTCACCTTAAATTTATGTCCCCTTGTAACACTCTGTTGTACCCGGGGAAAAAGTCTCTGACTGGCTACTCTATCTATTCCCCTGATCATCTTATAAACCTCTATCAAGTCACCCCTCATCCTTCGCCGTTCCAATGAGAAAAGGCCTAGCACTCTCAACCTATCCTCGTACGACTTATTCTCCATTCCAGGCAACATCCTGGTAAATCTCCTCTGCACCCTCTCCAAAGCTTCCACATCTTTCCTAAATTTAGCCAAAACAGAACCAGAGAGCATCATGGAAGGTAGTTTTCATGTCCCTGCAGCCTGTGCAATTGAAATCCAACTTCAGATTTTATAGCTGCTGGCATTAGCGTAACCTCCATCTACAGATGTTGATCCATAACATGGGATGTTCGGAACATGTGCCACAGGCGATCGTTCCAGTTACTCTCAATATCTTCAAATATCCTGTCTGTGGAACCTGGCGTTCTCTGATCTATGGCTGGTCATCTCAAACCTCAGATCCCAAGCAGCATGCAGAGGGACCCTTGGTAGGTTGGGCTTCCTGGAGCTCCAGTCCCTTGTCAACCCTTCCCTCTGTTAGTCCCCTCCTCAGGCTCACATGTGGTGCCATCCATCTCATCCACCTCATTAGCTGCATTCTGAGTATGAAGGGCTGATCTACTTTTGGTGTTAAGGTGATGAAAGGATTCAATAGGTTGAGTTTTGGAGAATTTGGAGTGTTTCCTCTGGTGCCCAAGGCCAGAACAAGAGGGGATATCCTTCGAATTAGAAGCAGGACATTCAGTGTAACACCAGAAAGTGCTGATGTGCTCAGAAAGGGTCAAGGGAACACCCTTCCTCAAAAACCTGTTGAGACGCAGTGCATGTGATCCGATAACTCTCTTTTCAGAAACCTTTCAACTTCAGCAGCAGCTGATTGTTTTAGAACTCAGTCTGCAGGTTACAAACAGGCGGGGCTCAAAGCAACATCGACTTTTCACAACAGAAACGGAACAGTTAAAGAGCTTTCTCAGCTCAGAGTCCACATACTGATTTTCCTGATAATATTGAAAAGTTAATAGAATGCATAGCATAGCATTTGGCTTAATGTGCCTGGGATTGGTGGCCAACTGTTCAATTTGGAGTTAACTGGTCTTCTGGGGAGGTTCAGTTCAAGGCCCTGTCCGACTGCAATCAGTGGACCGTAGAATTGGGCAGAGTGTACAACAGCTAGGTCAAATGGGGTTCTTGTGGCACAGTGGTAATGCTCCTACCTCTGCACTAGGAGGTTTGTGTTCAAGCCTCAACTGCTCCTATCTGAGCAGGAAACATATCTACAACAGCCAGTTCATCCTCTAGCAGCCATTTGAGACTCTCTGGCAACTGGAATTCATTACTGGCAACACTGCATTGCATTTTTTAAGTTAGGGAAAACAATGTGCTCGAGATGTGGGTTGTAGGTTTGCAAAATTAGTTATTGCCCATCTAAACGCTGGAGCGTGTGTTTGTGAACGGCACCATGTGCTCAAAACGTTATTCAACACTTCCACCAGCAGGAAAACACCCAAGTGGCTAGTGAACCAGTATCAAGCAAAGCCCAATAAGGGCCATGCTTGCATGAATAAAGTGAATTGAGTTTTCTAAAGGGCTTCATTGGCTTTCCAGCATTGATTACCAACAATGTAAGGATGTTCATCAAGAAGTTCAGATTCTTTCAAGGAATTCTTGCATCTGCTGCCAACTAACAAATGACCTGATTGGAAATTCAAAGTCATACCTGGTCACAGTGGAACACTCAATCTCTACATCATTACACTACAGTATTGTGTTCCTGTTCTCACCAATAATAGTCAACACAGTCATTTTATTCATCGTTTTTATGTCTTAAGAAAAACAAAAATGTAGCTCTAAATATGGCCAGCCTTATAATATAAATCACATATTATAGCAGCACTATACTGCTATAATACTGCGACATTCCCTGGCCTTGGTGAATTTCTAGAGGTTTTGATACTTTTATCTGTACCTATTTTCATTACACAGCATTGTAACCATGTTGTCAACTAACTTAATAATGTAATTCAGAACCAACAAATAGCAGATTTTGATCATTCTTTGCAGAGAATATGACAAGCAATGTATTACAATAAATTCTGATTTAATTTGCCATAAATGGGACTGCTTGCTGTGATATATCCTTTCATTGTAATAAAAAACTATGTAGGAGGAGCCAGTGTGAAAGTACGAGGTGGATAGGTCTCCAATCCAGCTTGTTAGCAGAGAAACATTTGACAGTGACCTGTCCTGCAGAATGCGGAAGCTTCAATTATTCAGCAGGGGGCAGGGGGCAAGGGGCTGGGTGGGCACAGTGTTTCTGATAGATGAACAAAGATAGACCAAAAGCCTTGTTTCCCCACTACAGCCATTTGAATGTTCTCTTTTAGCAAGTTTTGAGAAATGGTAGAAGACATAAATAAAATGTTTGAAAAAAGTCAGACATTTACTTGGCACAGGAAAAAAATCCAGGATAGGACAATCAGGTTTCAGAAAATTGCAAGTTTTTCCATGATAACTGCAACAATATGCAGCTTTCTTGTCTCTAGGTTCAGGGATCTTCTGTTTAATTGATGGCTACAAAGGGCAGGGGGAGTAAGTTGGTGCACATCGAAAATAATCCAAAGGAAGTGTTTGGGGTGAAGAGTTGATCTGCCAAACTGGATTTTTAATATTATCATGATTTTTAATCAAACAGCAAAAGGAACGGATGCAGTTTGTTTAAATGAACAGGAAATACCATTTAGGCTCTGAGAAAGTTCCAAAGCTCCCTGAAAGGTAGGTGAGGAAGGATGAAAAGAGAAACTGTCTACCTCTCACCAATGATTGCATAAGATACATTCTGGAAAGGAATTCTGCCAACAAACCCTAATCATAAAGCAGTCACGAGAGGTCAGTCTGAGAGAAGATGTGAACAAGTGAGTGCCAGCTCGGGTCTGCTGACTCCCAGTTCCAACAGCATACATCACTGAACTATGCTTTAGCCTGTGCTGACTAAACTTTGCCTTAGTTGATCATTAACTGAAAAGTATTTATTCTTTCAAGGCTCTAAAGGTCCATCTTTCCTTGGCAGATAATCTTCATAAATCTCTTTAACACCCTTTGTACACAGTGACGCCTGTGCAGTAATCTCTAGCACCTCATTGATCTTATACACGTTGCTACAGTGACTTATAACATTCTACTGCCTTTATGTGTATTTACATTTACAACAATAATCTTTAACATTGTACTCATGAACGTGATTACAATGTCTATACATAATCTCTACACACATCTATAATATTGTTACCACCATAGTTAAAATGTACCATCAATATTCAACTTTCACCATTTGATATTTGTGGGCGGCACGGTGGCACAGTGGTTAGCACTGCTGCCTCACAGCACCTGTAGACCCGGGTTCAATTCCCGACTCAGGCGACTGACTGTGTGGAGTTTGCACGTTCTCCCCGTGTCTGCGTGGGTTTCCTCCGGGTGCTCCGGTTTCCTCCCACAGTCACAAAGATGTGCGGGTCAGGTGAATTGGCCAAGCTAAATTGCCCATAGTGTTAGGTAAGAGGTAAATGTAGGGGTATGGGTGGGTTGTGCTTCGGCGGGTCGGTGTGGACTTGTTGGGCCGAAGGGCCTGTTTCCACACTGTAAGTCTAATCTAATCTAATATGCCAGTGTATCATGGACTAAGAATGGTTTTAAGAAAGGATACGGTTGACCTGAAATGACTGCTGTGGTCACCTGACCAGGAAACCCAAATAGAAATCAGAAACCAGTTACCTCAAGAAGTTAATCAGGATGCACTGAAACTCTGACTGTGTCGAGAGATTTGCATCTCTTCGTACTCACGCTTGCAGTTTTACTGCAGGTTGGACATAAAAGATTACCTGCAGAGTGTTCAGTTTGAAAAAGACAATGGACCTAGACTTGAAATATACAAATGAAGCATATTTCAGTGGCTTGTGGTGAGAAACGACACAGAGAATGAAACAAGGACAGAACACACCAAGGATACTCTATACCTTCTTTCTCACGTGTTGGTGAGATCAGCAACGTGGATGAACCACTGTTTGATTGAGAAATCTGGTGTATCTGGAAACCTCATCACTGTAAAGATCCATGACCCTTCCTCACCTGGTCATAACAAAATTTTGGGGCCTGTCACATGATTTGAACTAACTGACGAGTGAACAGTTTTGGGCCCCTTAACTAGGGAAACATATACTTGCCTTAGAGGCGTCCCAGAGAAGGGTCACTAAGTTGATTCCAGGTGTGAAGGGCCTGTCTTATGAGGACCTTCTAGAGAAGGTCAGCCCTCAATCTCTCACACTCCAATGAAAAAGTCCAAGCATATCCAGTTTACCTTTATAACTTAAACCTGCCATTCTTGGCAAAATCCTGGTAAATCTTTTCTGAACCCTCTCCAATTTAATAATATAATTGGGTGGCCAGAACCGCACACAGTACTCCAGAAAAGGCCTCACCAATGTCCTGTACAACTTCAACATGACATCCCCAACTCCTGTACTCAAAGGCCTGAGTAGTGAAAGCAAGCATGCTAAACGCCTTTGTAACCCTGTGATACAAATTTCAAACAATTAAACAGTTTCTCTGTTTGACAAAACTACCCAGGGCCCTACCATTAATTGTGTAAGCCCAACACACCCCATCCACATGGACACCCCATGCCAGTCTATTAATCGCCTTCGGTCTCTTTATTTGCAACTGCCACCGGGACATTTACCACTTGAACCTATCCACCCACTCCAACCTCTTACCTTTACAACACACAGTCCTCCACTCCAACCTGCTTTGTTTTACCAGAATGCAATACTTTGCATTTATCCAACTTAAACTCCATCTGCCACTCCTTGGCTGATTGACCCAATTGATCAAGATCTCTTTGTAACCTTAGATAATCTTCTTCACTGACCACTATACCACTAGGTTATAGGTGAAGACAAGGGGACAAGGAAATCATTTCAGAAAAGAGGGAATACAAAACAAGGGGGAGAGTGTAAACTGAGACAGCTCAAGCTTAGAATGGAAAATGAAGGCACCACTGGTGAGAGAACCATCACCTAACTCAAATTCAAGAATGAAGTGTTCAGTTTTGTTTATTTAATTCCTGAGCTTGATGAGGAAGTTTTGGACACCTTCATCTGTTTGGAAAGTTAGCCACAACAGTTTAAAGTGGCCAGTCCATTGCTTGTTACTGCTATTAGAGAGCAGGCTGACTAGGGAAAGCACTTAAAGTTTACTGTCTGGTGATGCTGTGGTCTTAAGAGTTTTTTTTTGTTGGAAGAGAAGCTTTAAGGCAGAAGCTTTAGCAGTCTATCCAAACCAGCTTGTGATCGGTCTAAATGGGTGGAGTTGAGCTTTTACAGAACCTGGAGTTCTGTTTTTTTTAAGCAGCAGGTGTTGTCGGGGTCCCAACAGGATTTGGAAGGGAGTGAATCTCTCCTGGCTACCACACTCTCTCTGTCGGAGTTTTCTCTGCATGCTTTTCATCTTGGTCTGCTGGAGTTACATGTGAGACCTTTCTATTTTTTGAATGTACCTTTTGCCAAGGGTGTGTTTCTGGAACAGTTACTATATTGGAACAGTTACTGTTTAGTAGTAAAATAGTGTGTTTCCAGTAGAGCTAAGTTATTCCAAGTTCCTATTTCTTTCATTGTATTTTAACTATACTGTTTTGCTTAATGTTGAGTAGTTTGACCAATCGAATTGCATCTGGAACACAGCACCTCACATTTACCTTCGAAAAAAAGAAAAAGTTAGAGTCTAGGCTCCCTTCATAATCTATTTTGAGGGGCAAGTGAGGACTGCAGATGCTGGAGATTAGAGTCGAGAGTGTGACCCTGGAAAAGAACAGCAGGTCAGGCAGCATCTGAGGAGCAGGAGAAGCAACATTTTGAGCAAAAGCCCTTCATCGGGAATGAGACTTGTGGGCCGAGGGGGCTGAGAAATAAATGGGAGGGGGATGGGGCTGGGGGGAAGGTAGCTGGGAGTG
This sequence comes from Hemiscyllium ocellatum, assembly GCF_020745735.1. Lineage (NCBI taxonomy): Eukaryota > Metazoa > Chordata > Chondrichthyes > Orectolobiformes > Hemiscylliidae > Hemiscyllium > Hemiscyllium ocellatum. The sequence goes on from NC_083414.1 coordinate 70,874,503, forward strand.
CGACAGGTAGGTGAAGGTGGGGCTAATGGTGATATTCCGAGAGGCGGGTGGAGCGGATGGGTGGGAAGGAAAATGGACAGGTAGGACAGATCATGAGGGCGATGCCATGTTGGAAAGTTAGAACTGGGATAAGGTGGGGGGGGAGGGGAAATGAGGAAACTGGTGAAATCTACATTGACGCCATGGTTTTGGAGGATCCCGAAGCAGAAGATGAGGTGTTTTTCCTCCAGGCATCGGGTGATTAGGGAGTGGCAATGGAGGAGGCCCAGGACCTTCATGTCTTTGGTGGAGTGAAAAGGGGAGTTGAAGTGTTCAGCCACAGGGCGGTGGGGTTGGTTGGTGCAGGTGTCCAGGAGATGTTCTCTGAAGTGCTGTGCGAGTAGGCGTCCTGACTCCCCAATACACACCTCCAACACACCCCATCCACATGGACACCCCATGCCAGTCTATTAATCGCCTTCGGTCTCTTTATTTCCAACTGCCACCGGGACATTTACCACTTGAACCTATCCACCCACTCCAACCTCTTACCTTTACAACACACAGTCCTCCACTCCAACCTCAACCTCACCAAGGTGGGGGCACAGTGGTAGTGAAGCCAGACACCTCCTCCTACCACCCCCTCGACCACCAACCTCACCTCCCATCACCAAAACCATCTCCCAGACCGTACACACCTCAGGGGATCTCCCACCCACAGCTTCCAACCTCATTGCTTGGGAACCCCGCACCATCCAGCTCTACCTCTTACCCAAGATCCACAAGCCTGACTACCCTAGCCAACCCATCTTCTAGGCCTGCTCCTGCCCCCCAAACTCATCTCCACATAGCTTGTTACTGTCCTATCCCCCGGTCCAGGAACTCCCAATATACGTTTGGGATCTCAGATACCCCCCTCCCCTTCCTGGACCTCTCCATCTCTATCAACGGTGACCGACTCAACACTGACATCTTCTACAAACCCACTGACTCCCACAGCTACCAGGACTACACCTCCTCCCACCCTGCCTCCTGTAAAAATGCTATCCCTTATTACCAAATTCTCTGTCTCTGCTGCATCTGCTTGCAGGAGGACCAGTTCCAACACGGAACACACCAGATGGCCTCTTTCTCTAAAGGCCGCAATGTCCCCTCCCACGTAGTTGATGATACCCTCCAAAACATCTCATCCACTTCACACACTGCTGCCTTTGAACCCATCCCTCCAAACGCAACAAGGACAGAATCCCCCTGGTCCTCACTTTCCATCCCGCCAATCTCCATATACTTTGCATCATCCTCCACTATTTCCACCACCTACAAACGGACTCCACCACCAGAGATCTATTTCCCTCCCCACCCCTATCTGCTTTCTGTAAAGACCATTCCCTCCAGGACTCCCTCATCAAGTCCCTGACCCCAGTAACCCACCCTCCCCTCCTGGCACCTTCGCCTGCCACCGCAGGAATTGCACAATCTGCGAACACACCTCCCTGTCACCTCCATCTGAGCCCCAAAGGAACCTTCCACATCCACCAAAGTTTTACCTGCACTTCCACACGTCATTTACTGTATCCTCTACATTGAGGAGACAGGACGCCTACTCACAGAGCACTTCAGAGAACATCTCTGAGACACCCGCACCAACTAACCCCACCACCCTGTGGCCGACCACTTTAACTCCCCCTCCCAATCCTCCGAGGATGTGGAGGTCCTGGGCCTCCACCATTGCCACTCCCTTACCACATGACACCTCATCTTCCACCTTGAGACCCTCCAACCCCATGGCATCAATGTGGACTTCAGTTTCCAGTTTCCTCATTCCCCCCCCACCTTAGCCCAGTTCCAACCTTCCAGCTCGACACTGCCCTCATGACCTGTGCCACCTGTCCATCTTCCTGCCCAACTATCTGCTCCACCCTCCTCTCCAACCCATCACCTCCATCCACCTATTGCACTCTCAGCTACCTTCTCCCCAGTCTGACACCCCTCCCATTTATCTCACCACCCCCTCAGCTTACAGTGTCATTCCTGATGAAGGGCCTTTGCCCGAAACGTCGATTCTCCTGTTCCTTGGATGCTACCTGACTGTTGCACTTTTCCAGCGCCACACTCTCGATTATATTTTGAGAGGGTCTGGCCTGGACTGGTCTGCTCCGTAACAACTCCCATGACCTGAAGAATGTGCTGCAAACTGTGAGGCAATACATGGGCTATTTTAATTGTTAAATCTTTTAGTGTTAGAGATGTATAGTCAAAAATTTGGTACCTTCAAGAAATAGCCTGATCAGACATACCTAGAATATGCTTAAGCAGCTAACTTTTAACCAATGATTTTGGATATTAAAAATGGATGGCACTAACACACACCATTGTGAAGTAATTGTGTTTGAGCAATTAGGTAAAAACTCTGCATCTTTTCCAATTTGGATTTAAATCAGGAACAGAGCATAGGCAGGAAATAAACAGACACCAATTTTGGCTGATGAGTTAAAATGCAAGGCCATAAACTCAGAAATCTGAGCTCACTCACAGATCCAGAAAGTGTTAATTGGCTGGAAATAGACTAATCACCATAAATAGAAGGCCAGAAAGGATCAGGGAACATGACAAAGGGTAACAGGTCAATACCAGAGACCTGTTTCACAGACAGCATCATGGTAAAAGAGGCCGGTGGAGTTCTCATTTAGTGCCAGGAGAAAGTGAAGTCTCATTTAGTGGAAGAAGGGCAGGGTGCACTGCTTAAGTTGTACATCCATCAGACAGCAATAGTGTACCAGGGGAAGTAGAACAGATAAGGGAACAACTCAGTCCCAGAGCAAAGAGTAAAGGGAAAGCAATATATCCCATAGCTAGAGGGTCAACAGAGCTATATCAATAGGTTAAACACATAGCTACCCAATTGGAGATCCAAAGAAGTGAATCCAATCTCAGATGTCAACCGGTAAAATTGGATGACATGAAGTTAAATGAGAGTGAGGTGTAGCATGCAATTCCAGACACCCTACAAGAGGCCGATTACATCAACCAACCTCTGGAAATCAAATGTATAAAAATGCCTGAATTCTGGTCTGTGGATTATAAAAATGGGCAGTGAAGAGTTAAAACTTGGGAATGTCATATAGCCCACCAAAACAAAGCTGACTGCTTGTACCAAAACAGATTTTGAACCCAGGTTAGGGTAAAGAGATTGAAAGCAGAAAGAGTTTGTGTGTGTGTGTGGATGTAGGTTTGCTCGCTGAGCTAGAAGGTTCATTTTTAGATGTTTCGTCACCATACAAGGTAACATCTTCAGTGAGCCTCCGAATGAAGCACTGATGGTGTAGCTCACTTTCTATTTATATGTTTGAGCTTCCTTGGGTTGATGATGTCATTTCCAGTGGTGACATCATTTCCTGTGGTGATGTCATTTCCTGTTTTTTTTCAGGGGTGGTGAATGAGATCCAAGTCAATGTGTTTGTTGATAGTGTTCAGGTTGGAATGCCATGCTTCTAGTAATTATTGTGCGTTACTCTGTTTGGCTTGTTCTGGGTTTGATCTGTTGTCTCAGTTGAAGTGGTGTCCTTCCTCATCTATATGTAAGGATACTAGGGAGAGTGGGTCATGTCATTTTGTGGCTAGTTGATGTTCATGTATCCTGGTGGCTATTTTTCTGCCTGTTTGTCCAGTGTAGTGTTTGTTACAGTCCTTGCACGGTATTTTGTAGATTACATTAGTTTTGTTTGTTGTCTGTATAGAGTCTTTCATGCTGCTGTTTTAATGTGTTGGTGGATTTGTGAACTACCATGATGCCAAGGGGTCTGGCAGTCATTTCTGAGATGCCTTTGATGTAGTGGAGAGTAGCTAGGGTTTCTGGATGTGTTTTGTCTCCTTGTTTGGGTTTGTTGCTCAGAAATCAGTGGACTGTGTTCATTGGGAACCCATTCTTTTTGAATACACTGTCTAAGTGATTTTCCTCTGCTCTGCAGAGTTGCTCTGTGCTACAGTGTGTGGTGGCTCATTGAAATAATATTCTAATGCAGCTTCGTTTGTGGATGTTGGGATGATTGAGAAAAAGGACAAGAAATGACATCACCATATGAAATGATGTCATCACAGGAAATGACATCACCAACCCAAGGAAGCTCAAACATATAAATAGAAAACGGGCTACACCACCAGTGCTTCATTCGGAGGCTCACTGAAGATGTTACCTAGTTGGTGACAAAATGTCTAAAAACGAACTGTCCAGCTCAGCGAACAAACCTACATCCAGAACCTCCACCTGAGCTACAAATCCTCTCAAAACTTGCTCTGTGTATGTGTGTGTCTGTGCGCATGGCAGGCGGGCGTGCGTGTGTGTTGTCATCCCAGAATTTTGTATTGTTCTTTAACACTGACAACGTGCTCACTGTAAACAAACTGGGAATATTGTTCTTGTTCTGGAGTGATGTTATCAACGTATTGAAAATGGAATATCAATATTCATACAGTGTAGAAAGAGACCGTTCAGCTAATTGATTCTATGCCAACCTTCTGAAGATCACCTCACCCAGCCTATCCTATCCTGTATTTAACTTAATTAATCTACTTAACATGGAGTAATTTAACGTGGCCAATCCACCTAACCTGCACATCTTTAGTGTGGAAGGAAACCACAGAACCCAGAGCATTCTCACACAGACACGGGGAGGATGTGCAAACTCCACACAAGGATGGAATTGAACTGGGTCCCTGGCACTGAGGCAGCAGTGCTAACCACTGAGTCAGCATGCCACCCCAACTTCCATTATTGGACTTTAATTTGCAGACTAAGACTGATTTTAAAACAGGACACTACTCACCTGCTGTGATCATTTGATAAGTTCAAAGACCCCGCATGGAACATACAAAACTGGGTGCAGCCGAATTATCATTACACTTAAGAAGTATTGAAACTCAGAGAGGTGTCAAGAAGTTTGCATTTTTTTCTCTACTCACACTTGTATGTAATGGCACATATTGGAGATGAAAGTCTACCCAGGTAGTGTTCAGTTCATAAAAGGTAATGGAGATAGATTTGAAATAATCAAATTAAACCATATTTTAGCAGTTTGCAGTGACCTACAAAGCAGAAAGAAAGCAATTTGGACTGAACAAAGCAAGGATACAGGAAGCTTCTGTCTCTCTTTCTATCAACCTCATTCTTAGCAGAGCGGCGTTGGTGAGAAGATCAATGTAAGGGTGAAAATATTCCTGAGGAAACAGGAAGACAGTTAAATAGTTGAGAGTCAGGTTTCACTCTTGCCACTCAAAAGAATGTAATAAACCATAAACTGCAACTTTCTTTAATTTACCGTCAGTATTAAACACCCCTCCTTTACCTACCTTGTAAGTTCCTACCTATGGCTTGTGTGAATGTGGTTGTTACATTTTATTACTTTTTTCAGGTCAAAATACTTCCCTCTCCTTCACTCAAGAAGACTTCAGATTGGCTCCCCTTCATTTTGATGATGGTTAACCCTACATTTGACTGAAGTGTGGTCTTTTCAAAAAAAGTAACTGAGATATTGTTGTGACTGACCAAGAGGGGGTTAGGAAAGAGGGGAGCTGCAAAGACTCCTTTCAGCTGGTTGTGATACTGTTCATTCTCTAATGCTGTCCTCCATATTTTCTCAGGCAGTCTATCAGGATCGATGGTGACTTTCTTCTATTCTGGAGTTGTGAATCCTTGTTGCCACTGGTGGGCACTGAAGCAGGAGGCTGGGATATTAGGGTTTTGCACACTCTTGCGCTCAGACTCCGTGTGAGCCTGTCGGAGATGGTTCAACTCCTTTGCAAATGCTTCTTCTTCAAGTTGGTTTAGAGGTTCCCGCACGTTTATGGGCTATTGCACTCTTCCAGGGATAACTTAACAACATCCATGAACCATTTGCTATGCCTTCTGCTGATCAGCTACCTGTGACAAAGCTTGAAGCATAGAACTCATTGTGAGAGACTTGTGCCAGGCATGTGGATGAGCTGGCTCTGTTCAGTGCCAACTGACTGGCTGTAAGCAGTGTCTTGATACTGGCTTTGTTGGCCGGAGGGATGACACTGAAAACAGCATCTATCCTGCCAGGGGATTTGTATGATATTGAGGAAGCATTTCTAGTGATATCTCCTGAAGGATTTGCCATATTCTGGAGGCAGGAAACACCGCTGCCCTGTAGACCATGAACTTTGAGGTCTTTGTCATTAAATACTCAGTTCTTGAGACAGACAACAGCTGCGCTGACACACTGGGAAGGATGGTGAATTTCAACGGGAGATGTTAAGCAAGTGGACTAAAGTTACCTTTGTTTTGGTTTCTCCCCTTTTTTAAGTAAAGGTATTATATTGACAGTTTTCTAATCCTCTGGGATGTTTTCAGAATCTAAGGATTCTTGGAAGATTACTACCAAGTCATGTATTATCTCTGAAGATAATTCTTTAAAATCCTAGGATGTATCCCATTAGATCTTAAGTCCCATTATCTTCCCTAGCACATCTTCATTAGTAATAATTATTGTACGTAATCTGCTGCACCCTCATGTTGGTTTTTTTTTAGTTATTTTGAAATGCTATTATGTCTTCTACTCTGAAGAATGATGAAAAGTTTTTAATTCACGTCCTCTGTCATTTCCTGGTTCGCCATTATTAGTTACTTAGTCTCATTCTCCAAGGGACTGATGTTCTTCTCTCGTACTTTTGACATATGAAACACTTACTGTCTGTTTTGTTTTAATTGTCTGCCTTCAAAGTTTATTATTTCCCTTTTTACCGAGTCGTATGTTGTTGGTTTTTAAAACGTGTTCATTAATCTGGTCACATTGTAAATTTTATTCTTTCAATCTGATACTATCTTTAACTTCCTTATTAACCCTTGTGGCTTATTCTCTGCATGGAATCCTTCTCCCTCAATGAGATTTGTCCTTGTTGAGCGTATTGAACTCTTAAATATTCACCAGTGTTCCTCAATTGTCTTTTCTGCTAAACTCCTTTCCCAGTCCATTCCAGCCAGCTTTGACCTCATTTCTTTGTAATTATCCTCATTAAAGTCTAAGTTGTTTCTGACCAATGTTTCTCTCTCTCAAACTGATTGCTAAATACTACAATATAATGGTCACTGTTTCCCATGGGATCTTTTACTCTGATATCATTTATTAAACCTGCCTATTTACACATTACCAAATCCAAACAAACCTGATTGCTGGTTGGATCCACAACATATTGTCCCAGGAAACTGTCTTAAATACACTCAGATTTCTTCCTAAACCAAAACGTAACACCGAATTGCAGAAGGTTAGGTGACCAAAACTTGGTCAAACAGGTAGGAGTTAAGCAGTATCTTAAAGCAGAAGACACAGAATGGAGGAGAGGTTCAGGGAAGGAATTCCAGAATTTGGGCTCCAGGCAACTATGGTGGAATAACTACATTGAGTCTTCTGGAGAGCCAGAATTTCATGAGCATGGATATCTGGAGGGTTTGTGAGTCTGACAGATAGACAGGGGTGAGGACGTGGAGGACTTAGACAACAAGGATGAGAATTTTTAACTCAAGGTTTTGCTTGAACAGGTAACATGGTAGGTCAGTGATCACGGGTGTGATGTAGAATGGAACTTGATCAAGTTTAAGAAAAAGCTTATCAAGGGTAGAACATGATGGTTTGAAAAGTGTTGTCTAAGGACTTTTGGTGAAGGGTAAACATTAGAGACCAGGAGCTACTTAGAATAGTCAAATCTAGATGTAACAAAAGCATGGATCAGGGTTCCAGCAGCAGCAGGTGAGCTGAGGTAGTGGCAAAGTCAGGTGATGTGGTTGGAAGTCCAACTTGGGGTCTGAAATGGCACCAGGGTTGCAAATCTGTTCACTCTCAACTTATTGTCAGGGAAAGAGATGAGTTGGCAAGTAGGGAATGAAGCTGAAGCAGGATCTAAGTGACAGCTCCAGTCTTCCAAGTCAGGAGAGTGATGGAATACTCCCCACTTGCCTGGGTGAGTGTAGCTCCATCAACACTCAAGAAGCTTGACACCATCATGGACAAAGCAGCCTGCCTGATTGACACCACATCCACAAACATCCACTCCCTCCACTCCGACACTCAGTAGCAGCAGTTTGTGTTATCCACAAGACGCACTGCAGTAATTCACCAAAGATTCTTAGACAGCACCTTCCAAACCCATGATACTTCTATTTAGAAGGACAAGGACAGCAGATACATGGGAGCAGCACCATCTTCAAGTTTCCCTTGAAGCCATCCACCTTCCTGGCTTGGGAATATATTGCTGTTTTTTTCACTATCACTGGGTCAAAATCCTGGAATTCTCTCCCTACTGGCATTGTTTGTCAATCCACAGCAAGTGAACTGCAGCAGTTCCAGGAGGCAGCTTACCACCACCTTCTCAAGGGTGATTAGGAACAGGCAATAAATGGTCAACTAGCAACACCCATGTCCATGAGAAAATTAAAAAAAAAGGGAGTGGGTTTGGAAGGTGTTGTCTAAGGACTTTTGGTAAATTTCGACCATGCAGCTTTACAGTGTGTAGAATGTACACTTTGCTGGTATTGAGTATCGATGGTGGAGGGAATGGATGCTTGTGGATTTGGTGTCAGTCAAGTGAGCTGCTTTGATGGATTGGCGTCGAGCTTCTTGAGGTTTCTCTGACAGCTATCATGTTTCATAGTTTCATAGTAATAGAAGCAGCAGTAGGCCACTGGCCCATTGGGCCTACTCCATTATTCATTAAGATCAGAGCTGATCTATCCATTATCTTAGCTCCTCCTATCTACATTATCTCCATAACCCTTAATTCCCCTACCATGCAAAATCCCATCCAACTGTGTCTTGAATATATTTAATGAAGCTGTCTCTACTGCATCCTTGGGCAGAGAATTCCATAGATTCACTACAGTGTAGGAAAAGTAGTTAATCATTCATCTCTGTCCTAAATCTACTCCCCCTAATCTTGAGGCCAAGCCCCCTAGTCCTAGTCTCACCCATCAGCAGAAACAACTTGCCTGCCTCTATCTTACCTATAGGGTGACCCCTCTTATCTCTGGAATCAACATGGTGAACCTCTTCTGCACCATCTCCAAAGCCAGTATATTCTTCCTCAAGTTAGAGACCAGAACTGCATACAAAACTCCACGTACAATTGCAGCAGAACCTCCCTGCTCTTAAATTCAATCCCTCTGACAATGAAAGCCAATATTCTGTTTGTCTTCCTGATTACCTGTTGCACCTGCAAATCAACTTTTAGCAATTCATGTATGAACACACTTAAGCCTCTCTGACCTACTATTTTTACGATTAAGTGTAGCAGAGCCTGAACGTAGTTTGAAGAGGTGTAGGTCTGAAGCTTGTCCTCTCAGCTTTGTACAGCCAGAGAAAGTCTATACGTCTGAGGCTTGGTCATTTGCAGAATGTGCCAACTTGAGGGAAACACTGACTACTGATGCAACTGTACTCCTGATCTTACATTTCTGATCATTTCAATTGATCTTGTTAGAATGATTCCATATCATGGAAGTTGGATACTTTAAATCCAATTCTCATGCACCTTGTCCTCCTCCCTGCTCACCATCCAAGGGCCTCAATAGTCTTTCCAGGTGAAGCAGCATTTCACCTGTACCTCCTCCTGTACCACCTGTACCTACAAATACAATCTTGTGTATTGTATTTACTACACCCAATGTGGCCTACTCTACACTGAAGAAACCAAATGTTTGTGGAACACCTCCTGTTCATGCGCAAACAGGACCACAACCTTCCCGTAGCTGTTATTTTAACACAGCGTCATGCTCACATACTCACTTGTCTGTCCTTGGCATGCTGCAGGGGACCAGTGAATCACAGTGCAAACTGGAGGAACAACATCTCATCTTCAGACTAGGCACCTTACAAGCCTTCTGGACTTAATATTGAGTCCAACACCTTTAAACTGTGGGGAAGTGAGGATTGCAGATGCTGGAGATCAGAGTCAAGAGTGTGGTTCTGGGAAAGCTCAGCAGGTCAGGCAGCATTCGAGGAGCACGAAAATCAATGTTTCAGGCAGGTGCCCTTCATCGACTCACACTCTCAACCTTTAAACTGTGAACCAACTCCCATTTCTTGCTTTCTTTTAGCTTGTTAGCATGTCCTCCCCTCCCCTCATTCCACTTTCTATCTTGTCAACTCTGGAAGGGGACACACCATTGGTCTGCCATGCTCACACCCCGATCACTTAATTTGAACTATTGACGTCTTTTCTTCATTGGCACCCTACACCTACTACCCCCACCCCATAAATGCTGTCTCCTCCACACTTCAGTTCTGATTAAGAGTAATCGAGACTGGAAATGTTAGCTTGCTCCCTCTGTGGATGCTGCCTGACTCTCTGTGATCTCCACAATTTGTTGTTTTCAGTACAGATTCCAGCATCTGCAATAATTTGTTCCCTAATTTTAAAGTTTTCTGGACACCATTAAAAAAATCAATCTTTGTCACCCACATTTCAGATTCCCACGTGTAACAAATAACATCTTTCATGAGTGAAAATCACTGTCATGATCAGTGAGAAGACACAAATGGTTGCAGTAACCACCTCAGTCCGCTTCACACCTCAGGGCGCTCTCCTCCAAGATGATGCTTCCTAGACCATCTTGTTCACGCGTATCACTTGATGGCGTTTTCCCTTGGCCCGTTCCGATTGGCCCACGCTGCTGGGGTTGTCCGCCTCCCGTTGGTGGCCGCCGTGTCGTCGTCCCCGTCAGTCAGACGCTCCCGCACCTCCCCCTATCCCCGCCTCCCATTGGTCGGGCCTCCTGCGGCGTCCTGCCATTGGCTGTTGCCACGTTACGGTGCGGCGGCAGTGCCACGTCGTTCATGTCGGAGCCCAAAGCAAAAGGGAGAGAAAAGAAGTGAGAGAGATGGGGAAGAGGGAGGGAAGGAGTGAGTGTGAGGGAGGGAGGGAGGAGAGGTACTGGCCAGGGAGGGAGGGAGTGTGAGGGAGGGAGGGTGGAGAGGTACTGGCCAGGGAGGGAGGGAGTGTGAGGGAGGGAGGGTGGAGAGGTACTGGCCAGGGAGGGAGGGAGTGTGAGGGAGGGAGGGTGGAGAGGTACTGGCCAGGGAGGGAGGGAGTGTGAGGGAGGGAGAGTGGAGAGGTACTGGCCAGGGAGGGAGGGAGGGAGTGTGAGGGAGGGAGAGTGGAGAGGTACTGGCCAGGGAGGGAGGGAGTGTGAGGGAGGGAGGGTGGAGAGGTACTGGCCAGGGAGGGAGGGAGTGTGAGGGAGGGAGAGTGGAGAGGTACTGGCCCGGGGAGGGAGGGAGTGTGAGGGAGGGAGAGTGGAGAGGTACTGGCCCGGGGAGGAGTGAGGTCTCCCTGGGGGCAGGAGGTGATTCAGGATCCCAGTGTGATTAGGGAGGGAGGTGACAGGAATCAGGCTGGGCTGAAGGAATGGGCAGCAGGTTCTTGGTGAGGGGCTGATTGGTGGAGGGTAGGATACGGTTGGCTCGGGCCCGAGGACAGTCCAGGGTGCTGCTGACAGTGGCCGAGTTGAGCTGAGGCTGGGCTGGGCACGGCTCTTGCCACTGGATAAAGCAGCACCGAGGTTGGCAAAGGTCAGAGGATCACCACGGTGTGCGGAAACAGGCCACTTGGCGCAACAAGTCCACGCCAACCTCCCCCCGCCCGGCTCCCGAAGGGTAACCCACCCAGACCCATTCCCCTGCCCTATTACTGTATATTTCCCCCTGACTAATGCACCCAACCTGTACATCCCTGAACGCTATGGGCAGTTTAGCACGGCTAATCCACCCCAGCCTGTACATCTTTGGATTGTGGAAGGAAACTGGAACACCCGGACGAAACCCACGCAGACACGGGGAGAATGTGCAAACTCCACACAGACGGTTGCCCAAGGCTGGAATTGAACCTGGATCCCTGACATAGCAGTCTCAGACACAAGGCAGGGAGGATCCTCAATCAGTGACCAAGTGGCAGAGTCTGCAGACAGAGGATGTTTCTATTCATTCTGTATGGGATTTGTAGTTTGCCAAATGGTGGTTGGGTGTACATGTTTAAATTAAAGCTGATTTCTGATTTTGTCTTCAAGGACCAGCAAATCAACAAAAGAAGCCCAGTGTCTTAGTTACTTTTGTGACATAAATAAGATCTGGTTAAGAACTGCACTTCTGCAAAAACCTTATTGTGGGTTTTCAAACATATTGTGTTAATTGAGGGTTGATGATGAAAATTTTGAAGGAAAGGGGAAACCGCAGCCAATCTCAGCAAACATAGGGTCCAGGAGTGGACACGATTTTGTAGGAATAGATTTAAAAGTGTTTTAATTTTTGAGTTCATTCTTCCTTGCTCCAGGCCCAGCCTTGTGTGTAGAGCATGATTGTCAGCCTCCTATATAAAAGCAAATTACTGCAGATGCTGGAATCTGAAACCAAAAGAGAAAATGCTGGAAACTCTCAGCAGGTCCAGCAGCATCTGTAAGGAGAGAAAAGAAACTGACGTTTCGAGTCTAACTGACCCTTTGTCAAAGCTTTGACAAAGGGTCAGTTAGACTCGAAACGTCAGCTCTTTTCTTTCCTTACAGATGCTGCTGGACCTGCTGAGAGTTTCCAGCATTTTCTCTTTTGATGGTCAGCCTCCTGTTGTTGCTGGAAAGTTGCAGCATCTTTAGGTTCAGTTCTTGCATCTTCACCTCTTCATTGTTGACTGAGAGCTCTCATTTCATGTTTTCACAGCTGACGATGAAAGCGTTGATTTTGGTGGGAGGCTACGGCACGCGGTTACGACCGCTGACACTCAGCGTTCCGAAACCACTGGTGGACTTCTGCAATAAGCCCATTCTTCTGCACCAAGTGGAAGCTTTAGTAAAGGTACAGTCAGCATCTGCCACACCACTGAGATCAGGATACAAGCGGGAGGAGCACATGCATTCCAAGATAGGAACTTGGAGATCCAGTGATAATGATATGGGAGCGTGTGATCACGAATGGCTGTGTACAAGAGCAGGACAGTGCATGCTCTTAAATTACTGTCCAGCATTTCATCTTATTTCTTGATTACAGAAACTTGTTGACCTTTATCCTTATGCAAAGCTTATACTGTATCTAATTGTCCTGACTCTTTTTATATTAGTGCCAAAATATATTGAGGAAGATTGTGGATACGCCAAAATGCTTTAATGTTGCAGTTTTCCCTACTGCATCAGCACCAGTACAAGTAATTTCTGATTGCTCATTAATATTGAGTTGACAATTACTTCAATAGTTGTGGTCCACAAGTCAGTTATTGGCATGTAATCAGTACTGTCAATCCCCTGTAACATTCAAGTTGGGAAGGGCTGAATCTCAAAATGCGCTGTTTTTAAACAGTTCAACATACAGCTCTGATCATTTTTCCTCCCTCACTGTTATCTTCAGGATTTCAGCTGAAGTGCAACAGTACGCAGAGTGTTGTAACAATGGCTGTAGGTATTCACTGGGAATGTGATGTTAATCAGTCCAAAAGTGCAGACTAGAAGCAGGTTTTTCTGTCTACCTTTTCCCACATATAGCCATGTTGTATCTGTTTTGAGCAGGCTGGTGTATCCCATGTGATCCTCGCTGTCAGCTACATGTCAGAGATGTTGGAGAAGGAGATGAAGGAGCAGGAGCAGCGGGTAAGTGGGAAGAGACTACAATAGCAGATGGGGATGTCTCCTGCTCACTGACTTTCTGTGATTGTGTTGGACAGCAGCATACAGCCTGACTGAACCCAGCAGTGTATTTCCCCTCTCACTGTGTAATTGTGTTTTGGGATGTTGAACCTAACAAGTTGGAGAGGCTGATGGGCTAAACAAGTGAGCCATTTCTTTCAGAATGTGCAGTTGTCCTATAAACTATGGGGACAGAGAACTCCAAAGCTCCAACTGAATGGTGAAGAGCCATTCAGCTTAAAGTGCCTCACGTGTGTGCCCTCCCTACTTTCTACCCTCTGTAAACTTGAGGATCATTCCAAACTGCTGCCTGTGTTTTATGTCATGCCTGGTTTAATTTCCCCCATGACCCCAGCTCTACTCAACTCTCTGGAATTGGGCTTCAGCTCATCCTTTTCTGTGTGAGAGGTGAAGATGTTACCAGCAGAGCCAGATCAGGTGCAGATAGGTGAACACTAGGCCCAGCTTGCTGCTTGAGCGTCCACACCCCTCCCTCTCTCTCTCTCTCTCTCTCTTTTTCTCTCTTCCCCGCCCCCCCCCCCATCTCCCCTCTCTCTCTCCACATTTTCTCACTGTCAGTCTCGCTTTCTGTGCTCAACTTGCACGAATGCCTACTTCACTGATGAGCATCCGGTAGACAGGGTAGTTAAGGTGTTTAGAATGCTTGCCTTCATTGCTCAGATCTTTGAGTATAGAAGTTGGGATGTCATGATGAGGGTGTACAGGGTGTTGGTGAGGGCTATGTTGGAGTACTGTGTGCAGTTCTCTCTGTTATAGGAAAGATGTTATTAAATTGGAGAGGGTTCAGAAAAGATTTACCAGATGTTGCTAGGAATGGAAAGTTTGCATTGTAAGGACAGGTTGGATAGGTGAGACTCTTTTCTCTGGAGTGTAGGGCGGGGCATATAAAAGTTAAATTGCATAATGAGGGAGTGGCGGATGCAGATACAATTACAACATTTTTAAAAGATTGGATAGGTTTATCAATAAGAAAGGTTGGAGGGATATGGGCCAAACGCAGACAAGTGGAACTATTTTAGTTTGGGAATATGATCAGTGTGGACTATCGGACCAAAGGATCTGTTTCCATGTTGTATAATTCTATGAAACGATAGGAAGGAATGAGTGTAATTGTGTATTCTTCACTAAGCAGCCATTTTGTACTATTTCCTTTAGCTGGGTATCCGGATTTCTCTCTCTCATGAAAAGGAGCCCTTGGGAACAGGTGAGAAAATTTGCCACATCGATATACAAATGTCAGTGAAATCCGCGTGCTCCCCTCTCCCATCTCCCTCACCCTGCTCATGAAGGGGCATCACTTCAGAAGTACTCATTTTTGTCCATTGTGGAATCCTAGCTTCTCCCTCTGCACTGCATGTTTATACAAAATTTTATTTCCCTCAAATTTCATCAGTTTTTGTCCCTGAATCCCATTCAGAATAGAATAACCATTGCCTCTGATGATGGCAGCAATTCAGTGAAATAAAAGCACAAGAGGTGGTCATTCAGCTGCTTCAATCTTTTTTGACATTGTTAGGTCATAGGTGATCTGAGATGTATTTACCTGTCTCTACTCCATATCACTTCATACCTTTACTGTCATATTTCATACTTTTTCTATCCATTTCCATCTTGAGCAATCTATTTGCAAACCATTTAACTATCAAGTGGCTGTAGTTCTCTGCAGAGCAACTAGCTAGCCCAGGGCAATCATGGGGGCACAATGTTTGTCTGCTATTAGAAGCAGGAAGGGAGGATTGAAGGCTGAGCTGTTGACTATTTAGTTAGTTTTTTTAAAAAAGTGATACGATAACTGAAGAGGGAACCAGTGCGAGGCAGAGAAGGGGCTTTCACTTGGAGTATGAGTCGGTGAATGCTGATTGTGAATCATACCATGTCAGTGTGATGCTGCAGGAGCATGTGGCTATCTTTGTGGCTTTTATGACTTGTGTGTCATCTTTGTGCAGCTGGACCCCTCGCTCTGGCCCGGGAACTGATCACCAGCAGTTTGGAACCCTTCTTTGTCCTCAACAGTGACGTTATCTGTGAGTTCCCCTTTGAAGAGATGGTCCGCTTTCACAAGCATCATGGAAAGGAGGGTACTATAGTGGTGAGTGGCAAACAGGGAGACAGTGGCTTGGCGCTAACTTCACTGGGCTAATAATCCTACACCCAGTTGAATGCTCTGGGAACCTGGATTCAACTTCCCCGAAAACAGCCAGTACAGTTGCCATGAATAAAATCTGGAATTGAAAGTTAGTCTCTGATCATGATTACGAGACCACCAGCGATTGTTGCAAAAACATCTGGTTTACTAAAATCCTTCAGGGAAGGCAATGTGCCATCCTTGCTTGGTGTGACCTACATGTGACTCCAGAAACACAACAAAGTGGTTGATTCAGCAATGACTAGCAAGCCATTCAATTGGTAGTTGGGGATGGGTGGACTCCAAGACCTGCCAACAAGGTCCACACCCAATAAATCAATTTTTTAAAAAAATGGTATTGCCTTTGTCTGCTCTCGTGACTAATGTAATGCCCATCAGCAAACTTGTCCTTTTGTGTGTTGCTGGAAAAGCGCAGCAGGTCAGGCAGCATCCAAGGAGCAGGAGAATCGACATTTCAGTATTCCTGAAGAAGGGCTTATGCCCGAAACGTCGATTCTCCTGCTCCTTGGATGCTGCCTGACCTGCTGCGCTTTTCCAGCAACACATTTTCAGCTCTGATCTCCAGCATCTGCAGTCCTCACTTTGTCCTTTTGTGTGTTGCACCAGTTCACATCCAATGTTATAGCTATAACAGCAAACTTGAGCCTTAAGCATTAAGTGTGAGGTGCTAGGAATATCTACCCATTTCCTGGGAATGATGAACTGTACTGGGGAGAGTCTGCTGACTTTTCCAACAACTGGACAACATCTTAAGGGAGACTAGAAAGGAAAAGTGTTTGTGGAAGTTGCTCCTGACCCTTATCCCCACCACTGAGCTATTCAAGGTCCCTCTGATCTTCTTTAAAAATCCATCTCATTGACAGGTCACTCGGGTGGAGGAGCCATCCAAGTATGGGGTTGTGATCTATGAAGCAGAAATTGGGCGAATACATCGATTTGTGGAAAAGCCTCAAGTGTTTGTGTCAAACAAGATCAATGCGGGAATGTATATTTTCAGCCCCACAGTTCTGAACAGAATCCAGGTACGTTTTCCTTGATGTGAAGGAGCTATATTCGATCCCTACTTTCCTCACTTGGCGAAGTAGTGATTAAGGAGATCTTGGGAACCCAGTGGTGCAGACCATTTGAATCTTGGAGGTTATTTGGTCAAGCACTAATCAGCAGTGTTTTCGTGAACTTGGTGTAAATCATGGCCCTGCAGCCTGCACAAACCTCAAAGTGAAGGATGTTTATGCAAGCAAATGGAATGCTAAGCCCTCTACGCTGTCCCCATCCAACACTCCCCAGGACAGGGACAGCACCAACATAGATACAGAGTAAAGACCCCATTACACTGGCCCGCAGCAAACAGTCCCAGGACAGGGACTGCCCAGGACTAAATGCAGAGGGAAGCTCTAGCTACACTGTCTCCATTGAGCCCTCCCAGGACAGGGACAGCACTGAGTTAGATACAGAAGAAAGCGTGCTCCGCACTGTTCCCATCAAACACTCCCAGGACAGGAACAGGCTAAAACTCTCTCTATTCTTTTAAACTGAAAGTAAAACTTCCTTTTTTTTTCTTTAAACTGAAACAAAGGCCAAATATGCTGTCCCCACCAAATACTGGTGCAACCAGTACTACTCATTCCAAAATGATAGCATGGAGCCAGACAGAATAAAGGACTCTCTACTGCTTTAAATTTGAATAAAGCTACCCACATCGATTTAAAGGAAAGCTTTCTCTACAATGTCGCCATCAAACAATCCCAAGACAAGTACAGCACGGGGTTAGATACAGTAAAGCTGTCTCTACATTCTCTCCATCAAACACTCCCAGGACAGGGATAGCATAGAGTTAGATACAGTGTAAAGCTACCTCCACACTGTCCCCCATCAAACATTCCCAGGGCAGGGACAGCTTGTGGTTAGAAACAGCTGTCATTGACTTGAGCTACTTCTACAGAGTTTAAAGGTGCTAAACCTTTGTTATAGTTTTCATTGCTGCACTTACCAGGAGTTAGATTTCTGTTTATGTTGGATTATTCAGGCTGCCTACTTCTGCCAGTGGAAATTATCTGGTTCTCTCCTGCCTCTGTTTAGCTTTTCCTGAATCACGACCTTTAATTTTGACTTTCTTTATTCAGTTTTGGAATGGGTGGTACTGGCTGGACTAGTGTTTGTTCCCTATCACTGATTCAGAACTACTGTCCTGAAACACTGTTCCCCTAGTCTATAAATACACGCACGCACTCTCACTCACTCTCTCACACACACACAAATATATAACTGCTGTCTGTTCTGATCTCTTGGTGACAGTCAAGTATATTTGAGACAGTGACATAGCCCCTTCTGATTCCTCTGCTGGTTAAAGTATTGAGTACATGTCCTAAGCAATTAGCAGTGTCACAAACTGATCCCTGGTCCCTGAGAAGAATCTGATCTCACTTGCACTGCCTTAAATCTGAGAGAGAAAAATGACCCAAGATTCCTGCTCGTCTTTGCTGGCCAGGTTTGGACATGATCCTAGGCATGATACCCCCAACAGTGAAATGGTTCACTGTTTGGGGCCAAAGCTGACAAACGGTTAAGTGTCTGAAGGACAAGAAGGCTTCCAGTACTGTGCCTGAGTAAAAGATGTCCTTTCCTGGAAGGGAGATGGAAATAACAATCCCACACTCAAAATAGTTCATATTATTCTTTGCCAACTTGCAGGTATCTTGTATAATGTATATGTTGATTAATAGAGGGGTAAGGTAGTGATGAGTCCAGCATGGACAAGCTTTCTGTATGAGGAAGGGAGGAAGGCAGAGTGGTGCTGTGAGCCAGTGCCTGGTGCTGATTCTGTGTCCTTTGTCTCTCTACAGCTCAGGCCAACCTCCATCGAGAAAGAGATCTTCCCAGTCATGGCTCAGGAAGGACAACTGTATGCCATGGAGCTGCAAGGTGAGGAATGCACTCAGTTCAGACTTGGCTTGAGGCAGAGTCTCCTTCTAAACTGGGCAGTCTCTGAGCTTCACAACTATGATGTTGGAGAGAAATTCCAGGATTGTTTCTTCTTTCCCACACCCAAGCATGCTTTCTCTTTCTCTCACCCTCTGTCCTGGGCAAGATCAGTTTGTGCAGTACAGGCCGGTGACTTTTTTTCTTGATTCACTTTTAACTTGTGCTGTTGTTTGGGAGTCGGGTAGTGATTATATAATTAAATGATGTCCAGCCTGTTGTCCTTATCCATTCAATGTTCTCTGGTTTGCTCAGGTCTGCATTGGGTGTATATTGCATTGGAAGCTGTTTTGATGTGGAGTCTGCCCTTGGGGGAAAGGGCCCACCCATTGGGCAGATACAGACTACTTGCTCTAGTGGGGATTTCCAGAGTGAAGGAGCCTGCTGTTAAATGAGAGCTAGGCCAAATATGGTTAAATCAGGAAGTGAGTCATCTGTACACACAGGACAGTGGATATCAAGAACTCCAACCTTCAAAAACCTGGGAACACTGTCATTAACTGGAGGTTTTAAAACTGCGATTGATTTCTGTTGGTGAGGATATCAAGTAACAGTGAATAGATTAAGTTCAGTTACACTTCACCTATGATCCATCTGAAAGGAAGAAACATTGAGACCTTCATAGAAATATTAGAAACTACAGCTTGTTCTTGGGCAGGGAGGGATACTTTCACAGTTTAAAAAAAAAGGTGAAACTGTTTCCATCAATTGGGAAGGTCATTCCTAAAGGTGGTGATTTCCAGAGTCCAAGGCACTGTGGAGCTTTGCTGCTGGTCCTGGTCATATTGTGGGAGAAAGTGAGGACTGCAGATGCTGGAGATCAGAGCTGAAAATGTGCTGCTAGAAAAGTGCAGCAGATCAGGCAGCATCCAAGGAGCAGGAGAATCGACGTTTCGGACATAAGCCCTTCTTCAGGAATGAGGAAAGTGTGTCCAGCAGGCTAAGATAAAAGGTAGGGAGGAGGGACTTGGGGGAGGAGCGTTGGAAATGCGATAGGTGGAAGGAGGTCAAGGTGTGGGTG
The DNA here is from genome assembly GCF_020745735.1 of Hemiscyllium ocellatum. Taxonomy (NCBI): domain Eukaryota; kingdom Metazoa; phylum Chordata; class Chondrichthyes; order Orectolobiformes; family Hemiscylliidae; genus Hemiscyllium; species Hemiscyllium ocellatum. Next base: position 70,894,321 of record NC_083414.1, read on the forward strand.
ATAGGCCGGAGTGGGGATGGGAGCGGAGAGGTCAGGAAGAAGATTGCAGGTTAGGAAGGTGGTGCTGAGTTCAAGGGTTGGGACTGAGACAAGGTGGGGGGAGGGGAAATGAGGAAACTGGAGAAATCTGAGTTCATCCCTTGTGGTTGGAGGGTTCTGAGGCGGAAGATGAGGCGCTCTTCCTCCAGCCGTCGTGTTGCTATGGTCTGGCGATGGAGGAGTCCAAGGACCTCCATGTCCTTGGTGGAGTGGGAGGGGGTGTTGGAAATGTTGAGCCACGGGATGGTTGGGTTGGTTGGTCCGAGTGTCCCAGAGGTGTTCTCTGAAACGTTCCGCAAGTAGGCGGCCTGTCTCCCCAATATAGTGGAGGCCACATCGGGTGCAGCGGATGCAGTGAATGATGTGTGTAGAGGTGCAGGTGAATTTGTGGCGGATATGGAAGGATGCCTTGGGGCCTTGGAGGGAAGTGAGGGGGGAGGTGTGGGCGCAAGTTTTGCATTTCTTGTGGTTGCAGGGGAAGGTGCCGGGTGTGGAGGTTGGGTTGGTGGGGGGTGTGGACCTGACGAGGGAGTCACAGAGGGAGTGGTCTTTTCGGAATGCTGATAGCGGAGGGAAATATATCCCTGGTGGTGGGGTCCGTTTGGAGGTGGCGGAAATGACAACGGATGATGTGATGTATATGGAGGTTGGTGGAGTGGTAGGTGAGGACCAGTGGGGTTCTGTCTTGGTCTATGGTCTGGCGATGGAGGAGTCCAAGGACCTGCATGTCCTTGGTGGAGTGGGAGGGGGAGTTGAAGTGTTGAGCCATGAGGTAGTTGGGTTGGTTGGTCCGGTGTGTCCCAGAGGTGTTCTCTGAAACGTTCCGCAAGTAGGCGGCCTAACTCCCCAATATAGAGGAGGCCACATTGGATGCAGCGGATGCAGTAAATGATGTGTTGGACTCCTCCATCGCCAGACCATAGCAACACGACGATTGGAGGAAGAGCGCCTCATCTTCCGCCTCAGAACCCTCCAACCACAAGGGATGAACTCAGATTTCTCCAGTTTCCTCATTTCCCCTCCCCCCAATTGTCTCAGTCAAATCCCTCAAACTCAGCACCACCTTCCTAACCTGCAATCTTCTTCCTGACCTCTCCACCCCCACCCCCACTCCAGCCTACCACCCTCACCGTAACCTCCTTCCACCTATCGCATTTCCAACGCCCCTCCCCCAAGTCCTTCCTCCCTACCTTTATCTTAGCCTGCTGGACACACTTTCCTCATTCCTGAAGAAGGGCTCATGCCCGAAACGTCAATTCTCCTGCTCCTTGGATGCTGTGCTGGTCATATTGTGCTAGACTGTCCAGTCTTGAAGTTGCCTGAAGGACCCCAAGGATCATGACTGGGTAACTATCATAAACTTCTGGAAACACGATGCAATTGCTTGCCTTCTGTGCAGGGTTCTGGATGGATATCGGGCAGCCCAAGGACTTCCTAACTGGAATGTGCATGTATCTACATTCCCTTCGGCACAAAGCACCAGACCGGCTACACCAAGGACCTGGCATCGTTGGAAACGTGCTGGTGGTAAGTCTTGGTGCTGGCTGTCCCAGTGGAATTTTACACCATCATCTCAGCACGCTGTGCTCCTCATCCTGGACTCATTCAACCGTCTGGCTGTCCACTGTATCTTTCTGTTCAGCAGTTGCCACTCAGATTAATATTCCACAGTGCAAGTGTTGTACGATAGCACTCCTTTGCTGAGCAGTGGGTCAGGTGCTGCCACTGGATAGAATAGTTAAGAGTTTGTGGCCTATCCCACTGTCACAGTAGTTTAGCAGCTCTACAGAACATGATCTTTAGCTTCCCAGCCAGCAATCCTCTGAGCAGCAGTGGTATCTGATCTACAACCCAGTGGGTTCAGCTTCTTCAACAATCAAAAGACACAAGTTGCAACAGGACCCTGGGGTGGGGGTGATTGGGTGAGAATTTTATTTTACTCTGGTGAGTTGTGAGCTGGATTGCCCTGTCTAAAAGTGGAAGCAGTAACAACGTTGCAATGAAATTGGATAAATATTTTGAGAAATTGCTGCACTCTGGGGAAAGACCTTCAAAACGATCAGTAGGAATAAATGGGCTGGTTGTTGTGGTTCTGTTCGCCAAGCTGGGAATTTGTGTTGCAGACATTTCGTCCCCTGTCTAGGTGACATCCTCAGTGCTTGGGAGACTCCTGTGAAGTGCTTCTGTGATGTTTCCTCCGGCATTTTTAGTGATTTGTACCTGCCACTTCCGGTTGTCACTTCCAGCTGTCCGCTGCAGTGGCCGGTATATTGGGTCCAGGTCGATGTGCTTATTGATTGAATCTGTGAAGCACTTCACAGGAGGCTCCCAAGCACTGAGGATGTCACCTAGACAGGGGACGAAACGTTTGCAACACAAATTCCCAGCTCGGCGAACAGAACCACAACAGCGAGCACCCGAGCTACAAATCTTCTCCCAAACTTTGAATAAATGGGCTAGCTTTTGTGTGATTGCTTATGTGGAGTTCCAAACTGTCTATATTCTGAGCAAAACTTCAAATTAATTCACCTTAGTCAAGTCGATCTTCCTATGTAACTATACAAGGTGCATAAACAGTGTTCCAAACTGGATCAGCGCAGCAGGTCAGGCAGCATCAAAGGAACAGGAGAATCGATGTTTCGGCCATAAGCCCTTCATCAGGAATGAGGAGGGTGTGCCAAGCAGGCTAAGATAAAAGGTAGGGAGATGGGGCTTGGGGGAGGGGCGTTGGGAATGCGATAGGTGGAAGGAGGTCAAGGTGAGGGTGATAGGCCGGAGAGGGGGTGGGGGTGGAGAGGTCGGGAAGAAGATTGCAGGTCAAGAAGGCGGTGCTGAGTCTGAGGGTTGGGACTGAGACAAGGTGGGGGGAGGGGAAATGAGAAAGCTGGAGAAATCTGCATTCATCCCTTGTGGTTGGAGGGTTCCTAGGCGGAAGATGAGGCGCTCTTCCTCCAGGCATCGTGTTGCCATGGTCTGGCGATGGAGGAGGCCAAGGACCTGCATGTCCTTGGCGGAGTGGGAGGGGGAGTTAAAGTGTTCAGCCATGGGGTGGTTGGGTTGGTTGGTGCGGGTGTCCCAGAGGTGTTCTCTGAAATGTTCCGCGATTAGGTGGCCTGTCTCCCCAATGTATAGAAGGCCACATCAGGTGCAGCGGATGCAGTAAATGATGTGCGTGGAGGTGCAGGTGAATTTCTGACAGATGTGGAAGGATCCGTTGGGGCCTTGAAGGTGGCGGAAATGACAAAGGATGATACGATGTATCTGGAGGTTGGTGGGGTGGTAGGTGAGGACCAGTGGGGTTCTGTCCTGGTGGCGATCGGAGGGGCGGAGTTCAAGGGCGGAGGAGCGGGCAGTGGAAGAGATGCGGTGGAGAGCATTGTCAACTACATCTGAGGGAAAATTGCGATCTTTGAAGAAGGAGGCCATCTGGGTTGTTCGGTATTGGAATTGGTCCTCTTGGGAGCAGATGTCGCGAAGGTGAAGGAACTGGGAATATGGGGTGGCGTTTTTACAGGGGGCAGGATGGGAGGAAGTGTAATCTAGGGAGCTGTGGGAGTGAGTCGGTTTATAGTAAACGTCCGTGTTGAGTCGGTCGTCCGAGATAGAAATGGAGAGGTCGAAGAAGGGGATGGAAGAGTCTGAGACAGTCCAGGTAAATTTGAGGTCGGGATGGAAGGTGTTAGTAAAGTTGATGAACTGTTCAAGTTCCTTGTGGGAGCATGAGGTAGTGCAGATACAGTCATCGATGTAGCGGAGGAAAAGGTGGGGGGTGGTGCCAGTGTAGCTGCGGAAGATGGACTGTTCCACATACCAACGAAGAGGCAGGCATAGCTGGGGCCCATGTGGTTGCCCATGGCTACTCCTTTGGTTTGGAGGAAGGAGGAGGATTGGAAAGAGAAATTGTTCAGAGTGAGGACCAGTTCAGTCAGTCGAAGGAGGGTGTCAGTGGAAGGGTACTGGTTGGTTCGGCGGGAAAGGAAGAAGTGGAGGGCTTTGAGTCCTTCGTGATGGGGGATGGGGGTGTACAGGGACTGGATGTCCATCGTGAAGATAAGGCGTTGGGGGCCCGGAAAGTGAAAATCATGGAGGAGGTAGAGGGCATGGGTGGTGTCCCGAATGTAGGTGGGAAGTTCTTGGACTAAGGGAGACAGGACCCCCAAGGTATGCAGGAATGAGTTCGGTGGGGCAGGAGCAGGCTGAGACAATGGGTCGGCCGGGGCAGGCAGGTTTGTGGATTTTGGGCAGGAGGTAGAAACGGGCGGTGCGGGGTTGTGGGACTATGAGGTTGGAGGCGGTGGATGGGAGATCCCCTGAGGTGATGAGGTTATGGATGGTCTGGGAGATGATGGTTTGGTGGTGGGAGGTGGGGTCCAAGAACTCCCCACCTACGTTCGGGGCACCACCCATGCCCTCCACCTCCTCCGTGATTTTCACTTCCCCGGCCCCCAAAGCCTTATCTTCACCATGGACATCCAGCCCTATACTGATGTCAAATTTACCTGGACCGTCTCAGACTCCTCCCTCCCTTTCTTCGACCTCTCCATTTCTATCTCGGATGACCGACTCAACACGGGTGTTTACTATAAACCGACTGACTCCCACAGCTACCTAGATTACACTTCCTCCCATCCTGTCCCCTGTAAAAACGCCATCCCATATTCCCAATTCTTTCGCCTTCGCCGCATCTGTTCCCAGGAGGACCAATTCCAATACCAACAACCCAGATGGCCTCCTTCTTCAAAGATCGCAATTTCCCCTCAGACGTGGTTGACGATGCTCTCCACTGCATCTCTTCCACGGCCCGCTCCTCCGCCCTTGAATTCCGCCCCTCCAACCGCCACCAGGACAGAACCCCACTGGTCCTCACCTACCACCCTACCAACCTCCAGATTCTCGTATCATCCTTCGTCATTTCCGCCACCTCCAAACAGACCCTACCACCAAGGATATATTTCCCTCCCCACCCCTATCAGCATTCTGGAAAGACCACTCCCTCCGCGACTCCCTCGTCAGATCCACACACCCCCACCAACCCCAACCTCCACTCCCGGCACCTTCCCTTGCAACCGCAAGAAATGCAAAACTTGCGCTCACACCTCCGCCCTCACTTCCCTCCAAGGCCCCAAGGGATCCTTCCATAGCCGTCAGAAATTCACGTGAACCTCCACTCACATCATTTACTGCATTCACTGCATCCGATGTGGCCTCCTATACATTGGGGAGACAGGCCACCTAATTGCAGAACGTTTCAGAGAACACCTCTGGGACACCCGCACCAACCAACCCAACCTCCCATGGCTGAACACTTTAACTCCCCCTCCTTGGCCTTGGCCTCCTCCATCGCCAGACCATGGCAACATGATGCCTGGAGGAAGAGCGCCTCATCTTCCGCCTAGGAACCCTCCAACCACAAGGGATGAATGCAGATTTCTCCAGCTTTCTCATTTCCCCTCTCCCCACCTTATCTCAGTCCCAACCCTCAGACTCAGCACCGCCTTCTTGACCTGCAATCTTCTTTCCGACCTCTCCGCCCCCACCCCCTCTCCGACCTATCACCCTCACCTTAACCTCCTTCCACCTATCATATTCCCAACGCCCTTCTCCCAAGTACCTCCTCCCTACCTTTTATCTTAGCCTGCTTGGCACACCCTCCTCATTCCTGAAGAAGGGCTTATGCCCGAAACATCAATTCTCCTGCTCCTTTGATGCTGCCTGACCTGCTGCGCTTTTCCAGCAACACATTTTTAAGCTCTGATCTCCAGCATCTGCAGACCTCACTTTCTCCAAACTGGAACATCTTGGATTCACCACAGCTGATGGTTTGCTGAGAATCTTTCTAGATTGCTGGTCTTGGTATTCAAGACTTGGAAGAGCCGGTGTTGGACTGGGGTGGACAAAGCTAAAAATCACACAACACCAGGTTCTAGTCCAAGAGGTTTATTTGGAAGCACTAGCTTTCGGAGCGCTGCTCCTTCATCAGATGGTTGTCTTGGTATGGTCTTTTAGGAGGTGGTGATTTTCTCCTTTCTCCCAGCAGGTGGCAGTGACTGTCTAGTGTTTGTAGTATACTTTTCTGTTAAAGCCCCTGATTTAAAATATTTGAACAGATTTGCCTGTGTGACATTCTGGGATTTCACAAACCAAATATGGAATTTTATTTTTTCAGCAGTTCTGTTTGAAACAAAAAAACAAGTCAAAGTTGCAATAGGAGATCTGTAGGAAGTCGGTGTTCTTATGATAGACAATACAGGACCAATTGGGAGTGGATGGTGTGAGAGATTACAGGAGGTCACAATCATAAAGATGTCATAGGAAGAGGCCCTTCAACCCATTACATCTGTGTTGGTCATAAACAACCACCTAACTAATTCTCAAGCTCTTGACCCATAGCCTTGTATATCTTGGCAACCCAAGTGCACTTCTAAATACTTCTAGAATGTTATGAGGATTTCTGCCTTTATCACAGTTTGTTCCTGTCTATTTGCCTCATAATTTTATACATCTCAATCATGTCCATTCATGTTTTCCTCAGAGAAGAGGAAATTACCCTGAGTGTGTCCAATTTCTCTTCATAACTAAAACTCTCCAGTCCAGGCAACATCGTGGTAAATCTCCTCTGTACCCTCTCCAATACTTTCCTCCTATAATGGGAATTCCATAACTACACACAATACTCTAGCCTTGCCCCAGTCTATATTTTATACTATTCCAGCATAACCTCCCTGCTGTTTAACTTTATGCCTCTGCTAATGAAAAAGTGTCCTATTTACCGCCTTAACCACTTTATCTACCTGTCCTGATACCTTAAGGGACCGATGTATGTGCACACCCAAGATCCTTCTGATCCTCAGTGCTTCTCAGGGTCCTTACGTATTCCCTTGCCATATTTGTCCTGCCCAAGGCATCACCTCAGACTTATTAGGACTGAATTCCATTTACCACTGATCAGCCCACATGGATGTCCATCTGTATCCTCCTGCGATCTAAGACTATTCTCATTATTTACCACCCCAACAATTCTCATATCATCTGCAAGCTTACTGTTCACCTGCTCCACGTACATGTCTAAATCATTTATATAAACCACAAACAGCGAATAGACTAACACTTATCCCTGTGGTATTGTACTGGACACAGATTTCTATTCACAAAAACGCTCCTCAACCATCACCCACTCAGCTGACTGATTGGAATTGCCAAATTTATTTGGATCCCACAAGCTCTTCCCTTTCCTATCAGTCTCCTATGAAGTACCTTGTCAAAAACTGTTTTGCAAGTCTGAGTACTTGACATCAAAAACATTGTCCTCATTTACAGGCCTGGTCACCTCTTTGAAAACTTCAAGCAGACAATTGGTCAGACATGACTTCCCCTTAACAAAACCATGCTGACTGTTCTTAATTAATCCCTGCCTATCTGAATGCGGATTAACTCTGTCCCTCAAAACTGCTTTCAATGGTTTCCCCACCACCAAGGTTAGACTGACTGGTCTGTGGTCAGTCAAACACATTTTGGTCCAGGTCTAAGAAATGTCAATCTCCCTGAGCTAGCTAACTTTGTAAATATAACCACTAAGTCTGAAGAATCATGGTACTTGAAGTGTAAATCTTTTTTTTTCTCCACAGCTACTGCCAGACTTGCTGAGTTAATCCAGCACTTTCGTTTTATTTCATATTTTTACAGTCGCTGTGGTGGGGCAATATAACCATCAGAAAGAAACAGTCCCAAAATGAATTCTAATTTAGACTGAACTCACCCATAGAACATAGAACAATACAGCACAGAACAGGCCCTTTGGCCCACGATGTTGTGCCGAACATCTATCCTAAATTAAGCACCCATCCATGTACCTATCCAATTGCCGCTTAAAGGTCGCCAATGATTCTGACTCTACCACTCCCACGGGCAGCGCATTGCATGCCCCCACCACTCTCTGGGTAAAGAACCCACCCCTGACATCTCCCCTATACCTTCCACCCTTCACCTTAAATTTATGTCCCCTTGTAACACTCTGTTGTACCCGGGGAAAAAGTTTCTGACTGTCTACTCTATCTATTCCTCTGATCATCTTATAAACCTCTATCAAGTCACCCCTCATCCTTCGCCGTTCCAACGAGAAAAGGCCGAGAACACTCAACCTATCCTCGTACGACCTATTCTCCATTCCAGGCAACATCCTGGTAAATCTTCTCTGCACCCTCTCCAAAGCTTCCACATCTTTCCTAAAGTGAGGCGACCAGAACTGCACACACTACTCCAAATGTGGCCTAACCAAAGTCCTGTACAGCTGCAACATCACTTCACGACTCTTGAATTCAATCCCTCTGCTAATGAACGCTAATACACCATAGGCCTTCTTACAAGCTCTATCCACCTGAGTGGCAACTTTCAAAGATCTATGTACCTAGACCCCAAGATCCCTCTGTTCCTCCACCTGACTAAGAACTTTACCGTTAACCCTGTATTCCGCATTCTTATTTGTTCTTCCAAAATGGACAACCTCACGCTTGGCAGGGTTGAACTCCATCTGCCACTCCTCAGCCCAGCTCTGCATCATATCTAAGTCCCTTTGCAGCCAACAACAGCCCTCCTCACTGTCCACAACTCCACCAATCTTCGTATCATCTGCAAATTTACTGACCCACCCTTCGACTCCCTCATCCAAGTCATTAATAAAAATTACAAACAGCAGAGGACCCAGAACTGATCCCTGCGGAACTCCACTTGTAACTGGGCTCCAGGCTGAATATTTACCATCTACCACTACTCTCTGACTTCGACCGGTTAGCCAGTTTTCTATCCAATTGGCCAAATTTCCCTCTATCCCATGCCTCCTGACTTTCCGCATAAGCCTACCATGGGGAACCTTATCAAATGCCTTACTAAAATCCATGTACACTACATCCACTGCTCTACCCTCATCCACATGCTTGGTCACCTCCTCAAAGAATTCAATAAGACTTGTAAGGCAAGACCTACCCTTCACAAATCCGTGCTGGCTGTCCCTAATCAAGCAGTGTCTTTCCAGATACTCATAAATCCTATCCCTCAGTATCCTTTCCATTACTTTGCCTATCACAGAAGTAAGACTAACTGGCCTGTAATTCCCGGGGTTATCCCTATTCCCTTTTTTGAACAGGGGCACAACATTCTCTACTCTCCAGTTCCCTGGTACCATCCCCGTTGACAGTGAAGACGAAAAGATCATTGCTGTCGGGGCCAGCATTTTATTGTCAATTACTAGCTACTTTTGAGAATGCATTTGTGAATCTTGTGCAGAATTGAACGTTTTGCTGTGTCACATCAGAGAGCATTGCTGTGGGACTTGGAGCTGATTTCCTTCCCTAAAGGGCATTAGTGAAGCAGATGGGTTTTTAATGACAATCTGGCAGTTCATTTTACCCTGTTTGTTTAATCTTGCTGCACTCCGATTAGAAGAGGAGCACGTTTTAAGATGATCAGAAAGCCTGTCTTTCAACCAATTAAAAGTCAATGAAATAATGATTTGAGGAATGTGAGTATTGCTGGGAAGGCTGACATTTACTGATCACATCTGGTTCCACACAAGGTGTGACTTGTTCAGGTAATTAAGAGTCCACATTAGTGTGGAATTGATGTATGTAGGCCTGACTAGATACAAGTGGCTGATTCCCTTCCCTAAAGGGCATTAATGAAAGCAGTTCAGCTGTAATCGACAGATACGTTGACAACATTCAATGAATCGCTGAATCGAAATAGAGCAGGTTCTGCCAAGGCTCCCACAGTGAAGGTTCCAAAGTGCGTCCCCCTCTATTTCTGAAAGTCAGTTCACTGCTGATGGTAATAATTTGTGCACTCCTGCACGTGAAGGCAACAATGGGGAAGGCAATCGGAGTGAGGCATTGGTGTGGCAATGCCACCTATGGGTTGAAGACTGGAGGAAGAATTGTTTTGCAATACTGTATGTTCATATTGAGGGATGTCAATACTGAGGAAACTGAGCACTGCCACGTGAAACATCAACTTTGCCCTATCCTGCTCAATCATTATCTTTCAAACCTGAGTTCTGAATATTCCTTCTTATTGCTATTGACATCTCCACATCCAGCTGTGGCCCTGCTTTTCCCATCTGAATGTTGGTGTCACTTTGGACTGATTTACTGGTTTAGTGTTGGGGCTGGCCAAAGACTTTCAAAGTCAGATGTGTGACCCAGTTCTGTATAAGGTCCCAATTGTATTTCAGCCCCCAATGTTCATCTCACATTGTGAACTTGTCTCCTGCAGACTGAGACTTACTGTTAATTCTCTCCACCAGGATCCCAGTGCACAGATTGGAGAGAACTGTTCCATTGGTCCAAATGTGACAATTGGCCCTGAAGTGGTGATTGAGGATGGAGTGCGTATAAAACGCTGTACAATCCTAAAGGGCTCCAGGATTCGTTCACACTCTTGGCTGGAGTCCTGCATTATTGGCTGGAGCTCAGATGTCGGGCAGTGGGTGAGTGGAGAGGGGTGCATCATGTGGAGGAATAAGGGCGGATACTAGTGGAGGAGGTATGAACAGTTTGGTTGGTGAGAGATGTTGGTGGCTGTATCTGAGTGAGGGGTAAACAATGGAGGTGGATGGGTGAGAGTGAATGATGAGGAATTTTTCTCTGTTCCACTATTTTCTCTGAATGCATTCACAGAGACGAGCTCGTTTAATTTTCAGGTTTCTAGGTAGCACTCTCTCCATAGCATGTAGCAGTATCCTCCAGGTCTTGTGTGGTGCTGCTCAGCAATGGCTCTTTTGGCAGACTCAAGACATTGAGCAGGCTTGCTCACTCTGAAGGCTGCACTGGGTTAATCGTTGGGTCATGTACTCTCATGATTGCAGAAACCAATTTAACCTTGGGCCCATTTTCTGGGTGCAAATGAGGTGGAGGGGACAGAATTATTCAATATGCTCAGTCTGTGTCTATCAAACACGTCCAAATCACTGGATCAGTTTAATGTTAATGACAGATCTATCTTGGGAACACATGGAGGCCTTTTACATCTCAAGCCTGTTCCACCAGTTAGTGATTTAGTGTCTGAATTACCAGAGGGGTAATGGGTTTTCTTTTTACAGTTTTAAGAACGAATAGTTGGGGGCTTTGCTGAATAAAATCAAAACATATTTCAATTTAACAATTGATCTCACATCAATGAAAATGTACAGAGGGATGTTTTACCAGGCTTTCTTTCCTCACCCAAATACCAAGTGATTTACCTAATTTTCCAATCCAAAGGGAAGGTTTCTGAGTCGAGAGAAATTTGAATGGTTTTTTAAAGGCATCACTAAATTCCTTTAAAATATTGGGTTGACAGCCATTGTATTCCTTGGAACTGGTATACAAGGAAACGTAATCTGTTAATGCTTCTGTAATTTTAAGTAAATGGACCAAACTGACAAATCAATGTCAATGTAGGCAAGTGTCAAACTGAACCTAAAAAGATGGAACACAGTAGTCTCTAAATAATAAAAAGCTAAAAGGAAGTGGAGGTCTGTCATGAACAGACACAAAATAACCTTTTTTTTAAAAAAATGGAATGCTGGCCTTTTTATCTCCAGGATTAGAACACATGGGGTTGACGTCTTATTTCAGTCTCTTGCAAACTCTGCTTGTCACTGTGGGCACTTTTGGGCATCGCCATCTTTGGAAGGATACATGGGCCTGTGGGCTGGACAGTGCTGTGAGATTACATAAACTAGGGCACATAGTTTTAAAAAACAAATTGGAGCCACACTTTTCAGGAATGAAATATATCCCAAGGCTGGTAGAAGTTTGGAACTTTTTCCACAAGCAGTAATTAATGCTAGATCAATTATCAATTTAAAATTTATTTTTGTTAAGGAGTCAGGTTGCGGTCATACTTAATCTCATTGACTAGCAGAACATGTTCCCGAGTAATGAAATGTTATGTTACTCTTGACGATATTTGGGCTCATTCTTGTCTGCTTCCAGGTGCGGATGGAAAATATTGCAGTCCTGGGAGAGGATGTGATCGTGAAAGATGAGCTGTATCTGAATGGAGCCAATGTCTTACCTCATAAATCCATTGCTGATTCGGTGCCTGAACCCAAGATAATCATGTAGGTCACAGCAACTGACCTTGGCAAGGGACATGAGTCCGGAGTCCAAGCTAAAAGACGGAGTTATGCCAACCACCAGTGGATAGAACAGGGCTGCTGACGAAGTCAACAAGGGTCCAGATACTTCATTAATTTCCCCTGACAGCAGAACTTGCACTGTGACAAGTTACTTGTAGCTCTTGTCTTTCATTGGTTTGTCTGAGGGAAGAACATCTTGAAATGGCTGCAGTTTGATTCCCACAAGTATTTGCTGATTGTAATTATGGTTTTGATGGTGATTCCAAGGGGAGTGGGTCTTCTGGTGTAGTATTGGATTCAGCACCTAGGCACATCTTACGCCAGTTGGAAGATGGCTTTGAAAAAATTTCTTGGAACAGCTGCGCCTCACAGTACTTAAGTTTGATGTACTGTCTTTTCAGAAATTAGGTCAATTTCACAGACAGTATCAAGCCCCTCATTTACCAAAGGCATATGGTCAGTGTTGTAAGTGATATCTGGAATTCTTCCTTTGGTCTGATATGGTGTCTTCAAAATAATTTTTGTAAACATTCTTTCTGCCTTGAAGTTGGCAGTTTGCTTGGTTTATGGAATTATGAAGCCAAGCTGATGAAACCTCACACCCAGTTACCAATTTGCTTTCACTGTACTGATGTTGGGCTCAAGGCTATTTTAGGTTTAGTGGATTGTTTCTGAGAATAAATGTCAGGGGTTTGACAGTGTCTCCTGGAAGTTGAGATTGCTGCCTCTTTACTCCCCTGTATTATCCTTTCTTGGGCCAGTGAAGGCTGGCATGTTTTAAAATGTAAACAGTTAGCCAGTCAGTGACCAATGATAATTGTGGGTTTCTTCAAATCAATTCCTCAGACTTTCCAACTTTTTATTTAAATCAACAAAAATGCTGGTTTTCTATAAACTCAATGTTTATTTGGATTAGAGCACTGCTTTGATGAAAAGGACTTTGATTAAAATTCATTTTGTGGACTAGGTGTGGAATTGGCTGCTGAAAGTGCCTCAACTGCAAGCGAGTAAAGCCTTCTGTTGTATTTTAACTTCAGAAATTCACCTAAACTAAACCATTTCCAATGGTGCTCAACTTGTTTACAAAGTGTTGGGCCTGTACTAGCTGAGCAGGCGTTTGCAACTTTCATGCAGCAGTGAATTATAGACCTCCCCCAGTTGTTTTCTAAAGTTAGTTAATGGAGATAGGAAAAACACTCATCACTGCGAATGTCATTCAATGGTGGTTCAGTTACATTAAGTGCTGGTGGCTGAATGGAGTATAAATGGGAATTGCTGAACGCTTGAGGGTTGTTGCCAAAAGCAATGTTACTGATTCTTGGCTGCACTGATTTTGTAAAAATCTATTTACCTTGCAGGTTTTGAATGAAAAGAGAAAGAATTCTAAGTCTGATTGTTGCATTTGTCCCATTTGGGTAACTTTCCAAATAACTGGTTTAATATTTTAGATTAGAAAATTTCAAAGTGTAAGCAAGATTTAAGACCAGAGTGTTAGAAAGCAATGCTGAGAATTTGATTCAGTAGGAGTGTTAACTTGTTAAGCTAAAGGCTGAGGGTTTGAGGCTTATTCCAGGACATGCTGGATTGTCTACTGTGATTAACTAGCTGCTCCAATGAGGAAGAGATGGGACTTGTTCTAAAGTATTGCTTGATGTACAAACAGTATAGTAGGCTTACAGACAGATGCATAAATCATTTTAATGCTCAGCTCTGCACTTACAACTCCTTCAAGAATTCATCACAAGCAGCAGCTTCATTCACTCCACATCTCCAACAAAAGGGATTCCCAGTACAAGTACAAAAAGCAGGAATCATTGGATTCTCACACTGCACACAGTTTTAGTGAGGTGGAGCTAGTCTCATCACTGTAGACCTTTCCTCACTGTAATACAAATAACATCAATAGAACTGGGTTCTAATATCCTACCCACTGTGTATAATCACACTCAAAACAACTGGTTGTGGATGATTCTTCTGTAAAAATGAACGAAACGCTGAACCATTAAGGAAGGGTTTTTGGGTAGGTTTGAAAAGTTCACAATGTGTTAACACCATATGTGTTTATACTGGAACCACACACTTGTCACAACATTCAACCTCTTCCTAAAACCTGCAAATTATTTGAAAGTGTTTATGTAATGATAATGTAGACAATACTGCATGCACGACTACAGTTAACCCCCTGGTTCTGCTGGATTTTAATAGGTAACAAGTCAGCTGTTCAACTAACCACACTCCTCTACTCCGTTTAGTCCCAATAGAACTATAGTTCCCAACTTGTGACAGAGCAAGAGGACCATCAACAAAGTATCTTTAAGACACTTGCAGTGTGAAGCTGCATCACAGACTGGCCTGCGATATTTGAGCCATTGTGATGAAAGGTACACATTGGTCTGAGTCCGTAGCCAGGTTGGTGCTGGTAAAGTGCATGTTCTGGGCTGACCAAATGCTGGTGACTTTGGGAGAGTATTTGCTGCCAGTCCATTATATGAATGGGGGTCGTCTCTTGTTGGGATTGATTAGTGAAGTGGGAGAGAGCATTATAATTGAGAGTCAGCAGTTACTCTTCATTGTCACATTGTCTGTTTGTACCTCTGGTTGGTTGCAAAAACAGGAGAAATTGGCCTCAGTTAAAGATGCACAACTTTCGTGGGGAGTTACAGTGTCTCTTTATTGTCTGAGCGCTCAATGTGGTCAAGTTTCTCACCCAAGTGTGCTTATTTTCTCTCATAAATTGTTCATTTTTATGTTCAGAAGTTACCAGTTTAAGTAAACCAAATCTTAGTCACTCACACATATTTCACAACACTACAGTGCAGAACAGTTGGAGTCTCAAAGAATTATATTAAAAAAAACTGAACAAGAAGCCTTCACTACTTTCTGATGTTTTTGGCATAAGATGTCCATGACCTTAATCCCATTGCAGACACAGAATCCTTAGACAGAGAAAGCAACTCCTAGTGCCATCCGATTGATGGCAAACCTCACTATGATGTTAGCAATATGTCTGTTATACTGCACACTGTAAACAAATATCAAAATGTGACCAAATGCAATCATTATCTTAGTTGACCAGATTTTGAAAGTAAAGGGGCCCTGATTCAAATAATTCAACAGCAATTCCAGTTCGAGAGGTAAACATTTCTGTAAATTAATAGATGAGAACATGGCAAAGGATGGAAGGTGAGGAGATTTGGTCAGAATTGTGTACAGGAATTGCAGAGGCCTCCTGGGGGTTGGCTGTTTGAGTGCTGTGACTGAGATACAGGTGAGAAGTGGTAAAATGACAGGTAAGGTTTGTTAACACTAACACTCCAGTGAGTTGTGCAGTGTCGGTGCTAATTACCTGAGCCAGAGGTCTTTGATGTCAAGCATGCTAAACTTAAAGGGCAAACTTCAGCCCCGTGCCGACTGGTGAAAACCAGTCCTGACAAAAGTAATGGGATGGGCAAGAATTGGAGAGCAACATTTCCTACGTAGGATCCTCAACAACTCAGGATGATTTGCAGAATCTTTTGAGTTTGAAGGAAATACTCCCATAGTTTTCTGACTGGCTGGTTTAAGAATGTAAGAACACAAGGATAAAACAAAATCTAACACAAAGCAGGAAATCAAACAATTCAGCTAATTAACATAACTCTGAATTCTCTTGGTGCTTAAAAGTTCCCAACAAAAACCTTAACGGCAAGTGAAAGGGAACCAGGGAGTTCTCAAGAACTTGAAATAATTTGTAGACAAGAAGGACATTCCCTCATAGGTTAGGAGACAACTAACTGCTTTATTTCCAAAGCCCAATCAGTCTCTTTCGCTGATACTGAACTACAGTAGGGCACATAAATATTTGTTTCTTCTTCCATTGCTTTATTCATGAGCTGATTCGGGGATAGGCGTTAGGACCCAGGGTGGCAGTCATAGCTAAGACACGTTTGTGTCAGTGTTTGATGGGATAGAGCGAAATCCAATCTGTTAATTGCCCTTCAGAACACGTTAGTCTCAGTCACAAGCGATCAATATTTGAAACACAATAGCAGTCTAACAAGCATATCACCCACTTAGTGAATCACCAAGGGTCATTCCCTCTTGTAAACATCGGATATTGATCATTCTGATCCCTGCATTACGCAGTCCCCGACGCCCTGAAGCAGCATCCTTTCTCCTTAGTGTTGGAAAACAGGGTCAGTAACAACTAAGAGGAGGAGGATGGTTTTGTATAATCATCCACTGCAGTGATCGTGGCCTTGCAGAAGAAACAATCTTTGTTGTTCATCAGATGCTGGTTGATGCAGGCCCTGGAAGGACAACAGCAATAACTTCTGATTAATCCTGATTTACTGTCTCAAAGACTAATCCCAGTTGCTTCATGTGTGCCCAGTCCTTCTCACTATTATAACACCTGTGCAGGAGAAGCAAAGCTTCAGGAAAGCTGGTCTCTGTTTCCAAATACCATGAAATATTTCACAGGCAAGTGCAACCTTGCTTACAAATAAATTAACAGCATGAATAGAGGTTAGTGGGTGTGACCTCATAGCCATTATGGAGAAATGGTTACAGGACGACCAAAGTTGGATCTAAATATTCAGGGGATAGTGACTTTTTGAAAGGACATGAAGAAATGGGTGGAAGGGTACTTTTATTGGTCAAAAATGGAATAAGTCTCTTTCTGCACTGTAAGGATTCAATGATTAGGCTGATTAACAAAAGAGCTCATGGTATTGATGGTAGTACATTAGTATGAGTAGAAGATTGGATAACAAGTAGAAAACAGGATGGGGATGGGGGACGTATTTTCAAGTTGGCAAACCGTAACTATTGGAATGCCACAAGGATTCACAATTATTTGCTGGGACCACAATTATTTATCAGAGAAATTTGGATGGTTAAAGATAAGGGATCAGCCATGTTCTTCCTAATTTCCTTTAAAATATTGGAATGACAGATATCAAAAATACAACAAAGTGTAGCCAGCTCAGATTCTAAAGGCAATTTGCTGTTTGACAGCTTTATTAATTCTTTGAAGTTGTAACCTAACGTTCATCAGAATGATCTTGAGACTAAAAATTACACAGTCAGATTCATACTGCCTTGAGTATAGAAGGACGATTAAGATGTGGTCTAATTAAGTTAGTTTAGATGATTAAAGGACTTAATAAGGTAGATACAGAAACAATTTCTTCGATGGGGTAATCTGGAATAAGGTGATATAACTTTAAAACTAGGGCTAGACTATGCAGGGGAAGCAGTTTTTAACTGAGCTCTGCAAAACTGGAACTCAACCCCAATGTTTTTGAGGCCAGAAGTCCATTAAAATTTCAAGTCTAAAATTTATAAAGCCTTGTTAGGCATGTATTTTAAGACTATGGAAACTAACCAAGTAGATAATGGTTAAGATACATATCAGTCATGGTCTAATTGAATTGTGAAACAAGCTTAGGTGAAGTATTAATCCTGTTACTGTTCATAGGAAGTGTGAGATGATAGTAATGCAGTGGACATAATATAGTTGGAATTTCATAAAGGTTTTCAATAAGGTACTGACAATAGCAGAGCAATCAGAGCGTGTAGAGTGAAGGGACATGGAGCAGAATGGATTGCCATTTAGCTAAAAAACAGAAAACCTTGACCAAGATGAAAAGGTAGTTATCCAGAGTGACAATGGTGAGAGGTCATGTTCCCTAAGGACAGTGCTTATCATTTACATAAATCATCTCAGCTAGGGGACTACAATTAACAGTATCAAAATTTGAGAGTGGCACCAAATTACAGGTTATAATTAACATTAAAATTTCATGACAACATTCATTAATTTGCAGATTAAATTAATTACACCTAAGATTTAAAAGGATGCCAGGTTATATTTATCTGCGAAGCTGGGTTTCCTTAAAAGAGAAAGCTGAAGGCCGTTCTAATACAGTTTTTAAAAATTATTAAAGGTTTGGCAAGAACAGACACAGAGAGAAACAGTTTCCTCTTGTGAAGAACGTGACCACCGCCTATTGGTAGAAGAAATCCCGTAGTAAATTTGGAAGAAACTTCCTCATCCAAAGAGCAACGAGAACTGGAATACACTAGGACATGGAATAGTTGACAAAAATATAGATGCATCAAAGAGGAATTTAGAGGAACAACGGAGGAAGAAGGAATAGAGGGTGACACTGATCAGATGGGGTTAGGACAAAGCAGAGGACAGCACTGGCCGAATGCTCTGTTTTTATACACCCAGGTATAGATGCTGGGTAAGTGCGCAGTGCTACATTTTGCTGAGAGAACTAAAGTGACCACACATTCCTTCGAATTTAAGAATGTAAATAGGAATACATACAGGTTTACAAAGTCACAGTGTAAGTTACTAAGTCCATGAGAAAACAAAATCAGACACAGATTCATGGCAAAAGAAATCAAATTCATAAGCAGAGAAATTACATTAAATTTATATCGAACCATCATCATTAACAAGGATGAACCTGAGCAGAAAGGCTACAACTATCAGGAAAGACTGGACAGGTTGGTGCTCTTTGCCTGAAATCCACACTTTCAATTCTGTGGTTATCAGCCTTTAGCAGTGATTTTTTTTCAGAGTTCCATTTGAAGAGTAGCTTATTTAAGTACCAGCTGAACTCTCATTAAACGATTCACATATAAAACATGCCAACTTAGCTGAATGTGCCTTATAGTGTCATGACAGAGTTAACTGCTTCAGCAGATAAGCAGAGGAAGGGAAAGAAGTATTCTGTTCTTTTTGCCGAAACCGTTTCAGCTTCCAAGAATTGAAGGACAAGCTGGTTAATTGGTGAGCATCTGGTGATTAAGGTTTATTCTATTCCTCAAGCTCAAAATTGTATAGCACTTGATGGGATGATTAATAAAATATATAAATCATTAATATTGAATCTACATTAATGTTTGGTTAAGTAGTTTCTTAGAATAATTAAGGGTGGCAGGATAATGGCAGCATGTGATAGTTACCAGATATCAGTCTGGTCCACAGAAAACATGCCTGCACAGCAGGAGATTGAAATTTGAGCAGCAAATCAACAAAAATAGCAAAGTTATGCTTCAATTAGACAAGGCATTGGTGAGACCGCAACGACAGTGCTGTGCACTGTTCTGGTCACCTTCTTAAAGGAACAAAGTGATTGTCTCGGAGGCAGTACAGAGGAGCTTTACTTGAGTAATACCTGGAATAGATGGGTAGTCTTATGAGGAAGGTTGCACAGGCTAGGCTTGTATCTACAGGAGTTGATAGAGGTGACTTGATTGAAACATAAGATCCTGAGGGGCCTTGACAGAGTGGATGTGAAGAGGATGTTTCATTTTGTCAGAGAGTCTGGAACTAGGGATCACTGTTTAAAAAACAGGAATCATCCTTTTACAACAGGGGTGAGGCATTTTTTTCCTTCTTAGTTACAAATCTTTGGAACTGTTTTCCTGAAAAGGTTGGGGGAGCTTAGTCCTTGAATAGTCTTATGGCAGAGGTGGATATATTCTTATTAAACAAGAGGATGAAATGTCATTTGGGGTAAGCAGGAATGTGGATTTCAGGTTACAATCAGATCAGCCATCTTCTCACTGAATGGCTGAGCAGGTTCGACAGGCTGAATGTTCTCTCCTTATTCCTGATTTGTTTCTTTGTGGAAAGCAAGGGGTTTGATGGAGGACTTTAAATATTTTGAAGGTATTTGATAAGGTAAAAGTAAATGTTGTTACTTGTGAAGCATCCAATATCAGGGATCATAAATACAAGATATTCACAAAAAAATCTAACTGAGAACAGAGAGAAAGCTTCTTAACCAAAGAGTGGTTAGGAGGAGGAACATGGTACCATGTGGATAAAGTCTATGGATGACTCTAAGGGATTACTCTTCAAGTGATAAAGGAATAGAAGGATAGGATCATTAGGTTAGATAAAGGAGGATGGTAGGAGGTCTATCCAGAGTATCAACTCTAGATTCGTCTTGTTGGTTAAATGCTGATATACTAGAGGGAAGAAGGTTAGCTTAGAGTACAATGGGACCTTGATCAGATGGGCTGAAGGACCGAAGTGAGACAGAAGGAGTTTCATTTAGATAAATGTGAGGTGCTATAATTTGGTAAGGCAAATCAGGGCAGAACTTAAACATTTGATGGTAGGATCCTGGGGAATGTTGCTGACCAAAGAAACCTTGGAGTGCAGGTTCATAATTGCTTGAAAGTGAATTTGCAGGCAGACAGGATAGTGGAGGCAGCGTTTGGTATGCTTGCCTTTATTGGTCAGCGCATGTTGCAGTGGTACAAGACATTGGTTAGGCCACGTTTGGAATACTGCATTCCATTCCGGGTCTCCCTGCTATAGGAAAGATGTTGTAAAACTTGAAGGGGTCTTGAACTGATTTACAAGGATGTTGCTGGCATAGGAGGGTTTGAGCTATAGGGAGAGGCTGAATAGGCTGGGGCTATTTTCCCTTAAGTGTCAAAGGTTAAGGGATGACCTTATAAAATCATGAGTGGCATGGATAGGGTGAATAGCCAAGATCTTTTACCTAGGGTAGGTGAGTCCAAAACTAGAGGGCATAGGTTTAAGGTGAGAGGAGAAAGATTTGAATAGGGGCTAAAGGGCAACTTTTTCACGCAGGTGCTGGTGTGTGAATGGAGCAAGCTGCCAGAGGAAGTGGTGAAGGCTGGTAAAATTACAACATTTAAAAGGCATATGGATGGGTACATGA
This sequence comes from Hemiscyllium ocellatum, assembly GCF_020745735.1. Classification (NCBI taxonomy): domain Eukaryota; kingdom Metazoa; phylum Chordata; class Chondrichthyes; order Orectolobiformes; family Hemiscylliidae; genus Hemiscyllium; species Hemiscyllium ocellatum. Next base: position 70,915,171 of record NC_083414.1, read on the forward strand.
ATAGGAAGGGTTTAGAGGGACATGAACCAATGCTAGCAAATGGGACTAGATTAATTTAGGATGTCTGGTTAGCATGGACAAATTGGACCGAAGGGTAGATTTCTGTGCTGTACAACTTTATGATTCTAAAATTGCTTGCAAAAAGCTCTGACATGCCAATAAATGTGTCTGGTAAGATAGGACAAGGTCAGCATGATTTCTACAAGGGGAGGTCACGCCTGATAAATCTGCTGGAATTCTTTGAGGATGTAACGAGCAGGTTAGACTAAGGAGAGCCAATGGATGTTATTTACCTGGACTTCAAGAAGTCCTTTGACAAGGTGCCGCATAGGAGACTATTGAGTAAGACAGGGGCCCATGGTGTTAGACGCAAGATGCTAGCATGGATAGAAGCCTGGCTGTCTGGCAGAAAGCAGAGAGTGGGGATAAAAGGGTCTTTCTCAGCATGGCAGCCCGTGGCAAGTGGTGTTCCATAAGGCTCAGTTTTGGGACCACAACTTTTCACTTTATACGTTAATGATCTAGACGAAGGAACTGAGTGCATTCTGGCTAAGTTTGCAGATTCAACAAGGATAGATAGAGGGACAGGTAGCATTGAGGCGGCGGGGAGGGTACAGAATGATTTGGACAGGTTAGGCGAGTGGGCAAAGAAATGGCGGATGGAGTACAACATGGGAAAGTGAGAGGTCATGCACTTTGGTAGGAAGAAGAGAGGCATGGACAATTTTCTAAATGGAGAAAAAATTCAGAAGTCTGAAGTGCAAAGAGACTTGGGAGTTTAGTCTGGGATTCTCTCAAAGTAAACTTACAGGTTGAGTCAGTTGCAGGAAGGCAAATGCAATGACAGCATTTATTTTGAATACAAAAGCAGGGATGTACTTTTGAGGCTCTAAAAGGCTCTGGTCAGGCCGCATTTAGGAATACTGTGCGCAGTTTTAGGCCTTACATCCAGGAAGAATGTATTAGCCCAGAGGAGGTTCATGAGAATGGTCCCAGGAATGAAATGCTTCACATATGAGGAATTCTGGGTCTATGCTCAATGGAGTTTAGAAGAATGAGGGGGGAATCTAATTGAAACATACAGAATACTGACTGGCCTGGACAGAGTAGATGTTGGGAAGATGGTTCCATTGGTAGGAGAGACTAGGACCTGAGGGCATAGACTTAGAGTAAAGGGGGACCTTTCAGAACAGAGATGAGGAGAAACTTCTTCAGCCAGTGGATGGTGTATGTAAGGAATTCATTGTCACAGAAGGTTGTGGAGGCCAGGTCTCTGGGTATATTTAAGACTGAGACAGATAGGTTCTTGAGTATCAAGGGTCATGGGGAGAAAGCAGGAGAATGGAGTTGAGAAACGGATCAGTCATGATTGAATGGTAGAGCATACTAGATGGGCTGAATGGCCTGATTTCTGCTCCTAGGTCTTATGGCCTTATATAAACATTGACACAAAGTATATGTGGAGTCAAATTCAACTTTCGCTTGCACTGAACTTACTTGCAAGATTTGTGTGAACATGGCCTGAAGATGGCAGAGATGGGGTGAGCGTAACAGATTGGGCACAGGTCTTCCTCACTAGTGGGCTGTAAGGAGACAAAAAGAGATGATAACCTAGACACCAAGCAGTCAATGCCCAACTGTAGTCTTTCATATTCAGATTGATCTTTCACACAAAATACTTCCATCCTCAGTAAATCCTTTCATGTTTGTGCTTCCCTTGGAGAGGCCTGACGTTTGTTAATCCAAATGTGCATAACATTGTGTGCCAACCGCAGTGGTTGTAAAGTAAGTGACTGGATGTGAAATGCTTTAGGGCATCTCAAGGGTGTGGTCAGCTGTAGAAATGTACACTCTCTTTTAAGGTTGTGTTTCTGGACAATGAACCTCAAACTCACTATTTCTTCACTTCTGTTCTGTTGGAGCAGCTAGGCTCTGCCATTTCGATAGAATCACTAGGAGGACAGAATAAAAAACAAAACTAAGTACAGCACAGGCCCTTTGACCCTCCAAGCCTATGCTGCTTATCATGCTCTAACTAAACTAAAAAGCAAACCTTTTGCCCTTACTCTGTCTGTATCCCTCTATTTCATCCCTATTCATGTAACCACCCAGACTGGCAGGACCACAGAATTTAAGAAAAAGAGATAATGCTAAACATGTATGAGACACTTATTAGACCTTAGCTGGAATAATGTGTACCGTTCTGGGCACCGTACTAAAGGAAGGATGTCAACACATTGGAGAGACTGCATAAGATGTTTCATAAATGTTTCCAGGGATAAGCAACATCAATCATGAGAACAGACTGCAGTGGGGGACTGTTCTCCTTGGATAGGAGACAGCTCAGATGAGATTTGATAAACATTTTCAAAATCATAAAGGGATATGAAGAGTAGACAGGAAGAAACGGTTCCTGCTTGTGAAAACTTGAAGAACAGGAGGGCACAAAATTAGAATAATGTACAAATGAAAAGAACGTGATGTGAGAAAACCTTTTTCACACACAGTGTTTCAGGGCTGGAATTTACGCCCTGGAAATGTGGTGCAGGTACATTTAATCGAGGCATTCAAGAGGGCAGTGGATGATTATTTAAACAGAAACAATATGCAAGGGCATAGGGAAAAGGCAGGAGACTGACACCACGTTGTGATGCTCAGTTGGTCAGCCAGTGGAGTCAGGATGGGTCGAATGGCCTCTTTCTGCACTGTAACAATTCTGTGGCAGATCAGATTCCAGCAGTAACCAAAGAGCTGTCCCTCGCCTGAAGGTAGAAGCATAGGTCCATCTCAGTCCTAAATGATTGAGAAATATAGAAATGAAACTCCTGGAAGATTGGATGATGTTAGATACAGGAAGTCAGTTGTAGTGCTGTACTGTGAAAGCTGTTGGCTAGAAGGGTGTAACATAATGATACAGTATAGTATGTGTAAAGTGTTATTACACAGAGACAGATCAAATCAAATCAGCCCTTCTCCCTCTGTATTCATAACACAGCAAAAATAAAATTTTCAAAGACCCTTAAAAGTGACCCCAGTAATTCCTAATCATATTTTTTATAATACCAATCCCAGAAATTTGTGAATAATCAATTCAAGGCACCGGATCTGTAGCTTAAACAAAAGATGTATCAATTAATTAACAATACAGTAACTTTAGCAGAGCAAAATTAAACAACAAAGTAATCTAATTGATTTGAATACCATAACCTTTTTTGTCAGCCCTGTTCATACAAAAGACAGACAACAGATACAGTTAAAGTATAAATAAAATAAATAATTGGCCCAAAACTGGTCAGATTATTAAAGCAGTTTTTACAATGTGTTTTTCCACAGGCAAAAATGATTGCTACTTGGTTGATTTTCTGAAGATGTTAATCAAGGCCACCTTTCCAGTTCATGCTGAGGAAGTCAGTGACACTTATAACCTAGTTTCTATTCTCTGAACTTCCAATCACTGATAGTGGGAGATTAGCTAGTGAGCTTTCAAGTTTTTAATGCTATACCATCAACAGCCAAACTTCTCTCAGAAACACAGTTCAAAAAGCACTTCACAGCTCTGGCTCCTCCTTCGCTTTAACCTTCATCTTCCCTTGCAGGCTTACTGGCACCAGCTCCCAGGTACTGACCTTGTTAATGGCCACCTGGTCAGACGTACTCATCTCCCCAGTGTCAAAGCATCCATGGAATCCTTTCGATCAAGAACCAAGCTGCAAATAACTTTGAGGCCTGGTCTCACAACAAATAATAGTTTATTTGTTTTTTTTTAAAAATACAAGCTGCTGCCACAGTCCAAAGGTCATTTTTAGCTCAGTTTCCAGTTTATAGCTCCAAACCAAAATTGTTTAAAGAATGAAATAAAAATAACGAAAAGTCAGCGATGATTCTATTAACAGTCATACGGAGAAATATCATTCCTGCCAGCGTAACCACATTGAGTAAAAAGTGAGGTCTGCAGATGCTGGAGATCAGAGCTGAAAATGTGTTGCTTGTTAAAGCGCAGCAGGTCAGGCAGCATCCAAGGAACAGGAAATTCGACGTATCGGGCATAAGCCCTTCATCAGGAATCAGGAATCCTGATGAAGGGCTTATGCCCGAAACATCGAATTTCCTGTTCTTTGGATGCTGCCTGACCTGCTGCGCTTTAACCAGCAACACATTTTCAGCGTAACCACATTATCACACTGATCACAAACTGCTCCCTGTTACTCAGCAGGGTAAGAATCACTCACTTCTGTCTATTGAGCATGTAGCTTACTCACTGTGTAGCTACACAGTTCCTGTATATGAAGCAGGGTAACAATCACTCACTGTAAGCTTACAGATCCTGTTTATTTGTCAGGCTAAGTTATTTTTAAACCTTTAGTGCCATTAATGAGCCTTCATTGATTGTATTTCAAATTATTTAAACTTCTCTGATGTCATCTGTAAAATAATAGCAGAACATACAATTGATTTTCATATTTCTGACTGCACTACATCAAACATTTATTTCGATTTTGTTTGTTTCCTTTGGAGGATCTCAGTAACATGGGCAGTGGGCCAGAATTTGCTCTGCTGAATACCAAGTAATGGGTAACAGATTCTGCAGCTGTGGAACACTGTAGAGAAACTGCTGTCAAACATGAATTTATTTGTCCATGTTTTTGTTTTCATCCTGTTTTGGTAAAACATATTATATCTTACTCAGAGGTAAGTTCCAACAGGCATTCCTTTTTTTAATAGGTTATTTGACATGCTAGCCAGCTCTTTACATCACACAGTGCATTGCATGAATATTCACTGACACAGACTCAGTGCTCAACCGAGGACACTCATCTATTTCGTGCCACTGGCTTGTTCCCTGCATGCTATCCTGGCATATTTTCTCTTGAACTGATTGTCCAGCCCTCTCCTGTAGGCCTGTTGGTCTCCATGCCTGTGCACAGTTTCCTGGATATGATGGGTGTTCCATTTAGATAAATGATTATTCAAAGTGACTGCCAATAAGTCCCTGTCAATTTATTTAGCAGTAGAAGAAAGGAGCAAGTTTAACATATGTAGCCGCCAAAGTCATATTGCAGTGTTATCGAGTCTCCTCAGATTGTTTTGTTACACGCCTTACTGTGCTCCATACTGCAGTGTTAACCAATGCCCTTAGGCTGGCAAGAAATGATGCATTCCATCAGTCACATATTTTGACTTTATTTACTCTCTTTCAATTTCTTTTCTTAGATTGGGTCTATCCTGTGACCCACTTTCCTCGAGTATGTTTTTCAGACTGACAGAACTAGACCCTCTGCATATTTTGTTTATTTATGTGTTTTTATATTTTCTCCTTACTCCTAATGTGGGAACCAACAGGTTTCTATAGCAGAAAGGACATAGTGCAGGATCCAGCCATTCTGTCCCACATGCTCATTCTGACTCAGTGAAAGACTATCCATTAGTGCCATTCTCCTCCAGTGCCCTGCTCCTTTCCCACAACCTGGCTAACTTTCATTTTTATGCATTCATTCAACTTGCTTGTGACAGGCACTGCATTCCTGATCACAACTCACTGCGGAGAATAAGTCTCATTTTGCTTCTTGTCATATGCTAATTATTTTAAGTTTGTTGTCATCTAGTCACTAACCAGCCTGCCCATGGAAACAGTCTCAAAGATACCCAATACTCACATGCATCCATTTTAAGTGACCAATGAGTCATGTTGCACAGAGGGTCATGGTGGGAGAGAGAATTAGGGACATGAAATTCTCAGTTCCAACAGAAAAATCAGAAGCACAAAGATTGTGTGATCTCCTTCCTCCATATCTACACTAAGTCTAGTGTTTGTTTGAAAGGTAATACTGTAATTGAAATAGCTGGCATGCTAGATTACTATTAACCAGGATACGGTGACAGGATCAATGACTGAGAGACACCACTGAAGAGGGCACTCGCTGAGGTAAGATGTACAAACATACAAATTAGGAGAAGTGAAACCTTTCAGTACTTTAATCCTGCTGCACAATTCAATTAAAATGGACCAGTGTGTTTTGATTTGCACATTCCCACCCCCACCTTTGCCCCCACCGCTTTGGATTCTCCAACCTAACAAGAACCTATGCACTTCCGTCTTAAACGACCCCAGCACAACCACTTTCATGGAACAGTGTTCCAAAGTTGCTCAACTCTCTCTACTAAAAGGAAGATCTTAATTTTTAAAATAGTGTCCCCGACCTCTGGACTGATCTACGAGAGGAAAATCCTTTCTATGACTATCTTATCGAGACCATTCAGGATCTTATATACTTCAAACAAATTACCCCTCACTCTTCTAAAGTCCAGTGCAACAAAGTGCAGTCTATCCAAACCGTCAGAAGACATTCCAAGTATTATAAAAATGGTTGTAGAAGGCACTGACTGGGGGGCATAGTGAGAGAGGGTAGTGATTGGGAGGAATAATAAGTGGGGGATGATCAGGGGAACGGTTGGAGAAGGCTGTTCTTGTTTGCTCGTGGAGTTTGAGTTTTGATGATGGCTAATGCACATTGTCAGCTGGCAGGTAGAAAGTAGCGCTGAGCCACTGTTATGACCCATTACAGTCAGTTCAGTGAAGATGTCCCACATGGCAATGGTACAGCTGGGCCAGGATGGAACAAGTGCAATCGTGGAAAGCTCTGAGGGTGGAGAAGTTACAGATATTGAACATAGAGTCATAGAGATGCACAACATGGAAACAGACGCTTAGGTCCAACCTGTCTATGCCGACCAGATATCCCAACCCAATCTAGTCCCACCTGCCAGCACCAGGCCCATATCCCTCCAAACCCTTACTATTCATATAGCCATCCAAATGCCTCTTAAATGTTGCAATTGTACCGGCCTCCACCACTTCCTGGGGCTGAGGCAGAGTTCAATTCAAACATGAAGATGAGAATTTTAAAAGTGCAAGTGCAGGTGGACCAGGAGACAGCTATATTTTAGCAAACCCAGTGGAATAGGTCAATCTGACTCAGAATCAGTCGGGTTGTGGACACATACTTTGTACAAGGTTGAAGACAGATTAGAATAATCTAGTCGATAAATGAGTGTGTGTAAAATGCTGGTGCAATTAGCAACTTTAGGCTGATTACCTGCTGTTGTTCTTGACTGTAGTTATGTCTCAGTACAGTTTACAGACAAGCTGCTACTGCAGAGTTACTGGCTAAGGACTGTGTAAAATGGCAGCTGTAGCCCTTCTGCTGTCCTTAATCTAGAACCTGCTTCATTGAGATAGTCTGAGTAAATGAGCTATCTACTCTGAGCTGTATAATACTTCCCAAAGGAGGATGGGAGCCCAGGAATTTTGGGTCACCAACCAGGTTGTTTCTGAGCTTACCGGGTGAAATGAACCCTACTGTCAATCTCAGAATCAGAAATAGCTCTTAGGGTTGAAGTAATCAAAGGATATATGGAGAAATTGGGAGCAGGGTTTGATTTGGATGGTTAGCTATGATCGTAATGAATGGAGGTTCAGGCTCAAAGGGTTGAATGGCCTTCTTCTGCTCCTACTTTCAATGTTGCCAGCTGAGCAGAGCAACAGTAGCCCGTTGACACTGTGTTCAGAACATAGACAGAAGGGACATTTTCTCCTCTTCTCTTATGGATGAGGTTTAAACACAGAGTGAGCTAAATAAGATATCAGTGGATCAGTCTCCCTTTGGCTGATTTTGCCCTCAGACTCTCCCTGGGGGCAGCTCCTTTTCGATATGGTTCAGAGTTCCATTCACCAATATCTTCCATTGGAACAAAATGCCATTAGCTCCTGAAATAATGCAAGATGACCAACAACTTAATTTGGAACTGTGAAAGACTGGCCCAGCTTCTTGTGGCTTCCTGACTGATTGTTCTGTTAGTTATTCCAGCAGGAGCTCCCTCCTCCAAAATTTTGGTGGCTTCAAACAATCAGGAGTGTATCCCCCATGACTTGTGCTGTCAGTCTGAGTTGGTGTGGTGTCACCACATTGCATTGCTGGTCTCCACTACCACCGCTGTTAAAATTCACATCCATGGCCCTGTTACCTCCAGACCTGATGAGCTTGGTGGATGGAGGACTGAGTGGGAGGGATTCATGGGAGAATGGGAGAATGGAGTTGGGGTTGGGGGAAGCACCAAGCCTGGAGTGGGGGCTGAGGGAGACTGGAGTGTGGAGTGGGGGTTGGGGGTGAGACTGGAGTGGGGGCTGAGGGAGAATGCAGTGGGGGGTTGGGGGAGAATGGAGGGTGGGTTGGAGGTGAGACTGGAGTAGGGGCTGAGGGAGAATGGAGGGTGGAGTGGGGGATGGGGGTGAGACTGGAGTGGGGGCTGAGGGAGAATGGAGGGTGGAGTGGGGGATGGGGGTGAGACTGGAGTAGGGGCTGAGGGAGAATGGAGTGTAGAGTGGGGATGGGGGAGAATGGAGGGTGGAATGGGGGATGGAGGAGACACTGTGGTGTAATGTGGGATGCATTTATAGCTGAATTAATACATTACATGCTGTGCTGCTCTGACTGAAGATACTTGCCAGGCATGCAATAATTTGCCATCCTGGTCACTTAGATGGTGCTGCAGCCCAGAAAATTTTAAAAATACATTCGGGGCTACAGCCAACCACTTTGTTGTGGGTCTAGAGTCATCTATAAGCCAGACCAGTTAAAGATGGCAGATTCCCTTCCCTGAAGGACATCAGAGAGCCAAATGGATTAATTGATATAGTAATGGTTTCATAGTCATTATCCGACTCTTATTTCCAGATCTGCCCTGATGGGATTTGAACCCAGGTCCCCAAGCTATGCCTACGTGAGACTGAGGACTGATACAAGGTGGAGGAAGATTTTGGCCCCAGAGGCATTCACCCGAGTCCAGTTTCTTCACACAGTTGGTGGGACTGTAATGATCAAGCAGCTGGGACACAGCTAGGCTGCAGTGGAGTTAAAAGCTGCTGAGTCAGTAGCTGCAAAGTGTGTGGGAAGTACTGTGTGCCTGCATTGTCAATTATTCATTCTGATGCAATTCCCTCAGCACAGGTTCTGTGCAGTTTCCATGCCTGGATCTGCACTATCACTTTCAGTCAATCCCTGGCAAGGTGACTCTCTTCACCTCTGCATAAAAGTAGTTTGTGTTTTAAAATCAAACTCCAGATTTGTCTGAAGGGCTAGGCACAGAGTGCAATACATTAGAATGGCTGAAACCAGTAGTCAGGCAACTCCAGGAAAAATGGGCTGACAACGGAGGAGATTTGTATTTAAAAAAGCTGCACCAAGAACTGGAAAGCACTCTGATAAACTCACTGCATCAGATACTGATTCACCCTGTGACACCACCACTACCCCGATCAGATCCCGAGACACCCTGTGACACCACCACTACCCCGATCAGATCCCGAGACACCCTGTGACACCACCACTACCCCGATCAGATACTGATTCACCCTGTGACACCACCACTACCCCGATCAGATCCCGAGACACCCTGTGACACCACCACTACCCCGATCAGATCCCGAGACACCCTGTGACACCACCACTACCCCGATCAGATCCCGAGACACCCTGTGACACCACCACTACCCCGATCAGATCCCGAGACACCCTGTGACACCACCACTACCCCGATCAGATCCCGAGACACCCTGTGACACCACCACTACCCCGATCAGATCCCGAGACACCCTGTGACACCACCACTACCCTGATCAGATCCCGAGACACCCTGTGACACCACCACTACCCCGATCAGATCCCGAGACACCCTGTGACACCACCACTACCCCGATCAGATCCCGAGACACCCTGTGACACCACCACTACCCCGATCAGATACTGATTCACCCTGTGACACCACCACTACCCCGATCAGATCCCGAGACACCCTGTGACACCACCACTACCCCGATCAGATCCCGAGACACCCTGTGACACCACCACTACCCCGATCAGATCCCGAGACACCCTGTGACACCACCACTACCCCGATCAGATCCCGAGACACCCTGTGACACCACCACTACCCCGATCAGATACTGATTCACCCTGTGACACCACCACTACCCCGATCAGATCCCGAGACACCCTGTGACACCACCACTACCCCGATCAGATCCCGAGACACCCTGTGACACCACCACTACCCCGATCAGATCCCGAGACACCCTGTGACACCACCACTACCCCGATCAGATCCCGAGACACCCTGTGACACCACCACTACCCCGATCAGATACTGATTCACCCTGTGACACCACCACTACCCCGATCAGATCCCGAGACACCCTGTGACACCACCACTACCCTGATCAGATCCCGAGACACCCTGTGACACAACCACTACCCCGATCAGATCCCGAGACACCCTGTGACACCACCACTACCCCGATCAGATCCCGAGACACCCTGTGACACCACCACTACCCCGATCAGATACTGATTCACCCTGTGACACCACCACTACCCTGATCAGATCCCGAGACACCCTGTGACACCACCACTACCCCGATCAGATCCCGAGACACCCTGTCACACCACCACTACCCCGATCAGATCCCGAGACACCCTGTCACACCACCACTACCCCGATCAGATCCCGAGACACCCTGTCACACCACCACTACCCCGATGAGATACTGAGACTCCCTGTGACACCACCACTACCCCGATGAGATACTGAGACTCCCTGTGACACCACCACTACCCGGATCAGATGAGAACACCGATGCCCCACAGGAGATACTGGACACCCTGTGTTGCGAGACAGCGTATCAATACTGTCACTTTAAGAGGTTATTTTGTCCTGGTTTTGATTTTGTAGAGAGTTTGAAAGACAGAGGTACCAAGCTGACTACCAGACCACTTGCATGAATAATTTGAGGCACCTTGGTTTATTTTGCATTTAAAACAGCCCAAATAGGTGTGGCCAGTTCTCACAGATCAGGATTTTAGATTAGATTAGATTACGTACAGTGTGGAAACAGGCCCTTCGGCCCAACAAGTCCACACCGACCCGCCGAAGCGCAACACACCCAGACCCATTCCCTTACACATACCCCTCCATCTACCGCAATGGGCAATTTAGCATGGCCAGTTCACCTGACCTGCACATTTTTGGACTGTGGGAGGAAACCGGAGCACCTGGAGGAAACGCACGCAGACACAGGGAGAATGTGCAAACTCCACACAGTTAGTCTCCTGAGGCAGGAATTGAACTCGGGTCTCTGGCTAACAACTGTGCCACCGTGCCGCCCACTAAGTAACGTAAGTAAAGTAATTTCTGAGTAACGTAAGAAGAGTGGGGTCTCAAAAGAGCTGGAACCTTCAGTAAATGTCTCGTAGCTGCTAATTTCTCTGAATTTTCTCTTTATTTTCGTTCCTCCTGGATTGGAGAACTGTATGTGAGAAGCTGTATCTGAATTTGCTTTTTTGCCAAGGGGCGTATTTATGGGATGCTGGAACAGTTAATTCTAATAGGTACATTATCAATTATTCCATTAAGTTTTCCAACAGTCAAGTTGTTCTGGCTTCCTTTCTTGCATTTGTGTTTTAAGGCTGCGGGAAGCCTGTAGCCTTTTTCCTGTCTGGGAGTAGTGGGAGACAGGGTGGAGGTGACGTGGAGACCAGGAGGATGCCGGGAAGGTAAGGGCCCAGTATATATTTGGGCAGCGGCTAAACCCGAGATACTACACGTGTAGTATCTCCCTCCCTGCTCCAACCAGAAGAAAAAGACTCTGTAAGGTAAGGTTTTTTATTTTTCTCTTTCTTTTCTTTCATATATTTAAGTACATTGTTTGGTTTAATTAGTTGATATAAAGCGAAGGCTTACAATGGCAGGGGACGTCAGACTGGTGGCATGTGTCTCTTGCTTGAAGTGGGAGCTCAGGGATGCGGCTGACATCCCTGATTCTTATACTAGCAAGATGTCTGTCCAGCTGCAACTCTTGTTTGACCGCATGACGGCTCTGGAGCTGCGGATGGACTCACTGTGGAGCATCCGCGATGCTGAGGAGGTCGTGGATAGCACGTTTAGTGAACTGGTTACACTGCAGGTTAGAATTGCTGAAGGAGATAGTGACCAAAAGGCAGAAAAAGAGAGGGAAGGCAGTGCAGGTGTCCCCTGCGGTCATCTCCCTCCAAAACAGGTATACCATTTTGGATATTGTTGGGGCAGATGGCTCACCAGGGATGGGCAGCAGTTGCTAAGATCATAGCACCATGGCGGGCACTGCTTTTCAGAAGGGTGGGAAAAAGACTTGTAGGGCCATAGTCATAGGGGATTCTATTGTAAGGGGAGTAGGTCGGCTGTTCTGTGGCCAATAACGGGACTCCCAGATGATATGTTGCCTCCCAGGTGCTCGGGTCAGGAATGTCACAGATCGGCTGCAGACCATTCTAAAAGGGGAGGGTGGCCAGTTGTCTTGGTGCATATAGGCACCAGCGATATAAGTAAGAAATGAGATGAGGTCCTGAAAGCAGAAATCAGGGAGCTGGGAGGGAAGTTAAAAAGGAGGACCTCAAAAGGTGGTGATGTCTGGATTACTACCAGTGCCACATGCTAGCCAGCGTAGAAATGAAAAATAGGCAGGATAAACACGTGGCTCGAAAGATGGTGTAGGAGGGAGGGGTTCAGATTTGTTGGACATTGGGATCAGTTCTGGAGAAGGTGGGACTACTACAAAATGGATGGACTATACCTGAACCAGACTGGAACTAATGTCTTTGGGGAGTTTTTGCTACTGCTGTTGGGGAGGTTTTAAACTAGTGTAGGAGGGGGCTGGGAACTAGATGAGAAGACAAGTAGTCAGTGAGGTGGAAACTGGAGACTGTAAGGATCATGAAGATAGCATTAATAAGGGGAAGAGTAGGCAGAGAGTAGATGAACGCAAAAAAACTGGTGGGTTGAAGTGAATATATTTTAATGCAAGGAGTGCAGTGGGTAAGGCTTAGGGCCTGAATTGGTGCCTAGGGGCATGACGTTATTGCAATCACAGAGACTTGGTTGAAGGAAGAGCATGATTGGCAACTAAATGTTCCAGGACATAGATGCTTCAGACAGGACAGGGAGGGAAGTAAAAAAAGGGGGGCGGGGGGGGGGGCGGAGTTGCATTACTGGTCAGAGATGATATCACGGCTGTGCTAAAGGAGGACACTATGGAAGGCTTGAGTACTGAGGCATTATGGGTGGAGCTGAGAAGTAAGAAGGGTGCAGTTACATTGTTGGGGCTGTATTACAGGCCTCCCAACAGTGAGCGTGAGGTAGAACAACAAATAGGTAAACAGATTATGGAAAGATGTAGAGGCAATAGTGTAGTGGTGATGGGAGATTTTAATTTTCCCAACATTGACTGGGATATACTTAGTGTCAGAGGTCTGGAAGGGGTAGAATTTGTAAGAAGCATCCATGAGAGTTTTCTAGAGCAGTATGTCAATAGCCCGACAAGGGAAGGTGTCATATTGGACCTGGTGTTGGGGAATGAGCCAGGCCAGGTGGTAGAAGTTGCAGTGGGGAATTTCTTTGGGAACAGTGACCACATTTTTGTAAGTTTTAGAATACTTGTAGACAAAGATGAGAGTGGTCCTAAGGAACGAGTACTAAACGGGGCCAAGGCCAATTATATCAAAATTAGGCAGGAGCTGGGAAATGTGGATTGGGGGCAGCTATTTGAAGGAAAGTCCGAATTTGATATGTGGAAGGCTTTCAAAGATAGGTTAAAGATAGTGCAGGATAGGCATGTCCCGTTGAAAGTAAAAGACAGGAACGGCAAGATTTATGAACCATGGATGACAGGAGAAATCGTATGACTAGCCAAGAGGAAAAGGGCAGTGTACATAAGGTCCAGGCAGCTAAGGACAGAATGCGCCCTGGAGGAATATCGGAAGAGTAGGACCAGTCTAAAGCGAGGAATAATGCGGGCTAAAAGAGGTCATGAAATAGCTTTAGGGAGCAGAATTAAGGAGAATCCCAAAGCCTTTTATTTTTATGTAAGAAGCAAGTGGGTAACTAGAGAAAGGATTGGTCCACTAAAGGATAAGGAAGGAAGGCTGTGTGTCGAACCTGAGAGAATGGGTGAGATTCTAAATGATTACTTTGCATCAGTGTTCACTGAGGAGAGGGACATGATGAATGTTGAGATTAGAGACAGAAGTTTGATTAGTCTGGATCACCTTGACATGAGTCAGGAAGATGTGTTGGGTAGGCCAGAGTTTATGAAGGTGGACAAATCCCCAGGACCGAATGGGATCTAACCCAGGTTGCTGAGGGAGGCAAGAGAGGAAATAGCTAGGGCCATGACAGATATCTTTGTAGCATCCTTAAACATAGGTGAGATGCTGGAGGACTGGAGGGTTGCTCATGTTGTCCACCTGTACAAGAAGAGTCAGTGGTGGGAAAGTTGCTGGAGAAGGTATAGAGGGATAAAATCTATTTCTATTTGGAAAAGAATAGGCTCATCAGTGATAGGCAACAAAGAATAGGGGAGATCATGCCTTACCAATTTAATAGAGTTCTTTGAGGAAGTGACCAAGTTGATAGATGAAGGAAGGGCTGTAGATGTCATATACATGGATTTTAGTAAGACATTTGATAAGGTTCCCCATGGTAAACTAATGGAGAAAGTGAAGTCACATGGTGTGCAGAGTGTTCTAGCTGGCTGGATAAAGGACTGGTTGAGCAACATGAGACAGAGAGTAGTAGTTGAAGGGAGTTTCTCGAAATGGAGAAAGGTGACCAATGGAGTTCCACAGGGATCAGTGCTTGGGCCACTGTTGTTTGTGATATACATAAATGATCTGGAAGGAGGCACTGTTGGTATTATCAGATGACACGAAGATTGGCAGAGTAGCAGAAAGCATAGGGGAATACAGGAGAATATAGGTAAACTGGAGAGTTAGGCGAAAAAGTGGCAGATGGAGTTCAATCCAGACAAGTGTGAGATGATGCATTTAGGCAAGTCTAATTCTAGAGCGAATTATACAATGAATGGAAGAGCCTTGGGAAAAGTTGATGAGCAGAGAGATCTGAGAGTGCAGGTCCATTGTACCCTGAAGGTTGCTGCACAGGTGGATAGAGTGGTCAAGAAGGCATATGGTATGCTTGCCTTCAACAGATGGGGTATTGAGTAGAAGAGCTGACAGGTCATGTTAAAATTGTACATGATATTGGTTTAACCACATTTAGAATACTGTGTACAGTTCTGGTCACCATATTACCAAAAGGAGTGGACACTTTGGAGAGAGTACAGAGAAGGTTTACGAGGATATTGCCAGGTATGGAAGGTGCTAGCTATGAAGAGAGATTGAGTAGGTTAGGTTTATTTTCATTATAAAAGGTAAATTGAGGGGGGACCTGATTGAGGTTTACAAAATCATGAAACGTATGATTAGATAGAGATAAGCTTTTTCCCAGGGTGAAGGATTCAATAACGAGAACCATGGTTTCAAGGTGAGAGGTGGAAAGTTGAAGGGGGGCACATATGGGAAGTACTTTACACAGAGGGAGGTGAGCGTCTGGAATGCATTACCAACAAAGGTAATAGAGGCAGGCACGGTAGATTCACTTAAGAAATGTCTGGACAGATGCAGGACTAGATGGGGAGCAGAGGGATACAGATGCCTAGGAAGTGGGCGACAGGTTTAGACAGTGGATTTGGATCGGCTCAGGCTTGGAGGGCCGAAGGGCCTGTTGCTGGGCTGTAAATTTTCTTTGTTCTTTTTAACAATAGTGCTTAAATTAATTGTGTTTTGCCTAATGTTGAGTAGTTTGACCTGTCACATTGTATCTGCAACACAGCATTTCATGTCTTCTTTTAAAATCAGAAAAAGTTAGGGTCTCGGCTACCTTCATAAAAGATTCACTCTGCAATTCTCCACAGCAGATATTGATTCACCTTGTGATATCCCACAGCAGATACTGAGACACCCTGTTACTGTATACCCAAGTCCAGATACTGATTCACCTTCACAGTGCTGCCTTTGAATATCGTTTATGATATGAACTATGTATCAGACTTGTTGCTCTCTCTCTCCTCCACCTAAAAATCCAGTTTAAAAA
The DNA here is from genome assembly GCF_020745735.1 of Hemiscyllium ocellatum. Classification (NCBI taxonomy): domain Eukaryota; kingdom Metazoa; phylum Chordata; class Chondrichthyes; order Orectolobiformes; family Hemiscylliidae; genus Hemiscyllium; species Hemiscyllium ocellatum. Next base: position 70,931,188 of record NC_083414.1, read on the forward strand.
GACTTGTATTTATTTAGCCCCTTGCATAACTTTAGTTGAAAAATGCGGCATTGGAAAAGCACAGCAAGTCATGCAGCATCCGAGGAGCAGGAGAGTCAACATTTTGGCCTTTCATTAATTGGGAGTGAGGCTGGGGTGGCGGGGAGGGGTAGCTGGGAAGGTGATAGGTAGATGGGGGTGATTGTATTAGGTCGGTGGGGAGGGTGGAGTGGATAGGTGGGAAGGACTATGGGACAGGTCAAGAGGGCAGTGCTGACTTGGAGGGTTGGATCTGCCTATCACCCTCCTAGCTACCTCCCCCGCAGCCCCACCCCCACCTTCCTATTTACCTCTCAGCCCCTACCCCACCCCACCCCTCACATTTTGGCTTATGCCCAAAACGCCGACTCTCCTGCTCCTTGGATGCTGCCAGAGCTGCTGTGCTTTTCCAGTGCTACACTTTTTGACTAACTCTCCAGCCTCACTTTCTCCTTTCGTAACTTCAGTTGATTCCATGTGCCTCATTGTGAATACATCACTTTTGAAGTCTGATAGTTGTTTCATCGTTTCTTCCACTGGGATGAAATCCTTAAGAGTCCAGGTAAAGTAGTTTTGATCTCTGGGAGTGGCTAATTTCTGGGGGTTCCACTATCTATTACATTCTTAATGGAGTGTCTGTATTTTCAAGTGTTCACACTTCTTCAGACTTGACATACTCCATGTACCTAGAACACAGCAAACACTGGGACAATGCTCCCAAGCTCTGGTGACAGTGATAGCAAGCTGTCGGAGAGGCTTCACACTACTGCTTCCCCTACAACAGGGGTACATACAGGTAGCTCTGTAGTACTCACCAGTGCAGTAGCTGCTGCCTGCTTGGATTCCCGCGTCAAATGGGAGAGAACACTTTCAACTTTCCCCAGCTCTTCCAAGCTGATATAATCTGGGTCTGTACAAGAAAAAAAATGCAGGGACATTCAATTATACATATACCCTTAAATAAACCAGCTGTAAGGCAACTTAACAAGAGAAACTTCGAAAATTTGCGGATGATACGAAAGTTGGTGGAGTTGTTGACAGTGAGGAAGGATGTGGCAGGTTACAGCGGGATATAGATAAGCTGCAGAGCTGGGCAGAAAGGTGGTAAATGGAGTTCAATGTAGGTAAGTGTGAAGTGATTCACTTTGGAAAGAGTAACAAGAAGATGGGATACTGGGCTAATGGTCGGATACTTGGTAGTGTGGATGAGCAGAGGGATCTTGGTGTCCATCAGATCTCTTAAAGTTGCCACCCAGGTAAATAGTGCTGTGAAGAAGGCATATGGCGTACTGGCTTTTATTGATAGACGAACTGAGTTCCAGAGTCCTGAGGTCATATTGCAGTTGTATAAGACTCTGGTGCGTCCTCATCTGGAGTATTGTGTGCAGTTTTGGTTGCCATACTATAGGAAGGATGTGGAGGTATTGGAATGGGTGCAGAGGAGGTTTACCAGGATGTTGCCTGGTATGGTTGGAAGATCGTATGAGGAAAGGCTGAGACACTTGGGGCTGTTTTCATTGGAGAAAAGAAGGTTTAAGGGTGACTTGATAGAGGTGTACATGATTAGAGGTTTAGATAGGGTTGACCATGAGAACTTTTTTCCATGTATGGAGTCAGCTATTACGAGGGGCCATAGCTTTAAATTAAGGGGTGGTAGGTATAGACAGATGTTAGGGGTAGATTCTTTACTCAGCGAGTTGTGAGTTCATGGCATACCCTGCCAGTAGCAGTGGTGGACTCACCCTCTTTATGGGCATTTAAACGGGCATTGGATAGACATATGGAGGATAGTGGGCTAGTGTAGGTTAGGTGGGCTTGGATCGGCACAACATCGAGGGCCAAAGGACCTATACTGTATTTTTCTATTTTCTATGTCCTATAAAATAGCTTGAACCTTCCAAAATTCTTATTTTCAGGTGGTTTCCGTGGCTGACCATCAACAGTTCTGGTAATGGATAGGATGATGGATGGGACAGAAGGGGTAATGGACAGTGTGGTCTGGCACAGAACATGTAATGGACAGGGTGAGATCTGACACACTGGGTAATGGACAGGATGAGGTCTAGCACAGAGTGCATAGTGGACAGTGTGTTGTGACTGAGTTTTATGGTCAGAGTGATGTCTGGGACAGAATGAGTTATGGACAGTGAAGCAATGGCTAATATGAGGAGAAAGTAACAAAGGTGCTTTTTATATATCACCTTTCAGAGCTTAAAGTTATCTCAAGGAGCTTCAGGGTCAGTGAATTATCATCCTGCGATAGGAAACCTGGCCTCATATCAGTGTTCAGCAAGATCCCAAAATTGGATAAAGACCAGATCAACAATCATATTAGCTGAGGGATTAATGAGATGTCTGTGATACTGGAGGAACTCATCTGCTATTTCTTTTTCATCCATTCAACAATGTAGACAGGGCCTCAGCTTAATTTCTCAACCAGATATAGCACCTCCAATGAGGCAACGTTCCCTCAACAATTACAAAATGTTTCAGCCTTAATGACATATGAGAGTGTTTGGTGTGGAGCATGGACTCAGGCAAGAATGCTACCACTAAGTCCAGGTTGACAGAAACAGTATTTGAGGAACATCGTCACTCCTGAAGAGTTTCTGCAGCAAATGAGCTGAGAAGTTCCGATGAGGAACTGGAGACCTGAAATCTGCTGAAAATGTGTTGCTGGAAAAGCGCAGCAGGTCAGGCAGCATCCAAGGAACAGGAAATTCGACGTTTTGGGCATAAGCCCTTCATCAGGAATCAAATCAGGAGACTTGAAATACTAACTGTATTTCCCTCTCTACAGACACTGCCAGACCTGCTGGGTTCCTCCAGCGGTTTCTATTTGATTTCAGGTCTTCAGCATCCTCAGTATGTTGCTTTTACATTGAAAGTAGACTGATTTACTGGGCTGAGCTTCAGATGAACTAGATCTTGTCCTGAATTACATAATTGCACAGACAATCCTGAAATAGTAGTTGGTAAGCAGGAAATCCCTGACTGTCCCTCTTCCTATAGCTGGGGACTGAGTAAGTGCTAGCATCCTCCCACTTCAATGAAGGTGCTCAGCACAGATCTGAAATTTATCCTGTGAACGTTCCTGTTTTGCACTCTTTAGCAATGCACTAATAAGACACTTCCTCACTGCTCGGTAACTGGCAATTAGTGTAGCGAAACACCACCTCAGATCAACTCCCCTGATCAGCAATCTCACAACAGCACACTCCCACAATTTCATTTTTAGTTTGCATTCTATGCAAGCTGCTGAGCAACTGCAATAAGATTCAAAAGTCAACTCAGCTAAGAATTGCAAAATTCTCCCATGAATTGAGACACAGAGGGCTGATGTCAAAGGATATTAATGATAAGTTGCCTGCTGCTGTGAACTCTCCCTGATATATTTCCCTTTTTCCAAGTCTACTTTGTTCTATGTGAATGTATTCTTTAATAAATATTATGGGTTAGAGATTGGAAATCCTATAGCAAGTGATTCAACTCCTAACTCCCCAGAGCGTGCCCACCATCTGCCAGGCATAAGTCAGGAGTGTGATGGATTACTCTCCATTGATCTGGATGAGTGCAGCCCCAACAACACAAGCAGCTTGACACTATCCAGAACAAAATAGTCTGCTTGATTGATACTTGCAAATGTAAACATTCACTCCCTCCAGCATTGTGCACAATAAACAGCAGTGTGTACTGTCCACAACAACCCATCAAGGTTCCTTTGACAGCACCTTCCAAATCTGGGACCTCGACAGTCTAGAAAGTCAAAGGCAGTGGATACATGGGAGCATCACTACTTGCAGATTCCCCACCAAGCCACTCACCATCCTGACTTGGAACAATGCTGCCATTCCTTCACTGTCACTAGGTCAAAATCCCGGAACTCTCTTGTGAATAACATTATGGGTTGACCTTCTGCTATTCAAAAAGCAGCTCACCACCACCTTCTGAGGAGGGTTGGGAAATAAATGCTGGCCTATTTAGTGGGATCCACATCCCATGAACAATTTTTTAAAAATGAGTTGTATTGTCTTCTCCTGGCGTTCTGTGATCTCCCTTCCTTATCTTCCTGTCTTGATACTGGACACTCCCAAGCTTGTCTTTGTTCCCTTTTTCTTGTCAAACTGTAATCCTTGCCTTTTTTCATCTGATCGTGTCACCATCTCATCCCTTTACATTTTCTCCCTTTCTTTAGAAATAAGCTGTTCAATTGCTCATCTGCTCCTTCCTGTTGTGAGCATTCAATTCATTACGTTGTGTGCTTTTCTGTTCTATAATGATAACAATCATTGCCAATGGAATTGAGAGTGTGTCATAAACTGCTGAGGTAGCTAGGTTTCAAACTGCAGTGGGGAGATAATGGAGTCATACTGTTCTCATAATCACCTGGAAACTCCTGTAGTAGCAGGTCAGACCATTAAACAGTGGCAATGATGGAAATGCGGAGGGAAATGCAATTTCACAGAAAGATAACCTCTTGTACCCCCCCATAACAGGAGGATAGAAGGGAGAATTGAGGAGGTAAAATCCAAAATTTGTGAAATACATCCCCAGTCTGTTTGCCATTATCCTTTGATGGCAGGCAGTAAGACACAGTGTGCCATGTGCCTTGGAGAGGCAAGAATTCTCCTTAACATTTTGAAATTAGGCTGCTACAATGCAATTTCAATTTATATTGAATGGTTGCTGACCAGGTTTCAAAGAGCTCAGGAAACCCAAAAGGTTTCCTGGGCGAGACTCTCGGATGGTTTGTTGCCTCCCGGGTGCCAGGGTCCGAGACGTCTCGGACTGTGTCTTCAGAATCCTTAAGGGGGAGGGTGTGCAGCCAGAAGTCGTGGTGCACATTGGCACCAACGACATAGGTAGGAAGACGGGTGGGGGAGGTCATTCAGGAGCTCAGGGAGTTAGGCTGGAAGCTAAAAGCTAGGACGGACAGAATAATCATCTCTGGGTTGTTGCCGGTGCCACGTGACAGTGAGGCAAGGAATAGGGAGAGAGTGCAGTTGAACACGTGGCTGCAAGGATGGTGTAGGAGGGAGGGCTTCAGGTATTTGGACAATTTGGACTGCATTCTGGGGAAGGTGGGACCTGTACAAACAGGACGGTTGCACCTGAACCAGAAGGGAACCGATATCCTGGAAGGTATGCTTGCTAGCACTCTTTTGGGGGGGGGGGGGGGTTAAACTAATTTGGCAGGGGGATGGGATCCGGACTTGTAGCTCAGCAAGTAGGTTAGCTGTTTTTCAGGATGTCCAAGAATGTAGGGAGGCTGTGGAGAAGGTAGCATTGACAGGGAATACTTGCGGACACAGAGATGGGCGCAAGTGTGTATACTTCAACGCAAGAAGTATCAGAAATAAGGTGGGTGAACTTAAGGCGTGGATCGGTACTTGGGACTACGATGTTGTGGCCATCACGGAAACATGGATAGAAGAGGGACAGGAATGGTTGTTGGAGGTTCCTGGTTACAGATGTTTCAGTAAGATTATGGGGGGGTGGTAAAAAAGGAGGGGGTGTGGCGTTGCTAATTAGAAATGGTATAATGACTGCAGAAAGGCAGTTCGAGGGGGATCTGCCTTTGGAGGTAGTATGGGCTGAAGTCAGAAATAGGAAAGGAGCAGTCACCTTGTTGGGTGTTTACTATAGGGCCCCCAATAGCAGCAGAGATGTGGAGAAACAGACTGGGAAACAGATTTTGGAAAGGTGCAGAAGCCACAGGGTAGTAGTCATGGGCGATTTCAACTTCCCAAATATTGACTGGAAGCTCTTTAGATCAAGTAGATTGGATTGGGCGGTGTTTGTGCAGTGTGTCCAGGAAGCTTTTCTAACTCAGTATGTGGGTTGTCCGACCAGAGGGGAGGCCATATTGGATTTGGTACTCGGTAATGAACCGGGACAAGTGATGGGCTTGTTAGTGGGTGAGCATTTTGGTGATGGTGACCACAATTCTGTGACTTTCATCTTGGTTATGGAGAGAGATAGGTGTACGCAACAGGGTAGGTTTTACAATTGGGGGACGGGTAAATACGATGCTGCTAGACAGGATCTGAGGAGCATAAATTGGGAGCATAGGCTGTCAGGGAAAGATGTCGTTGAAATGTGGAACATTTTCAAGGAACAGATACTACGTATCCTTGATATGTATGTACCTGTCAGGCAGGAAAGAGATGGTCGTGTGAGGGAACCTTGGTTGACGAGGGAGGTTGAATGTCTTGTAAGGAGGAAGAAGGAGGCTTACATAAGGTTGATGAAACAAGGTTCAGACAGAGCGTTTGAGGGATACAGGATAGCCAGAAGGGACCTGAAGAAAGGGATTAGGAGAGCTAAGAGAGGGCATGAAAAATCTTTGGCGGGTAGGATCAAGGATAACCCCTTATGTAAGAAACACGAGAATGACGAGAACGAGGGTAGGTCCGATCAAGGACAGTAGTGGGAGACTGTGTATTGAATCGGAAGAGATAGGAGAGGTCTTGAATGAGTACTTTTCTTCAGTATTTACAAATGAGAGGGACCATATTGTTGAAAAGGAGAGTATGAAACGGACTGGTAAGCTAGAGGAGATACTTGTTAGGAAGGAAGATGTGTTGGGCATTTTGAGGATTGACAAGTTCCCTGGGCCTGACAGGATATATCCTAGGATTATGTGGGAAGAGAGGAAATTGCAGAACCGTTGGCAATGATCTCTTTGTCTTCACTGTCAACGGGGGTAGTGCCAGGGGACTGGAGAGTGGCGAATGTTGTGCCCCTGTTCAAAAAAGGGAATAGGTATAACCCTGGGAATTACAGGCCAGTTTGTCTTACTTTGGTGGTAGGCAAAGTAATGGAAAGGGTACTGAGGGACAGGATTTATGAGTATCTGGAAAGACACTGCTTGATTAGGGACAGCCAGCACAGATTTGTGAGGGGTAGGTCTTGCCTTACAAGTCTTATTGAATTCTTTGAGGAGGTGACCAAGCATGTGGATGAGGGTAGAGCAGTGGATGTAGTGTACATGGATTTTAGAAAGGCATTTGATAAGGTTCCCCATGGTAGGCTTATGCGGAAAGTCAGGATGCATGGGATAGTGGAAAATTTGGCCAGTTGGATAGAGAACTGGCTAACCGGTCGAAGTCAGAGAGTGGTGGTAAATGGTAAATATTCAGCCTGGAGCCCAGTTACAAGTGGAGTTCCGCAGGGATCAATTCTGGGTCCTCTGCTGTTTGTAATTTTTATTAATGACTTGGAAGACGGAGTCGAAGTGTGGGTCAGTAAATTTGAAGACGATACGAAGATTGGTGGAGTTGTGGATAGTGAGGAGGGCTGTTGTCGGCTGCAAAGGGACTTAGATATGATGCAGAGTTGGGCTGAGGAGTGGCAGGTGGAGTTCAACCCTGTCAAGCGTGAGGTTGTCCATTTTGGAAGGACAAATAAGAATGCGGAATACAGGGTTAACGGTAGGATTCTTAGTAAGGTGGAGGAGCAGAGGGATCTTGGGGTCTATGTTCATAGATCTTTGAAAGTTGCCACTCAGGTGGATAGAGCTTGTAAGAAGGCCTATGGTGTATCAGCGTTCATTAGCAGAGGGTTGAATTCAAGAGTCGTGAGGTGATGTTGCAGCTGTATAGGACCTTGGTAAGGCCACATTTGGAGTACTGTGTGCAGTTCTGGTCGCCTCATTTTAGGAACGATGTGGAAGCTTTGGAGAGGGTGCAGAGGAGATTTACCAGGATGTTGCCTGGAATGGAGAATAGGTCGTATGAGGATAGGTTGAGAGTGCTCAGCCTTTTCTCATTGGAACGGAGAAGGGTGAGGGGTGACTTGATAGAGGTTTATAAGATGATCAGGAGAATAGATAGAGTAAACAGTCAGAGACTTTTCCCCCGGGTACAACAGAGTGTTACAAGGGGACATAAATTTAAGGTAAAGGGTGGAAGGTATTGGGGGGGGGGGGTGGGGGGGGAGATGTCAGGGGTAGGTTCTTTACCCAGAGAGTGGTGGGGACATGGAATGCGCTGCCTGTGGGAGTGACAGAGTCAGAATCATTGGTGACCTTTAAGCGCAATTGGATAAGCACATGGATAGGTGCTTAAGCTAGGACAAATGTTTGGCACTACATCATGGGCCGAAGGGCCTGTTCTGTGCTGTATTGTTCTATGTTCTATGTTTGTGCTATCTACAAGCCAGCTTTCAACCTCCCTAGCTGATTGCAGTCAGTCTTTTCCCCATACCGTAATCATTGACCTCTGCAAGAGCCAACCTCAGATATAACCTTGGCCCTAAACCTCAACACCTGTCTCTAACCTGTGATCACCTCTCCCCAGTCTTCATTCCTGATGATGATTTGGAAATGCCGGTGTTGGACTGGGGTGTACAAAGTTAAAAAGCACACAACACCAGGTTATAGTCCAACAGGTTTAATTGGAAGCACACTGTCGCTCCGAAAGCTAGTGTGCTTCCAATTAAACCTGTTGGACTGAAAGCTGTCTCTGCAGTCCTCGATCTTCACCTCCACTCCCCTCTCCCACATGCCCTGTTGGCTCACTCTGCTGTTCCAACTCCTGCCCACACACACTTAGTTGTGACTGCAGCCCACAATTACCTCTACTCCCTTCCCATCCTTAGCACTGATCTCTAAACCGCAATCACAACTAATCCCTCCACCCCTCAAGCTTGTCTCCCTGCCAGACTAATGGCTGCAAACTCCTGACGCAGTCAGTTCTACTGGCTGCTTTGCAAAAGTGCAAATAAAAATCTCTGGTGAGGTCCCAGCATTGATTTGCCAGGAATACTGCAATCCCGTCTTTGTCAAATTTACCCAATGCCCCTCGCTCCAGCAAATATCTGAGCCATTCACTCAGTTTCTCCCTCCACAGATGCTGACAGCAGTTTTGTTTTCCTTTTATCACCTAAAACAAGTTTATCTGGTTATCTGTCTCCTTGCTGGAATGTTACTGTGTGCAAATTAGGTATTGCCTTTCCTAGGAGAAAGTGAGGACTGCGGATGCTGGAGAGAGTCGGAGTCAAAAGGTGGGTGCTGCAAGAGCACAGCAGGTCAGGCAGGATCCGAGGAGCAGGAGATTCGAAGTTTTGGGCATAAGCCCTTCATCAGGAATTTACATTCCTGATGATGATTTGGAGATGGACTGGGGTGTACAAAGTTAAAAAGCACACAACACCAGGTTATAGTCCAACAGGTTTAATTGGAAGCACACTCGTCGCTCCGAAAGCTAGTGTGCTTCCAATTAAACCTGTTGGACTATAACCTGGTGTTGTGTGCTTTTTGACTTTATTCCTGATGACATTCCTCATAATGGGCTTATGCCCAAAACTACGACTCTCCTGCTCCTTGGGTGCTGCCTGAGCTGCGTGCTTTTCCAGTGCCCCACTCCTTTGCCTTTCCTATATCAACAATAATAACCTCACAGCAGGCTTTAATTGATGTTAAGTGTTTTGGGACATTCTGTGGATGTGGAAGGTGTTACGTAAGTTCACTTCTGTTAAACACAAATGTGGTCTTCAACCACATGCTTTTATGCTCTAGAGTTTAGAAGAATGGGTATCTTGCAACATTTTTACACGATTAGGCAGGGGCAGTGCTTCCCCTAGCTAGGAGCACAGCAGAGCAGGCTGATGGGACTGAATAGCCTCCTCCTGTGCATATGCTCCTGATTCTGAGAACCAGAATGAGATAAAATACCTCTGGAAAACCTGCCCCCATTTGGCCATCTGAAAGTATTGAACCCCACTTCGACAGTAAGTTCAGATTGACGAGAAGAAATAATAGACTGAGGCTGAGTCCTACTCTTCAGTTTCTCTAATATTAATCATATCTAAAAAGTAATTCACCTAATACCTTAAGTTACAACCTCTGGTGTAACATTTCAGGAAGTAACTAATCAGTTCTCTGCTGATTTAAAATTGTAAACTAAATTGACGGGTTATTAAAAGAAAAACAGATATGAATTTCAGCCCGCAAACATATTATTGCGAGTAAATATTACGTGATACCAAAAATCCAATCTACACCAAACACAGAGATACTATCACACTATTATCCCACAGGCAGGCTGTGCTTATCTTCAGTGCGACCAGATAGTAACTTTTCACATAGAACTGCTACGTCAAAGATCCTTGAGTTGCTCTGGCCAATTGTGTATTTTCCGCAGCTGATTACACTAACATCATGGTCTTACAGAAGTCATTGCTGAGGCTGGACACATATCCCCTCACTGAAGCTTCTTCCCCTGATGATTCCTTCCACATGGCTCTCCTCAAACCATCACAGTGACAGTGTAGCATTAACAACAAACCAAACCTTCACCGGTCTCCCTACTCTTCTATGCCAACACCAAACCAAACCATTGCCTGTTCCCCCTACTCCTCTGATATCCCAAAACCAAACCAAACCTTCGCCTGTGCCCCATCTCCTCTGATATCCCAACACCAAACCAAACCTTCGCCCGACCCCGATCTCCTGATATCCCAACACCAAACAAAACGTTCACCTGTCCCCCTTACTCCTGATATCCCAACACCAAACCAAACCATCGCCTGTCCCCCAACTCCTCTGATATCCCAAAACCAAATCAAACCTTTGCCTGTCCCCCTACTCCTCTAATATCCCAATACCGAACCAAACTTTCACTCATCCCCCACTCCTTTGATATCCCAACAACAAATCTTCGCCTATGCCCCTACTCTCTGATATCCCAACAACAAACCAAACCTTCGCCTGTCCCCCGTCTCCTGATATCCCAACACCAAACAAAACGTTCGCCTGTCCCCCATACTCCTGACATCCCAACACCAAACCAAACCATCGCCTGTTCCCCCTACTCCTCTGATATCCCAACACCAAACCAAACCTTCGCCTGTTCCCCCTACTCCTCTGATATCCCAACACCAAACCAAACCTTCGCCTGTGCCCTACTCCTCTGATATCCCAACAAACCAAACATTTGCCTGCCCCCATCTCCTGATATTCCCAACACCAAACAAAATCTTTGCTTGTCCCCCAATTCTGACATCCTAACACCAAACCAAACCTTCGCCTGTTCCCCAACTCCTCTGATATCCCAACACCAAACCAAACCTTTGCCAGTCCCCCTACTCCTCTGATATCCCAACACCAAACCAAACCTTCGCCTGTTCCCCCTACTCCTCTGATATCCCAACACCAAACCAAACCTTCGCCTGTGCCCTACTCCTCTGATATCCCAACAAACCAAACATTTGCCTGCCCCCATCTCCTGATATTCCCAACACCAAACAAAATCTTTGCTTGTCCCCCAATTCTGACATCCTAACACCAAACCAAACCTTCGCCTGTTCCCCAACTCCTCTGATATCCCAACACCAAACCAAACCTTCGCCTGTTCCCCCTACTCCTCTGATATCCCAACACCAAACCAAACCTTCGCCTGTTCCCCCTACTCCTCTGATATCCCAACACCAAACCAAACCTTCGCCTGTTCCCCAACTCCTCTGATATCCCAACACCAAACCAAATCTTCGCCTGTTCCCCCTACTCCTCTGATATCCCAACACCAAACCAAACCTTCGCCTGTGCGCCATCTCCTCTGATATCCCAACACCAAACCAAACCTTCGTCTGTCCCCATCTCCTCTGATATCCCGAAACCAAACCTTCGTCCGTCACCACCTCCTTTGATATCCCAAATCCAAACCAAACCTTCGCCTGTGCCCTACTCCTCTGATATCCCAACAAACCAAACCTTTGCCTGCCCCCATCTCCTGATATTCCCAACACCAAACAAAATCTTCGCTTGTCCCCCAATCCTGACATCCTAACACCAAACCAAACCTTCGCCTGTTCCCCAACTCCTCTGATATCCCAACACCAAACCAAACCTTCGCCTGTGCGCCATCTCCTCTGATATCCCAAATCCAAACCAAACCTTCGCCTGTGCCCTACTCCTCTGATATCCCAACAAACCAAACCTTTGCCTGCCCCCATCTCCTCTGATATTCCCAACACCAAACAAAATCTTTGCTTGTCCCCCTAATCCTGACATCCTAACACCAAACCAAACCTTCACCTGTCCCCCTACTCCTCTGATATCCCAACACCAAACCAAACCTTCGTCTGTCCCCATCTCCTCTGATATCCCGAAACCAAACCTTTGTCCGTCACCACCTCCTTTGATATCCCAAATCCAAACCAAACCTTCGCCTATGCCCCTATTCCTCTGATATCCCAACAGCAAGCAAACCTTCATCTTCCCCCTACTCCTCTGATATCCCTTGACATCTCACCTTGTGCTAACCCTTTTGTTCTCAATTAAAGTCATTTTCTCTACCATCCACTCAAGTACACATGAAGTATCTCACTATGATATCTTCACTGACTTCCTCTCTCAGCGTTTGCACTAGCTTAACTTCTTACCCTCAATATTTTTTTCCTTGCTGGGTCTCTCCTCCGAATTCAATATCTTTCTAACTTCCTCTAGATCACTACCCTCATATAAACCTCTGTTTACTCCCAGCCTTTCGGCCTCACTAGCTCCACATAAGGGGCGTTTGTTTTGTAAACAAAGGTTGAGACTAACTGCTTGGCTGCCTCTGCCTTCCATTTGGCCCAAACTTCCTTGTTCTTTCCTACTGTCCTGCTTGAAACTCACATCTTTTTCGGTTTCACCTCCCATTTTGCCATGCGCTCTCGAAGCTCAATCTTATTCATGAGATACATATTCTGCTCCCTCAATCCTATTTTCACTAAATTGTTCACCTTTCCATGTTCGATGATGTGTTAATGGTTCTCTCTCCTCAGGTACTCTTTGTACTCTTTCAAATCTGCTGTCATCATGTGTTGTCACCTACTAAAACCAAGCACATCTTTCCCAAAATATCCGACTTACCACAATATCAAGATTGTTTTTACTGAAGTCAACCTGACAAACCACATGGCTGTGGTCACGGTAAACTATCCCTATACATCACTCCTATCCTATCTGACGTCTTCGACCACTCTCCAGCTGGGTGGAATTGTTCTCCCCCGCTTTCTATCAAACTGCAACCAGAGAATTGTCTGCAGTGGTTTCCCTTTCCATTTACCACACTGGAAACCCTAAATTTTATCCTTGTCCTGCTTCTATTCCTCATCACTCAGCTGTTTGCACTCAGCTCTACTTCAGCTTTATTGTGCTTGATCCCTCAACAGTCCCACTGCTTGGTCCACACCCAGTACTGAATGAATAGAAATCTCTTCCAATAAAACACTGGTAAGATCAAAGCTATTGCCTTCAGAGACCATTACAGTCTCATTGCCTGGCTATTGTTCTTATACCCCTTAATGCCATGTGTCTGAAGCTAAGCCAGGCTATTCACAATAAAAGGCAAAAGAACTGCAGATGCTGTATATCAGAAACAAAAACAGAAATTGCTAGAGAAGCTCAGCAGGTCTGGCAGCACCTGGGAAGAGAGATCAGAATTTACGTTTGGTTCTGGTGACCCTTCCTCGGATCCTCTCACAGGCCATTCACAAACTTGGTGTTCTAGCGAACCCTGAAATGAACCTCTGCTCCATCACCAAGATTGCCTATTTCCACATCCGTAACATTGCTGCACCACAATCCTAGCTTAGCTGCTGAAACCTTTATCTATGCTGCTACCTCTGGGTTTGTTTATTCCAATTCCTTCATATAAAATAAAGCCAAGAATCACAGATGCTGGAAATTTGAAAGAAAAACCAAAATTGCTGGAGAAATTCTGCAGGTCTGGCAGCATCCGTGGAGAGTTACCACTTCGGATCCGGTGAGCTTTTACCAGAACAATGGAATATATTGTAAATAAGTTTATATATGTTGCAAGTAATTGTGCTGTCAGCACTGATCCCCACTAGATATAGGTTGCCATCATGTTACCTGCAACGAGTAGTGTGCCACACAGTCCTGTGTGAGAGCAGAAAGAATAAAAGAGCTGAAAACTATTTAAACGGGAAAGACTGCACAAAACTGCAGGACAGAGGGATGGGTAGGTCCTAGAACATAAAGTTAGCATTTAAGTTCAGTGGGTAATAGGGAAGGCAAATGGAATGTTGGCCTTTATTTAAAAGGGAATGGGGTATAAAAGTAGGGAGGTCTTGTTCAAACTACACAAGATACTATTTGTGTTACAGCTTGAATAGTGTGAATGTTTTTGGTCCGCCTCACTAAGGTAAGATATCTTGGCATCGGAGGCAATCCAGAGGAGGTTCATGGGTTGATTCTGGAAGGATTTTCTTATCAGGAGAAGTTGAATATGTGGGCTTGTATTTAGTAGATTTTAAGAGAATGGGAGATCTGTTTTCAAATATATAACATTCTTCAGGGTTTTGGACAGGTAGATGCTGAGAGGTTGTTTCCCCTTGTGGAAGAGTGCATAATTTCAAAGTAAGAAGTCACCCATTTAAGACAGATCACTTCGAGGGTTGTGAATCAGTGGCATTGTTACTTCACAGGTCTTTACAGACTGGGGAACTGATTAAATGGACACATTTATTCAGTAAGGCAAGCAAGGGTAATGAAGAAAAGGCAGGCCAGGTCAGCTATGACCATATTGAATGGTGCAGTGGACTCAACGGACCAAGTGTCCTACTTCTGTTCCTATATCTTATAACCCTAACACACTGAGCAGATAATTTATCTTTGAATATATGCTATATATTCTGCATGCTGTTTTCTGACCCCTCCCTCCTTGACACAGGGTAGAGGAGCAGACAGTGACCCTCAGCCCTTCTCCAGCATTTTAAGTATTCTGATTTTGTACCTTGGTCACAACCTCCCAAATTATTCCCACAATACACGAATGCCTTGGACTTGCAATTTTGTCTCCAAGGCTTTGGAGAAGGTGTGCACATTCAATAGAATACAGGAGAGTGCCACGTAGCCCACTGTTTGTCCTTTGGAGGAGCTACCTAATTTGTCCCATTTCGCCTACTATTTTTCCAGTTGTCCTGCAAACTGCTGGTAAACACAACCTGTGTATCTCAATTTAGAATGGAAGAGGTGCCAATACAGGAAAGTCCTGAACATCAGGTGCTGACAGACAAAGCTGCTTGGATGACCTGCAGCAATTTCAGCTCCACTGCACTGATTTCACAGCTGCCTGGGGAACTGCTCATAACTAGAAATAATGTTTTCACATCTCTCCTGTTGGGAAGAAAATGCGCACATCACCTTTTTATTCTTTTTCGTTTTAATCCAGTCCTTCCACTGAAAGGAAGAACTTGCATTTTTAAGGACCCTGACATGACCTCATAAAATATCAAGATGCTTTACTGCCAATGGTGGACTTTCAGTGTAGTCATTGTTCCAATGCTGGAAATACAACAACCAATTTGCACATAACCACCGTCGTTTGCTCATGCCTGAAACGCCGATTCTCCTACTCCTTGGATGCTGCCTGACCTGCTGCACTTTTCCAGCAACACATTTTGAGCTCTGATCTCCAGCATCTGCAGTCCTCACTTCCTGCACGTAACCACCAACAGGATGAGATAAATATCCAAATTATTCATTTCGTAACTGAAGTTTAAGAGATTAATACTAGTCACAATCTTGTTAGAAATCCATTACTCTTCTTTAATTAGTCACATTTTACCCAAATGGAGCCTTGGTTTAACCTAATCTCTGACAGAAGTACCTGACAACATAGCTCTCCCTTGTAACTGCAGTTGGAGTGTCAGGCTACATTCTCAAGGGTTTAGATGTTCAGATAAATTAAAATGCTCAAACAATATTCAGGCTCTTAGACAATCACTGCTTAACTGTTGGTACATAATATTCAAAAGCAGTGTTCACAATAAAATGGTTTTCGTTTCCTTTGCACAGTATTCTCTCAGAGAGAGCATCCTCTGAAAATTGGTTCAATGGTTTATGTATATTGGAACTAGCTGTGCAAATTCATGTCAGTCTTTCGCACATTCTATTTGTTTTTGTGAAAACTCCCTCTCTCTGTTACAGATTCCAATCTTGTAATGCTCCTCCATTTAATACTAAAGACTGGACCGTTATACTGTAACCTTGTTAGATACATCTCCATGCAGCATTACAATTGCCCCTTGCACAAACAGCATGTAACTTAGCACTCCTGAGGGCAAGAAGAGTCAGACCTGCAAGTCAATATGTATGTGGGGCTGCAGATATGCAGATGTTGAAGCTTGGGCTTTCACTTACTTTCCTGAGGGAGAGAGGAATTGGGCCTGTGTTTTTAGAGGAGTGCACCAATGGTACAGGAGTGAAAAACAATGCAAAAGCAGTAATAATCAAGGGGTCTTTAGTTAAAGGATATATGGGCATTTCTGCAGCTGTTAACATGACTCTAGGATGATTTGCTGCATCCCTGGTGCTAGAGTTAAGGATGACTGCAGGACATTCTTTTGGGGGAGGGTGAGTAGCCAGAGTTCATGGTCCACATTGGCACCCACGACATAGGCAGGAAGGGGATGTGATCCTGGAATTGAAACTCATGAAGCTCGGTAGAAAATTAGCAAGCAGGATTGTAAAAGCAGTTAACTCCAGATTACTCCCAGTGTTACATATAAGTCAGTCTTTTCTTAATTAGCAACAAGCTCACTAGTGATCTAATCAGCATCAAAGGTGGGAGATAAACAGCCCATGAATGTAAAAAGAGTGAGCAACTGGAAAGCAATTCCAAGTGGTGAAAATGAGCATGCTATCAGGGACGCCCTTTTGTGGTGGCTATTACTTATTTCGGTGCTGGTGCTGAGATTTCTAGTGGGACTGGGCAAGATCTGGCATTGTTGCCAGGACTAGGTGATGGGCTCTCTGCTGGGTGAGAAGGAAACTCGAACTGAAAGTGGGAAGAAGCAGGCTGCAAGAAGGGGAAGGGGCGGTGCTGAGAGGAAGAGGTGTCAACAAGGTTGGAAGGGGAGAAGGAGGCTGCAAGTGGTGATGGGCAACAAGGAGGCTGCAAGGGAAAAATGTACAGAGAATCCCACTGTAAATGGACACTACGTCGATTATGAATTTTAAATCTGAAACACAGGAAAAAAGAGTAGTAAATAATTGGGTTAAATCCTTTTAGCTTAGTTCATGTGCAATGGGAATGCTTCAGCTGTGACCCACCAGTCTGCGTTATGTTGATGCATTTAGGCCTATGTAGCTATTCCAAAAGCAAACCCTTGCTGTTGCCTTGAGAAATGTAGAAACGTGGTGTGTATGTTTACTCTGTGTATACTGATTCAAATTTACTGCAACACAGTTCATTATTGAGAACATAGATGAATTTCTGAAACTCTGCTTCTGTGAATGTCTAAGTCCCCATATGGTAATATAAATTTGGAAATGACTGTTACGACATGATTGCATCACCTAATACATGAGGTAGTTCAAATGAAAAAGGAGCTCCAAAAGCAAAAGCTGACCCCAAAAATCTAAAAGTTGCCCTCAAGAATTTGACCCGGATATAGAAGCACTTCAGAAAATACAAAAATAATTTGCAAAGTTTTGATATTGGAACTTCAGAGAAATATAGAGAAGACTGAACAGACTGGACCTCCTTCCTCTTTAATGTTATGAAGCATTTCAATAGTTTAAGCATAAGGTAGGCCAAAACTAGGAGACATAAATCAACATAGTTAACAGCAAACCCAATGAGCAATTCAGGAGGATAAAAGAAAAATACAGCAGGTGCTAGAAATCTGAGACAAACACAGAGAATGCTGGTGAAATGCAGCAGAGTTGGCAGCATCTGTGGACAGAGCAACAGGGAGAGTTAGCATTTCGAGTCTGGTGTGAATCTTCTTCAGAATTCAGGAGAGTGGTGAGCATGTGAAGCTTACTAAACACACAGAATGGTTACAGTTCAGAAGGGAGCCAAGACCATGAGGAGGAAGAAATAGTAGAAACCATCATTAGGTTTAGAAGAATTAAACAGAGTGAGACATATACCGGCTTGGTGAAACGGTCTCCTTCGGTGCATGACTAAAGTCAAAGGTAAAACTCATTATTGTCAGGTGTGGTACCAGTAAAGTGTTTACAGTATGCTCAGCACAAATTGGTATCATGGTCCTGTATTCTCTTTAACCAGGAGAAACAGACCTTGAAATAAAGTGCACCTGGAAAGCTTGTGTAAAAAAGGTTTTCTTTTAAATAGAAGGCCCTTTAAGGTTAAAGGCATCAGGTATCAGCTATGATTCAATGACAACATTCTAACCTCCAAGCTATAAAGTTCAAGTCCCACTCCAGAGACTTGGAGACACAATCCAGGCTGACACTTCAGTGAAATAGAGGGACTGCTGCACAGTCTGAGGTGGCATCTTTCAGATGAACTGGGGTCACAACTACATTCTCAGGTGGACCCAAAAGAATCCATGACAATATTTGAAAACCCTCCTGGTGAATATTTACACCTCAACCAACACCTGAAACAGATCAATTTGTCGGTTATTTTATTTAAAATAGTAAACACACGTTTGTCAATAAATGCAAGCCTTTCTTTCTTTAGCATCTATTCTTACAGCTGTGTCCTTACAAAGCAACATAATATACCCCTGGGATGTCAAACCAATCAGTTAAATTATGATAACTTAATCATACAGGAGGCGGCCACTAGCCAATCATGTCTGCACAAACTCTTTCAAAGAACTATGCAGTCAGTCTCATACTACCTGCAAATTTTAATGTTCTACTCAATTTCCTTTTGAAAATCACTTCTGAAGCTACTTCCAACATCCTTTCATGCAGTGGATTCCGGTCAGGACTTGCTATGTAAAAGAAATCCTGAAGATCGTTTGCTGATTATCCTATTATGGCAGCATGGTGGCTCAGTGGTTAGCACTGCTGCCTCATAGCTCCAGGGACCCGGGTTCGATTCCAGCCTCAGCTGACTGACTCTGTGGAGTTTGCACATTCTCCCCGTGTCTGTGTGCATTTCCTCTGGGTGCGCCAGCTTCCTCCCACAGTTCAAAGATGTGCAGGTCAGTTGAATTGGCTATGCCAAATTGCCCATAGCTTTCAGGGATGTGAAAGATAGATGTATTAGTTCTGGAAAATGTAAAGTAATGGGGTAGGGGAATGGGTCTAAGTGGGATACTCTTCAGAGGGTCAGTATGGACATGTTGGGCCGAAGGGCCTGTTTCCACACTGTAGGGATTCTGTCCTATTCTAAATCTGGAACATTTTGCTACTGACCCTCTCCTCATTTATTCTTTAGATCAAAATCTGTTAGGTTTCAACACTTTTATTAAACCTCTCAACTTTTCTCCATGACAGAGTGAGATTTTACAAATGAGGCAGTGAACAAAAGGACCTTCAATTTACATGGTCCATACCATTCCATTATTAAACCCAAATTATTTACACAATATCTCCTTCACAAAAACAGCATAAATCACCCAATGTTGCATTATAAACGTTACAATACTCCAGCAAGTGCAAATATATGACGCAGAAGTTCCTACTCTGCAACAGGTCAGATTGTCAGGTCTGGCTCAATTCCAATGTCACTGTACTCACATGCTTGGAGGGAGAAATGCTTCTTTTCCGCTGATGGGGGTGCTGCTCCCAGGGCCGCGAGCTCATTTTCTCCAAGCAGATACTGTATTGACCTCAGCTGGAAGCAGGGGTCAGCCAGGAGGACGGCTGTTGCTCTTTGAATGCTGAAAAAGAGAGAGAGATGAAACATTAGAGGAGACTTTGAGCTGAGATCCTGGCAGGAACTGATGCCATTAATCCAGGCAAATGAGTCAGTCTGCCGAAGGGCTGAAATAATATGGAACGCAATGATTGTCGAGTAAAGGGAAGGAAAGAAGGTCAGGTGGAACGGCTGCACTTGCATATAATGTGTTAGCAGAAATTACTTAATGATCAGTACAGTGGGTTCAAGTGGAAATATAAATAGGTTCCAAGGACAGTTAATCTTAGTTCTGGAGAAATGAAAGGCCGAAAGATAAGCAAGTGATATTGATTAACTTATCTAATAACAAAAACAATGACTCAATATCTGTGATGCCTGAACTGGACAGGCACCAGGACCTATGCAGCGCTTTCCAGCCGCTTGTATGTTCCAAATCACAACGGTTAAAGGCAGCCAAGAGAAATGGTTTGTTCTAAAAACTCCATGGTGAAAGGCCCCCCCGGCTGTGTCTGTGACTCCACACGGTGAGAGTGTCCCCCTGGCTGTGTCCGTGACTCCTCACGGTGAGTGTGTCCCCCCGGCTGTGTCTATGATTCCTCACGGTGAGAAGGCCCCCTGGCTGTGCCTGTGACTCCTCACGGTGAGAGTGTCCCCCCGGCTGTGTCCGTGACTCCTCACGGTGAGAAGGCCCCCCGGCTGTGTCCGTGACTCCTCACGGTGAGAGGAACCCCAGCTGTGTCCGTGACTCCTCACGATGAGGGGGCCCCACCCGGCTGTGTCCGTGACTGCTCACGGTGAGAGTGTCCCCCCGGCTGTGTCCGTGACTCCTCACGGTGAGAGTGTTCCCCCGACTGTGTCCGTGACTCCTCACGGTGAGAGTGTCCCCCCGACTGTGTCCGTGACTCCTCACGGTGAGAGTGTCCCCCCGACTGTGTCCGTGATTCCTCACGGTGAGAGGTCCCCCCCCCCACCCTACGGGCTGTTTCCGTGACTCCTCGCAGTGAGAGTCCCCCAGCTGTGTCCGTGACTCCTCACGATGAGGGGGCCCCACCCGGCTGTGTCCGTGACTGCTCACGGTGAGAGTGTCCCCCCGGCTGTGTCCGTGACTCCTCACGGTGAGAGTGTCCCCCCGGCTGTGTCCGTGACTCCTCACGGTGAGAGTGTCCCCCCGGCTGTGTCCGTGACTCCTCACGGTGAGAGGTCTCCCCCCCCTCCCCCACCCCACGGGCTGTTTCCGTGACTCCTCGCAGTGAGAGTCCCCCAGCTGTGTCCGTGACTCCTCACGATGAGATGGCCCCACCCGGCTGTGTCCGTGACTGCTCACGGTGAGAGTGTCCCCCCGGCTGTGTCCGTGACTCCTCACGGTGAGAGTGTCCCCCCGGCTGTGTCCGTGACTCCTCACGGTGAGAGTGTCCCCCCGACTGTGTCCGTGACTCCTCACGGTGAGAGTGTCCCCCCAGCTGTGTCTGTGACTCCTCACGGTGAGAAGGCCCCTTGGCTGTGTCCGTGACTCCTCACGGTGAGAGGATCCCCCGGCTGTGTCCGTGACTCCTCACGGTGAGAGTGTGCCCCCAGCTGTGTCCGTGACTCCTCACGGTGAGAGGATCCCCTGACTGTGTCCGTGACTCCTCACGGTGAGAGTGTCCCCCCGACTGTGTCCGTGACTGTCTCCTCATGGTGAGAGAGTCCCCCAGTTTGTCCTTGACTCCACACGGTGAGAGTGTGCCCCCAGCTGTGTCCGTGACTCCTCACGGTGAGAAGGCCCCTTGGCTGTGTCTGTGACTCCTCACGGTGAGAGTGTCCCCCCGGCTGTGTCTGTGACTCCTCACGGTGAGAGTGTCCCCCCGGCTGTGTCCGTGACTCCTCACGGTGAGAGTGTCCCCCCGGCTGTGTCTGTGACTCCTCACGGTGAGAAGGCCCCCCGGCTGTGTCCGTGACTCCTCACGGTGAGAGGATCCCCTTGCTGTGTCTGTGACTCCTCACGGTGAGAGTGTCCCCCCGGCTGTGTCTGTGACTCCTCACGGTGAGAAGGCCCCCCGGCTGTGTCTGTGACTCCTCACGGTGAGAGTGTCCCCCCGGCTGTGTCCGTGACTCCTCACGGTGAGAGTGTCCCCCCGGCTGTGTCCGTGACTCCTCACGGTGAGAGTGTCCCCCCAGCTGTGTCTGTGACTCCTCACGGTGAGAGGATCCCCTTGCTGTGTCTGTGACTCCTCACGGTGAGAGTGTCCCCCCGGCTGTGTCTGTGACTCCTCACGGTGAGAAGGCCCCCCGGCTGTGTCTGTGACTCCTCACGGTGAGAGTGTCCCCCCGGCTGTGTCCGTGACTCCTCACGGTGAGAGTGTCCCCCCGGCTGTGTCCGTGACTCCTCACGGTGAGAGTGTCCCCCCAGCTGTGTCTGTGACTCCTCACGGTGAGAGGATCCCCTTGCTGTGTCTGTGACTCCTCACGGTGAGAGTGTCCCCCTGGCTGTGTCTGTGACTCCTCACGGTGAGAGGATCCCCTGGCTGTGTCCGTGACTCCTCACGGTGAGAAGGCCCCCCGGCTGTGTCTGTGACTCCTCACTGTGAGAGTATCCCCTGGCTGTGTCCGTGACTCCTCACGGTGAGAGTGTCCCCCCGGCTGTGTCCGTGACTCCTCACGGTGAGAGTATCCCCTGGCTGTGTCCGTGACTCCTCACGGTGAGAGTGTGCCCCCGGCTGTGTCCGTGACTCCTCACGGTGAGAGTGTGCCCCCGGCTGTGTCCGTGACTCCTCACGGTGAGAAGGCCCCTTGGCTGTGTCTGTGACTCCTCACGGTGAGAGTGTGCCCCCGGCTGTGTCCGTGACTCCTCACGGTGAGAGTGTGCCCCCGGCTGTGTCTGTGACTCCTCACGGTGAGAGGATCCCCTGGCTGTGTCCGTGACTCCTCACGGTGAGAGGATCCCCTGGCTGTGTCCGTGACTCCTCACGGTGAGAAGGCCCCCCGGCTGTGTCTGTGACTCCTCACGGTGAGAGTGTCCCCCCGGCTGTGTCCGTGACTCCTCACGGTGAGAAGGCCCCTTGGCTGTGTCTGTGACTCCTCACGGTGAGAGTGTGCCCCCGGCTGTGTCCGTGACTCCTCACGGTGAGAGTGTGCCCCCGGCTGTGTCTGTGACTCCTCACGGTGAGAGGATCCCCTGGCTGTGTCCGTGACTCCTCACGGTGAGAGGATCCCCTGGCTGTGTCCGTGACTCCTCACGGTGAGAAGGCCCCCCGGCTGTGTCTGTGACTCCTCACGGTGAGAGTGTCCCCCCGGCTGTGTCCGTGACTCCTCACGGTGAGAGTGTCCCCCCGGCTGTGTCCGTGACTCCTCACGGTGAGAGTGTCCCCCCGGCTGTGTCTGTGACTCCTCACGGTGAGAAGGCCCCCCGGCTGTGTCCGTGACTCCTCACGGTGAGAGTGTCCCCCCCGGCTGTGTCCGTGACTCCTCACGGTGAGAGTGTCCCCCCAGCTGTGTCTGTGACTCCTCACGGTGAGAGTGTCCCCCCGGCTGTGTCTGTGACTCCTCACGGTGAGAAGGCCCCCCGGCTGTGTCTGTGACTCCTCACGGTGAGAAGGCCCCCCGGCTGTGTCCGTGACTCCTCACGGTGAGAGGATCCCCTTGCTGTGTCTGTGACTCCTCACGGTGAGAGTGTCCCCCCGGCTGTGTCTGTGACTCCTCACGGTGAGAGTGTCCCCCCGGCTGTGTCCGTGACTCCTCACGGTGAGAGTGTCCCCCCGGCTGTGTCTGTGACTCCTCACGGTGAGAGTGTGCCCCCAGCTGTGTCCGTGATTCCTCACGGTGAGAAGGCCCCTTGGCTGTGTCTGTGACTCCTCACGGTGAGAGTGTCCCCCGGCTGTGTCCGTGACTCCTCACGGTGAGAGTGTCCCCCCCGGCTGTGTCCGTGACTCCTCACGGTGAGAGTGTCCCCCCAGCTGTGTCTGTGACTCCTCACGGTGAGAGTGTCCCCCCAGCTGTGTCTGTGACTCCTCACGGTGAGAAGGCCCCCCGGCTGTGTCCGTGACTCCTCACGGTGAGAGGATCCCTTTGCTGTGTCTGTGACTCCTCACGGTGAGAGTGTCCCCCCGGCTGTGTCTGTGACTCCTCACGGTGAGAGTGTCCCCCCGGCTGTGTCCGTGACTCCTCACGGTGAGAGTGTCCCCCCGGCTGTGTCTGTGACTCCTCACGGTGAGAGTGTGCCCCCAGCTGTGTCCGTGATTCCTCACGGTGAGAAGGCCCCTTGGCTGTGTCTGTGACTCCTCACGGTGAGAGTGTGCCCCCAGCTGTGTCCGTGATTCCTCACGGTGAGAAGGCCCCTTGGCTGTGTCTGTGACTCCTCACGGTGAGAGTGTCCCCCGGCTGTGTCCGTGACTCCTCACGGTGAGAGGATCCCCTGGCTGTGTCTGTGACTCCTCACGGTGAGAGTGTCCCCCCGGCTGTATCTGTGACTCCTCACGGTGAGAAGGCCCCTTGGCTGTGTCTGTGACTCCTCACGGTGAGAGGATCCCCTGGCTGTGTCTGTGACTCCTCACGGTGAGAGGATCCCCTGGCTGTGTCTGGGACTCCTCACGGTGAGAGTGTCCCCCCGGCTGTATCTGTGACTCCTCACGGTGAGAGTGTCCCCTGGCTGTGTCCGTGACTCCTCACTGTGAGAAGGCCCCCCGGCTGTGTCTGTGACTCCTCACGGTGAGAGTGTCCCCTGGCTGTGTCCGTGACTCCTCCTAGGGAGGAAAATTTTGAGTCTCTTACACAATGAGTTACTGATATTACTCATGGAGCCAAACAGGAGCCAAAGAGAAGCTGGAAGCTTCTACTCCTAGGGACTGGAAGAAAATAAAGCATCTGGAGTTATTTCATAGGGCTTGATGCATCATTGCATGGATAACCCTACCTCCTAGTAACTTTCTCTAATTGGAGAAAAACAAGCAACATAGCATGAAGTCTGCTGACAGGAACCGTTGAAATAGATTGGCTGCAAATGATCAAGGTGTTTGCGAAAATTGGACAGTTTAGTCTTCTATTCTGCTTTCTTAAATGTCAGTGCTCACTGAAATAATGATATAACCTGACGACTTGCAATTCTGATATTATAAGCTATGACTCTGGTAGTGTAGTGGTTTGTAAACTCTCAATGGGCAGTGGCGAATCTGTAAAAACAGTGCCATCAACGCAGAATGTCGTGGCATTTATGGACTACCTGTGACATTGTGACAGGTTAACAAGTTGGATGGAGGGCTGTTTCGAATATCAATATGTTATATTACATGATATTTAACAGAACGTTTTGGTTTGTTCCTACATAGCACAAAAGTCCAGTCATTACAGACAGGCACTCAGATGCATTTGCCCATGACAGCATTGATGCAAGTGATCACTGCAGAATTTCTGCTGTCCAATATCCTTGAGACCATTATCATCGTCAAACTAGAAGATCAATCCTGGTTCAATAACAACTGTACGACAGCACATCGGGAACAGTACCAGACGTGCCTAAAAATGAGATGCAAAACAGGTGACCTCTCACACAGAACTATGGCAGCAACATGCTATGTATGAACTAAGCAATCATAACCAATGCAACAATTCACAGCTCTACAGGGCTACCACAACCAGTTGCAGTTGATGGTGGATAATTAAGCAAAGAGAGGAGAAAACTTGGTAAATCTTAAGAACTCCTAGATGGAGTTCAAAAGACAAGACTAAAGCATTTGCAACTACCTTCAGCTAATAGTGTCAAGCTAACAATCCATCTTAGTCTTTTTTGAAGTCCCTAACATCACAGGAAATAGTCTTCACTCCAACTGATATCAACAAAAAGCTGACAGCACTGTAAAGAGTGAAAACATCAGTGATAATAACACTGGACTAGTAATCCTGATCATCAGACCGATGCTCTGGGAGGCTGGTGAAATTTAAGCTCAATTAATAAAATGAATTGAAAGCTAGTCTTCCTTTTATTGTTTAAAGGGATATACACGTCTAGCAAGATGAGTCTTTGTTGTTCGTGCCGAACGGCCTTTGAATAAGGACCATTTCAAAAGGTAGTTAATAATCACCCACATTGCTGTGGGTCTGGAGTTACATATGGGCAAAGGTCTTAGTAACGGTGACCATAAAACTTCTCATCACTGATTGTGGTAAGTACCCATCTGATTTAGTAATGACTATTAGGCAAGAAAATCTGCCAACCTTACCCAGTCTGACCTACATGTGACTTTAGATCCACAGAAACTTGATTGACAATTGATGGCCCTCTGACATGGTCTAGCAAGCCATGGGCAACAGACTGCCTTGCCAACAATGCTCACATCCATGAAAGAATAAATGAATGATCATACAAAACAGGCTAAATGCCCTTACAACATCCTGACTCTGGTGTTAAAGATTCTAGAGCTTGCCGAGCCCCTAGTCAAGCTGATCCAGTGCAGCCACAACACTGGTATCTACGTGACAACACAGAAAACTACCCAGATTTGTCCTGTACACAAAAAGCAGGACAAATTGAATCTGGCCAGTATCTGCCTCACCAGTCAATTGTTGATCATCAGTACAGTGATGAAAAGTGTCAGCAGCACTCACCCACCAATAACCTACTCACCAATGCTCAATTTGGACTATGCCAACATCACCCAGGTCTTGACAATATTACAGTCTTCAGTCATACATGGACAAAACAGCTGAATTCCAGAGGTGAGCTGAGAATGATGGGCCTGGACATCAAGGTCACATTTGATCATACCGAAGGGCTCCAGCAAAATTGAAGTTGATGGAAGTTGGTGGTGAGGGGAGACCTCTCCACTGAATTACAGTCACACTGAGCACAAAGTTGTGGCTGTAGAGGTCAATCACCTCAGTCCCAGAAGCTAGGGTGCCAGGTAGCAGTTTCCTAGGCCACACCCTCAACAGCTGCTTTATCCATGACTTCCCCATTTTTTGGGGGATATTGGTGGATGGTTCCACAATGCTCAGCATCATTCACAACGCCTCAGATCTGGTACCAGACCATGTCCACATGCAGTGAGACTGGATAACACACAGGCACAGGCTGATAAGTGGTAACTGACATATGTGCCAAGCAAGTGCCTGCAACGAGAGAAAATGAAACTATTTACTCTTGACATTCAAGAGAATTACCTTTACTGAATCCCCCACGAACAACATCTTGGGAGATTCCATCGACCAGAAGTTGAACTGGACGAGCAATACTCTGACCACAAAAGCAAATCAGAAATCAGGAATTCCATGGGAATTAACTCATCTCCTGTCCACCATATACTCGGAAACAGGTCTCAAGAGTGTTATGGAATACTCCAACTTTCTTGAATGAATGCAGCTTCAACACTCAAGAAACCTGACACTATCCAGGACAAAGCTTAATTCTTATACAATGTTCTGTCTTTCAAGTCTGTGGTTTGACATTATTTTTGATCCTTTACATCCTATCATCCACAATATTGATTACATTAGACAACTCAAGTCTGTGGCAAAAGTGAGGACTGTAGATGCTGGAAATCAGAGTCCAGATTTGAGTGGTGCTGGAAAAGCACAGCAGATCAGGCAGCATCTGAGGAGCAGGAAAATCAATGCTTTGGGCAAAAGCCATTTCTGATGAAGGGCTTTTGCCTGAAATGTTGATTTTCCTGCTCCTCATATGCTGCCTCACCTCGTCTGTGGCTTGCATTCTCATCAGAAGTAGTTCCCCTGACCCTTGTGGCATTTTGTGTTAGCTGTCTGTTTGAAAACAACTTTTCCTGCCTTTAATCCCTTTATAAGACCATAAAACATGGGGGCAGAAAATAGGCCATTCAGCCCATCAAGTCTGTTCTGCTGTTCAATCATGGCTGATAAGTTTCTCAACCCCATTCTCCCGCTTTCTGGAACTCTTGATCCCCTGACAACCAAGAACCTATCTATTTCTGTCTTAAATATACTCTCTCCCAGGAGACAGCTTATTAATGTTGCTTTGACTCGTTCCCAGGAATGGTTAGTTAGCATGCTGCTTTTAATTCCTTTAAAACAGTTTCTCTTGTTCCTTTCATTTGAAGCAACAGTTTATTCCAGACAGATTAATTGCTGATCCTCTCAATCCATGAACAGTTATTAAAGTTCTGAAGTCTACAGAATCACAGCTCCATCCAGGACATTGACTGATATTCCATCCACCACCTTCAACATTCACTTCCTCCAACAGCCATGCACAGTGGCAACAGTGCACACCATCTATAAGATGCACTGCAGCAACACACCAAAACAGCACCTTTCAAACCTGCAAACTCAAACATCTCGAAGGATAAGGGTAGCAGATACATGGCATCATCTACAAGTCCCCTCCAAACTCCACACCACCCTCATTCAGAACTATTTTGCCATTCCTTCTCTGTAACTGGGTGAAAATCCTGGAATTGCCTTCTTAACAACACTGTGGAGACACAGACCATGGATTATACTGGTTCAAGAAGGCACTTCACCAGTATCTTACCAAGGGCAATTAGAGATGGACAATAAATGCTAGAGGTGGCATGACATCCTCAAGAATGATTAGTGAAAATAAACTTTTATATGGAATCAAACTGCCATTCCTTCATCGGGCAAAAATTCTGGAACTTCTTTCATAGTGTAGGTGTACTGATTGCCAATACCTGCAGCAGTTCAAGGAAGTGACTTACCTGCATCTTCTCCAGGCAATCTGGGATGGGCAATACAGTACATACTGGTCCAGCTAGAGATGTGAATGAATTTTGAAATCTTGCAATGTTTTGTGAATTAATTTGCTTAAAGGTGCAGCCTTAAAGTCAATAAAGGATTGTCACTTTTCTGTACAGTGGAGAGGTTTTAATTTAGTTTGATTTTTTTTCCAAAAAATTCCTTTGTGATATTCTGGAGTTAACTTTTGAAACATGAGGTTGCTGTATGAAACTGACTCGGTTATACATCAGGGGAACCATTAGTTACAATGTTATTTGCTAACAGCAAGAACGTAATGCAGATTATGTTATATAGCTGCTCAGAAGGACATCAGGTTAAACGTATAGTCCCTTTAAGGCCACAACGTCAAATTAGTATAAAGTTTGATGTCAGTTGGAGCACAACTTCCATTGATGTGCAACAAGATGCAGACTGGCAGATTCTTGCAAGTTTCAACACAAGGAAGAAAAAAGAATAAAATTACATATTTTTAAAATTTTTTTTGCTTTCAATGCTTTGACAGTGGACAGACTGATAGACATGTGAGCAGAAATATTATTGAATCAAGCATAGAATGGAGCTTTCTTCGAACACAGTGCTTGCTGTGGTATGCCTAGTCCCAGGACAATAGAAACCTGATGCCCTCACAGACCATGTTTAAGGCACAGCCTCCAGTTTCAGAATCCATGCTGTGGACATGATGAAATTTATTTCAGTGAAGCAGCTGCTAAAAATAAAAAGTCAAACAAAATACATGTGGCGACCTTGTTACGGAGAAGGATTTGGAGACAACAGACAGATGGGTCCTTGCCCCAAAGGGATCTGTCACTGAACTGTAAGTCAGACTCCGCATCGCACTAACTAGAAAGTAATCAGATTGTGAATGTTTCATGTTCCATCTGATGTATACAGAAAGCAAAATGTGCGCATAGAACAACCACACCTCTTAAGAAACATTTCTTTAAGCATCATATTTTCACTGATATGAAAGTATAGAGTTACAGAGGTTTGCATCACAGGAAGCAACTGTGACAGCTTCTAAACATTCCCAAATAATCCCACTGCTCCATTTTCTCCACTTCGCGATTTCTTTACTTCAAAGATTTATTGAAACACAGTGAAGTCAGGATCCTGACACAATGAATTTTACCAATCTCTCAGAATCAAATGTCTGTCTTATAGGAGATCAGCACATTTTGAAGGTCTGAGCTTACTTGCAGTTTGCAGTGACTTAACACGCAACCCTAGCATTCAGAATGATTTACAAAAGGGTTATGTGCATTGTTTATTCAATGCTTGAGTTCAGTACTCGGTCAGTAAACGTAACAAACATTCAGTTACTTCATTAATGCTCTGCACACACTGGGACCTCAGAATACAAATGTGACTGCTAGTCACATGTTCTTCCAAAAGAATCAATACAATTCTACTCTATTTTCATATTTTTGATTCCCAGCTGTTTGGTTGACGAATCATCATTGTTGCCAGTTCTTTGATGACTCCAGATCATTATCAATGTGGTCAGTTTGCTACATCCAAGTATTCAGAAATGTGTCTGTGAAATTCCTTGTTGGCTTTGTACCTTCAGTCAAAGTTTTCATTCTCATGTGCTCTGGGTGTCCAATGCCACATCAGACCAAATATTTAACTTCAGAAGCAATCAGCCCAACACCCACAGACAGAGCTGCATGAAGACATTATTTCAACGAGTTTCATCACGCTGCAGCACCCAAGAACGACAAAAAGCAGAACAAAAATATCTACAAAATGTTGTCAAGAAAAACAGGTACCCAATAAACACAATCCACCGATTCCTCAGAAACAAACCCAAACAGACACAACACAACCAAAGACTATAGCCACATTTATGGGCGGCACGGTGGCACAGTGGTTAGCACTGCTGCCTCACAGCGCCTGGAGACCCGGGTTCAATTCCCGACTCAGGCGACTGACTGTGTGGGGTTTGCACGTTCTCCCCGTGTCTGCGTGGGTTTCCTCCGGGTGCTCCGGTTTCCTCCCACAGTCCAAAGATGTGCGGGTTAGGTGAATTGGCCATTCTAAATTGCCCATAGTGGTAAGGGGTAAGGGATAATGTAGGGGTATGGGTGGGTTGCGCTTCGGCGGGTCGGTGTGGACTTGTTGGGCCGAAGGGCCTGTTTCCACACTGTAAGTAATCTAATCTAATTACCTTACATCATAGACATAACAGAAAAGACTTCCAGACTACTCAGACCCCTTGGCATCATGGTAGCCTACAAACCTTATACTGCGATTAATCAACCTAAAGGGTCCACGATATACCACCAGCAAAACTAACATCATTTACAAGATACCATGCAAGAACTGTAAAAAAAAACACTACATCGGACAAACTAGCAGGAAACTTGCCATCAGGATACATGAACACCAACTGGGGCACCAAATGACATGACCCACTCTCACTAGTTTCCATACATACAGACAAAGAAGGACACCACTTTGACTGGGACAACACACACATCCTAGGACAGGCAAAACAAAGACACGCACGAGACATGGCATTCTAACCAGAACTCCATCAATAAACTCCATCAACATATTGTTTAGCTATCACCATTGTTAACAGCTAACCCGAGAATGCAACTTTAAAAAGAAGGGTTTTGTGATTTACACATGAAAGAAGTGAAACTATCACTGTATTCTAACAGATGAAAGGCTTAACAAACAATCAATTTTTCAATTTATAATTTCAGATATATCACACTGCAAATTTTTGCTATAAATTCTGTGTTACGATCGAGCCCTCCACAATCACCTGATGAAGAAGCGTCGCTCCGAAAGCTAGTGTGCTTCCAATTAAACCTGTTGGACTATAACCTGGTGTTGTGTGATTTTTAACTTTGTACATTCCAGTCCAACACCGGCATCTCCAAATCCATCAATAAACATATTGATTTAGATCCTACCTACCTTCCCTTGAAAAATAGAACTGGAAATGACATCATCCACGTTAAGAAACCAAGACGTATAAATAGAGAGGCGAGACATACCACCAGCGCTTCACCAGAGACTATCACTGATGATGTTAAATAGTATGGTGACGGAAGATGTGAAAACAAAACCTACCAGCTCAGCGAGCAAATGACAGATAATTATTGAGTTCCAAATCTTCTCAAAAATCGCTATTACTAAAGCACGGTAACAAGTCGGAGGGGGATTTCTAATTATGAATCAGGGTGTCAGCTATCAGAACAAATGGGCTACTGAACCACAGTCAAACTCTGAGAGCAATTGTGCCATCCTAGGGGCTGAATCTGAACGAAAAACCCAAGGATCAGTCAGTGGTTTAGCCAAACCATTAGGCTGCTTTTCAGTAGGAATTCTGTGGAATTCTCTTTCTTAAACATTCATTGAATACATTTAAGTCTGAGTTACACTGGGCTTTGATCAATAACAGAGTCCAGGGTTAGGGGCTCAGACAGCAAAGTGGAGTTGAGGCCACAATCAGATCACATCTGGTCTTACCGAATGGCTGAGGAGGACCGAATGGTCCACCTCTGCTCATAATTGTTGTGTGCTTGAAACAGTGAAGCAACTGCAATATATTTCCAAATCAAGATGGCACGAGACTTGGAGGGGAACTTGTAGGTGGTGGTCTGCCCTTGCGTTTATTGCCCATGTCCCTTTAGGTTTGCACATGTGGAAGTTGCTGTCAAATTTGGCATAATGAGTTTCTGCAGCAGTACCCATCTCTGTCAATGTGTGTCCAATTTGCAGGTACTGGACATTTATGGCAATCAATACTGATCGAGAGTAGACTGATGGGGCAATAACCGGATATATTGGATTTCTTTTGGACTTGCTTTTGTGAACAAGACATATCTGGGCAATTCCTACATTGTAAGATAGATTCCCAGCTTGACTGGGGGGCAACATGTTTCAGAATACAAGTCATTGGTACGACTGCCAGGATGCCATCACAGCCCACATCCTTTGTTGTATCCAGTGACTTCTGATGTTTCTTGATATCACGTGGAGTGAATCAAATTGGCAGAAGGGAGTTTGGCCTTTCTAATGCTGGGGACTTCTGGAGGAGGCTAAGATGGATTAGCTACTCAGCACGTCTGGGTGAATATGGTTGCAAATGCCTTTCCTCCTGGTCTAATGAATGGACTAATTAATTTATGAAGAGCTAAATTAAGATTCCAGTGCCAGATCTGGGTTCTATTCCAAATAGCTTGCACGAACTAGAATACAAAAAGAACTTCCTTAATGAACACAATGTAATCAGTACTGAGCAAAGAGCAGAGGAATATGAAGAGTAGGCTTTTCAGCCCCTCAAGTCTACAATAGTGTTCAATAAGATGACAGCTGATCTGACTGCAGCCTAGGCTTCTCTTTTCTACCTGCCTCTTAACCCCTGTCTCCCTCATTGATCAAGAACCTGTACAACTCAAACTTCAATACATTTAATGACTAAATCTCCAACGATCGCTTGCAAAGAGAAATCCAAGAAATAATAATTCTCTAACAGAAGACATTTCTCCTCACTGGAGTGTTAAATGGAAGGCCCCCTTCTTTTAAACTATTCCCCCTAGTTCTAGGCTTTTTCCAAAGGAGAACATTTCCTCAGAATTTACCGTGTCAAGTTTCTTCAGAATTTAACTTGTTTAATAAGATCATCTCTCATTTTTCCAAACTTCAATGACCATAGTGTATTCAATTTTCCTCACAAGACAATCTTAACAAATACCCTCTTGAAATAGAACCTGCCTCCAACACCCTCAAAGATGGTGCATTCCAGATCTTAACCACTCAACATGTTAAAAAGTTCTTTTTCATATTACCTTTAATTCTTTTGCCAAACACATTAAATTGGTGTTATCTGGTTCTTAAGTTTTCCATTAAAGGCAACAACTTCCCCCAATTACTCTATTTCGATCCTTCAAGATTACAATCTCGAGAAAAACTCCTCTCACCCTTCTTTTCCCATCAACCATGGCTTCTCTCATCTATCCACGGAACTGAGACGCATCACTATTGCTAAGTATCGTTATTGGACCCTCTCTAAAGGCTTCCATTTCTTTCTGAAGTGTTGTGCCCTGAAATAATGGTCAACCAACATTGTAGAAGGGTTTAAAGGTATGAAAATGACAGTTAGTAAGAAAGAATAAAGACAGGTTAATATTTCAGGTTTAGCCCTTTAGATTCAACATCTATTGTTTCTACTTTGCAGGAACATATGGAACAGGAAATGAATGTTTTCAATGCCGTATCACTATCTACCGTAATAATCTTTGATTCCCTTGCATAAAAGGAATCTATCCACTTCCATTTTCAAAGTATTCACTGATCCTGCATCCACTGCCTTCTGAGGTACGAGTGTGTTCCAAAGTCTCACAACCCTATAAGAGAAAAAAAAATTCTCTTTGTCTCTGTTCCGAGTGCATCTTAGTATTGGACTGACCAATTTCTTTTCCATGTCGATTTTGTCAAGACCTATGAGGATCTTATACATTTCAACTGAGCTACCTTTCATTTTTGTAAACTCCAGTGTAAGCAAGGCCAGCTTGTCCAACTTATCTTCATAACAGAACACATTCCACCTATCCATTCAGTAAACCTCCTCTGAACCATGTCAAATGCATTAACATTTGAGAGAGAGAGAGAGAGAGAGAGACCGACCACTTGGAGGAAGCATCGAGTGTGGCAAGGATGAAGGAAGTGCTCTGGATGGGACACTTCAATACCCATGGATAATAAAAGCTGACCTACTCTTGAAATCCAAGTACCATGAATGAATTTTTTAAAAACCTCATCATAGGCCACCTGGCAATGACGATTACGATTGCTTTGTTAAAATGGAGCAACAACGATTCATTTTGTATTCAACCATTTCCCTGATCCACTTCAACATGGAAACACAAATACAACTGAAAAAAACAATATGCTGACAACTTTCAAAAGACCCAAGTTCAGAGTCATGTGATGGTAAACTGAAGGAAGTGAAGGATGGGGAGGGATTGAAATCCTACACCTGAAAAAGGGTACAAATCTGCTGGACAAAGCTCACCTTCACCTAGCTTCTGATCTGCTGTTTGAAGTATAGATGAAAATTGAATTGGATGGTGGAGTGGATCCATTAAAACTGTCTGGTTTGGACCTTCATGCTGAAAGAGCATGACACAGGGCTGCAAGAATAAAATGTGAGGGACTAAATGTGATTACAGTCATTTCTGACTGAGTGGCTAAAGGATTGCTCAGCTCACAATAAGAAGCTCACTGCTGTTTCCAGCATAAGGAACAATCTCTGCATTTGACAGAGATAGTGCTTTGCATTTGCAGGTGCACCGGAAGTGCAGCAATGAAGAGCTCGGTGACAATCCATTGCACTTTCTGAACTCTGCAATTTCATCCAGAGGTAAAATAAAACTGACAAGTCATTGTGAAACAAAGTGCTGGAGAAACTCAGGAGGTCTGGGTGCGTCTGTGGAAAGAAAAGAGAATTAACATTTCAGGTCCGGTGACCCTTCTTCAGACCCTGGTTCAGATTTCCAACATCCGCAGTTCTTTGTTTTACTTTATGACAAGTTATTGTGGAATGCTCTTCGTTTTCACATGCAAGAATTTTCTGAGAACGGGTTAGAATCTAACTGCATCAAAAGTACCCACAGGAGGAAAAGTTAAGAATAAGTAATTCAATGATTATTTAAAATCTTGATTAGCTTGACGACACGAATTCTTGGCCTACAAATAATCAGCAATTCCATTTTTGCAGTGAGTCATTGCCATTTTGCTTGCTGAGTAAACAACATCCCTGCATACTAGCTAATCCTTGTGTAGTACAAAAAGAATTCTAGAATTTTAGGAACAGGAAAAAGCTTTCAACTTATCCATTTTTGTCTGAATACAATTTAACCTATTAACATCTTGAATGCCTTGGATGTCTTGAAACGGTTAAAGGTGGATAAATCCCCAGGACCTGATCAGGTGTGCCCGAGAACTCTGTGGGAAGCTAGAGAAGTGATTGCTGGGCCTCTTGCTGAGATATTTGTATCATCGATAGTCACAGGTGAGGTGCCGGAAGACTGGAATTTGGCAAATGTGGTGCCACAGTTTAAGAAGGGCAGTAAAGACAAGCCAGAGAACTATAGACTGGTGAGCCTGACCTCAGTGGTGGGCAAGTTGTTGGAGGGAATCCTGAGGGACAGGATGTACATGTATTTGGAAAGGCAAGGACTGATTCAGGCTTTGTGCGTGGGCAATCATGTCTCACAAACTTGATTGAGTTTTTTGAAGAAATAACAAAGAAGATTGATGAGGGCAGAGCAGTAGATGTGATCTATATGGACTTCAGTAAGGCGTTCGACAAGGTCCCCCATGGGAGACTGATTAGCAAGGTTAGATCTCACGGAATATAAGGAGAACTAGCCACTTGGATACAGAACTGGCTCAAAGGTAGAGGATAGAGGTTGGTGGTAGAGGGTTGTTTTTTCAGACTGGAGGCCTGTGGCCAGTGGAGTATCACAAGGATCGGTGCTGGGTCCTCTATTTTTTGTCATTTACATAAATGATTTGGATGCGAGCATAAGAGGTACAGTTAGTAAGTTTGCAGATGACACCAAAATTGGAGGTGTAGTGGACAGCAAAGAGAGTTACCTCGGATTACAACAGAATCTGGGCCAGATGGGCCAATGGGCTGAGAAGTGGCAGATGGAGTTTAATTCAGATAAATGCGAGGTGCTGCATTTTGGGAAAGCAAATCTTAGCAGGACTTATACACTTAATGGTAAGGTCCTAGGGAGTGATGCTGAACAAAGAGACCTTGGAGTGCAGGTTCATAGCTCCTTGAAAGTGGAGTTGCAGTTAGATAGGATAGTGAAGAAGGCGTTTGGTATGCTTTATTGGTCAAAGTACTGAGTACAGGAGTTGGGAGGTCATGCTGCGGCTGTACAGGACATTGTATGGAATGAGCTGCCAGATGATGTGGTGGAGGCTGGTACAATTGCAACATTTAGGAGGCATTTGGATGGGTATATGAATAGGAAGGGATTGGAGGGATATGGGCCGGGTGCTGGCAGGTGGGACTAGATTGGGTTGAGATATCTGGTTGGCGTGGACAGGTTGGACCGAAGGGTCTGTTTCCGTGCTGTACATCTCTATGACTCTATGATTCTAGAACATCAACACATTAATTTCTTTCCTGTTTGGTACTGGAACATTTGGGTCAGGTGGTAGAAACAGAGATTCCTAGAGTGACATTTACAAGTCAACCTGCATCCTGCAGAAAGGAAAGTGTTATACTTATGTCGCCCTTTGCATGATCTCAAGACATTGCAAAGCACCTTACAGTCAAGTTAAATATTGTTAAAGTTACTGTTGTAGTGTCAGAAACACAGCAGGAAATTCTTTGTAAGGAACAATGTGATAGTGACCAGAAATCTGTTTCAGTGATGCTAGTTAAGGAATCGAGGGAGAATTTGCCAGTTCTCCTTCCAAATAATGTCATGGGATCTTTCTCACTTGAGAGGGCACATACTGGGTCTCTGTTTCATATCACATCTGAAGCCGACTGACCCGAGCGACTCAGCTTTGATTATGTATTTAAATCTCTCAAGACCTTTTTTTTTGTCAGAGACCACTGAGCCAGACCACCATCTAGGACACTCAAAATGCTCACTGCTCAAAATGATGTGCACGCACTCTCCAATCCCATGCAGATATCCCAAAAATTTAAACTCAATGAATTTAGGCATAGATTCATAGAGCTAAGATTAGAGTCAGAGATTCCCAAGTGTGTTCAGGATGCTGTTGAAACTCTGCCAGGTAAAACCATGTTGTTTTCCGGTGCAGGCTATTGATAGCTTTGTTTGTGCTACATGTTCAGACTGGACTGCACTACCGGTTTCGGCATTGGGTTACACAGTTATCTGGAGCTAAGTAAAAACAAAATCAATCTTCAGTGACAGGTCTACTGCTCCAGGCTCTATTAGCAAACCAGGCTTAATTTGCCAAACATAAACAGCAGCTTCAAATACAGCAGATATGTCAGATAAAAGTGTCAGTTCACCTTGTCACAATGCATGGACGAGAGTCCAAACCTCCATTACCAGACATTCATTTTAGAGGCAGGTTAGCACAGAGATGGCACTCGCCTGTCCACCCACAAATAAGTTGGTCTATTAGGTACATTCACCTGTCACCTCCTACCAAGACCCTAAAGTCTTTCATCCAAATCCAGCCTTGCTCATCATCCAACTCATCTTCCTTAATCATTTGTGGTCGACATCAGAAAGTCTCTACTTCTATTCGTTGACATCATTCCTGAAAACCATCAATATCCTTTCCTCAAACAGCTTTCTTAAACAGCTCCACCTTCTCCAATCCCACCTTAAATCTTCCACTTCTTTTCAAAGTGTTAGAATTAGCTCGCTTCATCAGAGGGTTGGCACAGTTTCTTTCCTCTTTATGTATCATTCAATTTCTGGAACAGAACCACAGGTGGTGGTATTGGCACTAGAGTGGATCCAAATCACTCAAATTATATTAGAGCTCAATGGGTTAAAATATGACGGCAATTTGAAAATCTCTATAAGATTTAGCTCTTTGAGCAGATTAATTGATATCTTTAAAATCATACTGTTTATAGGGTAGACAGAGGAAATGGTTTCCTCTATTCCTGGACTTCAGAATAGGGCTAATGGGAAACACAATCCTAAATATAGAGCTAGGATATTCAAAAGTGAAACCAGGAAGCAATTTTGATATATAGTGAAAACCTGGAATTCTTTTTCCCCAAAATGCTACTGCTGCCAGCAGTCAACAGAAAATCTCACGTCAGAGATTTCTACGTTCTTATTGCACAAGGCTATCAAGGGATATGGAGCAAAGGTTGGTATTTCAGGTACAGATTTGCACTGGTCTACAGCAGAACAGCAC
The DNA here is from genome assembly GCF_020745735.1 of Hemiscyllium ocellatum. Taxonomy (NCBI): domain Eukaryota; kingdom Metazoa; phylum Chordata; class Chondrichthyes; order Orectolobiformes; family Hemiscylliidae; genus Hemiscyllium; species Hemiscyllium ocellatum. Next base: position 70,969,383 of record NC_083414.1, read on the forward strand.
CAAGGGGCTGAATGGCCCGCTCCTGCATTGTTAATATCTCCATTACTGCTGTCCCCATTAATGACCTTGTCCTGTTCTAAATATCTACCACTGGCAGTCAATATATCTGGCACCATTCCCTCCTCGTTCCATGTTTGCCTGTTGCAAAATTGTCATTTCCTATTTTTCAGTGGTTTCCTGGCAATTGCTTCTGTGGTATCCAGATCCCCCTTGCTCTCTTTCAGATATCACTGAGACCTTTGAGTTTTCCCTGTATCGATTTCAAGGGCACAGCCTTTTTAAATATTATGTCCTAACTCATTGACCCTCTGTATCTCAAAAAAACCTGTTCTCACCCTTTCTTCCTCTATATCTACTATTTTTGCTGCTAAAGTCCTCCCAAACTCAACTCTCCTCCTTTTTTGTTTTGGATGCAGTGCACTGATTTCCTTCTCCTTCTCAGTCAGTGTGGCAAGGGGAGCACTTTCGTCTGAGGCACAAGATTGTTAGTCCAAGTTCCATTCCAGAAACTTAGACCACAACTTAGGCTGACACTCCAGTAGCAGAAGTGGATACTGTAGTTGCTGGAGATTAGAGTCAAGATTAGTGTGGTGTTGGAAAAGCACAGCAGGTCAGGCTGCATCTGAAGGGCAAGAACCCTTCATTCCTGATTAAGGGCTTTTGCCCCAAAATGTCAACTTTCCTGCTCTTTGAATGCTGCCTGACCTGCTCTGCTTTTCCAGCACCACACTAATCTTGACACTCCAGTAGACTACCAAGGGTGCTCTGCACTGTCCCAGGTGTCTATGTTTGGATGGGAAGCTAAACAGGCACTTCATCTGTCTCCCCAATACTGAAAGGTGCTATGTTAAGGAGGAGAAGGGAGCTCTCCTTTGTTTCCAGGTCAACATTTATCCTTTGCCCAACAATACTCAAAGCAGATTATCTGGTCATTCCAGATTGCTGAATGTGGGATTCTGCTGTCCACAATTTGAGACGTTTCCAACATTACAAGAGTTACAACATATCGTAAAATATTTCACTGCTAATAAAGCACTTTGGGATGCTGCAGTTCATGAAACAAGTTATATAAATGCATGTGGTTTTCTTCATGTGTCGAGTTTGTGAGATTTTCATTCAGGAGGACTGAATTAATTTATTTCATTTCATTGCTACTGTGGGAAAACCTGCCTGCAATAAACAAACAGCTGCCAGAAACTATAGTGCAGGTGGTGTTGGTGGGGAGGGGGATGTAGGAAGGGGTACCTTGGACCTCTAAACAAGCTCCCAATTGAGTACAAGTCTCAAGTGATGCCTGCAGTGTGCCAATAGCATCAGACAGCTTAGTCACCAAGTGCTTCATAAATAAATCTGAAGTACATTTAGGCAACGGGCCGAGATTGCTTCACACTTCCGGACAACAAAAGATACAGACAGAATCAGAGCAGCTAGGAGACACTATGTTGGTTAAGATAAGCAGCACCAGCTGAAAGGAAGTGCCTCAAAAATATGTGGCTAGATTCAATTATAGTTTTAAGTAAGTTAAGCTTGTCATTTGACTAAATGGGCCTGCCAACAATTGCAATCCTGATTACATTCATAAAAACGTGAGGTTTACCGATGTATATTTTCAATTAATAATTGCCGCTTCTCCCTTAGGATTTCACTTATTCATAGTTCATACTTGGGAAGCAGTGTACTCCTCAAAGATGACGAGTGAGTGAGTGTGTGTGTGAGAGACAGAAAGAGAGAGAGAGAGCGCGCGAGTGCACGCAAAAGAGAGAGATACACAGTGATCAGACACCAGGGGCTGCAGTGTTTACAGTAGGAGCTCTATTTCAGTGAGTATTAATCACAGGACGTTGTCTGCAGGTGGGTGTGCTGCTTCCCAAGGATCCAAACTTAAACGACACTTTGCCGTTTGAACCAACCATCATCTGCAGTGAAGAGTAATAAGAGACTTGGGGATGAAGGGTGGATGAGAACATGGTAGACAAAGAAAGGGGTCTTAGGATTGTATTAGGTGGAGCGTAAGAAAGGGAAGCTAATGGTCAAGGAAACCATCAACTCTCAGCACCCCTTTGCTTAACCTCAGATATCTGGTGGGGCCATGGGCAGTGTTAAGTAGGCCAGGCCAAGAGTGACTTCAGTTTTACTGGCATTAAAAATGAAGGAATTACTCATTCATCCAGTTTGCAATCTTAAACAGGTATTGAGAACAGCTGTGGAATCAATTATAAACCTCAAATATGATCACAGGATGATTAATTTGCAGAAAAGCATATTCTTTCTGTTAACTATTGTCAGAAACTTTCATCAATAGCGAAATCAAGACCTGCTTGGGAATGGAGTAAAGCTGTCGAGATGGTGGTGCTGGAAAGGCACAGCAGGTCAGGCAAATTCTGAGGAGCAGGAAAATCGATGATTCAGGCATAAGCCCTTCATCGGGAATGAGGCTTGTGGGTTGGGGTGCTAAGACATAAATGGGAAGGGGGGTGGGGCTGGGGGAAGAAGGTAGCTAAGAATGCAATAGGTAGATGAAGGTGATAGATTGGGGAGGAGGGTTGAGCTGATAAATGGGAAAGACAATGACAAGGTCAAGACGGCCTTGTTGGGGTGGAGGCTTGGGACTGGAATAGGGTGGGGGGAAATGAGGAAACTGGTGAAATCCACATTAATCCCGTGTTGTTGCAGGGTTCCAAAACAGAAGATGAGGCATTCTTCCTCCAGGTGGTTAGGGTTTGGCAATGGAAGAGACCCAGGACTTGGTGGAATGGGATGGGGAATTGAAGTGTTCAGCCACAGGGTGGTGGGGTTGGTTGTTGCAGTGTCCCAGAGATGTTCTCTGAAACAATTCACAATTCAGCATCCTGTCTCCACGATGTACAGGAAACCACATCGGGTGCAAGTGATAGAGTAGATGGCATTTGTGGAAGTACAGGTAAATTTCTGTCGGATGTGGAAGGATCCTTTGGGGCCTTGGACAGAGGTGAAGGGGCAAGAGTGGTTGCAGATTTTGAGCTTCTTGCAGTGGCAGGGGAAGGTGCCAAGAGGGGAGAGTGTGGGCTGGTGGGAGGCGTAGGTTTGACAAGGAGTTGCGGAGGGAATGGTCTCTCTGAAATGTTGATAGGGATGGGAAGGGAACTATATCCCTAGTAATGGGGTCTGTTTGTAGATGGTGGAAGTAGCAGAGGATGATATGATACACACGAGGTTGGTGGGGAGGAAGGTGAGGACCGGGGAGTTCTGTCCTTGTTATGTTGGGAGGGGTGGGGTTCAAGGGCAGAGGTGCCGGAAGTGAAGGAGATGTGCTGGAGGGCATTGTTGACCACGTGGGACAGGAAAATGCGGTCTTTGAAGAAGGAGGCCATCTGGGATTTTCTATGGTGGAATTGGGTCATCCTGGAACAGATGCGGTGGAGGTGAAGGAATTGGGAATAAGGGATGGCATTCCTACAGGAGGCAGATTGGGAGGAGGTGTAGTCCAGGTAGCGTTGGGAGTCGGTGGGTTTTAGTAAATATCTATGGTTAGTCGGTGCCCAAAGATGAAGATGTCCAGGAAGGGGAGGGAGGTCGCCAAGATGATCCAGGTGAATTTGAGGTCGGGGTGAACGGTATCAGTGAAGTTGATGAACTGTTTAACCACCTCATGGGAGCATGATGTAGCGCTGATACAGTCATCGATGTAGCAGAGGAAAATGTGGGGGATAGTGCTGTTTCAGAGGACATCTCTGGGACACCTGCACCAACCAACCCCACTGCCCTGTGGCTGAACACTTCAACCCCGCCCCCCCCACTTCAAGGATATGCAGGTCCTGGGCCTCCTCCATTGTCAAACCCTAACCACCCAATGCCTGGAGGAAGAACACTTCATTTTCCGTCTTAGGACCCTGCAACCACACGGGATTAATGCGGATTTCACCAGTTTCCTCATTTCCTCTCTCCCCACCTTATCCAATTACCAAGCCTCCAACTCGGCCTCGTCCTCTTGACTTGTCTCTTGTCCTTCCCGTCTATCCGCTCCACCCTCCTCTTCAACCCATCACTTTTTCCCCCACCTTCATCTACTTAGTGCATTCTCAACTACCTTCCCCCGACCCCCACTCATTTATTTCTCAGCCCCCCACTTGGCCCACAAGCCTCATTCCCGATGAAGGGCTTATGCCCGAAACATCGATTCTCCTGCTTCTCTGAAACTGCCTGACCTGCTGTGCTTTTCCAGCACCACAACCTCGACTCTGATCTCCAGCATCTGCGGTCTTCACTTTCTCCTAACTGAGTAAAGCAGTCATGATACATCGAATGCATGTGCTCTTCACTGCTCTTTCATCCCTGAGCCGATCCTATTATTCATGCCAGCTATCCATACCATACAGGAACAGAAGTAGGCCATTCAGCCCACTGAGTCTGCTCTGCCGTTCAATGTGATCATGGCTGATCTGACCATCTTCAACTCCACTCTCCTGTCTTTTTCCCATGACCTTTAACTCCCTCACTAATTAACAATCTATCTCAGCCTTGAATATGCTTAATGAACCAGCATCTAAAGCCCTCTGCGGTAAAGAATTGCACAGATTTATTACCTTCATTCCCCTGTTCTTTGATTGAATTTGCTTCCACAACCTTTGAGGCATTATAAATTGCTGCATTAAATATTTCTCTCAATCTCAGATGCATTTTGTTCCATTTATGAGGAGGCTGTGGATGAACAACTTTGGTTCTCTGGAAGGGCTCGATCAGCCTGTGCTCAATGCACAATTTTCATAAATTCAGAGACTTAGTCTGTTGAAAATGATAAATGTAACTTTGTGGGCCAATGGACCCAAACACCTATTGCTCCCAGAAGGATATTGTAAATTAATTTAATTGAATTATTACAGACTCAAAACTCTACAGCGGGGCTCCTCTAACCATTCAGATGTTAAGCAGTACAGTTCTATAGACCACATGGTTCTGAGTTCAGTTTGCAGTCTCAGATGGGCACAAATGTTAGTATCAGAACTATGTAGGAGGCCTTTTGGAAAGTGGGGGAGGGGGGTCAAATGTTACTTAGGGTTGGGGACATGGTGGTAGTGATGGTGGGCAGTGGAAGGATAGGTGGAGGGTGGAAATCAGCCCTCCTAATCATCATCTTGGGACTATACTGAAGTACATAAATATCTGGATACTCTGGTTTCTGCACCTGACTCCCTCAAAAACGGCCATCCAGTTGAAATATGCAAGTACAAGTTTCTCTGGAAATGAATATCAGACAGAGCCAGTATCTTCAAGAAAGGTGCAAAAATGAGAAGACAATAACAACCTTGTCTGAAGAAAAACCCCAAAGAACTGCAGATAGAGTCATAGAGATATACAGCATGGAAACAGACTCTTCGGTCCAACCCGTCCATGCCAACCAGATATCCCAACCCAATCTAGTCCCACCTGCCAACACCCAACCCATATTCCTCCAAACTCTTCCTATTCATATACCCATCCAAATGCCTCTGAAATGTTGCAATTGTACCAGCCTCCACCACATCCTCTGGCAGCTCATTCCATACACATACCACCTTCTGCGTGAAAAGGTTGCCCTTAGGTCTCTTTTATATCTTTGCCCTCTCACCCTAAACCAATGCCCTCTCGTTCTGGACTCCCCCACCCCAGGGAAAAGACTTTGCCTAATTGTCCTATCCATGCCCCTCATAATTTTGTAAACCTCTATAAGGTCACCCCTCAGCCTCCGACGCTCCAGGGAAAACAGCCCCAGCCTGTTCAGCCTCTCCTTATAGCTCAAATCCTCCAACACTGGTAACATCCTTATGATTCTTTTCTGAACACTTTCAAGTTTCACAACATCTTTCCAATAGGAAGGAGACCAGAATTGCACGCAATATTCCAACAGTGCCCTAACCAATGTCCTGTACAGCCGCAACATGACCTCCCAACTCCTGTACTCAATACTCTGACCAATAAAGGAAAGCATACCAAACGCCTTCTTCACTATCCTATCTACCTATGACTCCACTTTCAAGGATCTTTGAACTGCACTCCAAGGTCTCTTTGTTCAGCAACACTCCCTAAGACCTTACCATTAAGTGTATAAGTCCTGCTAAGATTTGCTTTCCCAAAATGCAGCACCTCGCATTTATCGGAATTAAACTACATCTGCCACTTCTCAGCCCATTGGCCCATCTGATCCAGATTCTGTTGTAATCCGAGGTAACCCTCTTCGCTGTCCACTACAGCTCCAATTTTGGTGTCATCTGCAAACTTACTAGCTGTACCTCTTATGCTCGCATCCAAATCATTTATGTAAATGCGAAAAGGTAGAGGACCCGGCACTCCACTGGTCACAGGGCTCCAGTCTGAAAAAAAAAACCTCCACCACCAACCTCTGTCCTCTACCTTTGAGCCAGTTCTGTATCCAAATGGCTAGTTCTCCCTGTATTCCGTGAGATCTAACCTTACTAATCAGTCTCCCATGGGGAACCTTGTCGAACACTTTACTGAAGTCCATATAGATCACATCTACTGCTCTGCCCTCATCAATCTTCTTTGTTACTTCTTCAAAAAACTCAATCAAGTTTGTGAGACATGATTTCCCACGCACAAAGCCATGTTCACTATCCCGAATCAGTCCTTGCTTTTCCAAATACATGTACATCCTGTCCCTCAGGATTCCATCCAACAACTTGCCCACCACTGAGGTCAGGCTCACCAGTCTATAGTTCCCTGGCTTGTCTTTACTGCCCTTCTTAAACTGTGGCACCACGTTTGCCAACCTCCAGTCTTCCGGCACCTCACCTGTGACTATCGATGATGCAAATATCTCAGCAAGAGGCCCAGCAATCACTTCTCTAGCTTCCCACACAGTTCTCGGGCACACCTGATCAGGTCCTGGGGATTTATCCACCTTTATCCATTTCAAGACATCCAGCACTTCCTCCTCTGTAATCTGGACATTTTGCAACATGTCACCACCTATTTCTTCCATACCTTTTCCACAGTAAATACTGATGCAAAATATTAATTTAGTATCTCCTCCATTTTCTGTGGCTCTATACAAAGGCGCCTTGCTAATCTTTGAGGGGCCTATTCTCTTCCTAGTTACCCATTTGACCTTAATATATTTGTAAAATCCCTTTGGATTCTCCTTAATTCTATTTGCCAAAGCTATCTCATGTCCCCTTTTTGCCCTCCTGATTTGCCTCTTAAGTAAACTCCTAATTCCTTTATACTCTTCTAAGGATTCACTCAATCTATCCTGTCTATACCTGATATATGCTTCCTTCTTTTTCTTTACCAAACCTTCAATTTCTTTAGTCATCTAGCATTCCCTATACCTACCAGCCTTCCCTTTCACCCTGACAGGAATATACTTTCTCTGGATTCTTCTTATCTCATTTCTGAAGGATTCCCATTTTCCAGCCGTCCCTTTACCTATGAACATCTGCCTCCAATCAGCTTTTGAATGTTCTTGCCTAAGACCGTCAAATTGGCCTTTCTCAAATTTAGTACTTCAACTTTTAGATCTGGTCTATCCTTTTCCAACACTATTTTAAAACGAATAGAATTATTGTCACTGGCCCCAAAGTGCTCCCCCACTGACACCTCAGTCACCTGCCCTGCCTTATTACCCAAAAGTAGGTCAAGTTTTGCACCTTCTCTAGTAGGTACATCCACATCCTGAATCAGAAAATTATCTTGTACACACTTAAATTCCTCTCCATCTAAACCTTTAACACTACGGCAGTACCATCGATGTTTGGAAAGTTAAAATCCCCTACCATAACTACCCTATTATTCTTACAGGTAGTTGAGATCTCCTTACAAGTTTGTTTCTCAATTTCCCTCTGACTATTAGGGTGTCTATAATACAATCCCAAAAGGTGATCATCCCTTTCTTTTTTCTCAGTTCCACCCAAATACCTTCCCTGGATGTATTTCTGGGAATATCCTCCCTTAGCACAGCTGTAATGCTATCTCTTCTCAAAAATGCCACTCCCTCATCTCTCTTGCCTCCCTTTATATCCTTCCTGTAGCATCTGTATACTAGAACATTAAGCTGCCAGTCCTGCCCATCCTGAGCCATGTTTCTGTAATTGCTATGATATCCCAGTCCTATGTTCCTAACCATGCCCTGAGTTCATCGGCCTTCCCTGTTAGGCCCCTTGCATTGAAATAAATGCAGTTTAATTTATTAGTCCTACCTTGTCCCTGCCTGCCCTGACTCACCTCTGTTCTCAACTGTACCAGTCTCAGATTGATCTCTTTCCTCACTATCTCCCTGGGTCACCCCCCGCCCCACCTTTCGAGTTTAAATCCTCCTGAGCAGCTCTAGCAAATTTCCCTGCCAGTATGTTAGTCCCCTTCCAATGTAGGTGCAATCCGTCCTTCTTGTACAGGTCACTTCTACCCCAAAAGAGATTCCAATTATCCAAAAATGTGAATTCTTCTCCCATACACCGCTCCTCAGTCATACATTCATCTGCTCTATCCTCCTGTTCCTGCCCTCATTAGCTCGTAGCACTGGTAGTAATTCAGATATTACTACCCTTGAGGACGTCCTTTTTTAAATTTCTGCCTAACTCTCTAATCTCCCTTCAGAATCTCAACCTTTTCCCTTCCTATATTGTTGGTTCCAATGTGGACAATGATCCCTTGCTGGCCCCTCTCCCCCGTGAGAACATTCTGCACCCTCTCGGAGACATCCTTGATCCTGGCACCAGGGAAACAACACACCATTCTGCTTTTTCTCTGCTGGCCACAGAAATGCCTGTCTGTACTTATTACTACAGAATCCCCGAACAATTGATCTCTTGGAAGCCGATGTATCCCTCGTTGCATTAGAGCCAGTCTCAACATCAGAAACTTGGCTGTTTGTGTTACGTTCCCCTGAGAATCCATCACCCCCTACATTTTCCAAAACAGCATACCTGTTTGAAATGGGTATATCCATAAAAGACTCCTGCCCTAGGTGCCTACCTCTCTTTTCCTTCCTGGAGTTAACCCATCTATGTGACTGTGTCTAAGACGTTCCCTGTTCCTATAACTGCTATCCGTCACATACTGTTGCTGTTGCAAATTCCTCATTGCTTCTATCTGTCTCTCCAACCGATCCACTCGATCTGACAAGATTCGCATCCAACAGCATTTATGGCAATATAATCCACAGTAACCCTTAAACTCTCTTTAAACTCCCACATTATGAGGGACATGGATAGGGTAAATAGGCAAAGTCTTTTCCCAGGGGTCGGGGAGTCCAGAACTAGAGGGCATAGGTTTAGGGTGAGAGGGCAAAGATATAAAAGAGACCTACAGGGCAACTTTTTCATGCAGAGGGTGATATGTGTATGGAATGAGCTGCCAGAGGATGTGGTGGAGGCAGGTATAATTGCAACATTTAAAAGGCATCTGGATGGGTATATGAATAGGAAGGGTTTGGAGGGATGTGGGCCAGGTGCTGGCAGGTGGGACTAGATTGGGTTGGTATATCTGGTTGGCATGGACGGGTTGAACTGAAGCATCTGTTTCCACGCTGTACATCTCTATGACTCTAAATACATATCACTTGAAAGGCCATTTTTGCTCCTTCACAATCTACAGACCCAGAAAATAACACCATCTTATTCCTCCACAAAGCACTGCACCAGGTTAAATTAATAGTCATAGCTTATATTTTAAGTTTAATCAAGAGACTTATCTCCAAAAACATATAATCAAGAAAGAATCCACTGTACTCACTAATGTAGCCTCTCTCGGACAGACTTAAAACAACAAAAACAACAACAACATGATGCAGTAACAAAGCAGAAATTATTGGAAAAACTCAAATCAGGCAGCATCTGTGGAGACCAATGTTACTGACAATATTTCAGGTCTTCAGAACTGTTCAGATGTGGTATCAATTTAAAACCTCAAATGAAAACTGATTAATTTGCAGGGAAACATATTCCTTCCATTAACTACGGTCAGAAACTTTCACTGAAAGCCAAAGCGAGATCGGCCTGCGAACTGAGTAAAGCAGTCACCACACACAGAACGCATGTGCTCTTCTCTGCTCTTTCATGCTTGTGCCAATGCCAGCTCTCTCTCTCTCAACTCTGATCTCCAGCATCTGCAGACTTCATTGTCTCCTAGTTGATTTTAACCTTACAGCGAAGCCTCTTCCAAGAATGCCTACCTTGAAGACCTTTTCCTCCTCTCTCTGCAGGCGTCATTGCTGATGAAGGGCTCCAGCCTGAAACGTCGATTTTCCTAGTCCTCGGATGCTGTATGACTTTCTGTGCTTTGCCAGCAACCCACATTCAGCTTATTCCAGTCTGCTCTGCAATTCAATGAGGTTGTGGCTAATCTGACAATCCTCAACTCCCACTTTTCGGCCTTTTTCCCATGACCTTTAATTCCTTTACAGCTTAGAAATGTCACTGGACCCAAAACGTTAACTCTGCTTTGTCTCCACAAATGCTGCCAGACCTGCTCAGTTTTTAAAATATCTGCCTTGGTTTCTGATTACCTTGCATGGCCTTGTTGAAGTTCCATCAAATTCCACTGTCTCTTCTGAACAACATTGAGAAACCTGCCAATACTGAGCAAGCATCACACAGGCAATGAAAGTTGGTCCTACTTTCAGATTTCAGAGACTATTTCACCACTGATGCAGAACACTCCAAAAGCAATTGCTCATAAATACAGAGGAACCTTGATTATCCGGCATTCGATTAACTGAATTTCAGATTATCCAAACAAGCTCGCAAGGTCCTGGTGCTTGGCTAACTATATTATCCGGAATTCAGTTATTCGGAATTCAATTAACCAAATGAAATACTCCCTGTCCATGTCCTTCGGATAATTGTGGTTCCTCTGTATCTACTTAACCTATGAACCAAACCTATGAAGTTGTAAAACTCTATTAAAGAGCCATCAGCACAGGAAGTAAAATTTGCTACATCCCTTCAGCAGGAACATTTTATGTTATTCATATAACTGGAAACAGAGTCAAGCATTCATTAGTTGTAGGTCTGCATACTACCCACACTCTCGCAATCCAGGAGATGCGAGAAACAAAGAACAAAGTTCCCTCATGACAACTGGCTCGCTTTGTTAGCTCTTCCTCAATGCACTGACTTGGGGAGAGATTTTATTCACATCAAGGACTTTTACAACACAATCTCACTGATGATTCCAATCAATATTTAAGCATTTAAAACAAACAAGAAATAACTAAGGTACAAACAGTAAAGAGAAAAAAAACAATTATGGATGAATATCTACAGACAGAAGAAGCTCTTTTGCAGAGTTTCTACTGGCAAAGTGTAATCTCAATCTGGCTTCATTTAATTAGATCAAGGGAGGTTTACGCCTTTACAATTTTTCTGAAAACGTCTCATCAGTCCTTTGTCTGCAGTAACTGTAGTGTTTCTGAACTATAGGAACAGAGAAGGGAACTTCCAATTTTCCTGAGATTGTTCCAGAGGCCTGAATTATGTGTCCACACATTGGCATGATAGTGCCCTAACAGATTAATGGGCCGTGGAGTGAGCCATGTTGGGAAAGGACTCAATGATGAAAATTCTAACCGTACATGCTTTGTGCATTATATATTATTTGAATTCACAAACTTTATTCCCATGTTTTCATATATATATAACACACACACACATACACTATACAGAAATAGAAATGTCGTATTTTTTTTCCCACCCATAAGGTACTTTTGATTTGACTGCTGCAAATGTGGGAATCATAGCAGTTTGTACATAGCAAGCTCCCACAAATGATATGGCGATGGCACTCTGATTCAATACTGCTGTTTGAGGGGGTTATGTTTGGCAAATACACTGAGGAGAACTCCCTTGGCTCTCTTAATCAATCTTATGAAACTTCTAACATACAGTAGCTCCTCTGACAGTGCAGAACTCTTTCAGTACTGGTAGTCTGGATTATGCACTTAAACTCATGATCTGCTGACTAAGAGATAACAGCCGCAGCTGACATAATGACATAGCATCGGCTGAATAACAGTTCCAATCATCTTTCAGTGGCTCTTTAATCAAAGTGAGAACAACACAACACAATGAACACGATCTTTGGTGAGCACATACTGCAGAGGAACCTGTGCATGCTGAAACAGTACCTTTCAAATGGAGGACAAGCAGTCATTTGATGCAATGAAATTTTAAGAAATGCCAGAAGTGACATTATGACCCCAGGTGACCAGATGGCAAGTACTTAATTTATCTTGAGCAATGGCCAAGTGCCTCTGACAAAAACAGGCTGAATGGTTTCTTTTTATGCTGTAACCATTCTACCCTAATTTTAAATCGAAAGACCCCACCATGACCACATTTATTTAATATATTAAACAAGAACATGAGATGCAAAGTATTAACGACAAGTTAAAGAACAGAAAGAAATTGGGAGCTTGAATGTGAGGAATTAAGAGAAAAGGGGTGAATGGCTGCAATACATTAAGTTTTTAATTTTGACCTCGCCGATGAGGTAAACAGCAGGTAACAGATGCTAGCCCATAAAGAGAGTGATGGAAAAACCAGTGAATGCTTCCCGAGTTGCTACTCTCTAAGTACTAGACCAAAGACAACACTGACAGTTCTGAGGAGAACAGCCTGTTCATCTATTTTGTTCTCAGAGATGTTTGCATAGCACATTGGGAAGGTTAGTGAATAGCACCTCATTCAGGGAATCACACCTGATGTGGTGAGCAAGCAGGCTATAGACAGAGTTAGTCTCATCATTTTGCTCTAATAGTGCAAACTAACTCCCTGGTCACTGTTCTTAAAGACAAAGCTAACACCCATCCCCCATCTCACATTCTTACAAGAACTAGGTCGCTCTGACCCAACATCCTCATAAGGTCAGGCTCTCTCGTGTTACCATACACAGGGCTAGTCTCAATTGGAATACTCTCACAATGAGACCTAGGCTTCTCCATCTGCCTTTATAAATCCTCAAACCTCTACAAGAGAACTAGATTCTGTCTTTGACTCTGCAATTGTCTTACAGAAACAGAGAACAGTTCAGGCAGTTCAACTCCACCCACTAGTGGCGAATGGAAGCTGCACAACACTGCAACAGAAACCTACTTAAACAATTGAACATTCTGCTGACAGCCAATCAGCGACATGCCATGAAGCATACGTGACCCACCCACCCTGCTTCCCATCCACTCCAGTTTAAATAGGCACTGAGCGAGATCAATGCTACACAGGCTGTGGGGCGGCACGGAGCTCTCTGCTGCATTACTAGTTCACGGAAGAAAAGTTATGAATTGCTGTGCGTTGGGAGACGACGTGTCTGCATTTAAGGATTTGACCAGAGAGAAACAACAGACTGAAGCAGTGGCATCAGGGGTTGACAGACTTTGCTCATTCTTTTTGTGTTGATATTTGTGTTCATTTTGTGCATGCTCTGTAACTTCATCTGCTTCGAATTAAAAGGAAAAGGAGATTAACACTCTTTGATAACATTGGGTACAGATGAGAAGTCCTGAATCGTTAGCAACACCAGCTTACTAAAAGAATGACAGCTACCAAATGGGCTGCAAGAAAATCTCAGGTGTAAGTACTTTCTTTAAAGGCAGCACTTCAGGGAGCAACTTGTGTGAATTGATTCTGGGACATTATGCCTTTGCATTACCTTAGCCACAGTCCCTACGACTAAATGCCCTGCTCTGAACTTGTCTGAAAGACAGCAGCCCTGCAGTATGTGGTTATATGCACTATGCAGAGTTCCCAGTTAAATGTTAAGACTGCTGAGAAATGAAAGTGACTGTTTAACTCCCCAGCAGACTTCACTGTCGTGTCTCAAGACTGGAACAAGAGGATTAGACCATGTGTATCCCTGGTTTGGTAACTCCAGTTCTATGGCTGCTGGTGACGGAACTGCTCATGTCTGAGTCCTCACAAAGAGCAGGAGACAGACTCCACATGTGCCCTGGGGTCTGCATTTGTGCGTCAGACCTGATGAGTTGTGTCAGTCGGAGCTTGTCCCTGGTGCCTCCTGGACTACCCGCTACCGCAACCAGTCTGGACCTCAGTCACAACAATTTGCATCGGCTGCAGGATAACTGGCTGGCTCAGCTACCCCGTCTACACACACTTCGAGTTGGGCATAATCGCATCCACCACATTTCCACGGCAGCCTTCCACAATGCCTCCCAGCTTGCTCACCTGGACCTGTCCTCCAACAAGCTGCACACAGTGGAAAAACATTTTTTCCAGGAGCTGATAAACCTGCAGGAGCTGCTGCTTTACAACAACCAGATAGTGCGTGTGGACAGTGAAGCCTTGCACAGGCTCAGCAATGTGCGGAAGGTATACCTCAGCTGGAACCAGTTAACAGATTTCCCATTCAGTGCCTTGCAGGAGGGCAGCCTGCCTCAGCTCAAGATAATGGATATCTCATCTAACAGGCTCTCTTCCATCCCTGTTGACAAGGTGACTGCATTGCCTCAGACCATTAAAAACGGCCTTTACCTGCACAACAACCCTTTCATGTGTGACTGCACTCTGTACAATATGTTCCTGCACTGGGAGAACAATGGCTTTAATTCTGTTCACGATTTCCGAGAAGAGCACACTTGCCTGGCCCTTAGACAGCCCAAGGCCATCCTCCGCTTCCTGAAGCACCGCAAGATGTTTGAAAACTGTACCTTACCATATGGTCTGATCAATATGGTGGATGACAGCTTCAGGGGAGTGGTGGGGGAATCGCTGATGATTAGCTGCAACACCAGCTTGCAGGATGCACAGACAACTTACCAGTGGATCTCACCAAACAGAGAACTCATCATGTATACCAACAGTGTTAACAAGACATTTCAACTCTACTCCAATGGCAGCTTGGAGATCCGCAAGGCCCAAAAAGAGCATTCTGGTGTATACACATGCCTTGCAAAGAACAAGCGGCTGATGCGCAATGAGTCCCGAGAGGTCAATGTGACTGTGCATTACGAAAAACATGATGCGGAGGGCTTCAACACAGGTCTCACCACACTTCTCGGCTGTGTGGTGAGCCTGGTCCTGGTGCTCATGTACTTGTACTTGACTCCATGCCGCTGCTGGTGTAGACCAGCACAAGCTCCCTCCCTGCCAAATGAGTGCAGTGCCCAGTCTTCCATTCTGACTGCCACCCCACCCTGCAACGAAGACACTGGCCGCAAAGCCAGCAGTGGCAAACATGTGGTGTTCCTGGAGCCAGTAAAGGACAGCCAGAATGGAAAGATTCGCCTTGCAGTAAGCGAGGAGTTCCCAGAGGTCAAAAATCCCAAAATCCTGCAGCTGAAGACGGACTCGGATTCCACCAGTTCCATCTTTTCAGACACTTCGATTACGCAATAGACTCAAAAGGTGAAGGAACATCAGGTGCTTCAGAACAGGAAGCATTTCTAAAAAGTACATACATCCTGAGTTGATGGTCCAATGAGAATAACAGAGGGATGTAATACTCTAGTACTCTTTACAAAGAGCAGAATGTACTGTTGACAGTTTACAAGTAATTCTTCCCATGACCACTTAATGGAAAAGCAATACCCTACAGTGGGAAAGCTGATTATAGCTCTTCGTTCATATCACACATGCTGAAGTATGGATCTCCACTTTCATCTCGCTGTCTTGCGTTTGGCATTGGATTGTTCCCAGGCAATCACCAGGACAAGTCATTATTAAAAAGCAATGATGGGTGAGGCTGGGAGATTGAATCATGAGTTTTTAATGAAGGAAATGACTATTCTTCAACTATATTGTGTCCTTAGTACATGTGTATACTGTATTTAACAAACACTCTCAGAGCCATTTCATGTTTGCTGCAATGATGTAATCCTCATAGGACATGGTTTACAATAAATGATTCTGTTAATTTTTATCCAAGCATACCTGATGTGTTGAGTATTATAGGTAAATAGCAGTAAGGGAGGGCAATTATTGCAATATCAAACCTATGACCCTAATTTTATTTCAGTGACTTGAAATAAAATTACTTACTTATTTCTTAAAATCTAAATGCGACTGCAAACAGAGGGTACAACGATTATATAGTATGGATAAAGACAAGCAGAGTGGGACAGGGAGTTTAACCTCAATTGTGCATTGACGAATTGATCAACACAAGGATTAGTAGCAAAAAGAAATTAAAAGTTCTTTATCTGAAAGAAAAACATCCACAATAAAATGGATTAATAATTGGCACAAATAGAGCTAAATCACTTAGGCCCCTTAGCAGTAGTTATATTGTTGGACAGCGTATTAAACCAGATAATTAATAATTGTGGAGGACATTGATTTCCGTATATACTGGGACAAACAAATGGGCAAGAATGGTATAGAAGATGAGTTCATAGAACATTTTGTGACAGTTTTCAGCAGCAAGTTGTGCTACAAATGGTATAGTCATCATAAATCTAGTATTGTAGAATTATGCAGAGTTAGATCATAGTAAAAGATCAGTGGGAAATAGGGATCGTAATATAACTGAATTCCGTATTAAGTTTGGAATTGTTTACTCCAATAAAAAAATCTTAAAAGGTATTAGGGATGACTGACGAAAATTGATGGAGTAAATAGACTAAAATGGTGATAAATGAGGAGTGAGAAAAACGTAAAGAAACAATTCCAAATGTTCAAAAATACATTCCACTGAAAAAGCTAAAACTCAGCAAGAAGTACATGAATTACTCAAAGTTAAGAACACCATTAGATTAAAGAGTTGAGGACACCATTAGATTAAAGAGTTGGCTGATGATGCTGAAAAGAACAGCAGCAAGTGTGAAAACTGAAAATGTTTCGTAAATCAACAATGGGGGCCACCAAAAAATTGATGATCAAAAGGGGAAAAAATGGGAGTATAAATTAGCTAGGAAATTAAAAAGGGCTTTAATAATAGGTAAATAAAAAGCAAAAGAGCAGCTGAAGTAAATGCTGGTCCAATAGAAACAGAGACAGGATCAATTATGATCAGGAATAAGGAAATCACAGAGACATTGAACGAATATTTTGTATCTATCTTCACAGCAGAAAACATAAGTTGCATACCAGAAAGAGAGTGTAAGTTAGGGACTGAAAAGAGAGAAGAAACAAATTAAGGATATAAATATTAGCAGAGAGAAAGTTTGGGGAAACTAAAGAGATAAAAATTCAATAAATCAATCGCATTGAATGGTCTTCATCCCAGGATTCTAAGAGGTTAGCTGCAGAGGTAGTGGGCATGCTTGGTATGATTTTCCAAAATTCCTTAGATTTGGGAGCAGTCCCGGTAAATTGGAAACACTGATTCTTAGGAGGGTGATCAAAAACAAGGAACAGGCAAATGCGCCTAACATCAGTTTTTGAGAGTTTGCTGGAATCCATTATTAAGGAAGTCTTCACAATAAATACAAGCATACAAATTAGGAGTTCTTCAAGCCTGCTCCATCATTCAATCAAATCAGGACTGATCGATTTATGCTCCAAATTCCACCTTCCCATCTACTCCGAATATTCTTTAAGATTCCCTTGTTGGACAAGAATCTAGTCTGTGTTAAAAATATTCAATGACACCACCTCTACCACTTTAAGACAAAGAGTTCCAAAGTTGTACAAAGTCACAGAAAAATATTCTCCTTTCTGATCTAAAAGGGCAAATCTTAATTTTAAAACACAGGCAACTAATCTAAATCCATCCACAAGAGGAAATGTCATCTCCACATTAAACTTGTCAAGACCAAAAACTTATTCAGCATTTCCTTTAAAGATTTAATCAGCAGGGTAAATGAATGGGAATCAGAAGATGTATTATAGCTAAATTTCCAAAAGGCATTTGATAAACTGCACACCTGAAGGTTAGTTGCAAGATAAAATTCATGGTATTGTGGTAATTATATTAGTTTGGGTAAGGATTAGTCAATGCATAGGAGGTAATGATTGGGATAAATGGACAAATTCACATAGGCAGCCTATGGCCACTAATATTCCACAAGGATCAATATTAGAACCTCAATTATTTACAATTGATATTAATAATCTAGATGAAGAGACAGAGAGCAACGCAAGCAAGTCTGCCGATGATACAAAGTTAAAGGGAAGTTAAGTTGTGGGGTTGACACTGAGACTGCATAAACATGTAAACAGGTTTAAGTAGATGGGTAGGTTATTCATCTTGATGAAGAACAAAAAAAAAACGTTTTTAAAACTTATTGTGAAACTTGTTGTGTTCAAGCAGACTTGGGTGCGCTCATACAAAGAATACAGTTAGGATACAAACACAGAAAGTGACAAGATTTCTGTATGCAAGGGACTGAAAATCAAGAATAAAGAAATTTCAGTACAATTGTACAGCTGCTGGCTTGGTTGTCAGCACAGCAGACATCCTTTTCTTTTCACAGCTAACAGTTACAGGTACAGTACATTTATTTTACATTTCTAACTCTTCTTTATCACCTTTATCATATCTTTGTCTTTTGCTCTGAACTCCTTCACTGTCTGTACTACTTGCTCTTCTTACCCTTCGATCTACACCATAAAAGCCCATATGTCCAGTCTCCTGTCAGTCCTGGAGAAGTCACATCGGACTTGAAACGCTAACTCTGTTTTTCTCTCTCTAGAGATACCACCAGTCCTGTTGTGCTTCTTCAGTGCTTTCTGGTTTTGTTTCAGATTTCCCCACAGTATTTTGATTTGATACAGTTGTATTATGGGGTTTTTGAAAGACAATGCCTGGATTACAGCATATAGTTTTGTGGAGACTTGCATTTGAGACAATAAAGCAAGGGCTCACTAGATTAGTTCCTGGGATGAGAGGGCTGCCATTTGATGAAAGGTTGAGTAAATTATAGTCATAGAGATGTAGAGCACGGAAACGGACCCTTCAGTCCTCTTTGGAATTTAGAAGGATGAGAAGTAACCTCATAGAAATGTACACAGTTCTGAGGGGTTTTGACAGGCTATCTGCTGGGAAATCATTTCTACAGCTCAGGGACTCTAAAACATGGGCATATCTCAAGATAAGGAGACAGGCTATTTACAACAAATAAGGACAAATTACTTCAAGCAATGGGATGCAATTTTTCAGAATTCTCTATCCGAGAGGGCTGGGGAGATTCCTTCGCTGAATATATTTAAGGCTGAGATAGACTTTTTTTTTGATTTGCATGAATCACGATCACAAGTCAGCTCACTCCGGAACTCAGAGTTAAAAGTCCAACTCTGATCGTATTGAAAGGTGTAGCCACCTCGATGGACTATCTGGTCTACTATTGCTTGTGTTTTTTTTTAATGTGAGGAGTGGCCTTAGTTTTTCTAGTCAGAGAAAAGAAGCGGACAGCTGCTGGAATACCCCTTTTGAAATATCTGCAATCATATATTTATTTTCTCTCAAATTCGTTCTTTTCAATTCTTTGTTTAAATACTTTGAGGATTTTTAAGCAGAACAATGAGGGAAATTATGGCTGAGGAATGGTCCGATTTCAGGAGCAAGAATTCCCTTTGTACACCGACACAAGTCACTCACATTTCCAGATTCAAAATCAAGCAGTCACTGTAGCACCAGAACCCTACTTTGATTTCCTACATATATAGGCTGTTGTCTCTAAATGAGAGAAGGTGAGAGGAAGGGGACAGAAGGAACAGGAGAACATGATGAGAGAGAGAGAGTGGGAGCGAGAAAATTCAGGGCACAGCGAGAGAGAGGGGGAGAGAGAATATGAATGAAGGAATTGGGAGAATTTACTGCTCTGGAAATGCTGCATTGATATTTATAGTCCTTGAATGAAACACTAAGGAATTGTAACACTGGTCAACAAGAAAGAGTGATGAGAAAATCAGAGTGCCAGAAGGTGTAGAATTGGAGCTCCCTACGTGTTGGGTATACACATGCAGATTTCCAGGGAAAGGCTATATTTCACTCTTTAGTGCATGAAGCAGCTCTCTATTGTGTTGTGTCATCTTCCCTTCCCGCTGCAACTGTTTCTGACTGTTTCTCCTTATAGAATATTTTCACACTTATATTTAACAAGGGGCAATGCTCACCGCCAGAAGTACTAAGTATTACAGCTTAAACTACAAATCTATTTCCACCAGCTTCTGAATATGTCCATCAGATAAAAACAGCCAACTGTCAAGTGATAGTGGTCATCAACATTGACTCAAAAGCCTGTGCACAGGCCTTTTACTGACACTTGCAATAGGGATGAATAAACACACAACAATCATTTATGCAGCACTGGAAACCCATCGAATCCTCCTGAAACTGCCCACTTTTTAATCATTTCCAGAACCAGCCCCACAGGGACTTGAATAGGTTACGCAGTGCACTGCATAAAAGATCCCCTGATCAAACCTAATTTAATTAATGCACTAAAAATGAAAGTGTTCATAGCCTCCAAGCTTCATTCACACCTGTATCCAGCATGACTCAATCCCTGCCACAGCCCTTTATCTAGTAACGGAGGTCGGGCAGCATCCAAGGAGCAGGAGAATCAATGTTTCGGGCATGAGCCCTTCTTCAAGAATGGCCCGAAACGTCGATTCTCCTGCTCCTTGGATGCTGACCTGCTGTGCTTTTCCAGCAACACATTTTCAGCTCTGATCTCCAGCATCTGCAGTCCTCACTTCCTCCTTTATCTAGTAACTCATGACAACTCATTCCCTGGTCAACTGTCCAGATATATAGGTATATCCAATGAAACTAAGTGCAATTCACACCCTGCTCCTATTTATAACTATTGTGGATCCAAATGATTCATTTACAAGGATGAATGGCCATGTGCAACGTTGTTAGCTACAATCACACCTGTAGTTGTAACACTGCAGACTGACTCTTTACAGATTCTATTGATACCCCCACAACTAGCACTGTGTCCCATTTATTCACAACAATAAGCAGTGACCCAAGTGGCACACTCTCCAATTACACTACTATCCAGTGTGACCTTGTGAAATTCATTCTTCAAATACGTTACTTATCAGTTTAACCTGAGGCAACTCACTTTCTAATTCTCACTATTTTTCAGTTGCAGTATGACCCAGTGTGACCTTGTGCAGCTCACTCTAATTCACTAAGCAAAAAAAAACTGCAGATGCTGAACATCAGAAACAAAATCTGAAATTGCTAGAAAAACTCAAGAATCTATGGACAGAAAGTAGAGGTAATGTTTCAAGTCTAAGGCTGCTACCGCAAATGACCCATTGTCAGCCACTAATGGTCCCCATTAACAGCTATTCATTCTCCCAGGCTGACCCTTACCCATTTCCTTTGCCTGCCAACTATGTTTTTCTTCCTTTCTCCATCTCCACCTATAATATATTCCTTCCCCCTTCGGGTATTAAATCCCAACCTTTTCCAGTTCTGAAGAAAGGTCACCGGACTCAAACATTAGTGCTGCTTTCTCACCACAAATACTGCCAGACCTGCTGAGATTTTCCAGCAGTTTCTGATTTTGTTTCTTTAATTGCACTATTGCACAGGGTGACATTGTGCAAGTCTCTGTCCAGTTACACTTATCCAGTGTGACCCTGTGCAACTACTGTCCAATATTCTGCCAATTTTCTGTTTCATTGAAAGTGACCACACGTGGCTCATTCTCCGAGCAGACTACTTTAAACATTCCACTTTTTTTTCTTCATAATGCTCAGGTCCTTTAGTTATTCTTGTGCGTTAACTTGAGTGCAAGACATTTTGGTTTGTGGCACGTAGCCTACAGGAAGCACTGACCATTACCAATTGACAGCTCATTCTCCAGTTACATTGTTGTACAGCATGTCTCTGTTAAGCTCATGCTGCAGTTTCAATAATTTTCATTGACATAACACTGTTAAATCGTTAAAGTAGATAAATCTGCCAAAATACTTCACAGAGTTGCTGGAAGAAAAAGAATGAAAGACAAGCCAAGGAGATGGAAGGCAGCAATAGTGGGTGAAGGGATAGGAGGGCGATGTACAAATGCTGAGGTGAGAAGAATGAAGTGCTTGGATACACAGGCAATTTCTAAATTCATCACAAAAGCGTAAACATTATATCAATTCTCAGATACTTGCCATTCAGCCCAACAGGTTTACACCAGTGCTGTACTCCACAAGGCTGCCTCCCACTTTAATGAACTCATGTCATCCTGCCCGCCAATGTTCCTTTTCACCTCTTCTCTTTCCTTTCAAAGTTAAAGTCTCTCTAAATCCATCAAAACCCTTCAAGAGGCAGCAAGCTCCACATTCCCATCACGGTCTGAGAGAAAATATTATGCCTAAATTATTGATTGAATCCTTTTAATGTCTACCTTGTATTTAAGCAATTTTGTTGTGGACTGTTGAGCAAACAGTCTATCCATATCTACATTTCATCAATTCAGTAATAGGTCATCAGTCTGAAATGTTAATTGTTTCTCTCAATGTAGATGTTGCCTAATCTTCTGACTTTTCCCAGCACTTTCTGTTGATTTCTCCATGTACACCCTTGAACAAATATCTATCAGGTTTCCCCTAGAATTCTCTTTTCCAGAGAAAAATGCCCTGCAGCATTGTTCAATCTTTCTAGACAGCGGGAGCATTTCAATTCTGGTAACATGACTCTGTGACTCTAAATTGTTTCTGCAATTTCTTCAGTGTTTCAATATGCTTTTTCTCGATGACTAGAACTGCACACAGTTATGACTATGATAAAGGCGACATTAACTATGAAGCGCTTCATCACTGCTGAGGAAATACATCTATCCATACTACAGACAGAGATAGGTGTTTTCTTGTAACTCACATCTATCACACTTAAAAATGTCAAAAGAGAAAGAGACTAATTTCCTAATACATTACAAGTGTTAGACACTGCCTAAACAAACTTCTCCCAGGCTCTCTCCAATCATTGATGACCTTTATATTACTACCTTTTACTTATCAGCTCACTACCTTTTGTTCTTTAGTAATCAGAAACCTTTTTAATCTTGAAGAAGTCTATCACAGTCCTTTAGTTCTCTGACCCGATGAAAACATCTCTTGTTCTTTTAGGCACTCACTGATACTGACATTCTCTCTGATGACTGATGTTGCCAGGAATGGAGGGCTCGAGTTATAAAAATAGAATCACAGAATCACTACTGTGTGGAAACAGTCCATTTGACCCAACAAGACCACACCGATCCTTTTAAAGGTTACCCACCCAGACTTATTCCCCTACCCTAGTACTCTACATTTACACCTGACTAATGCAGGAGAAAGTGAGGACTGCTGCTGAACCTCCCTGATGCCTGAAACGTTGATTCTACTGCTCCTCGGATGCTACCTGACCTGCTGGGCTTTTTCAGCACCACACTCGCAACCCTGAGTAATGCACCAAACCAACACATCAGACAACTATGGCAATTTACCTAACCTACACATCTTTGGATTGTGGAAGGAAGCCGGAGCACCTGGAGGAAACCCACGCAGACACGGGGAGAATGCGCAAACTCCACACAGACAGTCGCCAGAGACAGGAATCGAACCTAGGTCCCTGGCGTTGTGAGGCAACAGTGTTCACCACTGAGCCACCAATAGGCTGGGACCTTTTTCATTGGCACAGAGGACATTGAGCAGTGACCTTATGAATGTTTATAAAATCATGACGGCCGTAGATAAGGTGAATAGCAAAGGTCTTTTCCTAGGGTGGGCAAGTTCAACACTAGGGAACATATTTTCAAGGTGAGAGGAAAAAGGTTTAATTTGACCACAGGGGCATTTTTTTTTTAAAAACCACAGAAAGTGGTTCTGGAATGAACTGCCAGAGGAATTGGTGGATGCAGATACAGATCCAAATATCTTTTAAACATCGTAAAAGTACATGAATAGAGCTGAAAAATGTATTTCTGGAAAAGCGCAGCAGGTCAGGCAGCATCAAAGGAACAGGAGAATCAACGTTTCGGGCATAACCCCTTCTTCAGGAATGAGGAGGGTGTGCCAAGCAGGCTAAGATAAAAGGTAGGGAGGAGGGACTTGGGGGAGGGGTGTTGGGAATGCGATGGGTGGAAGGAGGTTAAGGTGAGGGTGATAGACCGGAGAGTGGGTGGGGACGGAGAGGTCGGGAAGAAGATTGCTGGTCAAGAAGGCGGTGCTGAGTCCGAGGGTTGGGACTGAGATAAGGTGGGGGGGGAAATGAGAAAGCTGGAGAAATCTGCATTCATCCCTTGTGATTGGAGGGTTCCTAGGCGGAAGATGAGGCGCTCTTCCTCCAGGCGCCGTGTTGCCATGGTCTGGCGATGGAGGCAGCCAAGGACCTGCATGTCCTTGGCGGAATGGGAGAGGGAGTTAAAGTGTTCAGCCACAGGGCAGTTGGGTTGGTTGGTGCGGGTGTCCCAGAGGTGTCTCTGGTTGAACATTTCAACTCCCCCTCCCACTAGTTTAAACCAACCCTAACATTACTTCAAATTTCCCTGTAATTGCATCAGTCCCAGTCCCGTAAAGGATAAGCCATTCAGCTTGATAGGTCCCACCTGCCTCAGAACTAGTCCCAGCTCCTCAGAAGGAATTATAGCCAGTGTTTCCCTGCATCCAATTGAACTCTGGGGAAAAGAAAATTCGTCTAGGGTAAAACAAAGAACTGCAGATGCTGGAGATCAGCAAAGTTAAAATTTCACGTCCAGTGAATCTTCATCAGCACTGTCCCAGTGAAAAATCACCAGATGAGAAATGTTAACTCAGTTCAATTATCACAGTCATCATTTATACAAATGATTTGGATGTGAGCATAAGAGGTATAGTTAGTAAGTTTGCAGATGACACCAAAATTGGTGAGTAGTGGACGGCAAAGGAGGTTACCTCAGATTACAATGGGGTCCTGATCAGATGGGCCAATGGGCTGAGACATGGCAGATGGAGTTTAAGTTAGTAACTGCGAGGTCCTGCATTTTGGGAAAGCAAATCTTAGCAGGACTTTTACACTTAATGGTAAGGTCCTAGGGAGCGTTGCTGAACAAAGAGACCTTGGAGTCCAGGCTCATAGCTCCTTGAAAGCGGAGTCGCAGGTAGATAGGATAGTGAAGAAGGCGTTTGGCATGCTTTCTTTTATTGGTCAGAGTATTGAGTGCAGGAGTTGGGAGGTCATGTCTTGGCTGAACAGGACATTGGTTAGGCCACTGTTGGAATATTGTGTGCAATTCTGGTCTCCTTCCTATCAAAAAGATGTTGTGAAACGTGAAAGGGTTCAGAAAAGATTTGCGAGGATTGGAAGATTTGAGCTACAGGGAGAATTTGAATAGGCTGGGGCTGTTTTTCCTGGAGTGTCGGAGGCTGAGAGGTGACCTTGTAGAAGTTTATAAAATCATGAGGGGCATGGATAGGATAAATAGACTAAAATCCTTTCCCTGGGGTGGGGGAGTCCAGAACTAGAGGGCATAGGTTTAGGGTGAGAAAGGAAAAATATAAGAGGGGCTTAAGGGGCAACTTTTTAAATGCAGAGGGTGATGCATGTATGGAATGAGCTGCCAGAGGAAGTGGTGGAGGCTGGTACAATTGCAACATTTAAAAGGCACCTGGATGGCTATATGAATAGGAAGGGTTTGGAGGGATATGGGCCGGGTGCTGGCAGGTGGGACCAGATTGAGTTGGGATAACCGGTCAGCATGGACAAATTGGACCGAGGGATCTGTTTCCGTGCTGTACATCTCTATGACCCTATGACTCTATGAGATGTGCCAGATAAACAATTTCTGTTTTTGAGCCCTCTAGGCTAACTAGACATTATAAACTTCCTATATTTTCTTACTTAAGCTTCAAGAATTTGAACTACAGCGGCACTGAAAACTCTATGGAATACCTTTTAAAATTCTTCTGTTATGCCTAAGTAATTGTTTTGTGACACTGTTATAGACCAGACTAAACCACCCTCAAATATATCAAGGAGACAGCTTAGGCCGTAACATTAAGGTTATTTAAAGGCAAGTGTAAGGTGCTGTGTTTCAGATGTAATTTAATTGGTTGCACTACTCAGCTTTAAGCAAAACACACTTTATTCTTACCCCCCAGTTAAAACACACTTTATTCTTACCCAGTTAAAATACTAACAAATGAAAGGAGATGTGGGTACAATTATAACGTTTAAAAGACATTTGGATAAGTACATGAATATGAAAAATTTGGAAGAATATGGGCCAGAAGCAGGCAGGTTGGACTAGTTTAGTTTGGGATTATGTTCAGCACAGGCAAGTTGGTCTGAAGGGTCAGTTTCCATGCTGTATGATTCTATGACTATAACTTTAAGTCTATTGGAAAACTTAACAGAATTTTTGATTATTTAACCTCTAAACAGCAACTGTTTCAGTACAGTCGGTTCTGCTGTAACGCGTGTTTCATCCATGTGAATTGGCTATCACACTATGGAAGAACTTAGACCATTATTTATAGAACGCAAAATTTCCTTACTTGTATTGGATATAACATGATTCCAGTCCCTTTGGTTTAAATGGTGCTGTTTTGCATGATTTTCTTATAACGTGGGACTGCATGGGAATGGAACTATCATGTTATATCAGAAGAGATAAGCCTCACAAGCTATTTACTTTATTACTGGGAAAAGATAGCTCGTCCTCTCTGGCGCAAATCTCTCTTCGAAACAAAACAGGACAAAATACACCTTTTAAAGCTATAGCATCATAACGATACAGAAATGTAAGGTGTGTTGTTCACGTTCATATTTTATTCAAATGTTACTTCCTAACAAATGCAGAGTATGATCCTTCTTTAGGCCCTACTGACACACTAAATGCATCTCTTAAATTCCAAGGACATCTTTGTTTAATCTGCCACTAAAAAGGAAATTCAAAACCTGTGATTGTCCATTTAAATATGCATCATTACAGAGACCATAAAACTAATGAAATGTCATAAAAGTCTATTTAGTTCACACAGACCTTTTAGGGAAAGAAAGCTAACTACTCAATTGAATTCTATCCAGGGGCTCAGCTACGTGTTCACAAGGGATGGACAATAATTGCAAACATTGGTAATGACCCCATATCCCTGAATAAATAAATCTCCTAAAGTGTATTTTGGCAGCATGTCTACCAGAGGACTGTGTAAATAAAGGTTGACAGAGGCACAAATGGAAGGGAAGAGATGCACAAATATGTGGTGACTCTATTGTCCTAACCAAGCTCACAGGATTGCTCTTGATAATTTGTGTGTATCAGCATATGCCAAAGTCAGGATGAAAAAACTGACACCTAGTCAGCAGGCTTTCCTCACCATCAACTTTTCAAGGGCAACTAAAGATGGACAATAGCTACTGTCTTTTTTTTTAGCAATGCTCAGATCATGAAAATGCATAAAGAAAACACAGTGACCTTAATCTTCCTTGTGTGCTCTCTGGAGTTCTGAGCAACACTGAAAGCTGATATGCCATGTGGCATTGAGGTGAGAACACAGTGAATGTACTTAAGAACACAGCCTTTAGCATATCTGTCCTGTACCTTGTTTATAAGCTGAACTCATCTGTGAACTTGGGCATTCTTGTCTCTTTTCATTACAATGCACCATTTTGGCTGCCGAGGAGAGTTTGATCAAGCAGAGTGAAACTGCCTGAGGGAGAGACAGACCTCGTCTAGAAGACAGATTGTCTGGAGGATGACAGTCCTTGCATCATAGTGCTTGCACTCATCTGTGGTCTGTAGTGTCACCTCGTTCAATCAGTTGTCACCACTGAGAGCTAAGTAATATAACCGCACATTGCACACGCAATGCTGAGAGCTACAGGAATCTTTATTGTATATTGCAGACCTTGGGAGATACACAGGCAAAAGTGAGGATTGCAGATGCTGGAAACCAGAGTTTAGATTTAGAGTGGTGCTGGAAAAGCACAGCAGGTCTGGCAGCATCCGAGGAGCAGGAAAATCGATATTTTGAGCAAAAGCCTTCCTGATGAAGGGCTTTTGCTCGAAACGTCAATTTTCCTGCTCCTTGGGAGATACATGTTGACCCTAGAGTTTATATTAAAGAATTGGAAGCTAAATGAGGGATTAGCTGAAGACACAGACTTCAAGAAAAATGCTCAATGCTTGTGTTTATCAAACATGCAGAAGAACATCATTAATTACACCAGCACACAATGCATTGTTGCATCAGAATAATGTTTCAACTGGGCGTGTGTCATTGGTTTCATGCTTGCAGCTGTGATGTCAGAAATCCTTTGTGAAGATGATCTCTCTTTAATCAAAACCTACCACTATAAAATGAGATGAGAAAAGTTTACTTTGGTGGGGGTGGAAAAGACATTTCTTTGTACAATGAGGGTAAGGCCGAGGGGTAAGGTAGCTGGGAAGGCGATCGGTAGATGCAGGTATTGGGGGAGGGGGTTGGTGAGAGGCATTGTTCCTCCAGACATCGGGTGCTTTGGATTTGGCAGTGGAGACGGTCCAGGACTTGCATGTCCTTGGAGGAGTGGGAGGGGGAGCTGAAATGGTCAGCAACATGGCCCCACCACCCTGTGGCCGACTACTTCAACACCACCCCCCCTCCTACTCAGCCAAGGATAAACAAGTTCTGGGCCTCCTCCACCACCAATCCGGTACCTGCAGGAAGAACATCTCATCTTCCACCTTGGGAACCTCTGACTACATGGCATCAGTGTCAACTTCATGTTTCCTCATCTCCCCTTCCAGCACCTCATTCCAGATCCAACCCTTCAACTCGGCACCGCCCGCTTGAACTGTCCCACCTGTCCATCGTCCTTCCCACTTATCCACTCCATCCTCACCTTCGACCTATCACCATCAACCCCCACCCACTCCCTTCCTATTTATTTCTCAGCCCCCTCCCCCCATGTTCCTAATGAAGGGCTTACGCCTAAAACGCCGACTCTCTTGCTCCTCAGATGCTGCCTGACCTGCCGTGCTTTTGTAGTGCCACACTTTTCAATTCTGATCTCCAGCAACTGCAATGCCACTTTCTTCAAAAATAACCATGTCAAATCAAAAGTTGGAATCAACTACTAGATCCTTTGTAAACTCCCGTGAATAAATATGAGATAGCTTCTTAAGCTGTACAATGTCAGAATATCACAGTTGGGATCACCCATTCCCTTCTTCTATCGGTTAGCCTATCTTTTAGGATGTAGAGCTGTTGGCGTTGGATATTCGCATAAGTTATATGACCCTTTGATCTTTTACTTATCAATCCTATGTCCAATGTATTGTCTCTCACTAGCTGCCTGATGAAGGAGCGGGGCTCCGAAAGCTTGTTGTCGCAAATAAACCGGTTGGATTCTAACCCAGTGTCGTGTGATTTTTGCCTTTATCGTTTAGGATGCTGACGACAGCTCACAACATCCTCAAGCAGGTCTGCCATTCATAACATACCTAGGCAACTCTCTCATTTACATCCAGAACAGAGATGCTGAATGCATCATTGGTGGCAGCACCATCATCTCATCAAAATATGAACAAGTGAAACTGAAACAAAAACTGACCTTGTTCATACAAACATGTTCACTCTCAGGGAGGAAACTTTCTGTAAACGTCAATATGTGAAAGGTGAACATATGGAAATGATCCACTGGAATCAAATTCAATAGGGATGATGGTCTCCTTGCACTGTAGTGCAAACCAATGGACAGACTTTATTAAAGTCTGCCTAGGTTTTTAACATTAACTTCAAAGTTGCGATACTGTTGTTGAAATAGCTTCACAGCTTATTCTCCAGCTGTAAACGGTGCTCCCTAAATTTCATGAGCCATGCCGGTAGTTCACACTTTGTGCAGCATCTCTGACTAAATTAACATTATTATGGCAGTGTCAATGAGGAACAAAGTCCCACTGCAATCATAACTCAGATTTAACCCAACGAGAAATACCTTGTCCATGTACAAAACATATCCTGAACACACATTCATATTGAGCATCGGGGCTGATGAGACAGCAGCTGGCAATGTGCATTTGTCATGGAGCTATATAAATTGGAAGAGCCTAATGAAGCAAAAAGCTTCAGAAAAATTATATGTCACATTACAGCAAATCGATTGATTTTAGCATCAAAGCTCTCAAGAGGCTGAGGGGGGTACCTGTCCATGTTGGTACACAAAGAGTTGAGAAAATGTTTAGTTCTGTATGGTATAATATCCAAAAAATAGTGTGAGTAGGCATCTATACAAATCACTATTTATATCAGGGACGTTGATGAATGACAGCTCAAGGCAAAGATGTGAAATATTATAATACCAGGAACACAGAAAAAGTGATAAACTACTTTTACTTATAGGAAGTGAGAGATTAGAATTGGCATTGATGAAAAGGCAAGGTAGCTTGAAATGTAGAGAATCAATATGTAAGAACGTATGAAATAGCTGCTGGAGTAGGCTATTCAATCCCTCAAATCTGCTTCACAATTTATTAAGGTCAAAGCTAAATTTCTTGCTTAGCTAACTTTCTCACACTGCCTCTACAGCCCTTGATTCCATTAAAATCTAGAAATCCGTCAATCTCAAGCTTGAACATGCACAACAACCACTGCTCTTTGGGGCAGAAATTTCTCATCTTAGTCCTAAATGGCAGAAACCGTGTTCTGAGATTAGCTTCAATGATATTACCATTCTTTCTTCGAGACTCAAAACAAATAAGCACATAATCTACTCCACCTCCCCTCACAGAATCACCCCAACAGCTAGCTTAGTGAACCTACCGCCAAGGCAATAGTGTAAAAGCCACTTTTTGTTTGGACGGTGGACTGTAATTGGAAAAAGAATCTACTTCAAACCAAAGAAACTATGTTTGCTGCTACAGAAACACGTTAGCTGAGCACATTGTGACCTCCATGCACAATGGTGCCAGGTCATAAGTGTGAGCATGAGTGCATTCAGGACAATTATCTTCAGAGATAGTCTCTGGAATGGTTTTTAAATTATCACTTGCTGTGGGCTCAGGAGGGGTCAACATAGTAACAACACTGGATTGGTTCCTGCACAGGTGGCTACACAGCATTGTATGAAGTCAATATAGAAATATCCAGCCTGCAAAGAGAAAGCACATCTCTCTTTCTATGAAGGTGGAATATCTATAGAAGCTAGTGTTCTCCCTCACCTTTGTCTATAAGTTGTTGTCTCTGCAAATCCCCAATTGAAAGAAAAAGGGTAGAAAACACTTTCAGAGACAGTGAAAAGACAAATCCTCAAACAGCAAATTAAAGACTAAGAATTGGTGTACCCACAACCTCAGATTATCAGAAAAAGAGTTGGAAAGATTCAAAAGTAGCTGAAAGAAAACAACTCAGGTCCATGATCCAGACTTGTGCCTCCTTTGATCTTTTTTCAATCCCCTTTCCATCCAAGAGATAGAATTTAAGTTAGAGATATATGTTAGCAATTTATATTTCCCGTTCGATTATAACTTATTTGTAATGAATAGTTGGTGATTTGTTAATGGAAAAATGCTTGTGTGCATACTCTTTCAACCTGAATTAGACAGTTACATAGAATTGGGTAAGTGACTGGTATTATCAAATTTCCATATTTGTGACAATACCGTGAATACTGGCATTGATTTCCAGCTTACTATCCCCATTGAATCGTGACATTATATGCATCCTTAGGCAAGGACCGTGACAGGACACACGACTCCAGAAGGGCGTCAAATAGCTCCAAACAAGTGCAGCAAGGCGTACTTAACTGTATATATTGTTGCAGGAAATGTTCAGTGTAGTGCCCTTCACCAAACCATCTTTAGCTGCTTCAGTGATGATTTTCCTTTCATCAGCTCATTTGCCACTACTCAGACACTAAAGGAGTCCATGTCATTAGCCAGCAATACTTGGACAACATTGAGATGTGGCCTAATAAGTGCTGAGTAACTCTGTAGACCACATAAGTGACAGTTCATGAACATCGCCATCAAGAAATAATCTAGTTTGTTCCTCTTCTCTTTCAATGTCAATGCTATCATTAAATCCGCCACTATCAAATTCCTACAGCTTACCATTGACCAGAGCTGAACCCCACTGTATGATTTCTGCAGGAAATAGCTCATCTTTCCCAAATGCCTGTCTATCACCTGCAAGGTGGGATTGCGATGGAATGCTCATTAGGCTGGATGGGTGCAGCTCCAACAACACCTAAGGAGCTTGACACCATCTAGAGTGAAGCAGACAACTGGATTAGCTTCACATTCATAATTTCAACATTCACGCCGTCCACCACAGATGCACAATCACAGCAGTGTGTACAAAATGCACTACAGTAACTCATTAAGGCTCTATCAATAACAGCTTTCAAAATGATGACCTCTACCACTTACAAAGACAACAGTAGCAGATGTATAGAACGTGACCACCACCTTAAATTCTCTTCCAAGCCACACACCATCCTGCATGGAACTGCATTACCGTCCTTCACTGTCGCTGGGTTAAAATGCTGGAACTTCCTTCATAACCACTGTACTTACTCTCCAAGGACTGTAGCAGTTCAAAAATGCACTTCACCATCTCA
The DNA here is from genome assembly GCF_020745735.1 of Hemiscyllium ocellatum. Taxonomy (NCBI): domain Eukaryota; kingdom Metazoa; phylum Chordata; class Chondrichthyes; order Orectolobiformes; family Hemiscylliidae; genus Hemiscyllium; species Hemiscyllium ocellatum. The sequence goes on from NC_083414.1 coordinate 71,001,759, forward strand.
TCCATGGTGATTTGGAATGGGTAATCAATGCATTATGCTGAATTCTAATGTCAGCAGTTCCCCATTATCAGTTTATCATCATTGTCGTTCCAAATGCAGCAAACTTTGTGTCAGCTGGCACCTTATAAACCAACACTCTTGGAAAAACTGGCAAAAATTACATATCTCAAAATATGTGAAGTTTACTGTATTATTGTGATTTCTGAGTAGTCAATTGAGGTTATCACTGAGAAGTCTCTGCTGGTAAGTTTTATTGAAGTCAAGGTTGCATTATTATTCAAGTGAGTTAAATGTAGAACTCCTGCATAACATTTCTGTTTCTTAGTGCATTGTTTTACATTGATTATAGGGAGCTGTTAATCCACTGGAATATTTGATCAACCAGCACACATCGAGTCCAATAGCTGCCTGTTAATAACAAGTTTAAAGTACTCAAACAAAAAAGAACTGCAGATGCTGGAATCCTTAAACAAAATCAGAAATTGCTGGAGAAACACAGCAGGTCTGGCAGCTCCTGTGAGACAAAGCAGAGTCACATTTTAGGTCCAGTGACTCTTCTTCAGAATCTCTCAACTGTTTTAGTTACAGATATTTGCCTAACTGATTCGAATGCTTCCTGAAGCATTGACTGAATGAAGTACAGGATAGAATTAAGTGGCTACAGGACTCTCACAGAATCAACTAATCACAGTCGAGGCCTGTACTGCCAAAGCAACACTAATTCCACACTTGTTGCACTTTGCAGCACTAGGCTCATAACCTTGAATGTTCTGATACTTCAAGTGCTCAAGTCTTCTTTAAAGGCTGGGAGGTTACCCCCTCAACTACCCTCCCAGGCAAGACATCCCAGATCCCCACAACTCTCTTGGTGAAAATGTCTTTCCTCAAATTCCCTCTAAACTCCTGCCTTTCAACTTAAAATTATGCCCATCAGTTATTGAGCCTTCAACTGAGGGGAGCAGTCACTTTCTGTTCACCCTCTCTATATTTATACAGTTAAATCAAGTCCCCCTACAAACTTCTCAGCTCAAAGAAAACAATCCAAACTTGTCCTGCCTCACTTTACAGCTGAAATGCTCATCCCAGGCAATATTTTAGTAAGTATCCCCTTCTGTGCAATCACATTCTACTGATCGTGCAGAGACCTGGCTTATGGCAGATACTAAGGGTTCAAACCAGCAGAAGCCATGGAGGAGTGCAGAATGTGCAAGAGGGAATTTAAAAGGGAGATTGTAAGAGCTAAAGAGGAAATGAAAGGATCCTGGCAGGTAAAATAAAGGGAAATTTTAAGTTATTTTACAGATACATTAGGGTATAAAGATGAGGGAAAGAGTATGGCCAATTAAGAAGCACAGTGGTAATTTGTACGTGGAGTCAAAAAATGTGGGTAGGATTTTAAATGAATACTTTTGAGTTGGTGCTCAAGAGTGAGAGTGATAATGTCTGTACAGAAATCAGGGAGAAGGTTTGTGATACAATTAAATTAGCATTGACAGGGAGGTAGTTCTGAATAGTTTGGCAGGTTTAAAAATAGATAAATTGGCAAGGCCAGGTGAAATATATCCAGGTTGTTCTGTGATTACAAAAATGTTCAATTTGTCTCTGGCCACAGAAGAGGTGCAGCAGGACAGCCAATGTTGGGACCATTATTCAAGAAGGGAGTAAGGGATAAACCAGGAAGCTTCAGGCCAGTCAGTCTAACCTTGGCGGTGGGGAAACTATTGGAAGCAGTTGAGAGACAGAATTAATCTGCATTTTGACAGACAGGGATTAATCAAGAACAGTCAGCATGGTTTTGTTAAAGGGAGGTCATGCCTGGCCAACTTGATTGAAATTTTTGAAGAGGTAATCAGGTATGTAGATAAGGACAATGCTTTTGAAAAGTTGCCTTGCACTTCAACATGATTTTTCAAATGGTCCCACATGGGAAGCTGACAGCAAAGGTAAGAGCCTGTGGGAACCAAGGACATTTGGCCAATTGGATGCATAACTGGCCAAAGGGCAGGAAGCAGAGGGTGATGGTTTGTGGATGCTTTTGTTATTGGAAGCCTGTGTCCAATGGGATTCCACAGGGATCAGTGTTGGGGCCCTTGCTGTTTGTGATTTATATAAACAACGTAGACTTGAATACAGGAAGGTTAATCAGAAAGTTCGCTTGTGCTACAAAAATTGATAGGGTGGGTAAATAGGCCTTAGACCAAAAGAGGACATAGCTAGATTGGTCAGACTGGCTGATCAGTGGCAACTGGAATTTAATCCAGATAATTGTGAAGTAATGCACTTGCACAGGACAAATAAGGCAAGGAAATATCTGATGAATGGTAGGACCCTGGGAAGCACTGTGGGTTAGAGGGAGCTTGACATTAATGGTTATGAGTCCCGTAAGGGCAGGTGGATAGAGTAGTTAAGCAGGCATTAGGTATACCTGCTTTATTGGTCAGGACATAAAGTTTAAGAGCAGAGAGGGGATGCTGGAAGTGTATAAAAAGTTGATTCGGCTATAGCTACAGTATTGAGTGCAGTTCTGGAATCCACATTATAATAGGGATATGATAGCACTGGAGAGGGTAAATATGTGATTTACCAGGATGTTGCCTGGGTTGTAGGCTTTCAGTTATGGAGAGATTGGACAGTCTGGCAGGTTTTCTTTACAGCTGAAAATGTGTTGCTGGAAAAGCGCAGCAGGTCAGGCAGCATCCAAGGAGCAGAAGAATCGAGGTTTCGGGCATAAGCCCTTCATCAGGAATGAGGAAAGTGTGTCCAGCAGGCTAAGATAAAAGGTAGGGAGGAGGGACTTGAGAGAGGGGCGATGGAGATGCGATAGGTGGAAGGAGGTCAAGGTGAGGGTGATAGGCCGGAGTGGGGTGGGGACGGAGAGGTCAGGAAGAGGATTGCAGGTTAGGAGGGCGGTGCTGAGTTCGAGGGATTTGACTGAGACAAGGTGGGGGGAGGGGAAATGAGGAAACTGGAGAAATCTGAGTTCATCCCTTGTGGTTGGAGGGTTCCCAGGCGGAAGATGAGGCGTTCTTCCTCCAACCATCGTGTTGTTATGGTCTGGCGATGGAGGAGTCCAAGGACCTGCATGTCCTTGGTGGAGTGGGAGGGGGAGTTAAAGTGTTGAGCCACGGGGAGGTTGGGTTGGTTGATCCGGGCATCCCAGAGGTGTTCTCTGAAACGTTCCGCAAGTAGGCGGCCTGTCTCCCCAATATAGAGGAGGCCACATCGGGTGCAGCGGATGCAATCGATGATGTGTGTGGAGGTGCAGGTGAATTTGTGGCGGATATGGAAGGATCCCTTGGGGCCTTGGAGAGAAGTAAGGGAGTAGGTGTGGGCGCAAGTTTTGCATTTCTTGCGGTTGCAGGGGAGGGTGCCAGGAGTGGAGGTTGGGTTGGTGGGGAGTGTGGACCTGATGAGGGAGTCACGGAGGGAGCGGTCTTTTCGGAACGCTGATAGGGGAGGGGACGTAGCGGACGTAGATGACACCTTTGTCACCACAAAACAAAACAAGATAGAAGAGACATTTAACATCATCAACAACACCCTCACAGGCATAAAGTTCACCAAGGAGGAAGAAACCGACAACAAACTCGCATTCCTGGACGTCACAGTCGAAAGAAAGGACAATGGAGAACTACAAACCTGCGTATACAGAAAACCGACAAACACTGACCAAATACTTAACTACACCAGCAACCATCCCAACACACACAAACAAAGCTGTATCAGAACACTATTCCAATGAGCCACCACACACTGCAGCACAGACGAACCTCGGAAAACAGAGAACCACTCACAACGTATTTGAGAAGAATGGATACTCAAAAAATACAGTGCGCAGATTCCTCAGGAACAAACCACGACAAGCAGACCAAACACAGCCAGAAACCCTAACCACCTTACCATACATCAAAGAAGTTTCAGAAATGACAGCCAGACTACTAAGACCCCTCGGAATCCTCGTAGCACACAAACCCACCAACACTCTCAAACAAAAACTAACAAACTTAAACCCATGGACAAAACCAACGTCATCTACAAAATTCCATGTAAGAACAGCCACAAACACTACGTAGGACAGACAGGAAGAAAGTTAGCCATCAGGATACATGAACACCAGCTAGCCACAAAAAAACACAACCCTCTCTCCCTCGTAGCCCTACACACGGATGAAAAAAAACACCAATTCGACTGGGACAACACATCTATCCTGGGACAGGCTAAGCAAAGACATGCCAAAGAATTCCTAGAGGCCTGGCACTCCAACCACAACGCCATAAACAAACACATAGATCTAGATGCCATCTATCAACCCCTCAGAAAACACACAGGAAATGACATCACCACAAACCACATCCAGGACAAACATATAAATAGAAAGCAGGAGACAACAGCTTCACTTCCCTTGGAGGTCGCCACTGATGATGTTACCTAGCCAGGTAATGAAACGTCTGGAAATCAAACCTACAGCTCAGCGAGCAAACCTACACCCTAAACCTCAACCTGAGCTACAAACCTTTTCAAACCTTGCAAAAACCTCTTTATCTAACTAACTACTGAGTACTCCCTTGTCTTGTTACTTCTTCCAGAGTGTATCATCTTCCATTTGTCAGGGTTAAATTCCATCCTTCCATTGATCTGCCCATCTGTATGTATCCTCTTGAAATCAAAAAACTTCTTTCTCACTGTCAATCAATTGGCCGATCTTCATGTCATCTGCAAACATATCATCCCTTCAAATACTTTCATCTGCATCATTTAAATGATGAACAATAAGTGACCCAGCACCGATCCCAATAGTACAGCACTGGACACTGGTCCTTAGTTACAAAAACAGCCTATTAGCACCACCCTCTGTCTCCGACCAGAAAGCCCACCCAACTTTCCAAGCTTCTCTGGATCCCATGTGCTCTTACCTTCTTTTTTGATCAGTCACCCATGGGGGACCTTGTCAAAGGCTTTGCTGAAATACACATAAACTACATCAACTACACTTGGTCACCGCTTCAAAATATTCAACAACATTTGTTAGGCATGACATCCCTCTGATAAAGGGCGAAAGTGAGGGCTGCAGATGCTGGAGATCAGAGTCAAGATTAGAGTCGTGCTGGAAAAGCACAGCAGGTCAGGCAGCATCCGAGGAGCAGGAAAATCAGCGTTTCAGGCAAAAACCCTTCATCAGAATGCTTTTTCAGCACCACTCTAATGTTGTCCCTCTGACAAAGCCATGCTGACTACCCCAATCAAACCTTGCTTCTCTAATAAAATTCTCTTCTTCAGAATTTCATCAAATACCCTACCACCAGTGTGACACAAACTGATCTATGATTCCCTGGCTTAGCTCTACCACCCTTCTTAAAAAGTGGAACCACATTAGTTGTCCTCCGCCATCTTCCCTGTGGCCAGAGAAGAATTAAAAATTTGAATTCAAAGCCCCTGTATTTTATTTTCTTCTCTTGCCTCACACAGCAGCCTGGGACACAACTCATTTGGATCTGGGGATTTGCCCATTTCACACTTGCCAACACCTCCCCACTTCCTACCTCAATCTGATCAAGAATTTCACAGCCCATCGACCTTCTGTTGATGCTCATAGGTCCTTCCTACATCTTTCCTAGGGGGAGGCAATGGCGTAGCTGGATTCAAATCCCACCAGGGCAGATAGTGGAGTTTGGATTCAATTAGAAGTATGAAATTAAGAGATCATCTAATGATGACCATGAAACTGGTGTTGATTGTCAGAAAAATCCACCTAGTTCACTAATATCCTTCAAGGAAATCTGTCATCCTTATCTGGCCTATGACCCACAGGAACGTGGTTGACTCTTCACTGACCTCCGGTACCTAGATTTGGCAATAAAGACTGACCTTGTCAGCAATGCCTAAATCCCACGAGTGAATAAAAAAGAAAATTTATTTTGAAATCATTTATTAAACCTCCCTCATTAAATATCACCAAATAACTTGATCCATTGCTGGACTGACAACATGTTGTTCTCAGAAACTGTCACACTTCATGAATTCTTCCTAATGGCTCTCTCTGCCAGTCTGAAAATTCTAATCTACATGAAGATTAAAGTCATCCATGATTAATGTACTGACTTTGTTACTCTTGTTATCTCCTTTTGTCTCTGTCCCACCACATAGCTACTGTTAGGTGTCTTATGGACTACTCCTACCAGTGCCTCATTCTCCTTTTTATTTCTTACCTCCACCCATATGGATTCTGTGTCTTCTATGATTTCAATATCATTTCTTATTCTTGCACTTATTCCATTTCATTTCAACAACACTACCATTCCACCCTTTTCTCCATGCCTGTCCTTTTGAAAAGTCACATACCCCTAGTTATTAGGGATCCCAGCCTTGTTCTCCTTATAGCCATCTGCAGAGACATGATTATAAGATTAAATGGTTAACCTGTATATTTTTGCTACTAATTCATTCATTTTATTTTGAATACACATGAATTCAAGCAAACAGCCATTAATTTTGCCTTTTTACCACTTTCTATTTACTGCTGCTTTTCAGTGTTTGTGTATTCTGTCCATACTTGTCCAGTTTGGACATAGTCATCCAAATAGCTGCTCTGAAACACTGCTATTGTCTTTTGCTTTGTAAGCTTACATTTTCCCTCTCCCAACAATGTCCCTGCTGAATTAGTCTGAAATCTTCGCTACTGCCCTAGTTATTTGACTCACCAGGACACTGTTCCCAGTATGCTTCAAGTGAGGCCCATCTCACCAGAATAGCTCCATTCTACTCCAGTACTGGTCAAACGTAGGACTGCAGATGCTGGAAACCAGAGTCTAGATTAGAGTGGTGCTGGAAAAGCACAATAGCATCAGGCAGCATCCAAGGAGCAGGTGCCAGTGCCCGTTGAACTGAAACCCAATCCACTCACACCCATCTTTGAGCCACCTTATACCTCTCAATTTATGCTTTTTACACTCATCCATTCATCTCTCACTCTGGAGAGTTTACATCTTGCAGCAAACCCTAGGCAAAGTACCTCTGTCACCCTTTGCATTGAAATTTCACTTTAAACAAATTTCCAATAGTACAGTCAGTATACTCATTCAGCCTTCATCTCACTCTACTGAAGTCTTCCTCACACTGACAATGCCCCTTACTGACTATCCATTGAAAGAATTCCCTTTCATACATGGGTCGATTCAGAAAACTTGTTTATTCGGCCTTTGGCTTCACTTACTTTATGTCTGCAGCTCATTAGTAATCCAGAGACTATTACCTTAGGGTTTCTGCTTAATAATTTAGCCCTAGTTGTTCAAAACCTCCTCCCTTGTCCTAATAGTGTCACTGTCATCAATGTTGATGACACCTACTGGACCCCTCACCTCCCTCTCCAAGTTCTTCTCCAGCCCCAAAGAAATGTCCTTAGCCCTGGCACTGATCAGACAACAGTGTCCAGGACTCAAACTCACAGCTGCATAGAATAATAGCTATTGAGCATAGGACTTGGGAGGTCATGTTGCGGCTGTAAAGGACATTGGTTAGGCCACTTTTGGAATACTGCATTCAATTCTGGTCTACCAGCTATATGAATGTTGCTGTGAAACTTGAAAGGGTTCAGAAAAGATTTTAAAATGTTACCAAGAGTGGAAGTTTTGAGCTACAGGAAGAGCTGAATAGGCTGGGGAAATTTTCCCTCGAACGTCAGAGGCTGAGGGGTGTCCTTATTGAAGTTCATAAAATGAAGGGTATGGATAGGGTGAATTGCCAAGGTCTTTCCTGAGGGTAGGAGAGTCCAAGACTAGAGGGCATAGGTTTAATGTGGAAGGAGGAAAGATTTAAAAGGAACCTGAAGGACCTGATGAATTTCCACTTTGAACCAAATTTCCTGAAGTCTTTTTCGAGCAGAGGGTGGTAGGTGTACGGAATGAGCTGCTACAGGAATTGTTGGAGGCTGATACAATTACAATATTTAAAAGGCATCTGGATAGGTACATTAACAGGAAAGGTTTAGAAGGATATGGGCTAAATGCTGACAAATGGGAATTGATTAATTTAGGATACCTGGTTAGCACGGACATGTTGTACAGCTCTATGATATTCATCAATCCTACTCACCAAGCAGTCTTAATCCCAGCACTCGTGTCTTGCTGTATATTGTGATCTCACTGCTGGTCGGCCTCTTAGAGTGATAGAGTCATAGAGATGTACAGCACAGAAACAGATATTTTGGTCCAACTCATCCATGCCTTGATCCATGCTTTTCACACTGCCATTCATCTCTCACTATGGAGAGTTTACCTTTTGCAGCGAATCCTAGTTAAAATACCTCTGCCCTCCTTTGGCAATGAATTTCCACTTTGAACCAAATTTCCCGAAGTCTGCATACTCACTCAGCCTTCATCCCACTCTGATGAAGTCTCCTCACACTGACAATCTGTTGAAAGAATGCCCTTTCTTACATGGGTCTGTTCAGAAAACTTGTTTAATTGACCTTTGTCTCACTCAGTTGAAGTCTCAAACTGACCATGTTCCTTATTAATCGTGCAGTGAAAGAACTGCTTCTCTCAAAGGTTTGCACAGCGAACCTGTCTTTTTACTACAGTGTACAACATCTCAGTTAGATAAAGGACCTGAATGCAAACAGCCAGAATCAGGCAGCTACGTCCTTTTATTGGGCTTTTTTAGTCTACTGTCCTCACCTGACATTAACTCTAAAAACTGAGCTTGGAAAGGATATACCAGTTGAATTTCCACTCTGAACTAAATATCCAACATTATAATCAGTATACACTCCAGGTTGGTCTCTCAAATTCTGCCACCTGTAAACCTGAGGTCATCCAAGACTCTGCTGCTTGGGTTTTAAGTTCTGGATGTAGGTTTGCTCACTGTGCTGGAAGATTCATTTCCAGACGTTTTGTCACCCTACTAGGTAACATCCTTCTAGGAATTTGCGTGCATGTCTCTGATTGGCTTGTCTTAAGGTGTTGTCCCAGTTGAAGTGGTGGCCTTCCTTATCTGTATGTAAAGATACTAGTGAGAGAGGGTCATGTCTTTTTGTGGCTAGTTGGTGTTCATGTATCCTGGTGGCTAGTTTTCTGCCTGTTTGTCCATTGTAGTGTTTGGTACAGTTCTTGCATGGTATTTTGTAAATGACATTTACAATTCCTAGAAGCATGACATTCCAACCAGAACCCTATGAACAAACACATTGAGTTAGACCCCATCTACCGCCCCGTGAGAAAAAGAACAGGGAAAGACATCACCAACCCCAAAAAACCCAAACATATAAATAGAAAGCAGGATCCATATATCGTGCTTCACCTGAGGCCCACTGAAGATGTTACCCAGTAGGGTGATGAAACATCTGGAAATGAACCTTCTAGCTCAGCGAGCAAACCAACATCCAGAACCTCAACCTGAACTACAAATCTTCTCAAACCTCTCTGGATTTTAAGTGGCACCAATTCCACTCACCAACCACCCAGCGCTTGCTGCCCTGAACTAGCTTCTGGTCAAGAAACTGATTGATTTTTTTAATTCACATCCTCGTTTTCAAATCCCTCCATAGCCTCACCCATCACTATCTTTGCAATCTCATCCAGCTCCACAACCCTCTGGGATTTCTGCACTCCTCTAGTTCTGTTCTCTTCAGTATCTGTCATTTTCATTACTCCACTAATGGAGAACATGCCTTCAGTTGCCTAGGCCCTGTGCTTCACAGTTCCTTCCCAAGGACTGTCTGTCTTGCTTTTTTACATTAGGACAGTCATTGAAATCTATTTACATGGTCAAGCTTTTGGTTGTTGAGCTACAATTTCCCTTATGTGCCTTATTCGGTTTTATAATGCTCCAGTAAAGCACCTCAAGATGTTTAATTATGTTAAAGGCACTTATATAAGTTGTCAGCGATCTGTGCACATGGACTGTTACACCTCTTCTTGGATTTCAATTTTTTTTAGCTTTACACTATGTTAAATTCCTGGAATTCCCTTTTTGGCTCCAAATTAAGAACCTTGCATTGAAATTAATCTGCCAAAGTTTTGCTACTCACTTCATACAGCAATATCTTTGTTCTTTTATGCTCATGTACATTATTTACAATGCCACCAGCCTCAGCATCATCAAACCTGAATATATGGACTCATTTAAGTTATTAATAGTTTCAGTAAATTGTTAAAAATCCAGTACAGGTCATATGTGACATCAGTATTTACTTCCTGCCAATTTAAGTACATATCCATTATCCCTGTTTTCTACCACATAATCTCCAATCTCTCCACACTCACCTCAGTTAAATTAATAAATAAATGGGAACAGCTCCTTATTACACATTGAACACTCTTGCTCAAGTGGTACATGGCATTTTACAATGGCAGGTAACAAATCTATTCCAGATTCATTTCTGATACATGTTGCACAGGCCAGTCATACAGAAAATCTGGATTCAGTCCAAAAAGTGGTTTTGGAGATCAGGAATAGGAGGAATCTGGATTTATCCAGATACACTTGGCAAAGATCAGAGCATGCCAGACATGCATGGATTTCTTTTATTGTCTTGTGGGATGTGGGTGTTGCTGGCTGGCCAATATTTATTGGCTGTCCCCAGCTGCTCTTGAGAAAGTGATAGTGAGCTGCTTTCTTGAACCGCTTGTGCTGTAGGTTGACCCGTAATGCTCTTTGGGATGGAATTCTTGAATTTCGATCCAGTAATAATGAAGAAACAGCGATGTATTTCCAAGTCAGGATGGTGAGCTATTCGGAGGGGAACTCAAAGATGGTGGCATTCTCATGTAACTACTGTCTTTGACCTCCTAGATAAAAGTGATCAGGTTTCAAAAGTGCTATCTAAGGACCTTTGGTAAATTTCTGCAGTGCATCTTGCAGATGGTACACACTGCTACTACTGAGCGTGGAGGGAGTGGATGTTTGTGGATTTGGTGCCAATCAAGTGGACTGCTTTGTCCTGAACGGTGTCAAGCCTCTTAAGTGTTTTAGAGTTGCACCTACCCAGGCAAGTGGGGCATATCCCATTGTACCACTAACCTGCAGCTTATAGATGGTGGACAGTCAGATGTTGAGTCATTCGGTGCAATATTCCTAGCCTCTGACTTGCTGTTATAGCCATTATAGTTATTCGCCGAATCTTGTTGAGTTTCTGGTCAATGGTAAACCCCAGAATGTTGAATGCAAGGGCAATGCCATTGAATATCATGGATGGTCATGAGATTGCCTTTTATTGGAGACAGTCATTGCCTAGAAGCATGTGACGTGAATGCAATTAGTCATTTGTCAGCCCAAGCCTGGATATTGTCCAGGTCTTACCGTTTTTGAACATGGACTGCTTCTGTATATAAGAACATAAGATCTAGGAGGAGTAGGCCATCTGGCCCTGCAAGACTGCTCCACCATTCAATAAGATAATGGCTGATCTTTTCATGGCCTCAGCTCCACTTACCCACCCTTGCTCCATAATCCTTAATTCCTTTACTGTTCAAAAACTTACCTTAGCTTTAAAAAATTTACTAAGGAAGCCTCAACTACTTCACTGGTCAGGGAATTCCATACATTCAAAACCCTCTGTGTGAAGGAGTTCCTTCTCAATTCAGTCCTAAATCTGCTCTCTGTAATTTTGAAGCTATGCCCTCTGTCCTATTTCAGTCGCCATTGGAAACATTCTCTCTACCTCTATCTTATCTATTCCTTTCAGAATTTTATATGTTTCTATAAGATGCCCCCATATTCTTCTAAATTTCAATGAATATGATCTCAGTCTACTCAGTCTCTCCTCATAAGCCAACCCCCTCAACTCTGGAATCAATTAGTGAACCTCCTCTGCACTCCCTCCAGTGCCAGTACATCCTTTCTCAAAACTGCATGCAGTACTCCACCTGTAGCATCACCAGCACCCTATACACCTGCAACATAATCTCTTTGCTTTCAAACTCAATCCTTCTAGCAATAGAAGATAAATTTCCATTTGCCTTCTTAATTACCTGTTGTACCCTGCAGACCAACCTTCTGTGATTTAAACACAAGGACACCTAGGTTCCTCTGCACAGCAGCATGCTGCGACTTTTTACCATTCAAGTAATACTCCTTTTAACCATTATTGCTGGAGTAGTGTTAATAAATGTGAAGTAACCAATCTACCAGACCTTTGCCCACTCAAACTATATCCCTTTGCAATGTTTCACAGTTCTCTGCACACTTTGTTCTACCACATGGGGCCCTCAATTCCAAATCAGCTATGTAAATTGCGAACAATTGCAGTCCCAACACTGACCTCTGAGGCACACCACTAATCTGATTGTTATTTTTCTGGTTGGCACTCATTTATCCCCACTCTTTGCTTCATGTTAGCTAACCAATCTTCTCTCCATACTATTACATTGCCCATAATGCCTTGCATCTTTATCTTATTCAGCAGCCTTTTGTGTCAAATGCCTTTTGGATATCAGATACACCACATCTACAGGGTCTCGGTTGTCCACCGTGTTCATAATGTCTTCAAAGAATTCTAATAGATTAGTTAAGCATGACCTAACCTTCATGAACCCATGTTGTGTCTGCCCAACAGTACAATTTCTATCTGGATGCCTTGCTATTTCTTCCTTGATAATAGACTCAAGCACTTTCTCCATTAAAGAAGTTAAGCTAACCAGTCTATAATTCCCTATTTTTTGTTTACCTCCTTTTTAAACTGTGGCGTCACATTTGCTGTTTTCCAATCTGCTGGAATTGCCCCAGAGTCCAGTGAATTTTGGAAAATTACCACAAGTTCATTTGCTATTTCTCCCGCCATCTGTTTTAATACCCTGGGATGCAGTCCATCAGGGCCAGGAGACTTGTCTACCCTTAGCGCCATTAGCTTGCCCAACACTACCTCTTTTGTGACAGTGGTCCTCACCTACTGTCATCTCTTTGTCAATTACTAGCATGTTATTTATGTCCTCCACTGTGAAGACCGACAAAAAATACCTGTTAAATGCCTCGGCCATTTCCTCACTCCCCCTCTAAAGGGCCAACGTTTACTTTTGCCATTCTTTTTTGTCTTATATATTTATAGAAACTTTTGCTATCTGTCTTTATATTCGGAGCTAGTTTATGCTCATAATCTATCTTACTTTTCGTCATAGCTTTGTGGCTTTCTGTTGACCTTTAAGGTTTTTCCAATCTTCTAGTTTCCCTCTGATCTTGGCCACTTTGTATGCCTTGTCTTTCAATTTGATAGTCTCCCTTATTTCCTTAGACACCCGGGGCAGATTACCACTTTTTCTACAGTCCTTCATTGTCACTGTACATACTTCTGCTACACCCTTTGAAAAACGGCTTTGATTGTCCTACGAATTCGACTGGGACAACAACACTACTATTATAGGACAAGCCAAACAGAGAACAGCCAGGGAATTCCTCGAGGCATGGCACTCATCCACAGATTCAATCAATAAGCACATCGACCTGAACTCAATATACCGGCCACTGCAGCGGACAGCAACTGACAACCGGAAGCGGTAGATACAAATCACTATAAATGCCGGAGGAAACATCACAGAAGCGCTTCACAGGAGGCTCCCAAGCACTGAGGATGTCACCTAGACAGGGAACGAAACGTTTGCAACACAAATTCCCAGCTCGGCGAACAGAACCACAACATTGATGACTGCATTGGCGCTACCTCGTGATCCCGCGAGGAGATTGAGCAATTCATCAACTTCACCAACACATTCCACCCTGACCTTAAATTTACCTGGACCATCTCTGACACCTCCATCCCCTTCCTGGACCTCTCCATCTCCATTAGTGACGACCGACTCGACACTGACATTGTTTTACAAACCCACCGACTCCCACAGCTACCTGGATTACACCTCTTCCCACTCTACCTCTTGCAAAAATGCCATCCTGTATTCCCAATTCCTCCGCCGTATCTGCTCCCAAGAGGACCAGTTCCACCACAGAACACACCAGATGGCCTCCTTCTTTAGAGACCGCAATTTCCCTTCCCACGTGGTTAAAGATGCCCTCCAATGCATCTCATCCACATCCCACACCTCCGCCCTCAGACCCTACCCCTCCAACTGTAACAAGGACAGAACGCCCCTGGTGCTCACCTTCCACCCTACCAACTTTTGCATGAACCAAATCATCCACAGACACTTCTGCCACCTCCAAAAAGACCCCACCACCAGGGATATATTTCCCTCCCCACCCCTTTCCACCTTCCGCAAAGACCGTTCCCTCTGTGACTACCTGGTCAGGTCCACGCTCCCCTACCACCCACCCTCCCATCCTGGCACCTTCCCCTTCCACCGCAGGAAATGAAAAACCTGCACCTACACCTCCTCCCTCACCTCCATCCAAGGCCCGAAAGGAGCCTTCCACATCCAAAGTTTTACCTGCACATCCACCAATATCATTTATTGTATCCGTTGCTCCCGATGCGGTCTCCTCAGGAGACTGGACGACTCCTAGCAGAGCGCTTTAGGGAACATCTCCGGGACATCCGCACCAATCAACCACACCGCCCTGTGGCCCAACATTTTAACTCCCCCTCCCATTCTGCCGAGGACATGGAGGTCCTGGGTCTCCTTCAGCGCCGCTCCCTCACCACCCGACGCTTGGAGGAAGAACGCCTCATCTTCCACCTCGGAACACTTCAACCCCAGGGCATCAATGTGGACTTCAACAGTTTCCTCATTTCCCCTTCGCCCACCTCACCCTAGTTCCAAACTTCCAGCTCAGCACTGTTCCCATGACCTGTCCTACCTGCCTATCTCCTTTTCCACCTATCCACTCCACCCTCCTCCCTGACCTATCACCTTCATCCCCTCCCCCACTCACCTACTGTACTCTATGCTACTTTCTCCCCACCCCACCCTCCTCTCATTTATCTCTCCACCCTTCAGGCTGGCTGCCTTTATTCCTGATGAAGGGCTTTTGCCCGAAACTTCAATTTTACTGTTCCTTGGATGCTGCCTGAATTGCTGTGCTCTTCCAGCACCACTAATCCAGTTCAAGTTACTTACTGTTCAAGAAAACTATAGCGGATACATTCAATGAACTCCTCCTCAAGGTTACCCTGACTAACCTGGTTTGACCAAGCGGTATGTAGATTAAAATTCTCCATGATAACTGACACCATTTTTACAGACATTAGTTATTTCTTTGTTTATTGCCTGCCCAAATGTGATATTATTATTTGGTGGCTGACAGACTATGCCTATCAGTGACTTTCCTTCTTAGAATTTTCATATGAAGAATTGCAAATGATGCTGAGCATTTCGCAATCAGCAAACAGCTCTACCTCTGACCTTATGATGGAACAGCAGAAGATGGCTGGGCCTAGGAAACCAATATGAGGAATTCCTGCAGAGATATCTTGGATCTCAGAGGATTGACTTCCAAACATCACACTCATCTTCTTATGTGCCAGATATGGTTCCAACCTGGAGAATTTCCCCAATTTCCATTGATTCCAGTTTTATTTGGGCTCATTGATACCCCATTCGGTCAAATACAGTCTTGATGACAAAGACTGTCGCTCTCATTTCACCTTGAATTCAGCTCTTTTGTCTATATTTGAACCAAGGTTATAATGAAGTCAGGGGATGGAGTGGCTTTGGTGGCATCACAAAGCAGGTTATTGCTGAGCAGGTGCTGCTTGATAGCATTGATGATGACACCTTCCACCAAATTACTGATTAACACTCCAATTCTTGAGAATGCCAATTCTGACAGTATCATAGCCAGGGAGTGATAAAACACCACAGGAATGAAAAGGCAAAAATTTAGTCTGCTTGAATTTAAAGATTAAAATGCGGTACTAGGGACAGGTAATAAATGGTGGCCAGCCAGCGATATCCACATCCCACAGTTGAACAGGGAAAAAAAAACTTCTTTGTCAAAAACAAAAGAGTTTCCAATTAAAATGAAAGCACAAATAGTCACAGCAGCACTGTTAACTAATAAATGTAACGTGCTCCAATTCAAAGAGATCACTAACCCTTGTATTGTCCTAGCACTGTGGGAGTTATCAGTGACCATAAGTAAAAAAAAATAGCATCATCACATCAAAATCAATGGCAGGTCTTTAAAAATAAATCCAACACTGCAGGAATTTGTATGGTCAGCATCATGAGCAACACTATGTTTGCTTTCCACACTATGACAGGCAAAGTATAAAATGATGGACAATGACATCAGATTGCATTCAATTCTAGGTAAAAACAATAACTGCAGATGCTGGAAACCAGAGTCTAGATTAGAGTAGTGCTGGAAAAGCACAGCAGTTCAGGCAGCATCCTGATGAAGGGCTTTTGCCCGAAACGTCGATTTTACTGCTCCTCGGATGCTGCCTGAACTGCTGTGCTTTTCCAGCACCACTCTAATCGAGACACTGCATTCAATTCTACTTGTTATTACATGCTGTGATACTTTTAAGAACAACAAGAAGAAGGGAAACACTGATGAAAAGAGCAGGGGAGGTAGTCTAGGATGTATGTGTTTCAAAGCGAGAAGTATAATAGGCAGAGCTCTATGAACTTAGAACTATGATATTATTACAATTACAGAGACTTGGCTGAAATAGGGACAGAACTGGCACCGGATGTCCCAGGATTTAGATGTTTCAGGTGTGACAGAAGGAGACATAAAAAAGGTGGGTGGTGTTTGCATTACAGGTAAAGGAGTACCTCACAGCTGTACTGAAGGAGGACACATCAGAGGACGCATATAGCAATTCTATACAATATGGATGGAACTCAGGAATAGGAGAGGTGAAATCACAATGCTGGGTGTATAATACAGGCCTCCCAACAGCAGGGTTGTTATGGTGGGTGATTTTAACTTCCCCTCTATTGACTGGGACTCACTTCACACTAGGAGCTTGAATGCAGCAGAATTTGAGAGGACCATTCAGGAGGGTTTCTAGACACAGTGTGCAAACAGTCCAACTAGAGAAGGGGCAGCATCCTTACAGCGCCAGAGACCCGGGTTCAATTTCCACCTCAGGCAACTGTCTGTGTGGAGTTTGCACATTCTCCCAATGTCTGCGTGGGTTTCCTCCACCTCCCACAGTCCAAAAAATGTGCAGGTTAGGTGAATTGGCCATGCTAAATTGCCCGTAGTGTTAGGTGAGGGGGTAAATGTAGGGGAATGGGTCTTTGTGGGTTGCTCTTCAGAGGATCGGTGTGGACTTGTTGGGCCAAAGGGCCTGTTTCCACACTGAAAGTAATCTAATCTAATCTAATCTCAAAGGGGGTTAACACTGAACCTGGTTTTGGGAGATGAGCCCGGTCAGGTGAATGAAGTTTCAGTGGGGACACATTTTGGGAGTAGTGTCCATAATACCATGAGTTTTAAGATACTTATGGAGAGGGATAACAGAAGTCTTCAGGTGAAGGAGATATATTGGGGGAAGGCAGGACCCTGATTGGAGGTGGCTATTTTAAGGTAAATCCATATCGACGTGTGGGAGCATTCCAAACAGCAGTTGATAAGAGTTCAGGAGCGGCATATTTTTGTGAGAATGCAAAATAAGTATGGCAAGTTAGGTGAACCTTGGATGGTCAGGGATGTCATGACCTTGGTCAAAAAGAAAAAGGAAGCATATGTAAGGTGTAGGAGGATAGGAATTGACGAAGCCCGTGAATTACATATGGAAAGTAGGAAAGAATTTAAACAAGGAATTAGAAGGGCTAAAAGGAGTCATGAAAAGCCGTTAGCAACAGGATTATGGAGAATTCCAAGGCTTTTTATACACATCTAAAAAGAAGAGGGGAGCCAGGGAAAGAGTTGGTTCACTCAAGGACAAAGGAAGGAATCTGTGTGTGGAACTAGAAGAGGTAGGTGAGGTCCGCAACGAATACTTTTGTGTTGTTATCCACCAAGTTGGTGGAGGATTGTCTCGGAGGGGAGTGTCGAATTTCTCAGTCAAGTTGCTCTTAAGAAAGAAAGAGGTGTTGTGTATCTTAAAAAGTATTAAGGTAGGTAAGTCCCCAGGTCCTGGTAGGATCTATCCCAGAATATTGAGCGTGGAAAGAGAACAAGTGGCAGGGTGGGCTTCAGTGGTTAGCACTGCTGCCTCACAGTGCCAGGGACCCAGGTTTGATTCCATCCTCAGGCGACTGTTTGTATGGAGTTAGCACATTTCCTCCTGTGTCTGTGTGGGTTTCCTCCGAGTGCACCGGTTTCCCCTCTCAGTCCAAAAATGTGCAGGTTAGGTGAATTGGCCATGCTAAATTGCCCATAGTGCTCAGGGGTGTGTAGATTAGGTGCACTAGTCAGGGGAAATATAGAGTACTAGGGGAATGTGTCTGAGTGGGTTACCCCTCGGAGGGTGGGTGTGACTTGTTGGGCCAAATGGCCCATTTCCACACTGTAGGGATTCTATGATCTATGAGCAAATTGCTGGAGCATTGACAGACATCGTTATATCCTCTTGGGCCACATGTGAGGTTTAAAATGACTGGAGAATAGCCAATGTTGTCCCATTATTTTAGAAGGGTAATAGGGATAATCCAGGAAATTACAGTCATAGAACATAGAACATAGAACAATACAGCACAGAACAGGCCCTTCGGCCCACGATGTTGTGCCTAGCATCTATCCTAGATTAAGCACCCATCTATGTACCTATCCAATTGCCGCTTAAAGGTCGCCAATGATTCTGACTCTACCACTCCCACGGGCAGTGCATTCCATGCCCCCACCACTCTCTGGGTAAAGAACCCACCCCTGACATCTCCCCTATACCTTCCACCCTTCACCTTAAATTTATGTCCCCTTGTAACACTCTGTTGTACCCGGGAAAAAGTTTCTGATTGTCTACTCTATCTATCCCTCTGATCATCTTATAAACCTCTATCAAGTCACCCCTCATCCTTCGCCGTTCCAACGAGAAAAGGCCGAGAACTCTCAACCTATCCTCGTACGAACTATTCTCCATTCCAGGCAACATCCTGGTAAATCTTCTCTGCACCCTCTCCAAAGCTTCCACATCTTTCCTAAAGTGAGGCGACCAGAACTGCACACAGTACTCCAAATGTGGCCTAACCAAAGTCCTGTACAGCTGCAACATCACTTCACGACACTTGAATTCAATCCCTCTGCTAATGAACGCTAATACACCATAGGCCTTCTTACAAGCTCTATCCACCTGAGTGGCAACTTTCAAAGATCTATGTACATAGACCCCAAGATCCCTCTGTTCCTCCACCTGACTAAGAACCCTACTGTTAACCCTGTATTCCGCATTCTTATTTGTTCTTCCAAAATGGACAACCTCACACTTGGCAGGGTTGAACTCCATCTGCCACTCCTCAGCCCAGCTCTGCATCATACCTAAGTCCCTTTGCAGCCAACAACAGCCCTCCTCACTGTCCACAACTCCACCAATCTTCGTATCATCTGCAAATTTATTGACCCACCCTTCGACTCCCTCATCCAAGTCATTAATAAAAATTACAAACAGCAGAGGACCCAGAACTGATCACTGCGGAACTCCACTTGTAACTGGGCTCCAGGCTGAATATTTACCATTTACCACCACTCTCTGACTTCGACCGGTTAGCCAGTTTGCTATCCAATTGGCCAAATTTCCCTCTATCCCATGCCTCCTGACTTTCAGCATAAGCCTACCATGGGGAACCTTATCAAATGCCTTACTAAAATCCATGTACACTACATCCACTGCTCTACCCTCATCCACATGATTGGTCACCTCCTCAAAGAATTCAAAAAGACTTGTAAGGCAAGACCTACCCTTCACAAATCCGTGCTGGCTGTCCCTAATCAAGCAGTGTCTTTCCAGATACTCAAAAATCCTATCCCTCAGTACCCTTTCCATTACTTTGCCTACCACAGAAGTAAGACTAACTGGCCTGTAATTCCCTGGGTTATCTCTATTCCCTTTTTTGAACAGGGACACAACATTCGCTACTCTCCAGTCCCCTGGTACCACCCCTGTTGACAGTGAAGACGAAAAGATCATTGCCAACGGTACTGCAATTTCCTCTCTTGCTTCCCACATAATCCTAGGATATATCCTGTCAGGCCCGGGGGACTTGTCTATCCTCAAGTTGTTCAAAATGTCCAACACATCTTCCTTCCTAACAAGTATCTCTGCTAGCTTACCAGTCCGTTTCACACTCTCCTCTTCAACAATACGGTCCCTCTCGTTCGTAAATACTGAAGAAAAGTACTCATTCAAGACCTCTCCTATCTCTTCTGACTCAATACACAATCTCCCACCACTGTCCTTGATCGGACCTACCCTCGTTCTCGTCATTCTCATGTTTCTCACATACGCATAAAATGCCTTGGGGTTATCCTTGATCCTATCCGCCAAGGATTTTTCATGCCCTCTCTTAGCTTTCCTAATCCCTTTCTTCAGGTCCCTTCTGGCTATCCTGTATCCCTCCACTGCTCTGTCTGAACCCTGTTTCCTCAACCTTATGTAAGCCTCCTTCTTCCTCTTTACTATACAGTCAACCTCCCTCGTCAACCAAGGCTCCCTCACACGACCATTTCTTTCCTGCCTGATAGGTACATACATATCAAGGACGCGTCGTATCTGCTCCTTGAAAAAGTTCCACATTTCCACCACATCCTTCCCTGACAGCCTATGCTCCCAACTTATGCTCCTCAAATCCTGTCTTACAGCATCGTAATTTCCCTTCCCCCAATTGTAAAATCTACCCTGTTGTGCGCACCTATCTCTCTCCATAACCAAGGTGAAAGTCACAGAATTGTAGTCACCATCACCAAAATGTTCACCCACTAACAAGCCCATCACTTGTCCCGGTTCATTACCAAGTACCAAATCCAATATGGCCCCCCCCCCCCTCTGGTTGGACAATCTACATACTGAGTTAGAAAAGCTTCCTGGACACACTGCACAAACACCGCCCCATCCAATCTACTTGATCTAAAGAGCTTCCAGTCAATATTTGGGAAGTTGAAGTCGCCCATGACTACGACCCTGTGGCTTCTGCACCTTTCCAAAATCTGTTTCCCAATCTGTTTCTCCACATCTCTGCTGCTATTGGGGGGGCTATAGTAAACACCCAACAAGGTGACTGCACCTTTCCACGTCAGTGGAAGGAAAGTTATTGCGAAAGATTCTCAGGTACAAGATCTATATGTATTTAGAAGCAAATTGACTTATTAGAAATAGTTTTGTGCGGGGGAAATGGTACCACAATAACTTGATCAAGTTTTTTAAGGTGGTGACGAAAGTGTTTGACAATGGAAAAGTGGCTGATGTTGTCTACAGGGACATCAGTAAAGTCTTTGACAAGATCCCTCAAGGCAGACTGGTACAAAAGGTGAAGTCACATGGTATTGCAGTGAGCTCGCAAGGTGGATACAGAACTGACTTTGTCATAAGAAATTGAGGGTAGTGGTGGAAGGACGCTTTTCAGAAGGGGGGTTATGGCTATTAGTGCTCCACAGGGATCAGTGCTGGAACCTCTGCCGTCCACATAAGTGATTTGGAGGAAGATGTGGCTGGTCTAATTAGTCAGTCTGCGGATGCTAGAAAGATTGGTGAAGAGGAGGATAGTGAGGAGGATTGTCAGGGGATGCAGCAGGATATGGGGGCATGGGCTGAAAAAGTGGCAGATGAAGTAAAATTGTTCAATGAATGGCAGAACCCTTAGAAAAGCAGAGAGATCAGGGTGTGCAGGTCCACAGATCACTGAAGGTGGCAGCACAGGTAGATAAGACAGTAAAAAAGCCTATAGCATGCATGTTTTAATTAGAAGGGGCATTGAGTGTAAGGATAGGCAAGTTATTTTGCATCTTCACAGAACTTTAGTTCGGCCACACTTGGAATGTTGCGTACAGTTCTGATCACCACACTACCAGAAGAATGCGGATGCTTTGGAGAGGGTACAGAAAAGGTTTACCAGGATGTTCTCTGGTATGGGAATTTTAGCTTTGAAGGAAGGTTGCATAGACTTTCTTTTTCTCTGGAATGCAGGAGGCTTAAAGATGACCTGATAGAAATTCATAAGATTGGAAATGGCATGGATGGAGTGCACGGTATGAGGTTTTTTCCCCTAGTGTGGTGGGGTCAATTACGAGGGGACACAGGTTCAAGGTGCAGGTGAGGGGAGTTTAAATGAGATGTGCGAGACAGGTTCTTCACACAGAGTGATGAGTATCTGGAACATGCTGCAAGAGGAGGTGTTGAAAGCAAACACAATAGGCACAACAGCATTCAAGAAGTACCTGGACGGATACATGAATAGGATGGGAATACAGGGATACGGATTCTGTAAGTGAAGACAATTTTAGTATTGAAGGGCAAAATGTGTTGGCGTAGGTTTGGAAAGCCAAAGGGCCTGTTCCTGTTCTGTATTGTTCTGGCCTCATCACACTAGCAATGCACTCACACGCACTGGCATGTCCACATGATCAAGCTTCTGCTAAGTTGCTTGCCACCACTTCTCCAGCTGGTATCAATGATAGACTGGGCTCGGTCTCTTTTGCTTACCTCCTTCACCTATTCTCTGTTCCTGGCAAATCATCGAGTATTCCTGAATCTTGTCAGTTGCAACTCTTCTGCTCTGTATAAAAAATCATTCTTGGTGAAATGGGCATCACTGGCAAAGGTTTACAACTATTGGCCATCCCTATTGAATTATTATTGAGAAGGTGGTGATGAGTCCACTGTCCACTGGCATTGTACCAGATAAATTAGAAGATATCAAATGTCAGAAAAGGAATAGGGATAACTCTGGGAATTATAGAATAGTCAGTCTTACATCAGTGGTCAGCAAAATATTGGAGAGGATTCTGAGTGAGAGAATTTATGATTATTTGGAAAAGCATAGTTTGACTAGAGATAGTCAGCATGACTTTGAGAGGGGCAGGTCATGCCCCACAAGCTTTTGAGGATGTGACAAAACACATTGATGAAGGTTGAGCAGTGGAGGTGATATACATGGATCTTAGCAAGGTGTTTGATAAGATTCTCCATGGTAGGCTCATTCAGAAAGTAAGGAGGCATGGGCAACAGGGAAATCTGGCTGTCTGGATACAGAATTGGCTGGCCCATAGAAGAGTATTCAGCCTGGAGCACGGTGACCAATGGTGTTCCACAAGGATCTGTTCTGGGACCTTTGCTCTTTCTAAGTTTTTTTTTAAACTGACTTGGATGACAAAGTGGAAGGGTGGGTTAGGAGGTTTGCTGATGACACAAAGGCCGGTGGAGTTGTGAATAGTGTGTAAGTGGTAGGTTGCAACAGGACATTGACAGGATACAGGGCTGGGCTGAGAAGTGGAGCTCAAGCTGGAAAAATGTGAAGCGATTAATTTTGGAAAGTTGAATTTGAATACAGAATACAGGGTTAAAGCAGAATTCTTGGCAGTGTGGAGGAACAGAGGGATCTTGGGGTCCACGACCATAGATCCCTCAAAGTTGAAGGCAGGGGATTGAGTTTAAGAGCCGTGAGGTTATGTTGCAGTTCTATAAAACTCAGGTTGGACCACACTTGGAATATTGTGTTCATTCCTGGTCACTTCACCATCAGAAGCATGTGGAAGCTTTAGAAAGGGTACAGAGGAGATTTACCGGGTTACTGTCTGAACTGGAGGGCATGTCTTATGAAGGAAGGTTGAGGGAGCGAGGGCTTTTCTCATTGGAGCGAAGAAAGATGAGAGGTGACTTGATAGAGATGTACGATATGACGAGAAGCATAGATAGAATGGATAGCCAGAGACTTTTTCCCAAGGTAGAAATGGCTATCACAAGGGGGCATAATTTTAAGGTGATTTGGAGGAAGTCGTCAGAGGTAGGTTCTTTACTCAGAGAGTGGTGGGTGCGTGGAATGCACTGCTAGCAGTGGTAGTAGATTCAGATATATTAGGGACATTTAAATGACTCTTGGATAGGCACATGGATGATATTAAAATGAAGAATATGTAGCTTAGTTTGATCTTAGAGGAGGGTAAAAGGTCCGCACAACATCGAGGGCCGAAAGACCTGCACTATTCTATGTTTTACCACCACAGTCTGCATAGTGAAAGTGCATCCATGGTGCCTGGAAGGAAGATATCTCAGGATTCTGGCCCAGTATAAATGAAAGAACAGTAATATATATCCATGCCAAAGGAAAGGATGTAGGAGGTGATAGTATTCCAATGTGCCTGCTCACCTTGACACTCCAGTTGGGTAGAGGTCACATGTTTGGGAGGTAAATGCTGCGGAAAAACTGGACTGGACTTCTACTGGACTGGAATTCCTTTGTTCTCCCTGTACAGTCAGCAATTTCCTGTACACGTGGGGTTGATTGTGAGCTGCAGAACCCCCTGCAATTACAGTCTTGCCTTAGTGAACTACATGCTTTCAAGGGAACCAACTCAAATACTACACGGATTCCAAAAACTGCTTTAGTACCAATGTCTTCTTCATCAATGTAACAGCTGGCACAAATTGGGTAGTTCCAGAGGTCTTCAACTTTTGTTTTTGCTTGTTCACCGGGATCTACTTGCCACTGGCAAGGTCAGCATTAATTACCTTTTTTTTAATTACTCTGGAGAAAGTAGTAGTGAACCATCTTGTCCAATCACTACATTCAATGGGGATGTATGTATACCACAATACTGCTAGAAAGAAGCACTAGGATTGTGAACCAACAGACAGTGAAGGAATAGCCATAGGGTTTCAAGTCAGGATGACGTGTGACTTCAAGGAAACTTGCAGGTTGCAGGGTTTCCACACATCGGCTGTCCCTCTCTCTCGGTGGTTTAGGTCAAGGGCTTGGAAGGTACTGTTGAAGGAGCATTGATGAGTTGCTGCAGTGCATCTTCCAGATGATGCACATTGCTACCACTGTCTTGGTGGTGAAGTGAGTGAATATTGGAGGTGGTTGATGTGATTGATGAGGTGCCAATTAAGCTGGCAGCTTTCTCCTGGATGGTATTGAGTTTCTTGCGTGCTATTGGAGCTGCACTCATCCAGGCAGGTGGGGAGCATTGCATCATACTCCTGATTTGCACCTTGTCGATGGTGGACAGGTCTGGGTGTGATTAACTTTTCCACAAAATTCTGAGTTTGCTGAAGAAAATGAGTAGTGCTCACGAGGTGTGAAAGTACAGAGAGCTGCTTGACATTGTGACACAAAGTTGTGATTTAGTAACATGCAGACCTTAATATTTCTTCAAGAATAAAGATAGCCATCCAACTGGATCTACTAATGCAGTTTTTAATAGCTGTGAGAGAGATGGAATGGTAATACTGGAATTGATCCACCAATTTGGATCGTTGTGGGGATTAAGGTTCAGCCATAAAATTTGATAACTGCATACTTAATTCAATTAACATTAATTGCATATAAGACCTTATATTGTGTGCTCAGACTCGACAGCTGAAGACAAACAGCGAGGATACTGCCAGCCAGACATCGCTGCTCAGTTTCTGGAAAGGAGGTAGAGAATGCTGCCTAGTGAATGAAAGGATAAGAAACACAGCTTTGTCTATCGAGGGAACACACAGCAGAATGGCAACTGGAACTTGTTAGACACACCTGGAGTATTGTGTGCAGTAACTGTCACCATGTTAAAGGTACGATGCGACTGCACTACAGAGGATGTGGAGGAGATGCAGCGTCCCAGGATACTGAAAACAAAAATTCTGGAAATCACAGCAGGTCTGTCAGCATCCATAGAGAGAATGCAAGCTGATGTTTGAGTCTAAATGTGTCTTCATCAGATGAAGATTTATTCATCTGACCGGCTGAGACTTGTAGCATTTTTGTTTGTAGCAAGATTCCTGCATTTGCAGTAATTTGCTCCTACTTTGCAGGATCCTGCCTGGGATAGATGATCTGATCTATGAATAAAGAGTGGATAGGTTCAGGCTGTTTTCCTTAAAGCAATGAAGACTGAGAGGGGACCTAAAGAGGTATATAAGATTATGAGAGGCACACATAGGGCAGATGGCATTTAAGGTAGGAGGCTAAGAGGAGAGAGTTGAAGGGAATTCCTTTCGCTCAGAGTGGTGGGAGTCTGGAACTCACTGCTTGCAAGGGTGGTTGAATTAGGAACTGTTGTAACATTTAAATAGTTTTTGGATGTACAAGCATTGCCAGAACCTCCAGGGCTATGAGCCAAGATCTAGAAAATGGAATTTGTGTAGAATCATATATACATACGTATATAGAAGAGGCCGTTTGGCCCAGGAAGTCTGTATATTCCACATCCCTGTCATCCAAAGAGTGAAAAAAGTCCTCAAATCCTAAAACTTAGGAAACCTTCTCTAAACTTCGTACCTTTCACCTTAAAATTCTGGCCTCTTGTTTTGACCCTTCAACTAAGAGGAACAGCTACTTTCTATTCATCCTGTCCATGACCTCAATCTTGTACACCTCTAATAGGTTTGCTCCTCAACCTTCTTTGTTCCTCTCTTTGTAGCTAAGATCTTTGTTGACTAGAGAAGATATGATGAACTGAATAATCTCCTTCTCCACTATAAATGCCTATGAGTCCAAGGAAGGGAGTAGCTGCTGTTGGGAAGTAGCTCGAATATCTGATGTAAAAATCCACAGTGGTGAGCAGACCGCAAAGATTCAACTGAATAGAGAATTAACAAGAAGAGAAAGTCAGGCTGACAGGTTTACTGACCCACTAGTCAGTTTACCCACTTGCCCAATCAAACCCCTCAATCTTGAATACCTCTATTAGATTTTTGCTTAACATTCCCTGTTCGAAGAAGAACAATTGAAGATTCTCCAATGTTTCAGCATAACCAAACATTTTCATTCCTGGGATCAGAATGTGTGTCTCCTCTGTACCCATAATTTAGATTATTCTGCCTTTTGATTACAGTTTCTTCCAAACATAGGTATGCAGGACTTTGGAGCAGGAACAGGCCCTTTGGTCCCTCAAGCCTAATCTGCCTTTCACTAAGATTGTGGCTAATCAGGCTGTGATCTCAACTCCAGTTTCATGTCTGCTTGCCCCATAACCCTGGATGCCTTGTCTATCAAAGATCCAAATAACTCAACCATGAATACAATACTCAACCCAGCTTCCACTGCCTTCTAGGGAAGAGAATTGCACCAAATAACAACCACCCCCCCCCCCCCATCTTGCTCTTAAAAGTGAAATCTCTTGTTGCTAAACAGTGTCCCCTCCTGCTAATCTGCCTCACAAGAGGTAACATCTACCCTACTTGGACCTCTCAAGACCTTATATATATTAATGAGATCATTTCTCATTCTTCTAAATTCCAATGGATATAGAAAAGCACAGCCAATCAGTCAGCATCCAAGGAGCAGGAGAATTGACATTTTGGGCATAAGCTCTTCATGCACAAAATATCGACTCACCTGTTCCACCGATGCTGCCTGACCTGCTGTGCTTTTCCAGCACCACATTCTTCGACTCTGATCTCTAGTGTCTGCACTCCTCACTTTCTCCAATGGATATAGACCTAATCTGTTCAGCCAAATATTTTCATAAGATAAGCCTTTCATTCCAGAAATGAGTCCCCTGAAGCTTCTTTGAGCTATTTCCAACATAGTTATATCTCTTTTTCAAATAAAAGTTCAAACTGCACCTAGTGTTCCAGATGTGGTCTCACAAAGGTCATGTACAGCTACAGTAAAGCTTCCCTATTGCATTTGGCTTCTCAATCACTTGAGATACCTGTATCCTAACTTTTTGAGATTCATGTACAAAAACACCCAGAACCTTCTGTACCACTGAGTTCTGAAATCTCTCTCTATTTAAATGGGCAACTTTACATTTTCCCAAGTTGTACTCCACCTGACAAATCTTTGTTGATTCACTTAAGGTATTTGTATCCCTCTGCAATCTCTCTGCTTCTACTTGACAATTACTTTCCTATCTATCCTGATTTCAATTATACTGTTTCACAAACACCTGCACCAATTTACATTTTTAAATTTAATTCATGGGATGTGGATAGCTTTGGGCCAGCATTTATTGCCCATCCCTAATTACCTTCAAGGTGGTGTCAGCTACCTGCTTGAATTGCTGCAATCCATTTGCTGTAGTTAGACCCACAATTTTGTTAGGGAGGAAATAGCAGGATTTTAATCCAGCAACTGTGAATCACTCAGTGCTACTGAGGTAAATTAATCCATTTACTCAAGTTTAAACATAGGAATCTGATGGCAAAGTAGGAGATACCCAGGTGATCGTAACTATGCCTGGAATTTTGGTATGGGTTACGTTCTGTTAATCTTCAAAGTCTTCACCAGGGAAATCAGCCTAAAGTGTCAATCCAAGTGGAGAACTGTCCAACCCAAACACCTTGTTACAGCAGACAGTATATGGAGGCAAGGCAGAAAATGGGATTCCTTTTTTATCCCCTGGTAATTAATTTTGCTTTTGATGCACAAAAGCACACAGCATCATACTGCACCACTGAACTCTAAATGACAGTCACACAAACAGATGGGGTCAGAATGGCTAGTATGACAAATGGAGAATCATCACACTGCTGGAGCAGGGCTGATGATCTGAGATTGAAGCTGAGAACCATTACTGGAGCTGAGTACAGCGAGCTCTCCCTTGATACAACTAACCATCAGCATTACTTGCAGCTGACAATCGGTGCCCACAAAAAAGAAAAGTGTTCCATTTGCCAGCAATAGCATCCTTCATGTTGCTGAACACAAAATTGATGAAAATGATGATCAATTTGTGTTCTCTCTTTTGTATACATCAATGTTATGGAACATAAGTATTCTATTTACTTTTCCTGGAAGTTCAATGTAGGGAAGACATGAAGAAGATGCTTTTAGCCTTCTCATCAGTGACCACTAGCATATTAACCAGTTTGATAATTACAGTGGCAAATTAGCAACAATAGGAAAGGCTGAACAGGCTGGGGCTGTTTTCCCTGGAGCGTCAGTGGCTGAGGGGTGACCTTATAGAGGTTTACAAAATTATGAGGGGCATGGATAGGATAAATAGACAAAGTCTTTTCCCTGGTGTTGGGGAGTCCAGAACTAGAGGGCATAGGTTCAGGGTGAGAGGGGAAAGATATAAAAGAGACCTAACGGGCAATTTTTTCACAGAGGCTGGTACGTGTATGGAATGAGCTGCCAGAGGAAGTGGTGGAGGCTGGTACAATTGCAACATTTAAAAGGCATTTGGATGGGTATATGAATAGGAAGGGTTTGGAGGGATATGGTCCAGGTGCTGGCAGGTGGGACTAGATTGGGTTGGGATAACTGGTCGGTGTGGGCGGGTTGCACAGAAGTGTCTGTTTCCATGCTGTACATCTCTATGACTCTATGAACTGTGAATTAGGGTTGGTGTCAGTGTCATTTTGATGCTAAATGGGCCAGTTCATCGTTAGAACCAAGAACAATATCCTGCTAACACAGACAGCATGCTAAGCACTTCCGTTTCTACTCCTGATGTCACAGCAAAGGACAGGGTCAGACAGTGAGACAGATCATAAGCAGAATTCATGTAATTCATGCAGGGGAAATGGGGACAATAGTTGAATTGCAAGCCAGTTTTTCATGTTTCATGGATATTCTGTTACAACGGTTTGAGAGTCTGCTTGTGCTTCTACTATGTAGTGTTAGTTTCTCCACTACCTCAGGTAATGGAAAACAGAACACGCATCCCCCAGACTTTGGAATTTACCACATCCAGAGTTCATTGCTAAGTTGGAGTTCTGTGAACCTGTGAGAAAACACACATGGGTTTCAACTCATGCTGATTATGGAACTGAACACCTTGCTGTTTACATACATAAAGCTCTTTGGGTAAAGGTCAGAGTGTAACAGAGTTCAACAGATCTCTGAAAGAGTCTGTTAACATGTCATACATGAATGTAGCATCTCAATTCTTTCAGAAATAGTTGGGTCAGACACTAACTATTTGCACTCTACCCAACAAGTCACTACTGGAAGATAGAATAAATTATTAAAGACAAAGTTTCACTGATTCGCTCAGTTCATCTGAACTAGTGCCAACAAATTTCCCCTCTTCCCTTGGTGCTGATATTGGACCGAGAGTACACGTTCCAGATTCAGTCCAAATGCTTACAGAGTCAAGAGTCATACAGCATGGAAACAGACTCTTCAGCCCAACTTGTCTACACCGACCAGGTTTCCTAAACTGAACGAGCCTGTTTTACCCGGTTTTGGCCCATATCCCTCTAAATTGTATGCGATACTCCGAATGTAGCCATACCAATGTTTGACACAGCTGTAACATGACATCCCAATGTATTCAATGCTCCGACCAATGAAGGCAACCGCACCAAATGCCTTCTTCACCACCATGTGATGCCACTTTCAAGGAACTATGCATTGCACCCCTTCAGTGTCTCCCCTATGTCCTTCCAATAGCATCTGTACCCTGGAACATTTAGCTGCCCATCCTGTCCCTCCTTCAGCCAGGTTTCTGTAAAAGCAATGATAACCCAGTCCCACGTTCCCATCTATCGCTTGAATTTATCTGTCTTACCTTCCAGGTTTCTTGCATTGAAACAAATGCAGTTTCATTCATCAGTCTCTCCTTATTCTTTGCAGGGCTCTTGCTTGCTTTATTTAAGCTGGTCTCTAACTTCTGTACCAGCCTCAACCTTCTCTCCTCTCACTACTGCTTAGGTTCTCTCCCTGCTCCAGCTCCTCAGCCAGAGGATTATTACCTTGAGGTCCTGCTTATTAACCTCCTGACTAATTCCCTATATTCACTCTACAGGACCTCATCCGTTTTTTCTACCTAAGTCATTGGTACCAACATGTACAACCACCTCAGGCTGTTCACACTCCCCTTTAAGAATATACTTTGTCCTTGACCCCTGGCACCAAGGAGGCAATACACCGTCCAGGAGTCTCTCACACAGCCACAGAAACACTGTCTAGATAGAACCTATCTTAATTGCTCACTTGGACTTTGCCAATACCCTGCTTTACAGCACAGCCAGTTATAGCGCCAAAGACCTGGCTGTTGCTGCTGTTTTCTCCTGAGAGGCTACTCCCCCAAACGTATCCAAAATGGTATACTTGAGAGGGGAATAGTCACAGGAGACTCCGCCACAAACTGCCCACCTCTGCTGGTGGTCACCAATCTACCTGATTGAAACCACAGTATAACACCTCCCTGAAGCCAGTACCTATCGCTTTCTGCCTTCTTTGTTCATGGCATCAACTCCAATCCAACAAATCCATGCGGTCCCAAAGGAGCTACAACCATACAGTTCCTGCAAACATAGTTGCCAGAGATAGTCAACTGCTCCATGATCTCTCACATCTGACAGGGGGAGCATACCACTCTACAGGTTTGGAGGGGGGGGGGGGGGGGGCGGGCGGGGGGTAAGATATAAAACAAACCTAAGGGGTAACCTTTTCAGGCAGAGGATGTTATGTTCGGCATGCTCAAGTAGGACCGAAGGGTTAGTTTCCGTGCTGTACATCTCTATGACTGCCATCTCTGTGGAACAACTAGCAGACTTAGGAGGCGAAACAAAAAAGGTCTTACCTTACCCTTACCTTGTTGCTCGCCCTCCTCAACAAAATCTATTATTCAACTAGGCCCTCTCTTAAATCTAAACAGCAGCACTTCAACCACAAAGCAACCCCTTGCAATACTGGCAACAATGCCTTAATTCCCCACATGACTAAATTGTCACACTTAGCCCAACTCCCAGCGATTGTACTCTTGCCGGTCGCTTCTTGCGGCGCTTTGTAGAAAGCCTTGCAAATATGATCAATGAAAGCCAAGTAAGGAATTTCTCTATAACCATACATGTGACACAATGTTTAAAGCCACAGTCTGTCTCATCAGCTCCACATCACTTGGCAGTAGGTTGTCCATTCTCCCTCGGTTGAAATGTTTAATGAGATGAAACCAAGCCTGCCCATTTTGTGATTATAATGCAGGTCATTTACTTGTGTTGAAAGGGTAAATTTCATCAGTTTTTACCTTTGGTCCCCCGAGGTAAATGATCAACTGAGGAAGAATGGGCAACCTACTACCAAGTGACCTGGAGATGATGAGACCAGACAGGCGAGTCTCTGATCTTCCCTTCGTCCTGCAGCTCAGCCAAATGGTGAAGTAGATGAGTGCAGGACCTCACTGTGACACCTGCTGTGTGATCAGGACCACAGTGCATTGCTATTTGTTACTCGGAATATCTCTACCAAATAATTTTCAAAAAATCATCCAACTTTGCTGAAAGGGGTTGCTTTGTGAAGCTCTGATGGATGCTATGTGCAGATTAAATCTAATTTTGGCAGGCAACATAAATTAATTGGGAGTGAAACCATTTTCTGTAATTACAATGTGGTTAATTGGTTATGTTAATTAGAATTTGCATACAAATGAGGTTAATCAGGATTAGGCATTTCAGATAATGCAACAAAGTGAATGTCATTAAATTGACACCAATAAGTTTTCAAAGTCAGATCACTCCAAGTCTTCACAGCTGGCATGATTAGAAAGCTAGGAACATCATATTTCTGACTACAGCCTTGTTCAGGGCTGTGAGGTCTTGTAATGACAATCCCATTTTTGCTAGCAAGCAAATTTACTGTAATTAATGCACCAATTCAGGGAAGCATTTTCACTTCATTCAAAAATACCAGCAACTGCTGTCTGCCTTCCCTTCCACGGATTGGTGGACCCTACTCAAGACAGAACTCTGGAGTTTTATGAATTTCTTTTCAGCCTTGAGGTACAGTCTTCAGATTTTAAAGAGAAACTGACCTCTCTCCCCCCCAATTCTAGTTTCAATGGACTAGACAAAACAAAAAAAAACCCTCAAGTTTGGCCATTGATTGATGTGGAGCCCTGTTCCTGCTTGTCAACATCCTTCTGATCAATTGCAAGGTATGCGCTTGCGTCTTCCACGGCTCCATGTTTCATCTTTCTTGTATTCAGTTCACTTATACTCCTCTTTGAAAATGCTTTTCTCTAGTCAGAGAAATGATTTATATAACTTTTAACTCCCAAAACATTGCCTTCTCAGAAAACTTTCAGAATTTACAGAAGTTGAGGTTAACCCAACATTACCCATCAGCTTGAAAATTCAGGGTGCGTCGGAATTATGATGTTGAATTTTCTGAATTACTGTTCTTGGTCATCTTGATGACATTTTTTCCCTTTGTTGCTGACCAGGAACACATTAAAGCCTTTAGGACATGCACCGCCAAACAGCTTGTCATTAAAGGATCTTGACCAGAAACATTGACTTCTTCACTTCCTGATGCTGCCTGGTTTGCTGTGTTCTCTCCAGTCTCCTGCTCGTCTATTATTTACCTCTCCAGCTCTCACTAGATTGATGGTTTTACCATTAGTCTCAGAATTATATTAGTGCAGCTCTCCTTGATGCCACGTTCATCAGATACGGCCTTGATGTGAAGGGAATCACCCCAGCCTCAGCTATGGAGTTCAGTTCCTTTGTCAATCTTCGGACTAAACTATAATGGAGTCAGGAAGCAGGGGGGTCTTGGAATAAGTGCCTCTGATGTTGACAACACCCTCTGTCACTTTACCAATGATTCAAAGCGAACTGATGGGACCATGATTGTTGAGTCGCTTTATGTGGACAGTAGAGACAAGAGAATTTTTCTACTTTAACAGTTAGATGCCAGTGTGCGGCTGTACTAGTAACAGACAGGACAGAGAGGCAGCTGGTACTAGAGTACTGTTCTTCTGCATTACATTCAGAAATTTATTGGAATTCCTATAGTCATATTCAGTGTGCACAGCCATCCCAACAACGTGCACTTAATTTAATCGCCAACAACTGGTTTTTCTGATGATAGGGACGTCAAAAGGAACCTGAAAGGGATCTTCCACTTGGTACCTCTGGTTCAAGATGGCTTCAGTTGTCAGTTGTTAGGTTCTAGCATGAATGATGGCAATGTTCATGGAACCCCTATTGCTGGTTAGTTTTTTTTAATAGCACAACATCATTCACATTTAATACCCTGCTTTCACACATTACAGTTCTCAATGATATAGTGAAATGGATTTTTAATGATTCTCAATCACTCAAATATTTCTCACATATTCAGCTAATGAATGAATGTATCCATCATCCTCCAGCTGCAATGGAAATTGAGGACACTGGGTGCATGATGTCAGAAAAACCTGAATGCATTTCCACATACATCAAGAGAAAGGGACAGACCCTCACCAACTGCCACTGACACTTTTCCACAATGGCCTAGCTTCTATTAATGACTTGGATGAGGGGATTGAAGGATAGGTCAGCAAGTTTGCAGACGACACAAAGGTTGGAGGTGTCGTTGACAGTATAGAAGGCTGTTGTAGGCTGCAGCGGGACATTGACAGGATGCAGAGATGGGCTGAGAGGTGGCAGATGGAGTTCAACCTGGATAAACGCGAGGTGATGCATTTTGGAAGATCGAATTTGAAAGCGGAGTACAGGATTAAGGATAGGATTCTTGGCAGTGTGGAGGAACAGAGGGATCTTGGTGTGCAGGTACATAGATCTCTTAAAATGGCCACCCAAGTGGACAGGGTTGTTAAGAAAGCATATGGTGTTTTGGCTTTCATTAACGGAGGATTGAGTTTAAGAGTCGTGAGATCTTGTTGCAGCTCTATAAAACTTTGGTTAGACCGCACTTGGAATACTGCGTCCAGTTCTGGTCGCCCTATTATAAGAAAGATGTGGATGCTTTGGAGAGGGTTAAGAGGAGGTTTACCAGGATGATGCCTGGACTGGAGAGCTTGAATGAGCTCGGACCTTTTTCATTGGAAAAAAGGAGGAGAAGAGGGAACCTAATTGAGGTACACAAGATAATGAGAGGCATAGATAGAGTCGATAGCCAGAGACTATTTCCCAGGGCAGAAATGGCTAACACAAGGGGTCATAGTTTTAAGCTGGTTGGAGGAAAGTATACAGGGGATGTCAGAGGCGGGTTCTTTACACAGAGTTGAGAGAGCATGGAATGTATTGCCAGCAGCAGTTGTGGAAGCAGGGTCATTGGGGACATTTAAGAGACTGCTGGACTTGCATATGGTCACAGAAATTTGAGGGTGCACACATGAGAATCAATGGTCGGTACAACATCGTGGGCTGAAGGGCCTGTTCTGTGTTGTACTGTTCTATGTTCTTCAAACCTGCAACTGAAAGCGTGCTGGGAATCAGCAACAGTGCAACTACAATAGGTCCATCAACTGAGCAGAGCAATCATGGGGCAATGCTGCACTGCAATCAAGTAACTTAGCAAAACAGTACCTCTGAATTCTTCAGCAGGCTGAAAAATTAGCAAGAGAGCACAGATTTAAAAGTATTGTAGCTTATTGTTAAGGGTGACGCCCATCAAACTCAGGTTTTGAATGCACATATGTAAATGCACACATGGGCTGAGTAACATTGATGAGTTATAAGCACAAACGGCTGGGAATACGATGCAACAATAATGAAAATAGGGTTTAAACTGAAAAATGCTAAGGAGCAGGTGCTTAACTATAGAATTCCTACAGTGGCAGAAGCAGGCCATTCGGTGTATCAAACCCCTCCAAAGAGCATCCCACTCAGATTCACTCCCCTCACCTTATCCCAGTAATCCTGCATTCTTCCATGGCTAATCTACCTGGCCTATACATCCCTGGACACTATAGGCAATTTAGCAAGGCCAATCCACCTAAACTGAACATCTTCAGATTCAAAAGTACAAAGTTCAATGTGCAAAGGTACAAAGCATTCAGGGAAAATAAGAATGGAAAAAAAGTAAGATGGCTGGCAGTATCGATTAAGGAAGCCACTACAGTGTTGGAAAGGGAGGTTCTCCTTGAATAAGCAAAGTCAAAATCCATTCAGCATGATTGCATGAGTGGGGCATTGTACAGGCCTTCAAATAGTGACAGTGAGGTAAAGGCATAAGCTTGCAGCAAAAGCAATAGGTGTAGGTGACTCAATAGTAAGGAGCAGAGACAGGCATTTCTGTGGCCATGAACAAGACTCGAGGATGGTGTGTTGCCTCTCTGGTGCCAGGATTCTGGATGTCTCTGAGCGGGTGCAGGACATCCTGAAACGGTAGGGAAAACAGATGTAAGTCATTGTCCACATCGGCACAAATGACATAAGTAGGAAGAAGGAAGAGATCCTGCGAAGACAATTCAGGGATCTAAAAAGGAGTACCAGAGTAGTAATCTCAGGAGTACTACCTATGCCATGGGCTAATGAGGCAAGGAACAGAGACAGAACACATTTGAACATGTGGCTAGAGAGCTGGTATAGGAGAGAGGGCTTCAGATATATGGATCATTGGGATGTCTTCTGGGGAAGGTGGGACCTGTACAAAAAGGACAGATTGCACCTGAACTGGAAGGTAACCAATATCCTGGACAGGAGGTTTACTTGAGCTCCTCAGGAGGATTTATACTAGTGTGGCATGGGGGTGGGAACCAGAACAACAGGCCAGTAAGTGCAGAGACTGGGGACAAAAGTGAGACTGAGACATGCATAGTGCAGAATAAGAGCTGGCAGAGGGAGGTCGTTGGGCTCAGAGGGACTGGAGGTCTAGAGTGCATTTACATCAATGCAAAAAGTATAACAGGTAAGACAAATGAACTAAGAGCATGGATTACTGCATGGCATTATGATGTTATTGCCATTACAGAGACATGGTTAAAAGAGGGACAGGACTGACAGCTCAACATTCCAAGTCACTGTTTTAGATTGGACAGAAAGGGAAACAAAAGGGGTGGGGGATTTGACTTAAGGATTAGGGATCACATCACATTATTGAGGGAAGACACATCAGAGGGAGTTTGCAGTGAGGCACTACGGGCAGAACTTAGAATTGGAAGGATAAAATCACAATGTTGGGAGTTTTCTATTGACCTCCTGAAAGCCCACAAGAGACAGAGGAGCAGATTTGTAGTCAGATATTGGGAAGGTGTGAAAAAAAAATAGGGCCGTTGTGGTGGATGACTTCAACTTTCCTCTTATTGACTAGGAACCCCCTTAGAGTTGATCAAGTTTGGCATTGGAAAAGGCACAGTATGTCAGGCAGCATTTGAGGAGCAAGAGTCAACATTTCGGCCATAACCCTTCTTCAGGACCGAAAGAAGGGTTATGCCTGACACGTCAACTCTCTTGCTTCACTGATGCTACCTGACCTGCTGTTGCTTTTCCAGTGCCACACTTGATCAACTCTGACTCTTTAGCATTTGCAGTCCTCACTTTCTCCTTGGGTCTCCCTTACAGCCAGGGGCTCAGATGGAGAGCACTTTGTTAGATGTGTCCAGGAGGGCTTTTTGAGAAAGTATGTTGACAATCCAACCAGAAAGGAGGCCAAACTAAACTTAGAATTAGGAAATGAGCCAGGACAGGTGATCTATGGTCCAGTCGAAGAGCATTCTGAGCTTAGTGAACATAAGATTTCAAGTAACCATAGACAAGGAGAAGAGTTGCTTTCAGGTGAGGGTGCTTAATTGGGCAAGGGCCAATTACATCCAAACTGGACAAGAACTGGAGACTGTTGATTGGGAGCAGTTATTTGCGGGCAAATCTACGTTTGTCATATGAGAGGCTTTCAGAGATCAGTTGATGAAAGTGCAGGACATGCATGTCCCTGCAAAATTGAAGGATTGGAATGGCAGGATTCAGGAACCATGGATGACAAGGGAGATTGTAAGCTTACTCAAAAGGAAAAAGGAGGCATACGATAGGTCTAGACAGCTACAAACTGATGAAGCCCTTGAGGAGTATAGAAAAATTAGGAATAAACACGGAATTAGGAAGGCTAAGAGAGGCCATGAAGTGTCTTTAGCAAACAGAGTCAAGGAAAATCCAAAGGGGTTTGTGCATTTATTAGAAGAAAGAGGGTAGCAAGGGAAAGAGTAGGCCTACTCAAGGAAAAGGAGCAAAGTTATGCACGGAGCCACACGAAGTGGAAAGATCCTTAATGAATACTTTGTATCAGTGTTCACCGAGAAGGACATGACTGATGTTGAGATCAGGGATGTGTGTGTAAATACTCGAGAATGTCAATATTTTGAAGGAAGAAGTTTTGGAAGAAAATGGACTAGTTAGTGATAGGCAGCATGTCTCACCAAGGTCATGTCTCACCAATCTGACTGAATTTTCTGAAGAGATGACGAGGATTATTGATGAGGAAAGGGCTGTGGATGTAGTTTATATGGACTTTAGTAAGGCATTTGATAAAGTCCGACATAGCATATTGGTACATAAAATAAAATCTCATGGGAATCGGGGAATGCTAACTAAATGGATACAAAACAGGCTTGGTCATGATGATCGGCACAGGCTTGGAGGGCTGAAGGGTCTGTTCTTGTGCTGTACTTCTCTTTGTTCTCTGAGATGCAAAGTGTTCATTTACTGCAACAGCCATAAGCACTGCCTCCATGTGTAAAACCTCTCTCTCAGTCCCTAATTAACATTGGCACTTTTGTTATCACTATTTTCTACTTATTTGCTTTTATGTTGGATACCCTTCTCACCCCGTACTCTGCGCTTTTCTCTCTCAACTCACCCGCATTTCCCCTCTGAACTATCCATATTCAGCCTTAGTATCACCTGTACTATCAGCCTGACAGCTGGGATGCATGTGCTATTCCAGCTTCATTTTACTCTCAATCCTTTCTGAAATCTATTGAATTCTGATTTTTGCTTGTCTTATTATTGCCACTTATAGGAACGGACTTTGGCAGAACACAAACCATCTGCTCTTTTAATGGCAACTGTTGGTTTTATCTGCTGATATTCAAACCCGCTTTACCTAAGGAAATTCATTTACATCCCACTGAAACTTGTTCTCCTTAGACTAAATAATTTTACTCTGGATTAGTCTCTGTTCTTTTTGTTGACTAACTTAAATGTTGTGATTCTTTGGCTGCCATTTCGGAAAACTCTGTCCAATTACCATAAGAACGGATAGATGCAGGATTGAGTGCCGGGAGTACAGGCGTGAGAATTGCAAAGTTCCAGAACTGTTCCTAATGCAGCTACATGCTGCCTTTTTCCTACTTCAACATGTCCCCCATGGATTTGCTGATAATTATTTTAAGGATACATGCAGGGAGATAATCATGGGACAGAAAAAGTACGTTTCAGCTATTCATCATATCAACAACAGTGCAACACCCCCTCACTGGAGTATCAGGTTTACTTGGTCAAATCCTGCAATGGAACTTAGAAGCAAAAGTGATACTGACAGATACAATTAACAAAACAACACAGCTACAACCCTGATGCTGTCAGTCATAAGTAATTCAGATCTTTGTTCTGGCTTAATTACAAAACAATCTGAAGATTAAACTTCATTTTGTCCCACAATGGTGCAAGTTGCACATTACAAACACCTCAGAGTTTGAATGCCCGTTTGTATTAGCAACATCCTTTTAACAATTCATGACAGATTACACACGGCCCAAAACCTGGGTACTTTGGAAACCAGTCGATGGATATATTAACAGCTCTCCATCCTAGAAACTGCACTGCAGGGAAAGGCAAGATCTTTGGTCTGCAAATGAGATTGAGGTGAGAGCAATACAGAACTCACATGCAGTGGACAAACACATCCTTGTTCATTTATCGTGAATATCAACAGCACTCAAGTCTTGCATTTTGTGAAGTCAAATCAAGACAGGAGTTTCATGGTGAATGGTAGGGTCTTAAGGAGCATAGTAGAACAGAGGGACCTTGGAGTTCAAGTGCACGGTTCTCTGAAAGTGGAGTCACAGGTAGACAAGGCAATGAAGGCGGCTTTGGCACACTGGCCTTTATCAATCAGGGCACTGAGTATAGAAGCTAGGAAGTTATATTGCAGTTGTACAGGATGTTGATGAGGCAACACTTGGGAGTATTTTGTTCAGTTTTTGCCACCTTGCTATAGGAAAGATGTTGCCGGGACTCAACAGTCTGAGTTATAGGGAGAGGTCGGACAAGCTAGGACATTTTTCTTTGAAATGTAGGAGACTGAGCAGAGATCTTATAGAAATATTTAAAGATCATGAGGGGCATGGATAGGGTGAATGTCTTTGTCTTCTTCCCAGGGTTGGGGAATCAAGGACTAGAGGGCATCAGTTTAAGATTAAAGGGGAAAGAATAGAAGGGAACCTGAGGGGCAATGTTTTAACAGGGAGTGATACGCATATGGAATGAGCTGCCAGCGAAGGTGGTTGAGGCAGGTACATTAACCACACTTAAAAGGCATCTGGACAAATACATGGATCGGAAAGGTTTAGAAGGACATGGGCCAAATGCAGGTAAACGGGGTTAGTGTGGATGAACATTTTGGTCAGCATGGACCAGTTTGGGTCAATTGTCCAGTCTCCATGCCATAGGACTCTAAATCCACTGTTTTTATATTGAATTGTTTGTTCAATTACAGTAAAAATCTGCACTAAGTAAAGAGAGATTAGATTAGATTCCCTACAGTATGGAAACAGGCTCTTCGACCCACCGAAGCGTAACCCACCCAGACCCACTCTCCTACATTTACCCCTTCACCTAACACTACAGGCAATTTAGCATGGCCAATTCACCTGCACATTTTTGGATTGTGGGAGGAAACTGGAGCACCCGGAGGAAACCCACGCAGACACAGGGAGAATGTGCAAACTCCACACAGAGAGTCGCCTGAGGCGGGAATTGAACCCGGGTCTCTGGCGCTGCGAGGCAGCAGTGCTAACCACTGTGCCACCGTGCTACCCACAGATGCTGGCCACATCTGGTGTATCAGAGATTGGAATTAGTTTCCTGATCTCAAACAACAACTGTAGTGAAAACTAAAAGGAATATGGACAAATGCTAATTTACACCACAGCAGATGAACCTTTATATAAGTCACCTTATGGGATCTTGCTGTGTGCAATTTGGATGCTGAGTTTCTTGAGCACCAGCAGCATCTACACCTTAGAAATGATTAACTGGATTCAGAAGAGATTCTTGACAAGTTCTTCCCTTGAGCTTTTTTCTTACACTACTGAAAGCCAGCTCAAAGACAAACAAGCAAAGGCAAAATATGCTAGATGCTGGAAATCGGAAAGAAAAACACTGCCGGAGAAACTCAGCAGCTTTAGCAGCATCCGTGGAGGGAGACAAGTAGAGTTAATGGTTTGAGTCCAATATGACTCCTCTTCAGAACTGAAAGGGATTGGAAAATTGTGTTTTTTTTAAATACTATTGACAAAAAAGAACTCTCTTTGCTTCAAACAAAAGCAAAATATTGTAGATGCTGGAAAGCTAAAACAAATACAAAAACAATCAGTATAATCTAGTTATTGTTATACAGCACAGAAATAGATCTTTCGGTCAAACTCGCACATGCCACCAAATATCCTAAACTGATCTAGTCCCATTTTCAGCATTTGGCCCATATCCCTCTAAACCCTTATTAGTGTATCCATCCAGACGCGTTTTAAAATGTTCTAATTGTACCCGTCTCTATCATTTCCTCTGGTAATTCATTCCATACACGCACCACCCTCTTCATGAAAATCTTGCCCCTCAGGTCCCTTTTAAGTCTTTCCCCTTCACCTTAATCTATGTTCTCTAGCTTTGGACTCCGCCATCCTGGGAAAAAGACCTTGCCTATTTACCCTATCCATGCCCCTCATGATTTTATAAACCTCTATAATGCCAAACCTCTATAATGCCATCCCTCAGCCTCTTATGCTCATGCTGAAAATTAGAATAAATACAGAAGATTGTACACGTGTCCATTGCTATTGATTGTTCAATTTGCTCATCACAACCTCAGAGTTTAAAGT
The DNA here is from genome assembly GCF_020745735.1 of Hemiscyllium ocellatum. Classification (NCBI taxonomy): domain Eukaryota; kingdom Metazoa; phylum Chordata; class Chondrichthyes; order Orectolobiformes; family Hemiscylliidae; genus Hemiscyllium; species Hemiscyllium ocellatum. The sequence goes on from NC_083414.1 coordinate 71,043,447, forward strand.
AATTAGGCCAGGCTGGCTTTAACAGCAAAATTATGACTGCAATTCGACTAATCACACAACTGATAATGTGATGGTCTCTTAGTTGGTCAAGTCTTACTGGCTCACTTTCCCCAGTGTAGTCAATCAGCCTGACATTTACTGTCGAACCTCATAAGTGGTCAGGTATCAACACTGTGTCATTCTTAACAGTGATTAGCTGCAATTACATAGAAGCATTGAATCACAATGTGCATCACACGTGGTTATTTTTAGCTGGGAAGGGGAATGTGAAAGTTCTATGCCTATAGGAGCACAGTGAAGGCACTGTTGATTCCTGTCTCGGCAAAAGTGTGGAGTTTGTACATTTTCCCCACTTTTACATGGCTTTTTTCCAGCTGCTCTGGTTTCCTTCCACAGTCCAAAAAATGTGCTGGTTAGGTGGACTGGCTAGGCTAAATTGCCCACAATATCTGGCAATGTGCAGGCCAGGTAGTTTGACTTTGGGAAATGCAGGGTTATCAGGGCCCGAGAGGGATGTTCTTTGGAGAGTTGGTGTGGACTTTGTAGGTTGAATGGCCTGCTTCCACACCGTATGGATTTTATGAAAGTCTATGAAAGGAGCATTGTAAGAAGGAAATGAGAAAAAAACTACAGCGTTGGTATGGACACTGGAGGTGACAAAGATGTTGACTAGATCCAGAAAAAACAGCAAATACAGGGGACTTTGTTACTTAAGAGAATCATCAAGCAGCAGGGAAGTAGGCAAATTTGATGCCTGTCCCTATTTGACCGATGCAGAATAGTGCAATACTAAACATTATAGTTACTAAGCTCCACTAGAATTGACATTCAGAAACAAGGGAGGCTTTGACAAGTATAACACACGCAAAGCCTGCACTCGCACCTCTACAAAGCGTGGACAGCAACCTGTAAGTGCAACATTTTAGCCTGGGAATGGTGACTAATAGAGGACATCGAAAGAACATTGAGGAAATTGGATACACATCAAAGCAGAAGTGCTGATGAAAGAATCTCAAACATCAGAAAATACTAGAAATATTCATCAGGTTGGGCAGTATCTGTTAAGTGCAAAACACATGGCATTTTCAAACCTATTCCTACTTTCAAATAGATACCGCCTGACCTGCTGAGAGTTTCCAGTATTTTCATATTTTTATATCATTCACCACAGGACTAACTAATGTTGATCAGTTGATAACTCACATTTAGCTTACATTATCAGCAGTGATTTCTTGTGGTATTATCTCATTGACAGTAACCATACCCAGGACAGCAAAAAAGCCTAGAGTGTTCCAGACATTAATTTGTCGCAATGCTGCGTCTATCTCTCATATCAGAAGGCGAGATCATGTAAGACCTTCACTAGGACACCAAGTGCACTGCAAACAGTCACCGTACTGCTATTAGATTCAAGGATTATATCATTTGTGTTTAGCATGGTGCAGTGAAGGAGATTCTAATTTATAATTGCTGCAATATCCTTCACACAAGCAACTGCAATTATCAGTCACAAACTCCTGTTGTAATACACAGATACAGCAGTAACTGGTGTTCTGAAATGAACTGAGCTCTAGTTTTCATCTTATACTGTGTAGCATCTCATTGCCAACCTTTTACGTGGCATTACTTCCATCATGGTTACTCATGCGATCAGAAGCATTCACTCACTGCAGCCCGATCAGTGTACTGGCTTCAATCCATATGCAATTTGAAGTTGCCAGAATTATTCCAGAAATTGTTTTCCTGAGAGCAATGCTTAAGCCTTAGCCGAAAGCACACCTCATAATGAAAAGATCAGGATAGTGTTGGGTATATTCTGAAAAGTGCCCTTTCAATCTTAATGCATTCATGCTTTCAAGCAGGGATTACTAAATTGATGCCAGGTTAAGCCTCTGAGGATCAGACAGCACACATCCGAGCGTATTAAAAGGATGAGTAAAAGAAACTGGGGATGCATCAGTTGTAATCTTCCATAGAGGACTGGAACAGGACACAGTCCCAGTAGTCGGAATTGTAGAAAATCCTACATAATCCCCTCTTCCTCTCTTGCAATTTCACAGAATTCATGATCGTGGACAAATGATGTAAAGACACAACAGTTATATAAGTAATGGGAAGAGGCTGCTTTATAAGCATGCTTATCAATGAAGATACAGCCAGTGTCTGGTTGCAACAAACAATACCAGCAACTACACAAGAGTCATAACCAGTGGATGATCCATCTCTGCCTCCTCATGAACTCCCCAACATCTCAGATCCAAGTCTTCAGCCAATTCCACAGGATATCAAAAAATGACTCTGCACATCAGATTCAGAAAGCACTAAGGGCTCCAATAACAACACTGTTGTAAGACCTGTGCTCCAGAATTAGCCGCGCCTCTAGCCAAACTGTCAGTAGAGCTACAACATTGGCATGTTTTGTGAGGACAGCTTGACCACAAAGGCCAGGGTAAATCCAGTCCAGCCAACCAGTGTCTCATCAGCCTACTTTCAATCATCAGTAAAGTGAGATAAAAGGTGCTGTCAACATTTCTAACAACCTGCATTTACGAACAGACTCCTAACCAATACACAGTGTGAGTTCCAGAATGGTTATAGCAAAGGATGACGTCATTTGGCCAATTCTGTCTGTGCTGGTTCTCTGAAGAAATAATTCACCTATTCTGCTCTCCTGCTTTCTCCTCGCAGCCCTGTATGTTCTTCCTTTTCAAGCAGCAATCCAATTTCTTTTTAAATGTCTTGATTGGACCTACTTCCATCACACAATCAGGCAGTACATTACAGACTCTAAACACCCACTCAAAAATATGTTTCTCTTCCTATCTTCATTGCTTCTTTTGTCAACTATATTAAATCAAATCTTCCAATTCTCAATTCTTCCACCAATGGACACCTTTTCACCATCTGTTCTGTTCCGACCCTTCATGATTTTGAATACCTCTAACAAATCTTCTCTCAGTCTTCTCTAAGGACAACAGTCCCAATTTCTCCAATCTATCTACATAATTGATCGCCCTGGTCGTTGGAAGCATTTTCATGAATCTTTCCTACAGCTGCTCAAATGCCTTCTTATCCTTCCTAAAGTGTGAATATCATTGAGAAGTTGAGGCTGAGCCAGTATTTAATACAGGTTTAACACAACCTTGTTTTCGTACTCCAATTAATAAACCCTAGAATGGAACATAGGAACAAATAATGGACATGCAATCCCTCAAGCCTGTTCCACTGTTCAACGAGATCATGGCTGATCTATGGCCTAACTCCATATACCTCCCTATGGCCCCTATCCCTTATACATTTTTGCGAAGCAAAGGTATTCTATCCCATTTCTAAAATTTACAACTGATCTAACACCAGCTGCCATTGGAAGAGAGCTCCAAACGTCAACCATCGTTTGTGTGTATAAGCACTGCCTAACATTGTTCCTTAATATCTGGCCCTAACCTTTAGACTAAGCCCAAGTTCTAGGATCTTCAACCAATGGAAACAGTTTTATCTACCTTGTCTCTTTCTGTTAATATTGTGAAGACTTCAATCATATCACCCTTAAACTTGTTTTTCTCGAATTTAGGTTAAGTTGTGTAATCTCTCTTCACACTATAACTTCTTAAGTCCATTCTTACAAACATATGTTTTAACTCCCTCCAAGGCCAATATATCCTTCCTATGGCATGTGCCCAGACCAGCACAAGTGGGGTCAAACCATAGTTTTGTATAACTGCAGCATAACTTCTGCATCTTTGTACTCCAGTTCTCTAGACATACAGGCCAGCCGAATATTTTATTAATCACACCCTCAGCTAGTCTTGCCACCTTCAATGACTTATGCAACATACACCAGCTCCCTCTGCTCCTGCATCTGCTTTTCATTTGTATCCTTTGTCTAACACTGACCTCCTTATCCTTACATTTCATACTTCTCTGCATTAAATTTCATCGGTCATTTATCAGCCCTTCCATCAACCTGTCTATAGCCTTTTGAAGTTCAACACTACCCTCTTTGATGTTCATACTTGTTTTGTACTGTCTGACAATTTTGATACTACGGTCTGTACACCAAGATCCAGGATGTTATTATATAACCACCTTCAGTTGTTTCATTGATAATATTTCATTTAACAAGATCAAAAATGGGAATGTCTTCTGATAATTGCACCATGTTCAGCACACTCTCAAATCTTCATATAATGAAAGAACTGTACCCACGTAACATGAAGAACAGCTTAGATTATGCTGCAAGTAACACCTGTGCCGCAAAAAAGCCAGGCAATGACCATCTTCCAACAAAAGGGCGATGGGAGCAACTTCCGGTCAGTAGCTGAGTCATTGCTTCTGACAGAGCTCTGTTAAACTCTGACACTTTGTTTGTCTCGAAAAAATTCGTTGTCAGACAACACTATGAATAATTGATCAAAACCTCAGGTTTAGCTCATCAAGAGTTGTCCCGTTTGCTCTTTAGCCAGGACTTAATAAGCATTTTTTGTAAACTTGCTTAAATAGAATAACAAAACATGAGAAAGAGGGGGGGGGGGGGGGGGGAAGGAGAGGAGGAGCGGGATCAGCATGCCACCATTTAAAGTGTCACATCAAGATTCAACATTGCTCTTGTTCAACCTTTGTCAAACTCTTTCTTACCCCTGAACATCAGAGTCAACCAGAATGCGGACAAGAATTCCCGTTACAGCTACGAGGATTGGGTAATGATCCACACTTTCCAAACCTGCGGGAAGATGTGTAAAATGATTAAGCAATACATTAAGTTCTCCTGTTCAGTGACCCCAGCCTCCAACGTACTGCATTGATTTACATCAAAGACTAAGATCAGGGCCTAAACTGAAGTGTAAAAGCAGCCTTCAGCTAGCAGCACTTTAAGATGCAATGCAAGTTGAAATTACTCAGGCATTTTACTTCTGCTACAAATGGAAAGTTCCTAATTTTTTTAAATATAAATTGGCTGGTTCAGATATGTCCTAACACAAATCCAGTGCACACTGTGGTCCAGAGGTAAGGGCACTACCCCTATGCCACAAAAGCCCTACAGAAGTCCCACACACTGATCATTTACACTACTAGCGTCAGCCAGTTCGAAATTTCTAAGACTGTTACATTTAAAATGGTCTTTTTAATTTGAGGTACATGGGAAAATGAAGAGAGTCATGTGATCTGTCATAAATTCTATCTAACGACAGGCCGGATGGTTTAGTTACCATAAGGACAGGGCAGGGAGAGCCACAATCAAGAGTTGCTAAAGGTTAGGTATAAAACAGTCATGACTGAAGCAAATGCAAGAGCAGCTGAGCCTGATTGTGGAAAGACTTTCTGTCTGAGAGATTTTGGGGACAGAGAGGGGTCTGGCATGAAAGGAAACATGGACAGCTGCCAGTGTGGCCTTCCTGTAGACCACCAGGCTGAATGCAGGACAACAAACTACTCTCTGGTTGAAGAGATGTTTCATGTGGCCCAGGCTAAGGGGATGTGAGGGACAACATCTCAATGTTAGGACTCAGTTAAATAGAAGGAGTGAACCTGCTGGAAATTGGGGGTGATGTTGGACTAGTTCATATAAAAACTGCAATTCTGCGGATAGAAATTAGAGACGTAGTCCTGTGGTGTAGGATTTTGTCATGTTAAACAGTTAAAGATGGATATCTGTAGTTTGATGGAATAGCTTTCTAATAAATACTATGTAATTGACATCGTTTACCATTTGTCAGTTATGAAATATTGCCATGTTATCTCATCACCTACAGGGATGCAACAATTCTTCCAGAATTTTAAATTTTGTTACATGTCAATTTACTTGTTACTTCCACTGACTTTTCAAGGGCATGTCTGAGTATGGTAGGTCTGATGGCCAATATTAATATAACATGCTATATCCTTCTGGATTGACTGTCTTACCAGTTAGAACACAATCGTATATAATTAACATAGTAAAATGCTCAAGGTGCTTCACAAAGTATAGACAAAATCTAAAACCAAGTAACATCAGGAGCTATTCAGTTAGGTAAACAAAAGCTGTGACAGTTCTGGGAATTATCTGAAAAGAGAAGAGAGGGTAGGAAATCCAAAGTTTAGGACCTAAACAGTTGAAGGTGCACTTCTCAATGTTCGAATGTCCTGAGGTTGCAAACGGTGACAGTCTTGTTTGGAGTTAAGTTCGGTGAAACTAGGCAGGCTGTCATTGGGGTGACTTACAGAGGGTAGAAGGACAAAGGCGTGACTGGGAGTTGGATGAGTGAGTGAGTTAGTGAGGGGACTGGAGAGGAGAGATTACGGAGTGTGAGAGAAAGAGACAGAAAGTGAAAGGGAGTGACAGGTTGAGCTGAGGGAGGTAGGAGGAGAGAGAGTGAGCGAGCGACAGATAGAGAGAGAGAGAGATAGAGAGAAAAAAGAAACAAAAACAGAAATTGCTGGAGAAACTTGGAGGTCTGGCAGTATCTGTGGAGAGAAAACAGAGTTAATGTTTTGAGTCTCGTGACCCTTCTTCAGAGGAACAGTCACTGGACTCGAAACGTTAACTGTTATCGCTCCACAGATGCTGTCAGACCTGCTGAGCCTCTACACCAATTTCTGTTGTTGTTTCAGATTTCCAGCATTTGCAGTTCTTAGTTTTATTTTCGAGAGAATATGCCTGCTGGCTCCCTCCACCTCTGACCAAACGTGAAAAAGGTTGGCAACCTTGCACAAGATTAATAGTAATGTGATGGACTCTTAGCTGGTCTCCTAAGGAGCCTGGCAAGTCGCTCAGTTTTATCAAAACTCCGACAACCTCTCCCACACAGACAGCACTAGTTAAGAATCGCATCATTCCAACTCAAGGTAAATTCAGGGATGGATGGGTAATAGCTGCCGATCTTGCCTATGACACTCACATTAAAACAAATTAAGAAGAAAATGAAATGATCACATGGATAGTAAGAAATACCAGGAGGCATTTTAATACAATACGCGGTCACTAACAGCCTGCATAATGATTAAACTTTTAGCAATAGAACAATCTCGAAATATCATCAAATTAGAAGAGCTGAACCAATCTCCAACTTCCCATTCAAATAAGACTAGATCTAAACAATTTTACTTTTACAATCTTTCTCATTCCTTTATCAAAGTAACTTGCATTGCAATCAATTTATCAGTGCATTTTATTTCAACTGGAAATCTGTAATAACAGTAAGTTAAAATTTAACATTAAAAATCATGACTCTGAGTGAGTCTTTGTCTTGCTCAGACCAAGGTCATTAATGTCTTCATTCCTCTTGGCCCATTTGTTCCCTTCACCGCACCCCACCCATTCTAAGCTGCAACAACACCATCATCTCACCACAGCGTGCCTTCCTTTCCTCTCACCTTCAAATATACCCTTCTCCACTCACCTCCTCAAAGCCACTTTCCCTTTTCCCTTCACAACTGCCCTTTGCTCATGGCTCCCAAATCAGTCCATCTCCTAAACTCTGAGCCCCTTTCTTCAAGAGCCAACTCTCAGGAAAATGGGTGGCAGCGCACATACAGTCCTAACTGTGGTAGGGTCGTTAGAGCTTCATACACACAATCCGATGGTAATGTCTGTCAACACATATGTAAATGGATATGAATGTGCTTCAAACAGCAAAGTGTGCCATGGCAGTTGATGGATCAATGAAAGTGTAATAGCTTTCAATAATAGCTCACTGGTCAAACCAAGGGTATATAATCTAAGTAAACATCACAAAAAAAAAATTCCACAAAGATATGGAAGAGGATACTACTCACCAGGTAAGCGCAGATTGACAACGCGGTCAAAGAGGTTCTTTTCAGCCGTAACTCGGTTCAATACTTGATTTATCAGCTGTGAGAGATCAAACGATCACTGATTAGACAAAATCTCAAAGGGTTATCAAATAAAATGCACAGTCTTCATCAAAGCAGCTTAGCTTTCCATACCCATTCATTGCAGGATAATCAACTGACTTGTTCACCATCTGCAAGCAGAGGTCAGAAGTCTGATGGAATATTCTTCACGTGGCTGGATGAGTGCAGCTCCAGCAACACTCAGGAAGCTCAACAATATTCAGGCTTGATCGATGCCCCATCCTCCATGTTTGATGTTCACTCCCTCCCAAACCAACATGTATTTGCAGCAATGTGTTCAACTTGCAAGAATGAAGTGCGTCGACTTGTCAAACCTCCTTCAAAAGCACTTTCCAAACCTGTGACCAGTACACCTAGCAGGACAATGGCAGCACATACAATGACAACTGTACAACCTTCAATTTTCCCTTCAAATCACACAGCATCCTGATGCTGCAATTTCTGCAATGTCACTGGATCAAATCTTTCCAATTGCACTGGATATATCTATACCTGATGGAGTGATGTAGTTCAAGACAGACGCTTATTAACACGTTCTCAAGGACAATTAGGGATGAATAATAAATATTAGCCTTGCTGCCACTGATCTTGCCACATGAAAAATTAAGAAGAACTATTCCTTTTATTCTGCACTTCTGATTGTTTACTGTTACCATCCTATCATGTTCAGTCACATCAGCCTGGAATATCTAAGGGCATAGCTAGAACTACTAATATCAAGTTTTCAGAATCTGAAATTGACTCTTACTTCATCAGGACTTAATTTATGGGCCAGCTCTCATAATGAAGCATGTTAGGAATGATGCACCTTAGAATCATAAAATCCCTAGTGTCGATGCACAGCCATTCGCCCCATTGAGCACACATCAACCCTCCAAAGAGCATCCCACCCAGAACACCTTCCCGCATCCCACCCACCCTATAACCCTGCATTTTCCATAGTCAATCAACCTAACTTTCACATCTTTGGATTGTGGGAGAAAACTGGAGCACCTGGAGGAAACCCATGCAGATATGTGGAGAATGTACAAACTCTGCATAGATAGTCACCAGAGGGTGGAATCAAGGCCAGGTGCTGTGAGGCAACTGTGCTAACTACTAAGCCACCGTGCCGCACCATTCTCCAGGTTCACACAGATGGGGGACATGCACACCAGGACAATTCTCCAGTCTGGTGGAGTAAGTGCTAGACTGAGGGAAAGTAAAATAAAGGTATAAACCTAATTTGTTCTCTCTCTTGCTTATTAGTGCAACAGGTCAGTGAATGAAATATCATATTGCCCAGCCTTCAAATAGACTTCTTTATATTTATTATCCTGTAGATAACTGGAGGGAATAATCCTGGGCGCCTTCAACATTGACCCTGGTTGACTTGCCAACCAACCAGCACCCTCTTGCCCTGTGGTACAAATTATGATTGTTTGAAATCTGGCATTCTTGCATTTGTTCTGATGAATGTCAGGTTTGTCTCTCTTTTCAGCAATGTCTGGGGTGGATGGAGGGGTTCATGAAAGCAAAGAGAGGGAGGGTTCAGGACAGAAACAGCTACAATTTGGTACATGAAACAGGATGAAGAATTTTAAAATTGAGGTACTGCTTGACTGGAATCAGATTAGATTACTTACAGTGTGGAAACAGGCCCTTCGGCCCAACAAGTCCACACCGACCCCGCCGAAGCGCAACCCACCCATACCCCTACATTTACCCCTTACCTAACACTACGGGCAATTTAGCATGGCCAATTCACCTGACCTGCACATCTTTGGACTGTGGGAGGAAACCGGAGCACCCGGAGGAAACCCACGCAGACACGGGGAGAACATGCAAACTCCACACAGTCAGTCGCCTGAGTCGGGAATTGAACCCGGGTCTACAGGCGCTGTGAGGCAGCAGTGCTAACCACTGTGCCACCGTGCCGCCCACAAAAAAGCAGCATTGGGTTATTGGGTGCACATAAGGACAGAGGCAGAGTTTGGATGACTTCAAGCTTTCGTTGGATAGAAACTGGGAGACTAGACGAAATTGCATCAGAATAGTCAAGACTACATATCACAAAATGAGGACAAGGCTTTCAGGAGCAGATGAGCAGTTGGAGAAGTGAAGATGGGCGATGTTATGGAGTTGACAATAGGCAGTTTCAGTATTAGTTTAGATATATGGTTCATAAGTCAGTAAGTTTGAACATTGTATCACGATTGTCAACGATCTCCAAAGTTTCCCAGGGAGAGGGATGGAGTTGACAGCTAGGGAGTAGAGCTTGTAGCAGTGACTGCAGTTAATTATTTCAGAAATTTCTGTTTATCCAATTCTGAAAGATTCGCAAGGAGTTTGACAACTTATAGATAGTAGAGGAGTTTTGAGATGTGATGGTGAGGTAAGATGAGTGCTTCCAGTGCAAAGAGGAAAAAAAATCTTTTCTTCAGATGTTGCCACTGAGGGGTAACCTGCAAATGAGAAATAGGAGGAGACCACAAACAGATCATTGGGTAACTGTACAAGGATGAGGGGAGAAGAAATAAACTGGCTACAATTGGCTATAGACAAGAATGGGACCCAGTCAGTGTAGCTCTACACAACCGTATGATTAGAGAGGAAGATGGTGTGGCTAACTATGCCAAAAGCAGCAGACAAGTGGTGAAGATTGAGGAGGGAATGTTGTGAGGAAATTTGTGGTGCCCAAGGAACAGAAGTGAAAATACCATGATGAACTGTTCTGACAGCAATCATTTCACAGTGCAGTCTCACCCAAACCTACAACACCATCGCCTCTGCCAACATGAAACAGTAGATATGAATTGAGACAGGTATGAAGTACTTCACTGCATATAACACTGCTCCACCATAAGGAGGCCAAACACAGGTATAAGGTTAACACCTAAAACGTTTTGGTTTATCAGATTGAAAATACCCATGTGAGACTGTCATTGATTGTAATTTCTTCCAACTTGGCAAGTGAGGAAGACTATTTTAATATCTGATCTCCAGGAGGCTAGTTGGGGTTGTGAGGACAATTGTGATCATTTGTTATTGAATTCAAGTTATCATGACAGGACTTGAACTCTCAAACCTCTGGCTTCAGTTTGGTACTACAGCCACAATGCTAACTTACCTGGTGTAAATTTGATACGTAATAACCTAATGACATGCACTAATGTAGATAGACACAATGGCTGTAAGATTGAGACAACACAACAGGAGCAATTTCCAATCTGGCCACTTGAGTGGAAATCTGGAAGAGTGAATTGTCCACCTGCTATATTCTATTCCATCCCTACACAATAGATTTACTTGGTACTCATAAATAACTTCTCTATGCGGTGCTTGTGTGGGCTGCCTAGTGTCTATAAGATGAATTCACAATGAGCTGATACCCCTGAAATGTCTTTTGTCAATTCAAGTACTATATCTCATTTTACAATTGCTGGACAATCTCAAGCTGCAGCTCAGCACCCACCAGGAAACCTCTCTATCATCCTGTAATCAGCAGAGCAGGAGAGACAACAGGTTGCCTGGTTATATTCTCCTCTCTTACTCAGCCGCTTATTCCATTTCATCTGACCTTTACATTACAGATACAGCTTCTTTTTAATGAGATTAACTGGGGTGCTGATGGAGACGATATGGGCTCTCCCTCAGGTCAGCCAGCGTTTAACTGAGACAAACTGACCAGAATCTCAGAATCAAAGATGAATCCCAGTCTGATTGATTGAACAATAAAGTGAGCATTATAAACCAAATTATTTCACTGTGTGAATGGAAATACAGGGTATTTTTAACCTGTTTGGATTTGTTTGGACCCACAGCTGGCATAGGTTGGTCTTGAAGCGAGAGGTGAAGATGACTAACATATGCATTTTAATCAGAAAATCCAAACCCAGTTGGCTCTTACTGTAATCAGCTATCAGTAATACAAGCTGTTTGAGTGATGAATATTGGTGATGCTGCCTGGAGCTGCAACTAATAAAGTTACAGTAAAGGTTCAACCGACAGTATTAAATGAGTAGCATTATAAGGATGGAATATGTAATGGACAAGTCGAGTGCTACAATAATGCTACAAACTAAAATGAGCTTGCAAAGTGCTGAGAATAATTTGACAAAACTTTTCCCAGCCAATTCCTTCACCATTCAAGCAGTGTACCAACTTTCAGAGGAAACTCAATCCATCTGAAGATGCACTCTGCCACGGCAAACCAAACCATTTCAAATATATGTACAGGACTTAAATAATGATTGTCCAATAGATTGAACACTGTTTGTCCATTTAGTATTAATGAGAAGATGCCAACTGTGCTTTGGTTGGTAGCACTGTACCTCTGAAACAGTAACAAGCAGGCACAAGTCCAACTCCAGAAACTTGAATACATAATCTAGGCCAAAACACCCAGTGCAGTACCACAGGAGGGCTGCACTGTCAGATGTTTTGCCTTGTGGATAAGATGTTAATGCGAAACCCAGTCTACTTTCTCCAATGCTTTGAACATGTCCCATGAGACTATTCAAAGAAGAGCAAGAGAATTCTCTGTTGGCATTTATATCACTCAACCTAAAATGGTGAGAGAGATCATTTATAACATGATCAGAGCATTGACTATATGAATTGGGAGGTCATTTTGCTGCTGTACAGGATATTGGTTAGGCCACTTTTGGAATACTTTGTGCAATTCTGGTTTCCCTGCTATAGGAAATACTTGAAAAGATTCAGAAAAGATTTACAAGGATGTTTAAAAAGTAACAAAGAACAACGAAGCAAGCAATAACGAAAGGAAAGCTAGATTATGAATGCAAACTAGCATAGAATATAAAAATAGGTAGGAAAACATTTTATAAATGTATAAAACAGAAAAGGATGGGTAAAGTGGAAGTAGGTCCCTTGCAGGATGAGAAAGGGGAATTAATTTTGGTTAATGCTAATACTGCTGAGGCCTTGAATAAATATTTTGTGTCAGTCTTCACAGTGGAAGATGTGTTAAACATGCCAAAGAATGATGCTAAGGATACAATGGGAGGTGAGGACCTCAATTCAATTGTTATCACCAAAGGGATAGTGCTGAGAACACTTGAGGGTTTAAAGGTAGATAAGTCCCCTGGTCCTGATGGAATGCATCCCAGGGTGCTGAAAGAAATGGCAAGTTATAGTAGATGCGTTAATGGTAATTTACCAATATTCACTGGATTCCTGGCAGGTCTTAGCAGACTGGAAGACAGCAAATGTTACGCTGCTGTTTAAAAAAGGGTGTAGGCAAAAGGCAGATAACTATAGGTCAGTTAGCTGAACATCTGTGGTTGAGAAATGTTGGAGCTATCATTCAAGAAGGAATAGTGAGACATCTGGATGGAAAGGGCTCCATCAGCAGATGCAGCATGGATTCAGGAAGAGAAGGTCATGTTTAACAAACTTACTGGAGTTCTTTGAGAATGTAATAAGATGGATGTTGAATACTTGGATTTCCAGATGGTATTCAATAAGATGCCAAATAAAACATTCATTCATAAGAATGGATGGACTTGCAGGGAATGTACTAGCATGAATTGAGGACTAGATAACCATTAGAAAGCAGAGAGTTGAGATAAATTGGTGTTTCTCTGGTTGGAGGTAAGTGGTAAGCAGGATGCTGCAGGGGTCGGTGTTCGGTCCCCAACTGTTTGTGATATATATACATAATTTGGAAGAGGAGACCAGGTGTAACGTATCCAAGTTTGCTGATGACACTAAATTGAGTGGAAAGGCAAACTGTGCAGAGGATATGAAGGATCTGCAGAAAGATTGAGATAGGTCAAGTGAATGGGCAAGGGTCTGGCAGATGGAGCATAGTGATGGTAAATGTGAGATTATCCACTTTGGAAGTAAAAGTAATAGGTCAGAATATTATTTAAATGGTGAAAGGTTGCAGCATGCTGTTGTGCTGAGGAACTTAGGAGTGTTCGTACATGAATCGCTAAAAGTTGATATGCCGATGCAACAAGTAGTCAGGAAGTCAAATAGAATATTGGCTTTCATTGCTAGAGGGATTGAATTTAAGAGCAGTGAGGTTCTGCTGCAATTGTACAAGGTGTTGGTGTGACTGCACCTGGAGTACTGTCCTCAGTTCTGGTCTCCTTACTTGAGGAAGGATATCCTAGCTTTGGAGGCAGTGCAAAGGAGGTTCACCAAGTTGATTCCAGAGATGAGGGCATTACCCCATGAGATGAGGTTGAGCCGGCTAGGACTCTACTCACTAGAATTTAGAAGAATGAGAGGGGATTTTACATAAACATAAAATTATGAAAAGGATAGATAAGAGAGGCAGTCAAGCTGTTACTGCTGGTGGGTGAGATCAAGATTCGGGGACATGGCCTTAAGATTAGGGGGAGTAGATTCAGGATAAAGACAAGGAGGAACTGCTTTTCCCAGACAGTAGTGAATCTATGGAATTCTCTGCCCAAGGAAGTAGTAGAGACAGCTTCATTAAATATATTCAAGACACAGTTGGATGGGATTTTGCATGATAGGGGAATTAAGGGTTATGGGAATAATGCAGATAGGAGGGGCTGAGATGACGCATAGATCAGCCCTGATCTTAATGAATGGCACAGTGGGCTTGGTAGGCCAAGTGGCCTACTCCTACTTCTATTATTATGAAACTATGATGTTTCAAATGTTGGAGGGTATAAGCTATAGGGAGAGACTGAACAGGCCGGGCTTATTTTCAGAGTCTGAGGGGCGACCTGACAGAGGTTTATAAAATCGTCAGGGGCATGGATAGGATAAATAGACAAGGTCTTTTCCCTGGGGTGGGGAGTTGGATGAGTGGGGAAAGATTTAAAAGGGATCTAAGTAGCAATTTCTTCACGCTGAGTGTGGTGTATGTGTGGAACAAGTTACCAAAGAAAATGGTGGAGACTGGTACAGTTACAACATTTAAAAGGCATCTGAATGGGTATATGAATAGGAAGAGTTTGGACGGATATAGGCCAAATACTGGCAAGTAGGATTAGATTAGATTAGGATATCTGGTTGGCATGGACGAGTTGGACTGAAGAGACTGTTTCTGTGCTGTATATCGCTATGACTCTAAGTAGTAACCCATTGCTGATAAGGCAATAATCCTTGAGGTTAGTTGTGCTACTTTAGTTGATCGAAGTGCAGGTAGCATTGCGAGTGCTACTCTCTAGCCCTCAGCCAAGCAAAGCCTTGCTTTTGAGCACTGCCCACAGCCTCATGCTGGCAAGCGAATTTCAGTGGGCATTGGACAGGTACAAGATGAAGCTCTTCTGTGACTGTACCCAGTGTCAGACTATTTGTAGCTGAGGTTCTAATGAAGAATGGGCAGTAGAGCAACAAACTCTGAATCCTGAATGGATCCATGTGGTTGCAATTCAACACCTTCAGAGGAGGATGACAGACAAAATCAGCAAATTGAAAACGCTGACTGGAGCAACATAGTACGCCAATGCCAGGCTGCCTGAGAATAAAACTTAGTTTTTTAAATTCTGTGGTCTGTTCACATATGCTTTCCCTATTTGTACTGCAATGGTTTTCTTAGCAGGATTGTTTCCTCTCTTGTGATCTTACGGCTCAATCTGCCGTAGGAATTTACAGTTGGAAAGTAGGTCATATGTTGTGTGACAATAGTGAGTCTAACAGATCCCGAAGTTCAAAACTACAGGTTAACTCCTAATGCCTGATATGTCAAATATATGACAAAAATAGATGAATTACGTACAGTATTTTGTACTTTTAGATGCACACCTGAGAATAGGGTGGCTCAGAAACATCGCAAATTAACAATGAACCTGGATACTCTCACAAAGTCAACAACTGAAACAAGAATGTTGAGACAAAGGGACAAGACAATGGAAAACAATGAGCTGCAGTGTGTGGGGAGTAATTAATTCAGAATTTAATTAACATCCACACAGTAGATCATAAACAAGAGTGACATTTCAATAGTTTATGGCAGTCATTCAAATCCAGTGATTAAATCAATGCCTTGTATCTGTACTCTACATCAGTAGAATTATTCTCACCTGTACACTGGCACACAAATGAAATGACAGGCAGATTTCAGCACAAGGTCACTTACTGAAGACTAGGTAAAAACAATGACTGCAGATGCTGGAAACCAGATTCTGGATTAGTGGTGCTGGAAGAGCACAGCAGTTCAGGCAGCATCCGAGGAGCAGTAAAGTTGACGTTTCGGGCAAAAGTCCTTCATCAGGAATAAAGGCAGAGAGCCTGAAGCATGGAGAGATAAGTGAGAGGAGGGTGGGGGGGGGGGGGGGGGGGGGGGAGAAAGTAGCTTAGAGCACAATAGGTGGGTTGGGGAAGGGATGAAGGTGATAAGGTCGGGGGCGGGGTGACAGTGGAGTGGTTAGATGGTTGAAGAGTTTCAGGGCAGAGGAAATGACCTGGGAGTTGCAGTGGGTGCCCCGAAACGTCGATTTTATTGCTCCTCGGACGCTGCCTGAACTGCTGTGCTCTTCCAGCATCACTGTAATCTAAACTCTGGTTTCCAGCATCTGCAGTCATTGTTTTTACCTAGTTGATTTTAACCCTACTGCGAATCCTCTTGCAAAGATGCCTACCTTGAAGAAGTTTTCCTCCTCTCTCTACAAGAATCTCAGGGAGTCCCTCTCCCACTGCAACTCCCAGGTCATTTCCTCTGCCCTGTAGCTCTTCAACCACCTATCCACTCCACCCTCCCCCACCTCCGACCTATCACCTTCATCCCCTTCCCCCACTCACCGATTGTACTCTATGCTACTTTCTCCCCACCTCCACCCTCCTCTAGCGTATCTCTCCATGCCACTAGCTGAAAACTCCTTGGTTGTTCTGGCATTTTAGTCAGTGTGACTGTGACTGGAAATGTTCAGGTTGTTTTCTCAAAGCTGTGAAGGGTTTAATGGCCTAGTTTTGAGATTTCAAATCTCACCACAGAATTAGGTTCAATAAATTATCAAGAATTCTAAAAACTCAAAAAGTTCACTAATTTAGTTTGATGAAGAGAACCCAGGAACTCAGATACAAAAGTCATGACAGCAGGTGGTGAGGTAGAACGGAGTGTCATCAGTCATCACTTGTATGCTAACACTATGTTTGGAACAAAGTCAGCATGTAGTTGGGAATAGGAGGCAGTCACAGACACCCCCCACTGTTCCCAAAGGATCTAATGGTGCAGGACCAGGAAGGAAATCTACTGCAAGTGATTTTCTGCATAGAACCATTTGAAAGCAGTCCCACTCAGCCAGACGATGGTGGAGAGGTGAAATATAGTCAACCCGATCAAAGGACAAGGAGACAAAGCCTATTCTTTTCACGTCCACACAGAATACCATCAATGGATTTGATTGTAGCTGTTTTGATAGTGTTGCAGGTAACGAAACATGGAGTTCTGGCAAAGAAGGGAATGAAATTGGGAAACAATACTATGTTCTAGGACTTTGGAGAGGAAAGGGAGGATGGAAATTGGATGGACAAAGTCAAAAAGTCTTGATCTTTTTGAGAAGTGATGACAGCAAATTTAAAGGAGAGAAGGACAGAGAATTGTTAAAAATATCAACTGATATAGGGACAAAGGAGCAGGAAATCTGCTGGTGAGCAGTTTAGCGAGAATGAGATTAAGGGAACAGGCTGAGTCTCCTCTCAGATGAACTCCAAGAGGGTACGTGAGGAGGTAGGACAGAAGTGAGAACAAGATGCAAGTTCAGGCTCGGGTAGGACTCAGCTTTGGAGGAAGTTGGGCTAGGTGGACTAGGAGTGAGGGATGCATCAGAGACAGATGATTGGATGGGATTGATCTTAGTGACAAAACAGTCCATGAGCTGCTCACAATTACGTTGAAGATGAAGGTTGAAGGGGAGAAGGTTTTAAAATGAAGGGTAGTACATAAAAGAAGTTATCTTGTCATCAAGGGTGATCCTGAAATAGTGAGCTGTTTTAAAGATGAAAGCAGCATGCAATGAGGTTTCAACTGCTCCAACCAGATCTGGCAGTGCATGGTTAAGCTAGTTGTCAGCCATGTTCTCATAAGCCTGAATCCCATACACTTAAACAACAAAGACAAGGCACAGCAAGGATGAGAGAGATTAATCTGTTTTTCGGGGTCGGGCAGGGGTGTATGGCGCAGGGGAGGCCTCGGGCATCAAAGCAGGAGGCGAGAATGTGGTGGAGAAGCAGTTGCTTAAACAGAGGGTCAGAAACCAGACAATGAGGATTTTGAGAATGGAGGTCTAAGTCAGTTAGTAGGTGCAGGTCTGTTGTTGGCAGTCACCAACTAGATCTGAAGTGAATTAATAACATCTCACAAAGCCTCCTGCATGGTGCCACTGTGTGACTTACTTTAGCCCCCCCTCTGGTACAGCAGGACAATATACCAAGTACACCCAGTGGCAACATTTATCTTCACTGATAAACTGACAAAAATTAGGAGAATGAGAGAGATTAGGTCAATCAGGAAGCAGTGATTAGACATTGGTATTTCAAAGCTTGAAGATTGTGCATTGAAGGAAAATCTGAGGAAGGTGAGGGGTTCCACAGTCCTTAAGTCCTGGTGAAGACTGAGTATAGGAGCCACAATACTTAATCATACAACATTGGTATTATTTCTACATTAGTCCAATGTTTCCAATACACTAAAAGAATGGCTGCTGAGATTAAATAGCTAAAATAGAAATACTGTACCCATCTACTACAGAAATCTTCAATGGAATTCGATCCTCCTAAGTCTGGTTAATTATCTTAACATATCATGCATCTTGAACATCAATGTATCTCCTTGGACAAACTGTTCCAATATAGGACATCTAAATATCTAGGGGGGACGACATTCACTAGGGTTAATATAACCAAACAACCAATATATCACACAGCTGGTCTACTGCAACAAATTTATTATATTTGCTCGATTTTTCTGTGAATGAGAATGTTAATGTATGCTGAGGCAAGAGAAGCTATCTTAAAAGCCACATTTTTGACCACGCTTTTGGTCATTGTTCCTAATACCTCCACATCTGGTTTGGTGTCTATATTATAATGCTCCTGTAAGCTATGTTGAAGAAACTTTTCCTTTTATCTGGGGAATTTTTAACTCTGGCATTTCATTTTCATATTCATGCCCCCAAATTTAGGAACATGGAAACAGAAGTAAGCTCTACAGCCTGTCAAGGCTGCCCCACATTTAATACGATCATGGCTGATCAAACACTGCAATGCTTTTTTATCCTCCCCATTCCCATAAACCTTGTACACCACTGCTAGATTTCTGATGATCAATCTCTGCATTGAACATACCCCCTTTGCAGTGGAGGATTCCAAAGGTTCAAACCCTTCTTCTCATTTTGGGTGTAATTGGCATCCTCCCCCTTATTGATAAACGGTGCCTCTGGTTCTAGACTCTCCAATCAGGGGAAATATCTTACCTGCTTCTCCCTTATCTAAGTATTTGATCAGTTTTAATGAGAGCACCTCTCATTCATTGAGATTTTATAGAACCCTGTTTGCCCAATCTCTCTTCTAGGTCAGTCTGGTGAATCTCCATTACACATCTTTTATAGAACACAGAACAATACAGCACAGCCCTTCGGACCCTGATGTTGCGCCATCCTGTGAAACCAAACTGAAGACTATCTAATCTACACTATTCCATTATCATCCACACAATATTACCTTTCCTGAAATAAGGAAGCCAAATTAAACAAGCACACCAGGTGCAGACGAAGCAAACTCCTAAGCACATGGCTGGATCTTGCAGACATTACTGCCTGTCTGATGCGGGCAGGAGTGAAAGTCCAGTGATAAGGAACTGGCACTAGGGGCCCCAGAGAAATCGGTCTCTAGCGTTGGGTGAATCAAGGTGATAGCCCGATCCCCAAGCTCTGGAGATCCTTTGGAAGCTAATGTGGGGTGACCTTTTAATAAGTGAGAGTTGCATTGTTTGACCATCCATTTCATTTCCAGTTTAGGTTAAAAGCAGCAAGGAGTCATGATTGGTGAGTTTTTTTTTAAAAACTCCATTCGAATTACACAAAAGAAGCAAAGCAATGAATGGTAATCCCAGCAAAGTTACACCTGCAAACTCAGAGGCATTTGTTCATGGATTGGAAAGGAGAGCGGCACAGTGGCACAGTGGTTAGCACTGCTGCCTCACAGCGCCAGAGACCCGGGTTCAATTCCCGCCTCAGGCGACTGACTGTGTGGAGTTTGCACGTTCTCCCTGTGTCTGCATGGGTTTCCTCCGGGTGCTCCGGTTTCCTCCCACAGTCCAAAGATGTGCGGGTCAGGTGAATTGGCCATGCTAAATTGCCCGTAGTGTTAGGTAAGGGGTAAATGTAGGGGTATGGGTGGGTGGCGCTTCTGCGGGTCGGTCTGGACTTGTTGGGCTGAAGGGCCTGTTTCCACACTGTAAGTAATCTAATCTAAGCTGGAGAACCAGGCAGTGGTAGTGGGGGGGGGGGGTTGGATTGTTTCAATTTGTCATTTCCCCTGGGGTCCATACTCCCTCGTGGTAGCAGGACCCACAGTACCAGTGCCACAGTCAGGTGAGTGGTGGCTAAAAGTATTCAATAAACGGGTGGAATCGATTGCTCCCTATAAAGGTATGATCCGTTGTTCTGCAGTCTATTTACAATCAGATTCTCGATTAAACAAAGATAATTGTTCACAGAAACTATGTTGATTCCAGAAAAGAATCTTTAATTGCATTCAGAATACAAGGCATATAATTGGAAATCTTCAGCCAAAAGCTCATTGTGTGACAACTGATTATTAGTGACAAGCAAGTACTCGTTCCCTCACACACATATACAAGCATGCATCAAAGGAAAAGCAATACATTTTGCCAAGATTGATGTACATGTGGGCTGGAAGCGTACCTGTGCGAGGCGTCTCAGCAGCAGTTCTGCGGATGGTCTGGACCAATTCAGGAAGATCTCAGGGACGAGAGTGATGGTCATCTCCAGGACCCTTAGCAAGCTCACAGAAAGATCAAAGCAGGTGGCACACACTTTCAGCTGCCGACTGTCGACAAAGTTTCGCTCTGGTCGTTCGGCTGCCTGCTGGATCTACCGGGACAAGGAGAGAGCAGTGTGAATGGACAAAAAAAGCTACTTCTAGATTGCATCAAGGATCTGACTACACAATGAACGGAATCTACTGGGACAGGAAAACAGCAGTGTGAACGGGCTTGCACAAGGATCAAAAGCTGAACGCTGTCATGGATTAAACGAAATAAGTCCATCACTTCCAAATCACGTGCCTTTTTTTCTTTTATCTAAACTGCTCCTCTGCATTCCCTCTTTTTATTTCAACTTCTAGTGCATTATGCCATCCCAAATCCTGGGTCCAACTATTTCTCCAAGACGGAGGCTGCAGAGTAGACAGTGTCCAGACTCAGCCCATGGCTCACCCTTCCTTTATTCTTCTCCTATTAAATTATTGTAGTTTTTTTAAGAACTTTACCTTGTGGAGAGGGTGGCAGTGACGGCATTGGAGCAGCTGAGGCTTGAGGAGAGGCATTGCCAGCAGACGGCGGGCTCAGAATGGAGAGGGCATGGCCAGGGGGGCCCGGGACAGAGAGGGGACGGCATGGAGCGGACAGCCAACGGGCCAGGAGCGGTGCAGGATGACAGAAGCCGGCAGGCCCAGAGGAGCCGACTGGCTGGGATCAGAGAAAGGAAGCTGGTGGTTGACAGACACGTGCCCAGTGTGGTCAGCCTGTCAGAGATGACGGTCAGTAGGTGATGGCCAGTTGGGGTTGTCCTAGCATGGGAGAGAATGAGTCAAAAAGGGTGACGCTGGAAAAGCATAGCCAGTCAGGCAGCATCCAAGGAGCAGGAGAGTCGCTGTTTCGAGCATAAACCCTTCATCAGAAATGTGGGGGAGGCCCAAGGGGGCTGAGAGATAAATGTGAGGGGAATGGGGCTGGGGGAGAAAGTAGCTGGGAATGCAATAGGTAGATGAAGATGGGGGTGATGATGATAGGTCAGAGTGGATAGGTTGGAAAGAAGCTGGACAGGTAGGACAGGTCAAGAGGTTGGTGTCGAGTTAGAAAGTTGGATCTGAGAGATGAGGAAACCGGTGAAATCAACATTAATCCCGTGTGGTTGGAGGGTCCCAAAGCAGAAGATGAAGTGTTCTTCCTCCAGGCTTTGGGTGATTAGAACCTGGAGGTGGCCCGGGGCTTGGTGGAGTGGGAAGGGGAGTCGAAGTTATTGGTCACAGGGCAGTAGGGTTGTTTAGTGCGTGTATCCAAGAGATGTTTTCAGAAACGATCCTCAAATTGGCTTCCTGCCTCCCCAAAGTAGAGGAGATCACATTGTGCAGAACAGACACAATAGATGATGCGTGTGGAAGGGCAGGAAAATCCCTGTCGGATGTGAAAGGATCTTTTAGGGCCTTGGATGGATTTGAGGGGGCACAGGTTTTACACTTCTTTTGGTGGCAAGGGAAGGGGCTGGGAATGGAAGATGGGTATGTGGGGGGCATGGACCTAACAAGGGAGGTGTGGAGGGAATGGTCTCTGTGCAAAGCAGATAGGTGTGGGGATGGAAATATACCTCTAGTGCTGGGGTCTGTTTGTAGGTGGCGGATATGGCGTACAATGATGCATTGTACCATCCCTCCAACTCGGCATCGCCCTCTTGACCTGTCCTACCTGTCTATCTTCTTACATACTTATCTGCTCCACCCTCCTCTCTGACTTATCACCAATACCCCCACCTTCATCTACTATTGCATTCCCAGTGACCTTCACCCCCAGCCCCACCCCCATCTCATTGATCTCTCAGCCCCCTTGGACCTCCCCCACATTCCTGATGAAGGGTTTATGCTCGTAACATCGACTCTCCTACTCCTCGGATACTGACTGACCAGCTGTGCTTCTTTAGCACCACACTTCTTGACTCTGACCTCCAACATCTGCAGTCCTCACTTTCTCCATGGAGGAGAATGAGACCCAAAGAACATAGCACATTACAGTGCAGTACTGGCCTCTTGGCCCTCGATGCTGCGCCAACCTGTGAAACTAATCTGAAGCCTATCTCACCTAAACTATTCCATTTTCATCCACATGCCTATCCAATGACCATTTAAATGCCCTGAAAGTTGGCGAATCTACTACTGTTGCAGGTAGGCTGTTCCATGCCCCGACTACTCTCTGAGTAACAAAACTACCCCTGACATCTGTCTTATATGTATCAACCCTCAATTTAAAGCTATGTCCCCTTGTGCTATCCATCACCATCCAAGGCAAAAGGCTCTCACTGTCCACCCTATCTATATATCTGATTATCTTATATGTCTCAATTAAGTCACCTCTCAACCTTTTCTCTGACAAAAACAGTCTCACGTCCCTCAGCCTTTTCTCATAAGACCTTCCCCCCCATACCAGGCAACATCCTAGTAAATCTCCTCTGAACCCTTTCCAAAGGTTCCACATCCTTCCTATAATGCAGTGACCAGAACTGTACGCAATATTCTTAACTGCAGCCATACTAGAGTTTTGTGCAGCTGCAGCATAACCTCGTGTCTCCAAAACTCAAACCCTCTACCAATAAAAGCTAACACACTGTATGTCTTCTTAACAATCCTATCAACTTGGGTGGCAACTTTCAGGGATTTATCTACATAGAAACTGAGATCTCTCTGCTCATCTACACTAGCAAGAAGCTTACCATTAGCCCAGTACTCTGCATTCCTGTTATTCCTTCCAAAGTGAATCAACTCACACTTTCCTGCATTAAACTCCATTTGCCACCACTCAGCCCAGCTCTGCAGCTTATCTATGTTCCCAGCGTGAGCGATTGCAGGCTATAGAAGGGCTGTAATATCTACATTTTAACTTTATTTCTTTATTTTCCGAGTTTAAATTATGAAGAACTGTAATGTAGAAATTTAGATTATTTTTCTTTATTTCTCTGTTTTTTGGTACCTAAGATTTGTAACTAGGTACTTTGTACCTAAGATGGCGCTATGTGTGGTGGCATTGTACATTTTTCACTGTACTCCCATACTTTTGTACTTGAGTACACTTGACAATAAAATGTAATTCTAATTCAGCACTTCCTTCCTCTGCCTCTTCACTGTCCTTACAAGGGCACACAATCTCCTTATGAGCAGTAATTTCAATTTCCCTATTGAGGCAGTTGTGTAAGGCTCATGCATCAGACAGGGATGAATCCCACTTACATTCATCTGTTCCACTCACCCCTTTCTTCTGAGACCCTTTTGACTCTGTTACAGGGTGAGCTATTATCACTACACTCCATATCTCCTTCGTACTAAGATGTAGAAATATTACCATGTTTCAGATATGAAGGTTGTAAGGCCTCTAATATCAGTTGCAAATTAAAATCACCCAGGGCCAACCCAACAGCAAAAGGATGGACCTTTTGGTACTCATCCAAGTATTCTTCATAAACTGGCAGACATTGGCAGATTTCTTTTCCATCCTGTTGAATAGGTAAACTAATTTTTGGAAGTATAGATAGACTATTCGCAGTAACAAATAGTAATTGGTACATCAGGCCTGTGAATGTTGAGTTAATGTTTATGTCACTGGCAGACAATATACTTTTCTGTGTTGTAACTGCTCACTCATAGATAGAAAAGTACAGCACAGAACAGGCCCTTAGGCCCATGATGTTGTGCCGAGGTTTAATCCCAATTTAAAATATAACAACCCAGGCTTAAATGTCCCTAATGACCGTGCTTCCACCACCACCGCTGGCAACGCATTCCATGTATTCACAACTCTCTGCGTAAAGAACCTTCCTCTGACACCTCCTCTGTACCTTTCTCCTCATATCTTAAAACTATGACCCCTCGTACCCGTCAGTTTACAGGTACTCAGGCAATGTTTGTTATTACCAACCGTTAAAGCCCTGTACTTCTGGCCTGGCCTTTTGAGAACCATGGCATCAAAATACAGAATTATAACTGTGGGGGAGGAGGAAATTTGGTCCCTCTTAGTGCTGGCTCTCCAAATGTGCATTATGACCTAGTGCCATTTTCCTGCCTTTTTTCCCATAATCCTGAATTTTGTTTTTACTCAATCATGTAATGTCCTCTTGAATGTCTCAACTGAAATTTATCTCCAACCGCACTACCATGCTGTGAATTTTATTATCGCAACTATTTACTGAGTAAAAATGTTTTCTTTTCTCACATCTCATTTGCACTTTTGGAAACTACTTTCTCCTCAGGTTCTGAATTCCTTTAAAAGCAGGAACAGTTTCAGCCTTCTACACTTATCAAGACCCCTCAGAATTTTGGGAACTTTTATCAAACGGAGTCATATAGGTTAAAAAAAAACCCTTAAGTCCAACTCAGGCCAACCAGGTTTCCCAAACTAAACCATTTGCCTGTGCTTGACCTATATCCCTCTAAACCTTTGCTCTTCATGGAAATGTCTTCTAAATGTTGAAACTGTATCTGCATCTATTACTTGCTCTGACAATTCATTCCACACACAAACTACCCACTGTGTGAAAACGTTTTGAATCTTTCTCCTATCACCTTAAAATTATGCCCTCGAATTTTAAACTCAGGGGTCCCAGTGTAAGAACTCAATGATCAAGGAAGATGAATTCACAAATGCAGTCAAACAGTTCAGATACTGACCAGAAAATCCTTCCTACACACAACAATGACGGACTTTAAAAGCAGGCCAAGTGATGAAAAGAACATTGCAGGCCTGTACCACCACTATCTGCATCTCCAAACTACAACAATCACATTAAAGTGAATGTCACTAAAGTAACTCAGAGTCCATAAATGAAGCATAATATGCCTGACAGTTGTGGAAATGGGAGAACTGAACAAGTGCAGGATTTAGCCATGCACAGATGCTCACTGTGATGTTAAAACATGTGAAAAGCTACTGCAAGCAGAATGAGTGCAATCTTGACTAAGCCTTCCCCTTTCCAAGCAAAACAGTCCCAACTTCTCCCATATTTCCTCAGAATGTAGCATCAACCCTGGAAAGGGTCTCATTAACCTCTTCCATACTCTTTGCAATTTGTTTGCATTCTTCCTGATATGCAATAGCCAGAACTGTAGACAATACTCCAGTCAAGGTCTAACTAGGTTTATACAGGATCACTAAAGGGCTGTTCTGCCTGATCCCATCAATCATTCTGAGCAGAAACCCTTCCTTATGAATTCCGGAGAGATGTGTTTGAATGTCTGAATTCACACGCAAAACTGTCTGCATTCCTGAAATCATAGTTCCATCAAGCTCAAACTGCACTTTAGCCATACTGAAAGTGCCAATGACAGAGTCATTGCGACAGAGTCCCACTTTTTATTTTCACACCGGACAACTACTGTGCGGTACCATGCTTTCACTGAGCACTAGTCACAGCAGTCACATTTCTCTGAACTCAAATGTGGATAGACGCAGATGATGCTCGGACTTCTGAGGAAAGTATTGCTATGCTGCAGAGGATCAACAGGCTAATCTATCATTAGAAACACAAACGGTGCATCACTATGAAAGGAAAAGGAAAATGTTTAAAACATCCGATTCAGTCTGTGTATGTATCTACTAGAGAAGGTGCAAAACCTGAGCTAATCGTGGGAGATAAGGCAGGGCAGGGTCTTAGGTGTCGGTGGGGGAGCACTTTGGGGCCAGCGACTATAATTCTATTAGTTTTAAAACTGTGATGGAAAAGGATAGACCAGATCTAAAAGTTGAAGTTCTAAATTGGAGAAAGGCCAATTTTGATGGTATTAGGCAAGAACTTTCAAAAGCTGATTGGCGGCAATTGTTTGCAGGTAAAGGGACAGCTGGAAGCCTTCCAAAATGAGATAACGAGAATGCAGAGACAGTATATTCCTATTAGGGTGAAAGGAAAGGCTGGTAGGTGTAGGGATTGCTGGATGATTAGAGAAATTGAGGGTTTGGTTAAGAAAAGGTTGGAAGCATATGTCAGGTATAGACAGGATAGATCGACTGAATCCTTAGAAGAGTATAAAGGAAGTAGGA
The DNA here is from genome assembly GCF_020745735.1 of Hemiscyllium ocellatum. Lineage (NCBI taxonomy): Eukaryota > Metazoa > Chordata > Chondrichthyes > Orectolobiformes > Hemiscylliidae > Hemiscyllium > Hemiscyllium ocellatum. Next base: position 71,070,262 of record NC_083414.1, read on the forward strand.
GTTTACTTGAGGGAAATCAGGAGGGCAAAAAGGGGACATGAGATAGCTTTGGTAAATAGAATTAAGGAGAATCCAAAGGGTTTTTACAAATATGTTAAGGTCAAAGGGTAACTAGGGAGAGAATAGGGCCCCTCAAAGATCAGCAAGGCAGCCTAGGTGTGGAGCTGCAGGAGCGGGGAGATGCTAAACAAGTATTTTGCATCAGTGTTTACTGTTGAGAAGGGCATGGAAGACACAAAATGTGGGGAAATGGTGACATCTTGAAAAATGTCCATATTACAGAGGTGGTGGTGCTGGATGTCTTAAAATTCACAAAGGTGGATAAATCCACAGGACCTGATCAGGTGTACCCGAGAACTCTGTGGGAAGCTAGAGAAGTGATTGCTGAGCCTCTTGATGAGACATTTGTATCACTGATAGTCACGGGTGAGGTGCTGGAAGACTGGAGGTTGGCCAACGTGATACCACTATTTAAGAAAGGTGGTAGAGACAGCCAGGGAACTATAGACTGTGAGCTGAAAATGTGTTGCTTGAAAAGCGCAGCAGGTCAGGCAGCATCCAAGGAGCAGGAGATTCGACGTTTCAGCCTGACATCGGTGGTGGGCAAGTTGTTGGAGGGAATCCTGAGGGACAGGATTTACATGTATTTGGAAAGGAAACGACTGACCAGGGATAGTCAGCATGGCTTTGTGCGTGGGAAATCATGTCTCATGAACTTGGTTGAGTTTTTTGAAGTAAAAAAGAGGATTGATGAGGGCAGAGTTGTAGATGTGATCTATATGGACTTCAGTAAGGCAGTCGACAAGGTTCCCCATGGGAGGCTGGTTAGTAAGGTTAGATGACATAGAATCCAGAGAGAACTAGCTATTTGGATACAGAACTGGCTCAAAGTTAGAAGACAGAGGGTGGTGGTGGAGGGTTGAGTTTCAGACTGGAGGCCTGTGACTAGTGGAGTGTCACTAGGATCAGTGCTGAGTCCACTACTTTTAGTCATTTGTATAAATGATTTGGATGTGAACAGAGGTGACATGGTTAGTAAGTTTGCAGATGACTCCAAAATTGGAGGTGTAGTGGACAGCGAAGAGGGTTACCTCAGATTACAACAAGATTTGGACCAGATGGGCCAATGGGCTGGGAAGTGGCAGATGGAGTTTAATTCAGATAAGTGTGAGGTGCTGCATTTTGGGAAAGCAAATCTTAGCAGGATTTATACACTTAACACTAGGGAGTGTTGCTGAACAAAGAGACCTTGGAATGCAAGTTCATAGCTCCTTGAAAGTGGAGTCGCAGATAGGTAGGATACTGAAGAAGGCATTTGGTGTGCTTTCCTTTATTGGTCAGAGTATTGAGTACAGGAGTTGGGAGGTCATGTTGCGGCTGTGCAGGACGTTGGTCAGGTCACTGTTGGAATGTTGTGTGCAATTCTGGTCTCCCTCCTATCGGAAAGATGTTGTGAAACTTGAAAGGAGTCAGAAAAGACCTACAAGGATGTTGCCAGGGTTGGAGGATTTTAAGCTGTAGGGAGAGGCTGAATAAGCTGGGGCTGTTTTCCCTGGATCGTCAGAGGCTGAGGGTTGACTTTATACAGGTTTATAAAATTATAAGGGGCACAGATGGGGTAAATAGACAAAGTCTTTTCCCTGGGGTGTGGGAGTCCAGAACTAGAGGGTATTGAACTAGGGTGAGAGGGGAAAGATACAAAAGGGACCTAAGGGGCAGCATTTTCACACAGAGGGTGGTACATGTATGGAATGAGCTGCCACAGGAAGTGGAGGAGGCTGGTACAAGTGCAGCCTTTAAAAGGCATCCACATGGATATATGAATAGGAAGGGTTTGAGGAATATGGGCCAAATGCTGGCAAATGGGACAAAATTATGTTGGGATAACTGGTCAGCATGGACAAGTTGGACCAAAGGGTCAGTTTCCATGCTGTACATCTCTAAGACTCTATAACTGTAGTACACACTAAAACAAAATCATTTGCAACACTGCTTCTGTGAGATACATCACTGCACACCTATTCTAATATCATTTAAATCTACCATTAGGCCTACAGGGTTACAACCAAACAAAAATAAATCGTGATAACGGTCAGTGTTCGGATTTAATTCCGTCTGCCTCAAAACGGAGACTGGAGCCGTAAAATCCAGCTGTGCATCCTTCCAGACCCAACATGAAGACAGCTTGATGCCCTTTCAGTATTTGCTGTCAGGGGATTCAGAATCGTCACATCTCTATCTGCTGTTTTTAAAGAAAGATTGAGAGCTAATAACAATCACAACATAATTCTACACAGCTGTTAGCCTTCGTAAGTAAAGATCTTCAAAAGCTACAGTCAATTTCCACAGATGGGTGTAAAGGCTTTTAACTAATATGATATATGAAGGAGTTGGAAGGGCTGAGAACTCAATTTTACAAAACTTTGAACAAAAACACCATACCCTGTCCTAACTCCATCCTTCTGAGGTTAAATCCTCAACTTATGGGCAGCAAGGTGGCTCAGTGGTTGGCACTGTTGCCTCACAGCACGAGCAACCCAGGTTCAATTCCTGTCTCGGGCAACTGTCTGTGAGGAGTTAGCACATTCTCCCCATTTCTGCATGGGTTTCCTACAGGTGCTCCAGTTTCCTCCCATAGTCCAAAGATGTGTTGGTGAATGCTAAATTGCCCAGAGTGTTAGGTGCATTAGTCTGAGTAAATATCGGGCAGGAGAATGGGTCTGGGTGGGTTACTCTCCCGAGGGCCAGTGTGGACTTGTTGGGCCAAAGGGCCTGTTTCCATACTGCAGGGAATCTAATCTAATCATTATATCACCAAACATACCTTCATTGACACTGCCCTACCAGTCTTTTTTGCCACACCATTGTATAAAGGTCCTGCCTCACACATCATCAAAATTGCCCATGAGCTGGATTGACATGTCTGTGACTCTCATGTCCCCAAGAAATGGGAGTTAAGATCTTTTATGTGAAAATCCTATGTGTTGACATTTGACAGATACATTTTTCTGCTGCTCAAAATCTGGCTCAAGTCAATACTTCCCCCAACTGGAGGTCCTGGGGAATCCTGACTCTTGTTGCACTCCAGCCTTCATCAAAGCGTTCAACCCATGTGGCACTACTCTTTACAGCCAGCTCCTTCTAACAGGATAGAGAAAGTAAGTAATCGTATCTGCCAGTTCGGGGACAGGGTCTTAGTGTGGGTCTTTCAGGAATGACACTGGGAAACACTGCAATGCACAAAGGATGACAGAAATTTGGAATTTCCTTTCTAAGCAGAAACTGAGTCAACTGTTACTCTGAAATAGATACATTTTTGTTACCCAAAAGTACCAAGGGATAGGAGGAAAAGGCATCGTTATGAAATCGGACAATGTTAAAAATCACACAATACCAGGTTATAATCTAACAGGTTTATTTGGAAATACGAGCTTTTGGAGCGCTGCTCCTTCATCAGCTGGTTGTGCAGCATCTTGATCTACGCAGCTATTTGATGAAGGAGCGGCGCTCTGAAATCTAGTGCTTCCAAATAAACCTGCTGGACTATAACCTAGTGTTGTGAGATTTTTAACTTTGTTCACCCCAGTCCAACACCGGTACCTCCAAGTTATGTAATTGGAGTTGTAGATCAACCATGGCCCCACTGAATGGTGGACCAAATGTAAGGGGATAAATGGCCTCTTCCTACATTCCTGTGACCCCATGTTCTCAGTAAGTTTTTTGGTTGTGTTGCTGCAACTGATTGGCATTGCTCCTCTTATGTAAAGCACTGCAGGCCAATATCGCTGTTACAAGTACTACATAAATACAACTTGCCCTTTTGTTTTTGAGCTAAATAGCCTTGTATAAAAGAACTGGATTGATGAAATAACATGACACACAACAGGTTAATACACCGCAGAGTGGGGAAAAAGAGGGACAAACATGGACTGAGCATTTGGCTTCTCGCTCCACCCTGGGACGGGATGCTAAACTGAAACACTGGATCACTAAAGCCACCAAATTGGCTCATACAGCACAGCCCATTCCTGCTCAGATTTTCTTATATGCACAGTGCCAAAGTAAGTATTGCACTTATCCAAGTAATGAATGAGGTGGTGAACAAAAACAACTGAACAAAGTGATCAGCACAGATCTCAAAATCACACTGGGAATCTACTTAAAAGCATACATGGGGCTGGTGGAAGCAGTATTATATTTATGTGCTGAATAATCTGTGCTTTCATAAAGAGCAAGAGTAAGTGTCTTGCACTTATGCAATTTTTCTATCTCATATTTTATTGATGTTTGGTCTGAATGCAGTGAATGGGATGAAAGTGAAGGCAGTGATTGTTTACTAAAAGCAGATCTGTAAATAAAAAACAGATGATGTGATTTAGCAAGAAAGCAGGCAATTAGTCACAGGAATACCTGGCTCCCATGCCTGCATCAATATTGGATTACTAAGAACCTTGAGACACACTAAATTCAAAACAAGTGATCGATCTCCAACTCCATTGGCTTCCGGAAGGACCAATCAATGTATCAACAGTACACCTGATAAATGACAGGGCCCACCAATTCCCAAATTACAAGAAACAAAGGCCAGGGTCTGCCGACTCCCACAGCCATTTGGTAACGCCAAAGTCTGCTGGCTCCCACAGCCCATTCAGTAAGCGCCAGAGTCCACCGACTCCCACAGCCCATTCAGTAACCACCAGAGTCTACCGACTCCCACAGCCCATTCAGTAACCGCCAGACTCCACCGACTCCCACAGCCCATTCAGTAACCGCCAGAATCCACCGACTCCCACAACTCATTCAGTAACCGCCAGAGTCCGCCGACTCCCACAGCCCATTCAGTAACCACCAGAATCCGCCGACTCCCACAGCCCATTCAGTAACCACCAGAATCCGCCGACTCCCACAGCCCATTCAGTAACCACCAGAATCCGCCGACTCCCACAGCCCATTCAGTAACCACCAGAATCCGCCAACTCCCACAGCCCATTCAGTAACCACCAGAGTCCACCGACTCCCACAGCCCATTCAGTAACGGCCAGAATCCGCCAACTCCCACAGCCCATTCAGTAACCTCCAGAGTCTGCTGACTCCCACAGCCTTTTCATTAACGTCAGAGTCTGCTGGCTCCACAGCCAGTTCAATAACGCCAAGAATCAGCTGACTCTCACAGCCCGTTCAATAATGCCAGAGTCTGCCAACTCTGAGAGACCATTCAGTAACGCCCAGAATCTGCCAACTCCAACAGCCCATTCGGTAACGCCAGGGTTCGCTGATTTTCATATAATCGGAGACAAATGCAGTGATTCCATTTCAATGGGAACAATGCTTTGGTGGTGGATGAGTAGTGGTGGACAAGGGCCAAGAGACAAGAGAAATATTTTTGATTTGATGTGTCCTCTCCAGAAAGAGACATCACAGAAAGAAATTGAAAAGCCTTGATGAAGGAACAAGTCTTATGCTGTAAAAACCTTGGAGATTCAAAAGAACAGGTTAGCAAATGAGATGGAGTATGATGTACTAAAGCACCATTAGTTGCTTACCATTTGCACAATTACAGGGTGTTGCAAAATGTTATTGCACTTCTTTACTCTGAGATAGCAGGTAGAATGGGCAAGAGAATTGGAGTTGACTGTGAAGGTATCTGGGTGTTTACCTCCTGAATCATGCCGATGAACTCTGAGAAGGCCCAGTTCAGCTGGTTGAGGACACTATTCAGGAAACTGGCTGCCATTTCGGAGTCAGAGCGAAGCAAGTCAGCCATATGTTGTTGCAGCAAAGTAGAAGGACAAGGTTCTGAGAGGAAGAAGAAAAGCTAAGTTAACAGTCAGTATTAATTTACAGAGATTACAGTCATTAGGGGAATCTGGATCAAACACAACAGATTATGCAACAAACACCTCAAAAGTATAAATGCAGCAAACACTTTCTCCCTTAAGCATCTTGAGTTTTTATTTTCTACCCAACAGTGATACAGCTTGCTGTGTTGTGGTTTTAGGAGTTTAGCACACAACCTCCTCCACCAGAAAAATAAACTGTGAATTTAAGGTGGACTGTGATATAGTGCCAAAGGTGTCCTGCTTCTCGGGTGAGTTTCAGCCACAGATAATCTGAACCTGCAGTAGGAAGCGAGCAACATTAGTGAATGTGACTCAGGTGCCCGAGAGGATATGATCAGAATCTCAACTCAAAATTGAACAGATTGGAGTTACCAATATTCTGGTTCAAGTTGAGACATTGACTAGGGGAAGATGAAACCAGTAGCAAGGGCCAAACAGAATATTACTGACCTTCCAAAAACTTCAATGGTTGTAGGTTTTCCTAACTAAGGCTAGCTTTCCAACAAGCAATCCAACAGCAGAGAAATACAAAAAGTTTTCAAGGTGTTCAGTCACGTAACGTTAATTATAGACTCAAGTAATTTCCTGACAACAAATGTTATGTTAACTGATCTGTAACTGTCTGGTTCCTCTTTATAACTTTCTTAAGTAGCAGTGTTATGTGCAATTTTCTATCCAAAGCAAAAGGTTCTGGTTCAAGGGAATAGTGGGAGATTTAATTAAGACAAGTGTGAGCGGTACGGTGGCACAGCAGTTAGCACTGCTGTCTCACAGCGCCTGAGACCCGGGCTCAATTCCCGACTCAGGCGACTGACTGTGTGGAGTTTGCACGTTCTCCCCGTGTCTGCGTGGGTTTCCTCCGGGTGCTCCGGTTTCCTCCCACAGTCCAAAGATGTGCGGGTCAGGTGAATTGGCCGTGCTAAATTGCCCGTAGTGTTAGATAAGGGGTAAATGTAGGGGTATGGGTGGGTTGCGCTTCGGCGGGTCGGTGTGGACTTGTTGGGCCGAAGGGCCTCTTTCCACACTGTAAGTAATCTAATCAATCTAATCTGTACTACCCTCAGATAGTTTCTTTTAAAACTCTGGGATAGAAATAATTTGGATTGGTGACAGGGGAGAATTTGGAATGCTGGTAATGATACCGACATAGTATGGAGCTGAACTGAGCTCAAACCAGCTGTCCCTGCCTATCCACCAATATTTCTAACGTTTAAATGAGAAAAGATCAATTGTGAAAAAAAATTATTGGACTGTTCCCACTAACCCCACCCCCAAAACTAGCACGAGGTACATAATGAATGATGGATTTTTGATGCAGAACATCAGTTGTCAATTTAACGCATTTGACATGAAGCCATGTGTGTCTCACAAACATGATTGAGCTTTTTTGATGAAGTTACCAAAAAGATTGATGATGACAGAGCAGGAGACGTTACTTATTTGGATTTTAGTAAAGCCTTCAACAAGGTTCTGCATGGTAGACTAATTAGTAAAGTTAGGTCACATGGGATTCAGGGTGAGCGTGTCAATTGGCTACATAATTGGCTTAATGACAGGAGACACAAAGTGGTGGTGAAGGGTTCCTTTTCAGACTGGAGGACTATCACCATAAGTGTTCCATATGGATTGGTTCTGGGTCCTCTTTTGTTTGTCATTTACATAAATGATTTGGATGAGAATATAGAAGGCACGATTAATAAGCTTGTGGATGACACCAAATTGGTGGCATAATGAAGAAGGCGTTCTAAAGTTACAAAGGGATCTTGATCAAATGGGTCAATGGGCTGAAAAATGGCAGATGGAGTTCAATCTGGATAAATGTGAGGGACCTAGGGGTGCAGTACATAATTCTTTGAAGTTTGCGTCACATATAGACAGGGTGATTAAAAAGATGTTTGGCAGGCTTGCCTTCATTGCTCAGTCCTTTGAGTATAGAAGTTTGGAAGTCATGTCAAGCTTGTACAGGCCACTGGTGAGGCCTACTCTGGAGTACTGTGTCCAGTTCTGGTTGTCCAGTCATAGGAAGGATATTATTAAGCTGGACAGGGTTTAGAAAAGATTACCAGAAGGTATGGAAGGTTCGAGTTATAAAGAATGGCTGGATAGGCTGGGCATTTTAAATCACTGGAGTGTAAGAGGTTGAGAGGCAATCTGACAGAAGTTTATAAAATAATGGGAAGTATAGGTAGAGTTATGATAGCTATTTTTTCCCTAGGATGGGGATTTTAAGTCCGGGGGCACACTTCTAAGGTGAGAAGGTAGAGATTTGAAAAGACATGAGGGGCAACTTTTTTCATCCAGAGAATGAATTTCCTGAGGAAGAGGTAGATGTGAGCACAATTGCATGTTTAAAAGACATTTGATAAGTACATGAATAAGAAAGGTTTGGAGGGATGTGGGCCAGTAGCAAGCAGGTGAATCTAGTTTAATGTGGGATTATGTTTGGCACGGACTGATTGGACTGAAGGGTCTGTTTCCATGCTGAATGACACAAAGACTATGAGACATTAGGACAGATTTGTTTAGATAGATAGACTTTGAGAAATGTCTTAAAGGAAGATGGGGAGATTTAAAGAAGGATTTCTAGAGCATTTTCAACAGGTAAAATGCGCCTTCTTCAATTAAACAAAACCTCAGAATAGTGTTTCTAGTGTATTTGCTAGGACAACACTTCAATTAATTACATCCTGCATATTTTTTCAAATTCAAACAAAAACTTGAGGGAAAACTATTCCCTGTTGGATTCCCTATGTTAAGATCTCAACCAATTAAGAGTCCACACTAACTAATCGCTACCCTCTTTTCCGACATGCTGTAAATTGCTATTCCCCTTGAATTTGGCATTGAGTCTGCCTGTTTATTCAGTACTTCTAAAAGAACTACACAAGTTCAATTTGTCAGTATTAGCCCTTGCACAAAAAAGTGAAAAAATGTTTTTAAAGCCATCCAAGCACAGAACAGTCCCTCACATCATTGGGACTAGTTGCATGGAATCATAACAGGAAGCAAAACCTTTAATACTGACACTCATAATAGAAGGATTATGGAAGAGGAGATGAAAGCTGCAATTCTCATGCCCTTTCTCACAGATGCAAAATGGTTTCCAAATACACAAGTAGCAATACAACGTAGACTGATGGGCTTGTGACCATGCTTCACCTCTCCGCAGCAACTACGTCAATTTTTAGCTTGCAGTGAACAATAGCTGAAGTGATCATACCGTGAAAAGCTACAGTCTGATGATTGAGCTAATTCAGGGAAATGGAGTCAAAGTGAAAAGAGTGCATTACGTGTTTGCTAAAACCCCGTAATTAGTTGCTGTACATTGGCCAGTTTCTATCACTATCTGGAAATCCCTTTGGCTTTAATCAATATAACTGGTGGTAATGCCTTTCCTGGAACATTTATCACAAAATGCATTGTACAATTGATGAGATGATAGCACAGCTGATCAATGCCAAGCTTTCAGTCACCTTTACAACAAGAAGTCTCACAATGGTTCTGGTGTGGCAAGCCTTAACAGAGTGCCCAAATTATCCTGGAAAGTTGCTGCTAACTTGCCTGTGAAACGAACACCCTTTGAGTTTTTAGGCAATTTGGACAATGCATGAATGGGTTGGAGAAGGCTGCACGCAGTTCACCACAGCTCCAATCTAGTTGCAGCTCCTTTGGGAACACACAGTGTGAAGAGCATGCACTAACCCCTGATCGGCAAAGTTTAATATTACAGGAGCACTAACTGTCAAACGCTACCATATTTCTCAAGCAGACAAGAGATCTGGCAAATCTATTATCATGATGAATTAAATCACAAATATACTGGTGGGTGTATAGATTTTAATGGCCTTGCTGTGCGTGAGAGTTCAAACCAGATAGGATCACATTTTCATTCTTCCAGAGGAGAGGAGGGACAAGTGGTATGACAGAACCTAGAACAGTACAACATGGGAACATTAAACTGATCCCTTCTATCTGCCCAAGGTCCACATTCCCTCAATTCCTTGTTTATTCACGTGCTTATGTGCCCCTATCATATCTGCCTCCAGCACTACCCCTGGAAGTGCGTTCCAGGCTCCAACCACACACGCTGTGTAATAAACTTGTCCCTCATATCTCCTTTGAACTTTCCCCCTCTTACCCTATATGCATGCCCTCTAGTATTAGGCATTTCAACTCTGGGAAAAAGATCTTGACTGTCAACCTTTTCTATGCATCTCAATTTGATAAACGTTTTTATCAGGTCTCCCCTCAGACTCTGCCAATCCAAAGAAAACAACCCTCATTTGCCCAGTCTTTCCTTATACTATACCCTCTAATTCAGCACCCTGATAAACTTCTTCTGAACCCTCTCCAAAGCCTTCACATTGTTCCTCTAATGTGCTGATCAGAATTTGAATGCAATATTCTTAAGTGCAGCCTAATTAAAGTTTTATGAAGCTGTAAAATCACTTCCTCACTCTTATATTCAATGTCCCAACCAAACACTTGCAGCACTCTAAGTTATTATCCAGCATTACCAAGTGACATATAACAAAAGGTACATGCAGGGTACTATTCCTTTATGATGTCCAATTCAATGCAACAGGTTATGTACAGAACAAGTTCAATAAGGAGCAGGGTTGCATCTCTACTGCCGCATAAAGAACTCCACAGTCAGGTGAAGCTTTCATTAGTCACACTGTAGAGCTGTCTCTATTCTGTCCTGCAAACATATCCCAAACCAAAAACATGTAGCAACGACAACCATCCAACAGAGGTATATTTCTCACATTTTGTGGCTTCCCCAAATAAATCTGATAAATTAATGCCAGATTATAACAGCGCAGAGAAGCACAGAAGGGAAAGACTATTATTTAAACCCAGTCTTCCCATCAGACTTCATACAACTTGCATTGTGAAAGACCCTTCTGATTTTACATATGAAGGAGTGAGTGAGAAAGAAAGCTTTTTTGTTGATTCCTGAAAGTGATCTAGTGGAACCAGTCGAATAACTTACACCACTGTTCACTTCGGCAGGCACATCCTGCAAATTAGGTAATGAGCATTTTGCGCTACAGGTGACAGGATGTTACTTCCCCTCGGACCTATCTGAACTCACTTCAACATGACCCTTCAAACTGGCAGGTAAAAGAGGCAGACAACTTCATCAATATGAACAGAGCTGGGGCAAATGAACTAGTGTACTGAGTTGGAGATGCCGGTGTTGGACTGGGGCGCACACAGACACCCACACACACCCTTTCACGCTCACACATGCACCCCCTCGCAGACTTAAGACACTGTGCACCCACTACACACACACACAAAGACCCACATGCACACACATATATTTTGTGGGGTGAATTTGTATTGCACAGTTACATTGCACGTTGCTCAAAAACTGCATACATTCATGTAGAACTCTGAGCTCAAAAACTGCATGGATTTATGTAAAACACTGTTATCTCACTTTTTAGATTAGAATCAATCTAAACATCAGGTCATAGACAGAGAACACAGGGGGCTAACACCTTCAACATATTGTCTAGCTATCACCATTTTTTACAGCTAACCCGAGAATGCAACTTTAAAAAGAAGGGTTTTGTGATTTACACATGAAAGAAGTGAAATTGTCACTGCATTCTAACAGATGAAAGGCTTAACAGACAATCAATTTTTCAATGTATAATTTCAGTTATATCACACTGCAAATTTTTGCTATAAATTCTGTGTTACGATCGAGCCCTCCACAATCACCTGATGAAGGAGCGTCGCTCCGAAAGCTAGTGTGCTTCCAATTAAACCTGTTGGACTATAACCTGGTGTTGTGTGATTTTTAACTCAGTGTACTGAGGTGTGACATGAATGTACACTAAGTGGTGCCAAAATAGACTGTGAACTCATTAGTTTACATGATTTAAACTCCAATACAGACAGTCTGCTGCTTGGTCACAGCCATTAGTTAACAAATTTACAAGATTCATTTGGCTGCTGTTGTGACCATCAGTGATAGCTATACATACTAAATACCACATTTCCCAACATATTGAACATTCCATATATACTGTAGATATATTGACAATATGATGCTGGAGGTTATTGATAGCCACGTGTGTCTGAGCCCCACTGTCAGCAACCTGTTACTTGACGCTAAAATCTTTGCAAAAACTGTAGCTGATACTTCCAAACCAAGTGAGTGCGTGTGGAAAAACACCAACCTGAACGAGAACACTAAACTGCAACAAAAGCAAGCTTGTGTCCTCAGTGCACTCTTTCACAATGGTGAGACTTGAACAACATATAGTAGGCAGGAGAGAAGGCTGGATGGTTTCAACCTTTTGTTATCTCAGCAATATTCTCCGCACCACTTGGCAGGAGAAGGACACCAACTCAGAGCTCCTGAAGGATGCTAAATCCATCAGCATACCCTCACTACTAATTGTTGGCTTGGTTATCATTGTCAGGTGATGACTATTCTAAACTCAAAGAACTTCCATTCAGTGAACTGGCCTCTGGATCATGACCTTCTGGACATCAAAACCTCCTGCAAGGATACTTCACTCGAGGATTCCCCAGCACCACTGTTGACCAGGCCTTCGGGCTGGGTCTGACCCATCTCCCACACTTGTGTCCTTACCCCTCCTCTTCCCTCCCACAATACTGAGAAGGTCTCCCCCCACTTCCCCATCTTCACTTCCCACCCCACTAGCACACACACCCAAAGGATTGTAAAATGCAATCTCTGATATCTCCGGTAGGATGCCACAATCAGACACATGTGCCCTTCCCCTCCCTTGTCAGTCTCCCACAGGGATTGCTCACCCTGGTTCACTCCTCCTCCAGTCCCAAACTCTCCCCATACCCCCATAGCACCTTTGTTTACAAATGCAGAAGGTGTAATACCTGCCTGCTTACTTCCTTTCTCCCTCATTATCCAGGCCCCAGACACACCCTTCCAGGCGAAGCAGCAATTTATCTGCACTTCAATCAATCTAGGTGTTGCTCAAATATGGTCTCCTCTAGACCAGAGAAATGAAACACAGATGGGCCACAGCTTTGCTGAATACCTACATTCCGTCTGCAAAAATGACCCTGAGCCTCCAATTGCTTGTCATTCCTGATGAAGGCTTTTGCCCGAAACATCGATTTTCCTGCTCCTCGGATGCTGCCTGACCTGCTGTGCTTTTCCAGCACCACTCTAATCTACAATCTGGTTTCCATCATCTGCAGTCCTCACTTCTGCCTTGTCATTTGAACACACCACTGTATTTCTCTGATCAATATTCCTGCCTTGGGCTTGCTACAGTGTTCCAGTGAGCTCAGTGCAAGCTGAAAGAACAGTTTTCATCACACCCAACTCATTTTTAACCTACTTATTGTCCCCATTATCAGCTTTTCTTTTGTCTGCGCTTACCATTATCCATCCCTTTGTCTATCTAACTCTCGTTCTCTCTCTCTCTGGGCTCCATCTCTACATATTTGCTCACTCCTCCCTCCTCTCTTCACCTTCCACTGTCTTCATCATATATAAAGCTAAAAATCACACTACCAGGTTACAATCCAACTGGTTTAATTAAAAGCACTGGTTTTCGGAGCGCTGCTCCTTCAGTAGTTAGTTTTAGAAGAGGAGCATAAGACACAGAATTTATAGCAAATAAAAACCATCAACACCACTAACTGACAGCTCAAAGTGGACAGGATCTCCAAGAAGATCGCACATATCGACACAGACATGAAGTTTCTGCAGAAATGCAAGAAAGCAGGATTTGCTATAAATTGTGTTTTATGATCCTCTTCCACAGCCACCTGAAGGGGCAGTGTGCTGAAAGCCAGTGCTTCCAAACAAATCTGTTGGACCCTAACCTGGTATTGTGTGATTTTTAACTTTGTCCACCCCAGTCCAACACCAGCACGTCCACATCATGCCATTCATCATATATATCACTTTTTGCTAGCTACTAATAGTTATGATGAAGAATCACTGGACTCGAAACATTGATTCCACCTTCTCTCCAAAGATGTTGGATGACCAGAGTATCTATTTTTAGTTGTGTCCGTTGAAGAATAGATGTTTCCTCTCCAAATATTGATAAAACTACCCTGTTCTTCGAATAACATCATGGGGCTTTTCATATACATCTAAGATGATGAGAGTCCTATTAGCAAGCACAGGAGACAATCAAATCTGTCTAATTCTGCTGAGTGGCAGATTTTTAAAGTAGGCTCTTCCACATACTAACAGTTGTCTAGAAATCAAGAGTGTGTTAGCAAATTTTATCTTCACTGAGTGAATTTCCTAGATTAGGTTTCTTTTTGACTCCTAAGAGGAAATCTCCTAACCTAATGGCAGAACAATGTACTATTCTAACCAGCAATATTAGTTTGAGCTCTCAATCACATTGAGATCACAATCACATCTCAATCAAAACTGCTGACCTTTATTATGAATTATTTATTACAGCCTTTAATAGTTACTAAACTCATTAAAGCAGCTATCAAATTTCAATGATCTTTATTAAATAGAAAGAAATGAAGACAAATCAAATCTAAATCAATGTTATGCATTTATTATTAGGAAACCTTCAGGCCACCTCTTGCACCGATAACAAGAGGTCCCAGCTAAAAGAAAGGAAGCTGTCAGTTTCTGCAGTAATGGCTGATATGTTGTGTATCTTCAAGAGAAAGGTAGACAGAATCTTGGCTGAGGTGGAAACTCTATCATACAAAAGATCAGTACCAAGTGAAAACACATCATGGTAATGGCAGCTCGAGACTAGTTTCTGAATATCTGAAGGATGAGATAGACAGTTGCCTGCTTTCCTTTCCTATAATTGACCATGAGAATTTAAAATCTGTTTTAATCGTCTCTGCAGTGAGATTGGTGCGCCTAGGGTTTGGCTCAAATGGCAGGGCAGCTACCACATTGATCACATTAATACCAAGAGTGGGGTTTGATCCTATTTCAGCTGGGGCAGACTTGGGGTTCTGCCTCTTCACCCTGGCCTGTAGTACAACAATGGTGGCATAAGCTATGGTTTGCCAATTCTCGAATTCTCGAGGGTGTTAACTGAAAATGAAGAAGAATGAGTTGGAAGAGTTTGCTTTGTCATGCATGAGACTTAACACCAGGTTGAGGGCAAGTTAGCATTTGCTAATCTTATATTTCGTTCATATGACTGCAACAGCTGCACAAAAATACATCATGATTGAGGACTGTTGAAAACAAGTAAAACTCATGTGTACTGAAAGCAGTAACAGCATGGAGTCTATGGATCATCAGATGTTTCTTATCTTACTGTTATACCCTTACACAACACTTCTGCACAAAATTTTGGATCAATTTGATCCAAATTAGGATTTTCTTTTTTTGTTGAACTATTTGTGGAACCAGAAGAGTAGGATCCCCATCCCATCAGCATGGCAGGAGCCCAGGTGAGGCTCCAGAGATGAAAGAGCAGCGGAGACAGTTTTTATAAAGCTTCAAATAAGTAACCTACCATAATACTTCCTCCTGTGTTATACCAATTGTGAATTTGTGACCATTAAGATGTAGGAGCAAAAGTGGGCCATTCGGTCTACTGAGCCTGCTCTTGCATCCAATTAGATCGCGGCTGATCTGATAATCCTCAATTCTACTTACCTGCCTTTTCTGCATAATCCTGGACTCCCTTATGAATTAAAAATCTATCTGAGCCTTGAATATATTTAATAACCCACATTTGCAAGTCCTAAGTGAGAATGAATTCTACAGATTCATTAATGTGTCTTAAACGGGTGATCCCCCACTCTGAAAATATGTCTTCCAGTCCGAGACTCTTCCACAAATGAAAACAATCTCTCTGCATCAACCCTGTCAAGCCCTCTAAGAACGCTATATGCTTCAGAAAGATCACTCTCATTCCTCTAGTCATATACTTCAAAGCCCATTCTCAACTTTGCTCAGAAGTCAATTCCCGGTATCACCCAGTGAATCTTCTCTGGACTGCCTCCAAAGCTAGTAATATTTTCCTTAGATAAAGGGAGCAAATACTCCACCTGTGGTCTGACTAGCAACTTAGTTTTAGCAGGACATGTCAATTTTAGACTCCAACCCCTTTCAGCCCCACTTAAGAAACCTAATACACGATCTAGGATGATGTGCCAACGCAGTGCGTTTTCTTCCCAGGAAGTTGCAAGATGGAGAACCTGGTTCTATAACATTTAAACTATCGTAACCTGAAGTTAAAGAAAACTAATTATATTGATTTGTGTGTGATAACAGCACTCAGCTCAACAGATCAGGGAAAGTAATTTGACCCAAAATACCTCTTGCTTAACATTAAACATTTTTGACAGACAATAAACCCATGTAATATTGCTTCATTTAGTTTGTCTGTCACTGAAGAAATGTGGAAACTGATGGAAAGGGGGATTGCCATCACCCATAAGGATAGGTCTCCAGTGACATTACTGACCTACTGATACTCACTCTGCAGGCTTGGCATGTTGGCATCTTCTGGTTTACTTTTCAGTAAGTGAGGGAGTCGTGTGTACCTGTATCCGAATCCACATCCCTGAAACCAGAAACACAGAATTACTTTCTTTTAGTAAATAGGACATTAGACCCCTCAAGAATGTTCTGCTATTCAACACGATCATGGCTGATCATCAAGCTCAATATCCTAATCCCACTCAGCTCCAATATTCCTAGCTCCCTTTATCTACCTCCTTCCTGAAAACACACAATATTTTGGCTTCAAGCACTTATTGCGGTAGTGAATCCACAGGCTCACCACTTCCTGGGTGAATGAATTTCTTGTTGTGTCAGTCTTAAAAGGTTTACCCCTTATACTTAACCATGAACCCTGGTTCTGGGCTTCTCCCCCCATCAGGAACATCCTTTCTGCATCAAACCTGTTGAATGCTGTTAGAATTTTATCGGTTGCGATGATAACCCCTATATTCTTCTAAATTCCAGTGAAACAATGCTAACCAACTCAATCGCTCTTCATACATCAATCCTGCCAGCCCAGGAACCAATTTGGTAATCATCGTTGCACACCCCTATAATAAGAACATCTTCTCTCAGATAAGGAAACCAAAACTGCCCACAATATTCCAGGTATGGCCTTACCAATTCCCCCTAAAATTACATGAAAATATTCTTATTCCTGTACTCGAAGAATTTTGTCATGAAGACCAACATACAGTTTGCTTTCTTTACCATCTGTTGCACCTGCGTGCTTACTTTCAGCAAATGCATGAAATGGACTAGTTGAACACACCACGCTCTCAAATTAAAGCCATTCAAATAATAATCTGCTTTTTTGTTTTTGCTACCAAAGTGGGTAACCTCACATTTATCCTCACCTGTTATGGATTTGTTCACTCACTTAGCTGTCCATAGCACACTGAAGCATCTCTGCCTCTTCCTCAAGCTCAGCCTTTTAACCAAATCGGTCTCATTTAAAAGTTTTGAAATATTACATTCAGTTCTCTTACTAAATCACTAACAGATATTGTGAATAGCTGGTGTCTGAGTACCTGCCTGCCACTCAAAAAAGCTCACTTATTCCTACTCTTTGTTTCCTGTTGCTAACCAGCTTTCTATCCACCTCCATACATTATCCCAATCCCAATTGCTTTGATTTTTTAACATTGATTTCTTATGTGGGATTTTGTCAAAAGTCTTCTGGAAGTCAAAATCACATTCACTGGTTCCCTCTGATCAACTCGCTAGTTACATCCTCCAAGAATCCCAGTAGATTTGTCAATCTATCCTGACTGCATCGGATTCTACCACCGGTTTGTGAGCGCTCTGATATAAAATCCTTGATAATGGACACTGGCGTTTTCCCACTACAGGCAGCAAACTTTTTTTCCCTCTATCTCCCTTAGCCACCCTCCAAGTTCCAGAATCTAAAGAATATTGGAAGCTAATCATTCATGCATTGACTATTTCTGGGGTCACTTCCTTAAGTACTCTGTTATGTAGATTATCAGACCCCAGTGAGTTATCAGCCTTTAATCCAATCTATTTCTCCAACACAGATTTGCTTCAGTTTCTCCCTCTCACTAAATCCTGGATTCCCCATCATTTCTGGTACATTATTTGTGTCCCAGAGTTTGGAGTTGGCAGGACCCATCAGCACAAACTCTCCCAAATTTAAAATTCACAGCAGGTCTGTGGTGAGATGAGCATGACTGTACAGGGAGGCTTTATACAAAAAAAATCCACCTTCACCTAAAAGTGCCTTCTCCCAAAGTCCCAGCATGCCAGTGCAGTCCTGGGGATTGTTATGTAATAGTCAAAACACTGCCTAAATACAGTAAGCGTGCTTTAAATGAGTCACGTGAGATAAATGAGGAATCCTTTCACACTGCATGCTATAAACTATTTTATTTCAAGATCTCTTCATATAATGTGGTCACTTTAAATGAGATTACTGCATGCTGAGAGGCAAGTTCCCAAATAGCTGTGTCTGCTGATTTACCTAAATGTCGGAGAGGATAAAAACCATTGTCAGGTGTGAAAAAATGTCACTTCAAAGGCAACATTGCTGAACAAAGATTTCCTAATGGGGAAGCTCAGTGAGAAAGCACATATTGCTCATTTTTATTCTGAATTTAATCAACTGAGGGTAAGAGGGCTTGGTCCATTGCACTTGTTCTCTAATGTGCGAATGATGTTTAGTACTGCATCTCAGTGGAACTGAGAAAATATCACTTCAATTTACTAAGTTTTACGAAAATATGAAATATATGTTTTGATTCCCACAACCCCTTTCTGAATTTCAAAAGATTAAAAAAAAACTATTTCCAAGGAACAATCTTCCCATTTGGGTCTCATGCAAAACTTATATTGTTGCCTGTATTATGGTGGTCTGCAGAGATTCTATGATAGTTTCCCGACTCAGGCGACTGACTGTGTGGAGTTTCCTCCGGGTGCTCCGGTTTCCTCCCACAGTCCAAAGATGTGCGGGTCAGGTGAACTGGCCATTCTAAATTGCCCATAGTATTAGGTAAGGGGTAAATGTAGGGGTATGGGTGGGTTGCGCTTCGGCGGGTCGGTGTGGACTTGTTGGGCCAAAGGGCCTGTTTCCACACTGTAAGTAATCTAATCTAAAAGCTCATGAAACAGTGCACAATAGCAAAATACTGCAGATCCTGAAAATTTGAAACAAACAGAATGCTGGATAAATTCAGCAGATCTGACAGCATTTTTACAGAGGGGGCAGAATTAGTGTTTTGAATCTGGTAATGACTTCTGCTGTTGGGTAGAAGTATCATAAATGCTAAGTCTACGTTTCTCTCCACACATTGCCAAACCCATTGAGATTTTTCAGTACTCTACGTACTTGTCTCTGTTTTCTGTTGCTGGTCTATATCAGTAGGTTGAAATAAGCAGCAAAAGACTAAGTGCTTTATTATAAACCTATAGTTAGTCATAAACACCAGTTTCTACCTTTCCTTCTTGGACTCATTCCTTGTCCATAATCCGATCACCACTGGGGAAAATCATGGCTCTTAAATAAGTATCTTCTGATTAATCTGTTCAGAGGTGTTCTTCCACACCTCTGGAACAGGTGGGACTTGAAGCCGTGCTGCTTGGCTCAGATGGAGGGACACTATAACAGTGCCACAAGAACCAAGCTCTTAAATAAATGCAAAGTCGAATGAGCGTCAGCTACTCTTAATGAATCTTGGAGTTGCTCAGGTTGACGATAGGGCTTTTGTAGCACAGTAATAAAGAAAACGTTCAACGTTCTGCACCATTCACTATTCCTCAAATACTGAGCAGCCCTTGTTAAAATGCAGTAAGGCCTGAACAATATCCAGGTTTGGGCTGACAAGCGCCAAGTAACATTTGTGCCACACAATGCCAGGCAATGACCATCTTGTACAAGAAAGAATGTAATCATCACCCTCTGACATTCAATGACATGACCACTACCCACTATCAACATCTTGGGGATTACCACTGATCAGAAAATTGACTGGAGCATCTATACAAATACTGTAACTACCAAAGCAAGTCAGAGACTAGGATTTCTTCAGTGAGTAACTCACCTCCCATCTTCCCCAAGCCTATCCACACAGGCACATGCGAGCAGTAAGTTGGAATCCTCCTCACTTAAAGTGCAATTCTAATAACGTTCAAGAAATTTAATACCATCCAGAACAAACCAGTTGCTTGATTGGTTAAACTTTTACAGGGAACACCAATGCTGCAGTACAGAGTGAGACAAACTAGGGGCTAGATCCAGAAGCTGAGAATAGGCAATATAAAGTTGTTTCTGATAGATGAGAATAACATTGTCAGATCCATGCCCTTTTGACCATTATATCTAAATAATAAGGAAGTTCAGCAGGTATGCAATGATTTTGGTGAAGTAAGTGCCTATGGAATTAAGGTTGGTTGTGTGCTGCTATCAGTTGAAGTTCAAACTATGTTCCAGGAGACGAGGAACTGAAATTCTTCGCGAGGAAGACAGAGATTTGTGTCTAGAATCGATGATATGCATGCTGAGTGGGCTGCCATATTAATTCATAAGATTCGCTGTCTCTGCAATTTAGTGGGAGATAGATGAAAAGACAAATGTTCAGTTGAAGAAAACAGGAAAGAAAATTGAAAGAGGAGAAAGAAAATTGAAAGGAGGAGGAGAAAGTGGAAGCTCAACTGAACTGAAGGATTCCCAGATGAAGCAGGCAAGACAGAAGGAGAGTGGACCAGTAAGGAATGGTGAGGTGATTTAAAGAGCAGTTTCTTGGAATAAAATTACATTGAGACCTAATTCAGTTCACGAACAACAGAGGGATACCCAGGTTGAAGAGACTGTTGAGCTACTTTGTGCGTGGGAAGAGATTTATAAACAGGGACCTAAGTCAAAAACAAAAACAATATAACTTGGCAGAGAAACAGCAGAGATAGGAATGCAGATAAATAATTTGTAGCTTGTGGTGGTGCGTGCAAGGAACTTAACAAGCAGCATACTGCTGAATCTTATGGTCAATGGAATATGACCTTGATAGTAGACAGGGAAAGGTAGCTGAAGTGTGCAGTAGATGAAGGAGAAAAACGTGGTTCTGGCAATATCTGGATAAGGTGATGCTGTGAGATTATGCAGAGATCGACAAACAAGCACTAATGGCTCCACACTAAGTGTACAAACACCACACTGTCAGATCACATCATTCAGGCTAAAACACCAAAGCAAAATTATAATGCATTAAACATGTGCAGAAACAGGATAAACAAAACAAAAGAAAACACAGCAGCCTATGTGTAAAACTGCAGGAGATGGGTGAGATATTAAACAAGTACTTTACGTCAGTATTTACTGTAGAACAGGATATAGAAGCTAGAGAATTTGGAGAAATAAACAGTGATACCTTGAAAAGTGTCCATATTACAGAGGAGGTGGTGCTGGGCGTTTTAAAATGCATAAAGGTAAATTTCATCAATCCTCTTTGTTACTTCTTCAAAAATCTTAATCAAGTTAGTGAGACATGATCTCCCACGCACAAAATCGTGTTGATTATTCCTGATCAGTCCTGGCCTTTCCAAATACATGTAAATCCTGTCCCTCAGGATTTTCTCCAACAACTTGCCCACCACCAATGTCAGGCTCACCTGTCAATAATTCCCTGGCTTTTCCTTACAACCTTCCTTAAATATTGGAACCACATTAGCCAACCTCCAGTCTTCCGGCACCTCACCTGAGACTATCAATGATACAAATATCTGAACAAAGGGTCCAGCAATTACTTCCCTAGCTTCCCGCAGAGTTCTAGGGGACACCTGATCAGGTCCTGGGGATTTATCCACCTTTATGCATTTTAAGGCATCCAGCTTATCTTTCTCTGTGCTCCCCGACAGACACCTCATTTATTTCCCCATGTTCTCTACCTTCCATATCCTTCTCCACAGTGAACACTGAAGCAAAATACTCATTTAGAATCTTCCCCATCTCCTGCAGTTCCAACTAGGTGGCCTTGCTGATATTTAAGGTGCCCTATCCTCTCCCTAGTCACCCCTTTTGTCTTGAATGTATTTCTAAAATCCCTTCAGATTCTCCTTAACCCTATCTGCCCAAAGCTATGTTATATCACCGTTTTTGCCCTCCTGATTTCCCTTTTAAGCATACTGCTACTGCCTTTGTATTCTTCCGGGAATTCACTCAATCTCTGCTGTGTAGATCTGACATATGCTTCCCTCTTTTTCTTAACCAAAACCTCAGTTTCTCTAGTCATCCAACATTCCTTGCACCTATCAGCCTTGCCTTACACCCCGACAGGAACTTATCATCTCTGGACTCTCATTATCTCACTTTTGAAGGCTTCCCATTTTCCAGCCACACTTTTACTTGCAAACATCCAACCGCAATCAACTTTTGAAAGGTCTTACCTCAAACCATCAAAATTAGCCTTCCTCCAAATTAGAACTTCAACTTTTAGATCCAGTCTATCATTTTACATCACTTCGTTAAATTAATAGAATTATGGTCACTGGCTCCAAAGTGCTCTCCCACAGACACCTCAGTCCCTGCCCGACTTTATTTCCCGAGAGTAGGTCAGGTTTCACACCTATTAGGTACATTCACATACTGAATCCGAAAATTTTCTTGAACACACAACACATTTTCTCCATCCAAGCCCTTAACACTATGGCAGTCCCAGTTTATGTTTGGAAAGTTGAAAAAACATTTACTATAACCACCTTATTAGTTTTACTGGTAACGGAGATCTCCTTATTCTCAATTTCCCGCTGACTACTGGGGGGTGTCTAAAATACAATCCCCTTCTTATTTCTCAGTTCAACACAAATAACTTTTCTGCACAGATTCCAGAAACATTCTCCTTTTAAGTAAACCAGTAATGTTATCAAAAATGCCACTCCACCCCTCTCATTCCTTCTTTCATTCCTTCCTATAGCATCTGTATCCTGGAACATTAAGCTGCCAGTCTTGTCCATACCTGAGCCACATTACACTGCTGTGATATCACAGTCCCTCAGCTATGTCTGATCCATTTACCACGCATCCATCTTGCCCTTTCTCTTCCCTCCCATAACAATAGAGTTGTCCATTCTGCACTTTGCAGCCTACTGGCATCCGCATCCAGAGGATCATATGCCACTATTCCTGCCACCTCCAGTGGAATGCCACCACCAGACACATATTCCCCTCACCTGCCTTGAAGCATTCTGCAGTGACCGTTCCCTCCAGGAACTCCTGATCCACTCCTCCTCCATTCCCAACACCTCTCATGCAACCTGACCCTCATTATCTCCTTACCTCCTCACCATCCATTGCCCCCATATACATTCCATGTGAAACAGCGCATTCCCTGCATTTCATTCAACCTAGTCTGCTGCATTCACTGTTCACAAACTGGCCATGCTGACCAAAATGTCCATTAATGCTAACTCAACTTGGCCCATATCATTCTAAACCTTTCCTATCCATATATTTCTCAAAGTGCCTTTTGTTAACATACCCATCTCAACGACTTCCACTGGCAGCACACTCCAGATGCAAATAACTCTGTGTAAAAACGTTGCGCCTCAGGTTCCTTTTTATTCTTTCCCCTCTAACCTTAAACTGATGCCCTCTAGTCCTCCATTCTCCAACCCTGGGAAAAAGACTGAGTGCATTCACCTATGATCTCATGTTCTTAAAGAAGTGTATAAGACTCCCCCCTCAGAATCCTATGCTCTGAAGAAACAGTCCTGGCTTGTCCAACCTCTCCCTGTAACTCACACCCCTGAGTCCTGGCAACATCCTTGTAAATTTCTTCTACATTCTTTTCAGTTCAACAACATCTTTCCTATAACAAGATGACCAAAACTGAACACAATACCCTAGTGTGGCCTCACCAGCATCCTGTACGACTATAAATAACTTCCCAATTTCTATACTGAATGCCCTGACCAATGAAGGCCAGTGTGCCAAAAGTCTTCTTCATTGCCCTGTCTACCTGTGACACCACTTTCAGAGAATCATGCACTTGAATTCCAAGATCCTTCTGCTCCTCTACACTCCTTAAGCCCCTACCATTCACCATGAAACTTCTATGTTGATATGACTTTCCAAAACACAAGACCTCACAGTTATCTATGTTAAACTCCATTTCCTATTTTTCGGCCCACTTCCCCAGCTGGTTAAGGTCCTGCTACAATTTCTGACAACCTCTCTCACCGTCTCTCACTCCAACTATTTTAGTGTCATCAGCAAACTTACTTACCGTGTCTTATACATTCTCATTCAAATCATTGATACAGATAATAGGAAGTTAGGCAAAAATTTATAAAGGAGGTCCTCGAGAGTAGTAATATCTGGATTGCTCCCAGTGCTACGACCTAGTGAGAGCAGGAATACAAGGATAGAGCAGATGAATGCATGGCTGAGGAGCTGGTGTATGGGAGAAGGATTCACATTTTTGGATCATTGGAATCTCTTTTGGGGTAGAAGTGACCTGTACAAGGAGGACAGATTGCACCTAAATTGGAAGGAGACTAATATACTGGCAGGGAAATTTGCTAGAGCTGCTCAGGAGGAATTAAGCTAGTAAGGTGGCGGGGGGGGGGGGGGTGGAACCCAGGGAGATAGTGAGGAAAGGGATCAATCTGAGACTGGTACAGTTGAGAACAGAAGCGAGTCAAACAGTCAGGGACAAGGTAGGATTAATAAATTAAACTGCATTTATTTCAATGCAAGGGGCCTAACAAGGGAAGGCAGATGAACTCAGGGCATGGTTAGCAACATGGGACTGGGATATCATAGCAATTACAGAAACATGGCTCAGGGATGGGCAGGACTGGCAGCTTAACGTTCCAGGATACAAATGCTACAGGAAGGATAGAAAGGGAGGCAAGAGAGGAGGGGGGAGTGGCATTTTTGATAAGGGATAGCATTACAGCTGTCCTGAGGGAGGATATTCCCGGAAATACATCCTGGAAGTTATTTGGGTGGAACTGAGAAATAAGAAAGGGATGATAACCTTTTGTATTGTATTATGGACCCCCTACTAGTCAGAGGGAAATTGAAAAACAAACTTGTCAGGAGATCTCAGCTATCTGTAAGAATAATAGGGTGGTTATGGTAGGGGATTTTAACTTGCCAAACGTAGACTGGGGCTGCCATTGTGTTAATGGTTTAGATGGAGAGGAATTTGTTAAGTGTGTACAAGAGAATTTTCTGATTCAGTATGTGGATGTACCTACTAGAGAAGGTGCAAAACCTGACCTACTCTTGGGAAAAAAGGCAAGGCAGGTGACTGAGGTGTCAATGGAGGAGCACTTTGGGGCCAGCAACCATAATTCTATTAGATTTAAAATAATGATGGAAAAGGATAGACCAGATCTAAAAGTTGAAGTTCTAAATTGGAGAAAGGCCAATTTTGACGGTATTAAGCAAGAACTTTCGAAAGCTGATTGGGGGCAGATGTTTACAGGTAAAGGGACAGCTGGAAAATGGGAAGCCTTCAGAAATGAGATAATGAGAATCCAAAGAAAGTATATTCCTGTTAGAGTGAAAGGAAAGGCTGGTAGGTATAGGGATTGCTGGATGACTAAAGAAATTGAGGGTTTGGTTAAGAAAAAGAAGGAAGCATATGTAAGGTACAGACAGGATAGATCGAGTGAATCCTTAGAAGAGTATAAAGGAAGTAGGAGTATATTTAAGTTGTGATCTTAATAAGAAATAAGAGACATTTGGATGGGAATATGAATAAGAAGGGTTTGGAGGGATATGGGCCAGGTGCTGGCAGGTGGGACTAGATTGGGTTGGGATATCTGGTCAGCATGGACAGGTTGGGCAGATGGGACTAGATTGGGTTGGGATATCTAGACGGCATGGAAGAGTCTGTTTCCATGTTGTACATCTCTATGACTCCATAACAATTAGTAATGGCCCAGCGCTGACCCAAGGCACTCTACTAGTCACAGGCCTCCAGCCCAACAAGCATCCTTTCACTATTACCCTCTGCTTCCTACCATCTAGTTAATTGTGTACACAATTTGCCAACTTTCTTAGACTGCATACGATCTAACCTTCCAGAGCAGCCTACCATGTGGAACCTTATCAAATGCCTTACTGAAATCCACTTGGCCTACATCTACTGTCCTGCCCTTATCAACCTTCCAGGCCACTTCATCAAAGAACGCTAACAAATTTTTGAGGCATGATCTCCCATACAGAAAGCCATGCTGATTACTCCTAATCAAACCCTGTCTTTCAAATGCATGTTTATCTTATCTCTCAGAATCTTCTCAAGTAACATACCTACCACTGATGTTAGGTTTACTGGTCTTCAGTACCCAAGTTTTTCTATACAGTCCTTATTAAGTAAGGGGACAACATTCGCTACCCTCCAATCTTCTGGGACTTCATCCGTGGCTAACAATGATGCAAAGTATCAACCAAGGCCCCCACAATTACTTCTCTGGCATCTTGCAGTGTTCTTGGATATATCTGGTCAGGACCAGAAGGTTTATCCACCTTCATACTGTCTAATGCATCCAACACCTCCTCTACTGTGATATGGACTGTTCACAAGTTATCACCACTAACTTCCCCAAGTTTCCAAGTCTTCATGTCTTTCTCCATAGTAAACACAGAGGAGAAATATTCATTGCGGACCCTGCCCATGTCGTGTGGTTCCACACATTCATGCCCACTTTGGTCCTCGAGAGGTCCTATTTTCTCTCTAGTTATCCTTTCTCCTTTACTATACTTAAAGAACCCCTTTGGATTAATCCAATCTTCTCAGCCAAGGTTATCTCTATCCCCTTTTCGCTCTCCTGATTTGCTTATAAGATCATAGAATCCCTACAGTGTGGAAACAGGCTATTTGGCCCAACAAGTCCACACCGACCCTCCGAAATGTAACCCACCCAAACCCATTCCCTTACCCTATTACTCTACATTTCCTCTGACAAATGCACCTAACCTACAGAACCTTGAACACTATGGGAAATTATCTAACCTGCACAGCTTTAGACTGTGGAAGAAACTGGAACACCCGCAGGAAACCCATGCAGACACGGGGAGAACATGCAAACTCCACATCTGAGGTTGGAATCGAACCCGGGCGCTGTGAGGCTCAGTGCTAACCACTGAGCCATTGTACCACCTTTCTTCAGTAAGCTTCTGTATCCCCTAGATCCCAGCTGTCTGCACCTGAGCCATGCCTCCGTTTTTCTGGTCAAAGCCTTAATATCTTGTCATCCAGGGTTTCCTATTCCTGACAACCTTGCCCTTCACCCTCCCCGGACCATACAGACCTTGAACTCTAGCTATCCCACTTTTAAAAGCCTCATAATTGCCAGAAGTCCTCTTGCCTGCAAACAAAGTACTCCAATCAACCCCTGAAAACTTTGTTTAATCCCATCAAAATTCACCTTGCCCCCAATTTACAACTTGAACCTGTGGATCAGTTTTGTCCCTCTCCATAACTATTTTAAAAATAATAGAATTATGGCCACTGAACCCAAAGTGCTCCCCACTGTCACCTCAGTCACCTGTCCTGCCCTATTTCCCCAAGTGTCGGTCAAGTTTTGCCCCTTCCCGAGTAGGGCCTTCCACTCACTGCTTGAGGAAACTTACCTGAACACACTTAACAAATCCCACCTCATCTAAAGCCTTAACGCTATGGCAGTCCTAGACTACATTAGGAAAATTATCATCTTCATTAGGGAGATGAAGCACAGACTGGGTGACTGCTTTCTGTCTGTGAAAAACAAGATCCTGAGTTTCCAGTCACCTGCCACTTCAATACACCACCCAGGCCAATCTTTCCTTCCTGAGCTTCCAGTGGCCTGGCCAACTTTTCTGTCGCAGGCAGTGTTCCAATTAGCCTCAAAGCAAACTTGAAGAACATCATCTCATTTTCTATTTGGAGACTCTGCAGCCTCTCAAACTCAACATAGAGTTCAATAACTTTGCAGCATGATTCCACCCTTCCATATTTTTTTGCCCATCCCTACACCCTCATACTGTCATGACATGGGTTATTTCCAGCATAGCCAAGCCATTCTCAGACCCTCTTAGTTGAATTTTATCACATGATATGGACCACTTTAAACCCCTCAGCTCTCATTATCACTTATTTAGCTTCTCTTCTGCCACGTTTGCCAATATCTTTCACATCTCTGTTCCTCCAGGCTCTGCCTCCATCTATGCATTACCACTTTTTTCTCACTGTTATCAGTTCTTATAAAGTGTCACTGGACTTGAAACATTAACTCTGGTTTCCTCCCACAGATGCTGCCAGACCTGCTGTGTTTCTCCAGCAATTTCTGCCTTGATTCAGATTTCCAGCATCCGCAGTACTTAGATTTCTACAGTTCTTTGCTTTACTCAAAGACAGCACTGGAAAGCTTTGGGAACCATAGGACTAAAGTCACCTTTTTCTCCTCAGCACTTACCATATCTCGTCTCAAATCACTCTACTCAGTCTGCCAAAATGTTGTTTTCTGAAAAAATCCTAACGTGCATTTGATGAATCAACTCTAATGCAAAGGAAGTTGGTTATATAAACTTACCACTTACTCACTGCACAGAATTTGTTTTGCATTTAGGTAAGACAGTCAAGGTGGCATATGGGACATTTCCCTCTATTGGCTGAGGCATACAGTATAAGAGCAAGGTGGTTATATTAGAACTGCATACAACACCACTCAGTCCACAGCTATAGTACTGCACACAGTTCTTGTCATTGGAAGATAGGAAGGATAGGAGAAAGACTATAGGAGATGTTAATCAGCAAGTTGGAAAGAATGAGAATTTCAGCAATGGGAAACAATATTATAAGTTGAGGGTAAATTTAATTGATACGTATATAGAAAATTATGAAGGGCCTGAATACAGTGAGTAGGAATTCCCATTTGTGGCAACATCAATAACCAAGGGACACAGTAATTCATGGAAGGATTACAGGGGATTTGAGCTGTGATTGGATCAGAAACTCATCACCTGAAGGCCGAAACCCTCATCATATCTAAAAATATGCTCTTGATATGCTGTAACAGCACTACAGAACAAGAGTTGAAAGGTGAGATCTGAATAATTGTTCCACCAGCATAGACTGCTTGGGCCAAATGTCCTCCACCAGTACTACAATCCTTTCCATACATCAAACAGAGTCTGCATCCTCTTTTTTTATGTCCAGGCCAAGGTGAAACTGCTCACCATGATCTACAGATCTTTGAGAATCCTAAAATAGCAATTTATCATCTCTGAATCCTCTCTTTTCCAGTAAGAGCTCAGTTTACGTAATTACTCATATTCAGATCCGTCCATTCCCTCATCACTTTTGTTCCTGTAGTCTATGATTTTTCAGTAGCTGGAACTGTTATAACTCAGATAGCCAGATGGTGAAAGATACAACACTGAAGCTTCATCGTTATGCACAAGGCTTTATTTACAAAGTTGCAAATTGCACGATGAGCACTTCTAACCAACATGTAACAACACTGATGATTCCCCACTCAATATCCACCACTCAAATACAATTAACACCAAATTGATATGCAATTAACAGCAATATTATTTCTAAATTGAGGTGAACAAAACTGTACAGTATAGAATACTGTGGTTGCACTGCAGTATAAATTGGCAGGATTTTCTCATTAACTAGGCCCGTAATATTGACCTCCTAATTCTCTCCAACATATGATTTTCTTTGCTTGGTGCCTTAACACTGTTATAATATCTTCCATTTACTGCCTATCAATCTGGATCCCAGATCTTTCACTTTCCAAACACAGTGTTTGCTTTTCAGTCAAGAAATTATCCAGGATTTTCTGCCTCCAGGTGAAGTACTCTGCATTTGTTTACACTTAATTTACTTGTCATTTGTCTGCCTGGAACATGGTACATTGAAGTCTTTCCCCATTCATCTTTAGTTCTGTTACCTTCACTAACTTTGTACCATCCGCAAATTTAGCCTGAGATTGTCACTCCTTGCTTCGCATCATTGATCAAGTTAATTTTAGCATTTAAACAAAATAACTACATCTATATGAAGGGGCTATAAAATATATTTACTTCAAACATTTCCCAACAATATTTCTGTTTAAAAGGTTAAAGAAATATAGAAAATAGGAGCATGTGTAGGCCATTCGATATATTGAGCCCACTCTGTTGTCCAACGTGATCATGGTTGACTCTTAATCTCAACATCATACTCCCATTCTGGCCCTATACCCTTCAATACCTTAAGCCTCTAGAAATCCATTCTTTTCTTAAATATATTCAGTAGCCAAGTATCTACACCCTTCTGTGAGCAAGAATTCCACAGGCTCACCACTCTCTGCATGAAGAAATGTCTCATCTCAGTCCTACTTGGCCTACCGCATATCCTGAGACCATCACCTCTTAGTCCAGGCCCCTGGCAGTGGATACGTCAGCCTACCTGTCCAGCCCTGATGGATGTCTCAATGAGTTCTCAAATGACCTCTCAAATTTCAAATCTAATGTTGAGCTTGCCTTTGTACACCTCCTGTGCAGCCATAATTTTGTATGCCTCACTCTGTTTAAAGCGCCCTATCATCTGTATGTCCTTGTATATTATGATCTGCCTATATGGCAAGCAAAAAATTGTACTTGGGGGTACTTGTGACAACAACATATCAAATAGAGTTCCTTCCTCTTTCATCTAAAGTCCAGTGAATAGACTCAACCAACCCAATCTCCCCTCATAACAATTCTGCCATCCAAGGAATCAGCCTGGGGACCTTGGCTCTACTTCCTCATAGTAAAGTATATCTTTTCTTAGGTAAGGAGATCAAAACTGCATTAAAAACTATGATATCACCAAGACCTCGTACAGGTTGCAGTAAGACTTCCTTGCTCCTGTACTCAAATCTTCTTGCAACGAAGGCCAACGTTTCATTTGCCTTCTTAATTGCTTTTTATATCTGCATGTTTGCTTTCAGTGACTTTTAATTTAGACCCAATTTACATTTAGAATAGAAATTTGAGAAGTAAATAGAATATCCTTTCATTGTTATGTGTACTTCATTTTAGGGAGTACAGTGAGAAGATTTACAATGTCACCCTTCTTATGCGGACATCTTGAGTACAAGTACCTAGGTACAATTCATGAATACAGCAAAGGAACAAAAGTAGTTACATTACAGAATGAACAGTTAATTTAAAAATAATATCAACCCTGTAATGATATTAAGGTACAAAATTTCAAATACACATCACACTGCAGCAGGTCAGCACAGGGCCTCTGCACATGGTCTGACTGGCCGTGCAAGACCCCAATCCAACAGCCGTCCTCACTCTGCCCCATACCAGCACTCAGCTGCTCCAAGATACAGTCTAGGACTGCCTCCCCCCTACGCCCACCTATGTCCAGGACTTCTGCCCGTGTGCTGCTCCAGGGCTGCTTCTCCACGTTAATCTGGAGCTCACAGCCCACACGTTGTTCCTCTTTTTCTTTGGTGTACAATGATACCCAGTTCACCTTCTAGATCAACACTGCCCTTTGAGATCATAGACCATAGAATCCCTACAGTGCAAAAAGCTGCCATTCGGCCCATTATGAAGAAGGGTCCTGCCCCACTCTCCTGCACTTTTGATACTGCTTGACCTGCTGTGCTTTTGCCAGCTGCACACTTTATTGACTCTGCCTTTCCAGCATCTGCAGTCCTCACTATCTCCAGGCCCAGCAAGTCTACACTAACCCCCACAAAGAACATTCTGGATATTATGAGGCAATTTATCATGGATCATGCACCTAATCTGCACATTTTTGGAAACTGGAGCATCCACACAGACAGTCAGGCAAGACTGGAATACAACTCGGGTCACTGGCACTGTGAGGGAGCAGTGCTAACCACTGAGCCACTGTGCCATCCTGAATGTGTTTAGGGTGGCATTTAAATAGGTTTTTTCCTGAAGTGGATAACTTTACACTTATTGACATTTTCCTCCATTTCTCATGTATTTGCCCACTCAACTTTTCTAAATAGCCCTGAAGCCTTTTTACAGTATCCTTACCTGCCATGCTCCCACCCAGTTTTGTGGTGTCGTCAAAGTTGGAATTATTACATTTGACTCCCTCATCCAAACTGTTGATATAAATTATGAACAGCTAGGGCCTAATCTCTGCAGCAGCCGTTAGTCATGCCTTCGACGCTGAAAACATTCCATGTGTTTCTACTGTTTCCTGTCTCATGACCAACGCTCAATCTTTGAAATTATATTATCTACAATCTACTGTGCCTTGATATCATATAACAACCTCTTATGTAGAATTTCATCAAAACTTTGTTGAAGTCCAAATAGCTGAAAATGTGTTGCTGGAAAAGCGCAGCAGGTCAGGCAGCATCCAAGGAACAGGAGATTCGACGTTTCGGGCACAAGCCCTTCTTCAGGAAGGGCAAATACACCACATCCACTGGTCCTTTCTCATCTATTCAACTAGTTATGCTCTCAAAAAAAAAAATCCACTAGGTTTGTCAAACACAATTTCTGTAAGACTGAGACACACAAGAGCCACAGAGCCAAGAAGTAAGCCATTTATTCTGTCATCAAATGAGACCAAGGCTGATCTGATAATCCTCAAATCCAAGTTTCCTTGCCTTTTTTGCATATCCCTGTATTCCTTTACTAGTTAAAAATTTGTCCATCTCAGCCTTGAACAAACTGAATCACACAGCCTTATCAATCGACAGAGTCTCAACCCTCAGAGAAGGAAGTCCTCCTCAACTTGGTCTGAAATGGATGACTCCTTACACTGAGAACACGTCCTCTGATTCTAGACTGCCATAAATCCATGCTGACTGTGTGAAATATGCAAGTATATTACAAACAAGAATGAAAGCAAAACTATTTAATGTGATGAGCATTTTTTACAATGTAACAGGCAAACATACCCTCCAGAGTCGCACAAGGATCCAGTTGGTCTGAGCCCATGGCCGCTGTTCATATGGAGCTAGAAGATTCTTCATCATAGCCACACGTCTGCAAAAGCAAAGGGACAAAATGGTATTACTCCAAGGTAACGTTATTCATTAGCAACTCATCAGTTGTGCCAGTAAAAGCGTTGGTAGCACTAATAATATTTGTGAGAACATGAAAAGTTGAGGATTTAGACTCTAAATGTTGATGAAACAGCTACAAGTGTTGCTGCTTTTATGTTTTCAACTGTCAGCTTGAAACACCTTAATTGAAACCATACTGTGTAGAGTAATCAGACAATAATTTTGGTGTCATGGCACTTGTCAACAAAAAGACTAAGCGGTGGCTGAACAGATTCAATATTTTCAAAAATTCTGATAGAGTCTGTTTCTTCTTGCGCGGAACAACAAAACTTGCCATCAATATAAGGGAATTGCTGAGAAATCAAATAGAAAATTCAGAAGAAACTTCTTCATTGAGAAAGTAGATTGTGAAACTCATTACCACAGCGATCGGTCAAGCCAAACTAAATGACTGTGGAGCTCTAAGGGCAGAGGTGTTATGATATTAGAGTTAAACAATGAAGACCTGAGTGGGATATAAACCACCATGGACTGGTTGGGCCAAATATCCTGCTCTTTTTTGCTGATGATTCTAAGTAATGTTAATAAACACCTTGTTGCTTACTCAGAAAACCAAATAATATCTGTGAAATATGCTTTGATGAAAATGTTCCCCATACTAGAACATCAGTTCCACAGAAATAAAAGTTTCATGAAAGTTTCATACTCTCAAACACTGCCTTTAAGATAAATCAGGATATGAAAGCTTGCTATTCCTTAGGTGTTCATTCTAAAGCCACCATTTTTATTGTCAGGTTTATCAGGTTTGATGTCATGTACTTCTATCTATTTTGGAAGAAAGTGAAGAATTCATTATACGTAGAGCTACCAAACAACTCCTGTTTGAAGAGTTTGTGATTGGAATTTTTGTTAGCCATCAATTGACAACATGGTGTAAGCTTGCATTCCCATCTCTTATCCTGGTCCACAATAGCAGAAAAGTTAGAGAGTGGACAGTGCAGAATGATAACCCTTTTGTGAAAGCAAGAATATATTTTGGAATTAAAACCACAATACTATCACTGCCAAATTTCTATTAAATGCCACACGTTATGTCTCTGCTAAAGTGTGTCTTGGCAAATTGTTAAATATGGATCACGAGTAGATCTTTAAACCAAAAGGGAGAACACTTCGGGTGAAGAAAAATTTAGAAAGTTAAAGAAAATAGTTAAATCAACATGGCACTAAAGCAATTTAGGTGAAGACAACAACAGCGTGAGAAGAGGGACTCAGAGTTTAATGGAACTTATGCAGGGCATAAAGATCCATGCAAAGGAGAGTAGGGAAAAAAAATGAAACTAAAGACTCCTTATCTGAATCCATGAAATACTTTCAATAAGACTGATAACTAGTTGCACAAATAGAGATAAATGATTTGGATCAAATCACTATTGCAAAGACATAGTGACAAGATGATCAAGCTTGGGAAATAATTTCAAAAAGATAAGAATGGTTACAGTGGAGGGGTAGCCCTGATAGTAAAGGACAACAGAATGTCAGAAGTAAGAATGGATCTAGGATCAGACTGTCATGGTGGAGATGATTAGATTAGATTAGATTACTTACAGTGTGGAAACAGGCCCTTCGGCCCAACAAGTCCACACCGACCTGCCGAAGCGCAACCCACCCATACCCCTACATTTACCCTTTACCTAACACTACGGGCAATTTAGCATGGCCAATTCACCTAACCCACACATCTTTGGATTGTGGGAGGAAACCGGAGCACCCAGAGGAAACCCACGCAGGCATGGGGAGAATGTGCAAACTCCACACAGTCAGTCGCCTGAGTCGGGAATTGAACCCGGGTCTCAGGTGCTGTGAGACAGCAGTGCTAACCACTGTGCCACCGTGCCACCCAGAACGTGAGAAATAAGGGTCAGAAAATGCTGGTGACAAATTTTTATGGGGCCTTAACAATAGTCATAATAAAGCAGTTAGCAAGAAATTATTCAAGCTTATAACAATATAATAATTGTGGAGGATTTTAACCTTCACCTTATTGATTGAATAAAACAATTAGCAGAAGTAGTCTAGAAGGGGAGTTTACAGAATGCTTTTGTGGCACCTTCCCGGAAGAATATGTTGTGGAGCAAACTAGGAACTAGTAGACTTATGAACCAAGCTATTTTAGATTTTGTGCAATGACTCAGTCAATTGGTAATCTCATCGTAGAAGATCATCTGAGAAACAGTAATCACAATATAACCAAATACCATAATGTGTTTTTAGGATTGATTTGGAGATGCCGGTGTTAGACTGGAGTGTACAAAGTTAAAATCACACAATACCAGGTTATAGTTCAACAGGTTTAATTGGAAGCACACTAGCTTTCGGAGCGGTGCTCCTTCATCAGCTGGTTGTCACCTGATGTAAACCTGTTGGACTATAACCTGTTGTGTGATTTTTAACTGTGTTTTGATGCAAAACAAGAATTTTAAGCTTAACCAAGACCAATTACATAAGTATGAAGACACAGAATAAAAAATAATGCAATAAATGTATCCCAGCTTATTTAAATACATAATTTAAAATATTCAACAAAAATACATTCCAATAATAATAATAAAATCTCAGCAAGAAAGATCCATCTAGAACTTAATTAGGAGGTACAGATGTTATTAGAATAAAATATGTGGCTTATAATGTGGCAAAGAATCATCATAAGCCTAAAATTTGGGTGAGTTTTAGAAGCCAAAGAGCCAAATAGATTATAAAATGGAAGAATAAAAAGAATATGAAAGCAAAGTAGGCAGGAATATAAAATCAGATGGTAAGAACTTCTGCAGGTATAGAGAGAAAAAAAAATCAGGTAGCTGAAATGTATCGGTAAAGACAGGAGAAATGATCATAGGAAATGAAGCAATCATAGGGACATTGCACAAGCACTTGCTGTCAGTCTTCTCAGTGAAAGACACAAATTACATCCCAGAAGTAAGAAGGTGGATAAGTGAGGGACTAAGAGAGAAAAACCTAAGCTAATTAACAGAGAAAAAATATTGGAGAAGCTTAAAAGGACTAAAGCCTGATAAATCCCCAGCACCAGATGGCTTACATCCCAGGGTTCTCCATTAAATTTCTTTGTCCAATCTTAACAATGCTTCATTTCATAAGTTTCTTTGCACATACAATAACAAATAGTGTTTTGCACTTACTGTTCCTCTGGGATACGTTCAACAGCGCGCAGGGAGTGGGGGTAGCAGACATAGCTGGCAAGAGCCTGCATCAGTGAATCCTTAATATCTAGAGACAAGAGACAATGAATCAAGTCGAAAGGTTTTATTGTCTGAAGTGGCATGAGGTCCATCATGAAAGAATACTGAATATATTTCACTTCTGCCAGGATCAATCAGTCCCAAAATAGTCAAAGATAAAGGTCAAAGTTTACTCTACATTGTTGCATCAAGCATTCATACACAAGATATGGTACTGGCTTCATGAAGGGTAAAACTTTTTTGAATTAATATACTTCAACACAATGGTATTTACAACACTTTTTGATAAGCTTGTCAGTTTTTCTACTGATCTCAGTTGGAATGCCATTTTATACAGTAACAGAAGTGTCAATAATATCGAGTTTGCATTGACATAAAGGTATAATAATAAGGTGTCCCAAATAATAATGTGCAGTATTAGTGCAGGGTCTGGACCCAGTATAACTCTCAATTAGGTCAGTCTATGATACTGGATATACATTACAACTTTAGTGTAAATACGAAGCAATGCTACATTACACTGACACTTCAGCTGTGGTGTAAGTGCAGCCTCTACATCAATGGCAGTTAGTTACAGGAGTTACATAGAAGAGTGACAGAGCAAGTGGATCCCAACTGTAGATGTACAGCATCATTTCAGATGTTGTCTTCTCTACAAGGTGATCATTCTCATTCTGCCTGACCTTATTTCTTGATTGGCAGGCTAGTCAGCGAATGTCTGCCATTGTTCTACCTGTCTCCAAAGCAGCCTATCAGTGTTGACAATAGACAGAATTAGGCAGGTGGTCAGCTAAACCTGATATGTCAAAGTACGACAAACAATTGTTCAGCGAGAGGTGAGCACTGCAGAGAGTGGAGTGCATTATTTTCCCCTCAAACTCTATTTAGATTTAATCCCTGCCTCCCCTTCACCTTTTGATCACGTAGCATTGTCCTTTGATGTGAAGGGCACTGCTTGTCACTGGCCACTTGGGTGTTTGCTTTCTTCCTGGTGGTGGAAATTGAATAAAGGATTGTACACCTTGTGTCTCTCACTGTGTCTCACACCTGCACACACACAACATGGGTGCTGGGGGGAAAATATAAGCACTACCGCAGTTAGGCGGTAGTATGAGTATTTTTTATAAAAGAAGAAACAGGAGTGTCAGGGGTTCTGTTCACTCTGAGAGCTGCCTCTGAGGGAGCTGGAATCAGTGTGTAAAGAAATGAAACAAAAAAATAAAAAAAAGACAAACAATTGTGGAGAGGAACAGGTGGAAGTTCGGCGGAAAAAAAAAATCAGAAAAGATTGAGAATTTCACCTAAAAGATTCATGCCCTTGTTTATAAGATTCCATAACAGAGCTGGGTACTTTCTAGGTGGTGTGAAGTTAAGTGGATATTCAAAGAGACTTGGGGGCTCAGCTGCACAAATCCTTAGAATACCACGAATACATGCAGGAAATAATTAGAAGGCTAATAAATTCTGGGCTTTATATCTAGAAGACTGGAGCCTAAGGTTACAAAAGTTATGCTGAAGTTATACAATACTCTGGTTCAACCCCACTTGGAGTACTGAGAGCAGATCTGGGCACTGCACCTTAGGAAGGATATACTGGCCTTGGAGAAAGTACAAGTAGGTTCACAAGAATGATACCTAGTCTTCAGGGGTTAAGTTATGAGCAGAGATTATACAAATTCAGTCTGTTTTCTCTAGAATATCGAAAGTTAAGTGGTGATCTGATTCAAGTCTTCAAGGTATGTACAGGAAAGGACACAGTAGATGAACGATTTCCACTGGTTTGGGACTCCAGGCTAAGATGCATAGCCTAGGGCTAGACCATTGAGGACAGATGTAAGAAGCAGATTGACACACAAAGGGTGTAGAGATTTGGAACACACTTCCACAAGTAGCAGAGGATACTAGATCAATTGTTAATTTTGATTCAGAGATATATATATTCTTGTTAAGCAAAGTTATGAAGGGATATGGGCCAAAGGCAGGTATGTGCAGCTAGACAACATAGCAGCGATGATGTCACTGAATGGCAGAACAGGGTTGAAAGGTCTAATCAGCAACTCCCATTCTTACGATGTTTATATCATTTGAAAGATTGCTGAATGCCAAGTAGAAAGGTGAGATGCTATTCCTTAAGCTTGTGTGAGCTTTACTGGAAAATTAGCAGACCATAGACAGAAAAGTCACAGTAGGAGAATTGTGTAGAATTAAAACAGAGTTGCTGTTGCTCAGGGAAAATCTGGAAATGTCATGAGAATGTCCAAGAAGACCCAAAACTATTGAACGTTGGAATAGGAGTAGACCATTCAGCCCCTTGAACCTCCCCAATTCTATAGGACAATGGCCACTCTGACATTTCTGCCTTTCCTTCATGAGCACCGATGCCCTACTCATCGAGAACCTGTTTACCTCAGCCGTAAATACAAGGACTCTGCCCCCATAGGTCTCTTTGACAAGGGGTTCCAAAGAAAAGAAATTCCTCCTCATTTCAGCCTCAGATTGGCGCCTCTTTACTCTGAGACCATGTCTCTGGTCCTAGACTTTCTCATGAGGGAAACTGTTTCAATATTTACCTCTAAAGAATCTAATATTTTTCAATAAGATCACCTCTCATTCTTTTAAACACCAAGCAGTGAAGTCACAACCTGTTTAGCCTTT
Source organism: Hemiscyllium ocellatum (assembly GCF_020745735.1). NCBI lineage: Eukaryota > Metazoa > Chordata > Chondrichthyes > Orectolobiformes > Hemiscylliidae > Hemiscyllium > Hemiscyllium ocellatum. The sequence goes on from NC_083414.1 coordinate 71,108,970, forward strand.
GCTCTAAAGACAATCCATCTATACCAGGGATTATCCTAGTGAGCCATCTCTGAACTGACTCCAATGAAGTAATATATTTTCTTAAATAAGATGACAAAAAACAGCTCACTGTACTCCAAATGGGGTCTCATCAGCATCTCACACTCTTACCCCCTTGAAATAAGGACCAATATCCATTAGCCTTCCCAATTACCTAATGGATCTGAGTGCTAGCTTTCTACTTCATACACAAATACGTTCAAGTCCTTTTGTGTCGAGTTTTCTGCAGCTTTTCTCTATTTAAATAATACTCTTCTTTCGTTCTCCCCTCCAAATGAACAATTTGCATTTTCCCAGATTACATTCCATTTGCCAACATCCTGCCACTCACTTAAACTTTCAATATCTCTCTGCAAAGTATTCCCATCCATCTCACCACTTGTCTTTCCACCTATTTTTAGTATCGTCTGCAAATTTGGTGGTAGTACATTTGCTTTGTTTGTCCATGTCATGGAGACATCCATCACAGAAACAGACTCTTCAGTCTTGTGCATGTTGACTAAGTTTCCCAACTAAACTAGCTTCATTTGCCTGCATTTAGCTCATATATCCCCAAATTTTTCCTATTCATTCACCTGTCCAAATATCTTTTCAATGATGTAAATGTACCTGCATCTCCCATATCCTCTGGCAGTTCATTCCATATACACATCACCCTCTGTGTGAAAAAGTTGCTTCTTAAGGTCCTTTTAAACTTTATCCTCTTACCTTAAAAATATGCCCTCTAGCTGCGAAATCCCCAACTCTAGGAAGAAGACTTTTGCTATTCACCTTATCTATGCCCCTTGTGACATTATAAACCCTCAGAAGGTCACCCATCAACCTTAACCTCCAGTGAAATAAGTCCTAGCCTATCCAGCCTCTCCTTGAAGCTCAAACCCTCGAGTCATTAACATAATTTGGAGATGCCGGTGTTGGACTGGGATGTACAAAGTTAAAAATCTCACAACACCAGGTTATAGTCCAACAGGTTTAATTGGAAGCACACTAGCTTTCGGAGCGACGCTCCTTCATCAGGTGATTGTGGAGGACTCCATCGTAACACAGAATTTATAGCAAAAATTTGCAGTGTGATGTAACTGAAATTATACATTGAAAAATTGATTGTCTGTTAAGCCTTTCATCTGTTAGAATACAGTGATAGTTTCACTTCTTTCATGTGTAAATCACATGAAACCTTTTTTTTTAAAGTTGCATTATCGGGTTAGCTGTTAACAATGGTGATAGCTAAACAATATGTTGAAGGTAAAAACAATGACTGCAGATGCTGGAAACCAGATTCTGGATTAGTGGTGCTGGAAGAGCACAAGCAGTTCAGGCAGCGAAATCGAAGTTTCAGGCAAAAGCCCTTCATCTGGAATAAAGGCAGTGAGCCTGAAGCGTGGAGAGATAAGCTAGAGGAGGGTGGGTGTGGGGAGAAAGTAGCATAGAGTACAATGGGTGAGTGGGGGAGGGGATGAAGGTGATAGGTCAGGGAGGAGAGGGTGGAGTGGATAGGTGGAAAAGAAGATAGGCAGGTAGGACAAGTCCAGACAAGTCATGGGGACAGTGCTGAGCTGGAAGTTTGGAACTAGGGTGAGGTGGGGGAAGGGGAAATGAGGAAACTGTTGAAGTCCATATTGATGCCCTGGGGTTGAAGTGTTCTGAGGCGGAAGATGAAGCGTTCTTCCTCCAAGCGTCTGGTGGTGAGGGAGCGGCGGTGAAGGAGGCCCAGGACCTCCATGTCCTCGGCAGAGTGGGAGGGGGAGTTGAAATGTTGGGCCACAGTGCGGTGTGGTTGATTGGTGCAGGTGTCCCGGAGATGTTCCCTAAAGCGCTCTCCTAGGAGGCGACCAGTCTCCCCAATGTAGAGGAAACCGCATCGGGAGCAACGGATACAATAAATGATATTAGTGGATGTGCAGGTAAAACCTTGATGGATTTCGAAGGGTCCTTTAGGGCCTTGGATAGAGGTGAGGGAGGAGGTGTGGGCATAGGTTTTACAGTTCCTGCGGTGGCAGGGGAAAGTGCCAGGATGGGAGGGTGGGTTGTAGGGGGGTGTGGACCTGACCAGGTAGTCACGGAGGGAACACTCTTTGCGGAAGGCTGAAAGGGGTGGGGAGGGAAATATATCCCTGGTGGTGGGGTCTTTTGGGAGGTGGCGGAAATGTCAGCGGATGATTGGGTTTATGCGAAGGTTGGTAGGGTGGAAGGTGAGTACTAGGGGCGTTCTATCCTTGTTACAGTTGGAGGGATGGGGTCTGAGGGCGGAGGTGCGGGATGTGGACGCGATGCGTTGGAGGGCATCTTTAACCACGTGGGAAGGGAAATTGCGGTCTCTAAAGAAGGAGGCCATCTGGTGTGTTCTGTGGTGGAACTGGTCCTCCTGGGAGCAGATACGGCAGAGGTGGAGGAATTGGGAATACGGGATGGCATTTTTGCAAGAGGTAGGGTGGGAAGAGATGTAATCCAGGTAGCTGTGGGAGTCGGTGGGTTTGTAAAAAATGTCAGTGTCGAGTCGGTTGTCATTAATGGAGATGGAGAGGTCCAGGAAGGGGAGGGAGGTGTCAGAGATGGTCCAGGTAAATTTAAAGTCAGGGTGGAATGTGTTGGTGAAAAATGCCATCCCAGGACACCCGCACCAATCAACCACACCGCCCCGTGGTCCAACATTTCAACTCCCCCTCCCACTCTGCCGATAACGTGGAGGTCCTGGGCCTCCTTCACCACCGCTCCCTCACCACCAGACGCTTGGAGGAAGAACGCCTCATCTTCCGCTTCGGAACACTTCAACCCCAGGGCATCAATGTGGACTTCAACAGTTTCCTCATTTCCCCTTCCCCCACCTTACCCTAGTTCCAAACTTCCAGCTCAGCACTGTCCCCATGACTTGACCGGACTTGTCCTACCTGCCTATCTTCTTTTCCACCTATCCACTCCACCCTCTCCTCCCTGACCTATCATCCCCTCCCCCACTCACCCATTGTACTCTCTGCTACTTTCTCCCCACCCCCACCCTCCTCTAGCTTATCTCTCCACGCTTCAGGCTCACTGCCTTTTTTCCTGATGAACGGCTTTTGCCCGAAATGTCGATTTCGCTGCACTTTGGATGCTGCCTGAACTGCTGTGCTCTTTCAGCACCACTAATCCAGAACATGTTGAAGGTGTTAGCCTCCCTGTGTTCTCTGCCTATGACCTGATGTTTAGATTGATTCTAATCTAAAAAGTGAGATAACAGAATTTTACATAAATTCCTGCAGTTTTTGAGCTCTCAGTTCTACATGAATGTATGCAGTTTTTGAGCAAAGAGCAACGTAACTCTGCAAGGACAAATTCACCCCACAAAATATATGTGTGCATGTGGGTCTTTGTCTGTCTGTGTGTGCGTGTCTGTCTGGGGTGGGGGTTGTGAGTGTGAGAAAGTGAGTGTGGTGGGTGCAGAGTGTCTTAAGTCTGTGAGGGGATGCATCTGGGAGAGTGTGCGTGTGTGTGTGTGTGTGTGTGTAGTGCAATAGTGATCACCTGTAGATGGCAGGTACTCGTGTGACTCAGCCAACGTTGTCTATCGTATACGTTGCAGGCAAGGATCCCCGGAGGCATGGTACATTGGTGAAACCGAGCAAAGGCTACGACAACGGATGAATGGGCACCGCACAACAATCAACAGACAGGAGGGTTCCCTCCCAGTTGGGGAACACTTCAGTGGTCCAGGACATTCAGCCTCGGACGTTCGGGTGACCATCCTCCAAGATAGACTTCGGGACAGGCAGCAGAGGAAAGTGGCCGAGCAGAGGCTGATAGCTAAGTTCGGTACCCATAGGGAGGGCCTCAACTGGGACCTTGGATTCATGTCAATTACAGGTGATTACCATTGCACCACACACACACATACACACACACGGACACAGGTACACATAAACACGCACACAGACACCCACACACACCCTTATAGAGACACACACTCCCACTTTCACACATTCACCCCCTCACAGACTTAAGACATTTTCTCACACTCACAACCCCCACCCCAGACAGACACGCACACACAGACAGACAAAGACCCACATGCACACATATATTTTGTGGGGTGAATTTGTCCTTGCAGAGTTACATTGTACTTTGCTCAAAAACTGCATACATTCATGTAGAACTCTGAGCTCAAAAACTGCAGGAATTTATATAAATCACTGTTAACTCACTTTTTAGATTAGAATCAATCTAAACATTAGGTCATAGACAGAGAACACAGGGGGCCAACACCTTCAACATATTGTTTAGCTATCACCATTGTTAACAGCTAACCCGAGAATGCAACTTTAAAAAAAAGGGTTTTGTGATTTACACATGAAAGAAGTGAAACTATCACTGTATTCTAACAGATGAAAGGCTTAACAGACAATCAATTTTTCAATGCATAATTTCAGTTACATCACACTGCAAATTTTTGCTATAAATTCTGTGTTACGATCGAGCCCCCCACAATCACCTGATGAAGGAGCGAAGCTCCGAAAGCTAGTGTGCTTCCAATTAAACCTGTTGGACTATAACCTGGTGTTGTGTGATTTTTGACATCATTAACATATATTGTCAACACTTGTGATCACAGCACTGATCCCTGTGGAATTCTACTGGTTACAGGTTGATAACCTGAAAAAGGATCCCTTATTTCCACTCACTGTTTCCTGCCCATTAGCCAATTCTCTATGCAAGCCATATGCCACCTCCAACACCATGGCCTCTTATGGATTACCCTTTTGTGAGGTACCTTTTAGAATGCCTTCTGGAAGTCCAATTACAACACATCTACTGATTTTCTTCTATCCACTCTGGTTGAGATTTCCTCAAAAACACTAATAAATTAGTTAGACATAATTTTCTTTTCATCGAGTCATGTTGACTCTGCTTGATTAGATTATGATTTTCCAACTATTATCTATTATTTCTTTAATATCAATTCCAATATTTTTCAACAATAGATGTTAGGTTAATTGGCCTATAGTTACCTACTTTTCACTTCTCTCCATTCTTGAACAGGGGTGTCACAGTTAGCAATTTTTCAATCTTCCAGTATTTCTGCAGAATCCCAAGGATCTTTTGGAAAATTACAACCAATGCAACCACTATCTCTGTAGCTAATTCTTGTAGGATCCTAGGATAAAAGCCATCAGAGCCAGCAGATTTAGCCTCATTACATTTGTCTAATGTTATTTTGCGAGTGATGGTGCTTAGTTTCTCCCTTGTATTCTTTCCTATTAGTACATCTCTGAAGTATCTTCCACCATAAGGACTGATGCAAAATATCCATTTAACATCTTTAGCATTTCCTTGTTCCCCATAACTGTCTCCTCTGATTCACTTTCCGAGAGTCATGTATTCACTTTGACCTATCTCTTTTGTACGTAAAATATACTTAAAGAAGCTGTTGTTAGTTTTACATTCCTCCCCAGTCATGTGCACCCTTGTTGTTTATTTTCTCTATTATTCCAAGAGTCCTCCTTTGCTGGATTCTGATATAATCCCAGTCTTCAGGTCTACCACTGTCTTTTGCCCCCTTATATCCTTTTTATTTCAACTTTATTCAGTCATAACTTTCCTGGTTAACCTTGATTGGTTTATCCCTTTCTCAGAATCTTTTCTCCTTGTTGGGATACTGGGACTCAACACTGAGTCTTCTGTCTCTATCGGTTTCTTCTTTTTTTTACTGAGTTAGTATTTTCTTCCCTTGATGTTGCATTCAGATGGCTATGGAACCATTTATATCTCATCTGATAACACAATTTATTTCTTCATTATAACCATTACTATTTTCTTTAGATTTTGTACAATGAAACATTTGTTATTGAATTTTTCCTGCTCTCCACCCGAACACAGACCTTCCCCTTGGTTCTTCCTGTTCACCTCGATCCCTTTGACCAATTTTAATTTTTATCCTTCTTCAGTTCTGATGAAATGCTACACGGGACAGAAACATTTGCTCTATTTCTTTCTGCATTGATGCTGCCAGACCTTCTAAGCATTTCTCAGATCTTCTGTTCATATCTCAGTTTTTCAGCATCTGCTGTACTTTGCGTTAAAATAATTTTGTGTCCTGCTCAGAACAAGGACTTACCAGTTCCCACAATTCGAGGATCAGCAAAGTGCTTGGCGAGGATAGCTGCCAATTGACTCAACGTCTCCTGATACTCTGTGAAGAGAAATATTGACTGCTGATACATCCAGAAAATTACATCAAGGTTAATCCACAACAGCACCAATGGCATATAGGACAAAAGAGGCAGATTTTGTTTGCACTAATGCATTGAGTGTATCTATTGTTCCTGTTTATGAGAGAGAGAGAGAGAGAGAGAGAGAGAGAGAGAGAGAGAGAGAGAGAGAGAAAAACTGCAAGATGGAGAAAACCGAGAGGACAAATCTTTAAAAATATATTGAACAGTGGCTTCACAGGAAAGCAGGTAAGTGACTGATTGTTTCGAGAATCCAGAAGTAAGGAGCATTGATCTGAAGTTGTTCAGGGATGAACAAAGAGCACTAACATTGCGAGAGGCTTTGCAGGAATGCAAGGAAATAAAGTATGCCATCAGCATTCCATGGGATCTTATACAGAGTAGCTGGTAAGCTTTTTTCTAAATTCTTTTAAAAGCTTTTAAATTATTTCAGTTCAGTTTAATAGAGGTATGACAGCAAACCTCAATCCCATAAGGGGTACATCCTATGTCATGTGGGAACTTTGAGATACTTATGATCTGAACAACTATACATACAGAACTTTCCATCCAGTGCAAGAAGCTTGAATTCCCGTTTTCAGAGTTTGAGCACAGCCAGCATCAATATGGTGCATTCATGAGGCTGACAGCTATGTGGTTAGCAAGCATGTGTCAGGATGCTGCCACCCTCAGCTAAAGGGAATGGAAGGGCAAAGCGAGATTGCAGCCACCAGGCAGTCACAGGTGACCAGGCGAACAGTGCAGGCATCACCTGAGTACATCTCAATCTGTGGCTGGAGGTAGAGCTCTGAACAATAATTTCTTTGGAGAGTGCAGCCTAAGGCAATATAGCCATACGGGGCAGGAGGAAGATTGGAAAAGCAAAAACGATTCAGGATTTTATGTCTAGCCAAACAGGCTGGAGTATTTTGCAGCTGTAGAGTTAGTTTCCTTATTCTTTCATGAAATTATTTGCATTACTAGCAGTTGTGATCTCTCGCCTTTTCCCATTCCCAGATGGTGTTTTAACATCCTGATGCCAGGATCAAAGATACCATTGAAAGCATCCCAAGGGGAATGCAGCATCAGCCAGAGATCATGGCCCTTATATTTTGGGGTTGAGACTACAAACAGATCACTCTCAGTTTTACTGAATGGCACAGCAGGCCTAAGGAGCTGAATGGCCTACTCCTGCTCTTACTTCATCTTGCAGAATTCCTATCTCACCTCTGAAATTCAGCTCAAGTTTGGATCAAGAGCATGAAGAAGTCTGGGACTGAGTGGCCAAGCAGAACCCAAACTGAGCAGGTAATTACAATAAAGTGCCACATGACAGCATCGTCACCTCCCACCACTCTGCTGACGATTCAGAGTCGTCTAATGTGGCAATGCATGAACATCCAAAAGATGTTTGGTAAAGTCCCACCTAATCGGCATATCAGTGCACAGAATAAAAGGACCGTGGCAGCAGGGAGACAAAATTGGCTGAGTGACAAGAAACAGAGCATTTAATCAGTTGATAGTGCAGAACTTGTGTTGCTGAAAAAAACACTTTTAATCTTACACAGGAGAATTCACAAGAATACCAAATCAAGGGGAAAACTAACATTTATATTGTATCAGAGGACGATACTGACTGGGTGAACCATTACTGATGGAGGTGTTGCCATGGAGAGTGCACAAAAGATTATGCATGACTTGATTGGTCAAGGCATTGCTCCAAAAGTAAGTGACTGTCATCTGTTTTGTTAATTTAAAATAGATGCAGACAGTGCACATGAACATGTGCGTAAATATATATCACTTCCAGAACCATAATGTGAGCCCAACTGACAACCGTAAATTGATTGCGAACATAATTTCCAGCAAAGACGGTCCAATTGCAGACTGACGTCTAAGGTTGGATATGATGTTGCGAGTCCGATTGTATCAAACGGGATTTCGCTTTGACTGTTATCAATAAACACGGTGTTGTGGTTCTGTTCGCCAAGCTGGGAATTTGTGTTGCAGACGTTTTGTCCCCTGTCTAGGTGACATCCTCAGTGCTTGGGAGCCTCCTGTGAAGCGCTTCCGTGATCTTTCCACCGGCATTTGTAGTGGTTTGAATCTGCTGCAAAACCAATGTAGTGTACAAAATCCCATGCAAGGACTGCACAAAACACTACATAGGACAAACAGGAAGACAGCTAACAACCCACATCCATGAACACCAACTAGTCACGAATTGACACGACCAGCTATCCTTAGTAGCCACACACGCAGATGACAAGCAACAGGAGTTCGACTGGGACAACACTACTATTATAGGACAAGCCAAACAGACAACAGCCAGGGAATTCCTAGAGGCATGGCACTCATCCACAGATTCAATCAATAAGCACATCGACCTGGACCCACTATACCGACCACTGTAGTGGACAGCTGGAACTGACAACCGGAAGCAGCAGATTCAAACCACTATAAATGCCGGAGGAAAGATCACAGAAGCGCTTCACAGGAGGCTCCCAAGCACTGAGGATGTCACCTAGACAGGGGACAAAACGTCTGCAACACAAATTCCCAGCTTGGTGAACAGAACCACAACAATGAGCACCCGAGCTACAAATCTACTCATGAACTTTGAATAAGCATGGTACTGACAATGTGAACAAATACCTGCACTGAAAGCTATATATATTACTACACTGGGCTGAACCATCAGAGATGGCAGGATTAAGGTATGAATTGGATTATTTAGAACTAAATTCACTGGGCACCAGGGAGGAGGAGGGATCACATTTTCTGATAAATTTCGAGCAGTACATGCGGGAAGGATGCTCCCGATGACCAGGGCATCCAGGTCAGTCACAGTCGAACGATATGTGGTAGGCCTTTTATAGTACTGAGATGAGGAGCAATTTCTTCACCCAGAAAGTAATGATCCTATGGAACCCAGAACGCAGTTAAGGTCAAAGCATTGAATTTTTTCAAGGAGTTAGATGTAATCTTTATGGCTAAAGGGATCAAAGGGTATGGGGAGAAAGCAGAAACATGGTACAGAGTAGGATGATCAGCCATGATTATAATGAATGGTGGAGTGAGCCAGAAGGGCCAAATGGCCTGTTCCAATTCTTGTTTTCAATGTTATCTGGACCAAGTCTACTTATTGTTGTGAGGAAGAAAAGGGCATGTCGGGCGATGCTGAGGGATAATAATCGAGAGAGGCAGAGCTAAGATAGATCAGAGACCTAAGGATGTTCTTAAAGCTGCTCAACAAAGAACAGTGGGCTTGTTTTTTTTTCCCAGTAACTTAATTTTTACAGTGCCTTTAATAAACTAAAACTTTCCAAGGCATTTACAGGTGTATTATTTAAAAAAAGGGCACCAAATCACATAAGGAAATATTAGGACCATTGAACAAATGCTTGGTCAAGAGATTGATTTTAAAAAGCAGCTTAAATGAGCAGAATGAGGTAGAGAGATTTAGGGAAGGAATCCCAAGGTGTAGCACTCAGACAGTTGTAGGGCGATCAACGCTGTACTCTGCACTAACTGAATTTCCACAAAAGGTTTAACCTCTCATAGGAACTTGAGCACAATGCAGGCAAATTGTCCAGAAGCAGAAATTCTTTTCAAGTCCTAGGGAAAAAAACAACTAAATGATCACTTCCCCAAGCCGTGCACTTACCAGGTAGTTCATCCATGCTGTTGACCGGACTGAAGTAATTTTTCAAAGCGCTGTAGCTATTCATAGCAACGTTCATGTAGAACTCTGGCATGAAAGCGAACAGTGTCTTGGTCCGGTCACTATGTTCAATTACACGTATGCACACTTGAAGCAGCCAGTAGATGTCTAGCATCTTCTCCTGAAACAAGGACAAACTTTACTCCATCAAGAGCACAGAAACAAGCCTCTGGGAAATGTAGTTTTGATCGTAGCCCAAATCCCATGTAATGTGCACCCATCACAGCACTGAGCCAAGCGATTAAAATGAAACTTTTGAAGTAGTAAAATGATTGGCCACAATACAATGTTGAGCCTCTTACCGAGGAAGAAAGATTGTGCACACCACTCAGCTAAATCTCAGTACAGGGAGTGCAGGGAAGATTCCACCAGAATTCTTTCCAGGATGACAGGATTATCCTGTGAAGAGAGACTGGGCAAACAGGGCCAGAATTCTCTATAGTTTCAAAGATTGAGGAGTGATCTCATTGAAATCTACAATATACTTCAAGAGATAGACAGGGAATCTAAAACCAGGGTGAACACCCTGATTGGGAATCTAAAACCAGGGTGAACAGTTTAAAGGTAAGTGGGTTGCCACTTAGATCTGAAATGAGGATAAATAATTTTACTCAGAGGGTTGTGAATCTTTGGAATTCTCTACCACAGTCTGCAGAGGCTCATTCTTTGAGTATGCTTAGAGATTGATAGACTTCTGACTGTCAGTGGCTTAAAGGGTTATCGGGATAGGGTAAGTACATGGGATTGAGATGTTCAACCTGCCATGATAGCATTGAATGGTGCAGCAGGCTCAATGGACTAAACGGCTTACTACAATGTTCCTGTGTACTTCCATAAAATACAGACAACGGTTTTCAGAAAGCAAATGTTGTCTGCACCCACTACAGGAACAACTTCTGACTCAAGAGGTGACTATTTCCATGCTCCTGGCTTCCTAGTGAAAAAGGGTGCCTCTTCACATCAATATTTCCAGAACTGCAGTCCACTTTACCTTAGAGTAGATGGTCGCATTTATCCAGGCTAACCGGCGACTCAGGTGGTTCAGCTTCGCTGAGAAAACTTTCTGACTCTTTGTCAATTCATCCAGAATATCCTTCCTCTGAAAGGATAAAAGTCACAAGATGAAGCTGGAGAGTCCTGGGTGATCATAAGCCACCAGCAGTGCTGCAGGAGTAGCCCTTTCCTTTGAGTGTCGGAGGGTCAGCCATTTGCCTAACCACTACCTAACTAGGTTCATTCAGCCAGAATGTAAGTGATAAACCTGCCAAGAAAGGATATAGCATTTTCTAAATTTATAAATGAAAGCACTGACAGCAATAGGAAGGAAGCGATGCTGAGTTTTTTCTAAAGCTATACTCAGCTTTTCTGGTCAATTCTCTGCTGGAGTACTTCATCCAATTTTGAGTACAAAACGTTAGAATTATAGAATGGTGCCAGCAGAGGACCAAGATGCTGTTTACTTTCATGCCAGAGTTCGGCATGAAAATTGCCATGAGCAGCTACAATAAACTTTGACCTGTATCTCTGGGCTTGTCTACAGAGAGGAACCATTAGGGGCTCACATCTACCTCTCTAATTTACTCAATTTAATCCTGAATTAAAGGAAACCATTTAAACATAAGCTGTTTGAAATAAAGCCTAATGTTCTTAACAGCACCATATTTCTGTTTGTTTTGTTGCAGAACCCACACAGAATTCACTACGGGAGGAGTCAGCAAAGATTATGGACAGGGCAAAAGTGAGGACTGCAGATGCTGGAGATTAGAGTCAAGATTAGAGTGGTGCTGCAAAAGCACAACAAGTCAGGCAGCATCAGAGGGGCAGGAAAATCGACGTTTCAGGCAAAACCCTTCATCAGCAAAGAGTATGGACAGACAAACTTGGTGAAGCAATGTGTGAATGAGCTAAAAGGAATTGAAACCTAAAGCACAGGCACACTAATGTATTGGACAATTGTAGCATGAACCAGGGTGATGTGTTGTCAATTGAAAAGCAGCTATTTATAAAAAAAAATGCTGTCAGGGCAGTTGAGATGAAAGGGGATGAAGTGTGTGCATGTGAGAGAGTGAGGGAAGAAGGGGCAAGTTCAAAAGAATGGTCACAGGATTCAACATTAACTCTGTTTTCTCTCCACAGATGCTGCCAGACCTGCTCAGTCTGTTCAGCAATTTCTGGCGGTTTCGTTTGCTTATTTTGTGAAACCTCCAAGCCTGGTTCTTTAAGGATGACATGAAAATGAGGAAGAGTCATACATATGAAATATCTTAGCAAGAAACTGTAAGTGAGTTTATAGTTCATCTAGACACTACAAAGGGTTTGGGATTATATGCATGTGAAACAGAGGCTTCTAAATCCAGAGCCATTGTCACTGTAAATCAATTTACAAAAAAATTGCATGACATGAAAACTGAAGAGGAAGAAACTAATGTTTTTACAAGAGACGGAACAGCCAACAGAAAGTTTGTCTGAAGTAGAGGCAATGGCCAGAAAAGCAATGCTAAACAAAAATTAGCCTGGGGTGCTCTGGCAGTCCCATAGGAGACAAAGTCCTCTGGATTGTCTTATCTGCTGACAGCTGTGTATACGCTTGTAAATATTGTGAATTGGTTTCACTGCAGGAATCTCCGACGCAAAGGGGAGGCATTTTGTATTTGGAAAGTACAATGGGCTGTCACGATCACACAACGTCATGGTGATATCAGCCGCCATCTGGAGGGAAATAGCTCAGTCTAACCTTACTGCCTCGGAAGGAGAATACCTCATTTGATAAAGCTGCTGCTCTTTTTACACACTTCAGCCTCCTATTTTTCTTGAAATGTAACAGCATCAACTATTTAAAGAGACGTGTAATGTTTCTATTGAAATGTTATTTGTCTGTTAAGAGGCATGCTTAGTTTATGTTGATTTTGGATTTCACACGATTTCTGTTTATAATCCAACAGGTTTATTTGAAATCACAAGCTTTCTGAGCACTGCTCTTTCATCAGGTGAACACCAGGTAAAGGGGCAGTGCTTGGACTATAACTTTTATTCTGGAACCACCTAATAACTTACTATTTCTTATTCTAGTATTGTATAACTCTTCCTAATCCATTTTGCACCCAGTTTCTCCTTTTTAATGCTACACTCCGGTTTACAGAGCCCAACCGCACTTCCCCCAAATTGCCTTAGATTTTCTCCAACAGTACCACTGAGGAGGAGAATGGTTCCAGTTCTGTTAAAGTGTAACCTACTCAGCATATATAGGTCCTGCTACAGTACCATTCCCAATGTCCCAGGAATCTAAAGTCACCCCTCCTGTTTTCTATCCAGACTCTCTGTTTTCTGTCCTATTCTATTTCTGCCTTGTGGCACTGAAAGTAATATGAAAGTTGTTCTTTTTGAGGTCCTACTCAGAGTTTCCTCCTTTTTTTATTCACTCACGGGATTGCCCACCCTGAATTATTCAGAGGGCAGTTAAGAGACAACCACATTGCTGCTGGTCTGAGACACCGGTAGATCAGACCAAGTAAGAATGACAGATTTCCTTCCCTGAAGGACATTGGTAAACCAGATGGATTTTTCTGACAACTGACATTGGCTTGATAGTCATTATTAGACCCTTAATTCACAATTCTTTATCGAATTCAAATTCTACCATCTACCATGGCGGAATTCGAATCTGAGTCCCCAGAACATTAAATACTCAGAACTGTGAATGCAGTAAATGAGAAACTAAAACAGACGTTGCTGGAAAAGCTCAACAGATCTGGCTGCATCTGTGAAGAGAAATCAGAGTTAAAGTTCTTGTCCTCAGAAGGATGAAAGGTCACCGGACCCAAAATGTTAACGCTGATTCTCTTCACACAGATGCTGCCAGACCTGCTGAGCTTTTCCAGCAACTTCTGTTTTTGTCCCCAGAACATTAGCTGAATTATTGGGATAATAGTCTAATGATAATACCTCTCAGCCATTGCCTCCCCACCTAAACTTTTGTTCTTTTGTCACTTGCATGATGTCAACCATTACCTTTTGACTGTTGACTTTCCCCTTTCAGAGCACTCTACAGCCGCAAACATCTGTGAACTCCTCCAACTATGAGATTCCTCATCACTATTTAGGAAGCATGGAGAGAGTTTGGAGGAGTCTTACCAGAAACAAATTAACTGGATGAGGGACTTCAATTATATGGAGAGATTGACAAAGTTGGGATTGTTTTACTGGAAGTAAAGAAGCTAAATTTAAGATAATGTTGACATTTTTAAAATTACAAAGGACTCGACTTAATAAATAATCATGGTAAATTGTTCTAGTAGCAAGATGGTCAGTTAAGAAGAGGACAGATTTCAGGACATTGGCAAAAGAACCTGGGAAAAATGCAGGGAGGTAGTGAACCAGGATAATCTGGAATGCACTCCTGAAATAGCACTGAAAACAATTTCAACAGCAAATTAAGAAAATTATCGGGCTTACATGGAAAGGAGAAATTTTGGGGTATAGAGGGAAATAGTCTATTCATGAACATCATCCCTGCACCAAAGAGCTTATTCTCTTACCTTTGCAGGACATCTTGCAATCTTGTCTTCAGTGTCCTTCAGTGCCACTGCATATTCATGGACATCATCTGACACACCTACCATCTGCAAGCAGATACTGAGAGTTGAACACAACTTAGCATCACGTTATATTGTCAAGACCAAATATTGTGAGCTTTAATTATTGAAAATATGCCTGAGAATCATTTCACTCTTAAACATAGTAGAGCACATGGCATGGGAAAATTAGCCACTCGAGTCTCCTGATAAAAACATTGGTAATATACTTTTTCTTGAGAAGCCATTTTCATCTTGACTGCTCACTAAGGCTGAAGTACACTGCAGGAACGTTCAATCCCCTGAAACTGCAATTCCTGTTGTTGACCAAAAATACATTCCTTCCTTACCAAGCATTCTTCAGTTCAGTTAAACATTTGGTCTATTGTACGTATCCTTCACTCTCACTGTTCCTCGTTTGAGGACAGGATGTTAAGCCATTTACATTTTTTTAACATAGTATTTTTATTGAAAAAGAACATTTTTAAGATTTTTTACAAAATTACAAAAATAATACAAACTAGTGTAATTCAATTTTACAATATGATAACACCAATATAAATTTAAATAAATAAAGAAACAACCCAGCTACTCTATTCTAAAAACAACTAAAACATAAAATAGGATATCATACATTACTAATAGTAAATGACAAAGTAATTAAATAACTAGATACATGCTCAAAATAGAGTTACATCAAGTCATAATAGAACCTGTATTTATACGGGATTCCTCCTCCCCGGGGTCCCTGAACTAGCCAGAACCATTACCACAGCTAGACAAAAGCCCTGGCCAGTATGGCCAGTATGGTCTGTGTCAATGTAGTTCAAAAAGGGTTGCCATGCTTTATAAAATACTTCCGTTTTTTGGTGCACCATATTCGTGAAGAAGTCAAGGGGATATATTCCATGACTCTCCTGTGCCAGTTTGAAAGTCCTGGGGGCCTTCAGATACCCAATTCACTTAAATATCTTTCCTTGCACATAAGGAGAGGATAGTAAATAATTTCCTCCTGTACACATCCAGGGAGGGAAAGTTTGGAGAGCCCAAAAGTAGGAACGTTGGATCCGATCCAATCTCCATTCCCAAAATCTCTGTCAAGGCATTTGCTACTCTATCCCAATACCTACGGATCATATTGGCATGTCCATAGGCAATGCGTGAGTGTGCCAACTTCTAGTTTACATTTAGGACATATTGAGGATGCTCCTAACTTGAACTTTGCAAGTCGTTCAGGTGCCATATGAGCCCTGTGAAGTACCTTTAATTGAATAGCCTGAGTCCTGTTCCTAGATGTCCGCCCACATTTTTAAAGAG
The DNA here is from genome assembly GCF_020745735.1 of Hemiscyllium ocellatum. Lineage (NCBI taxonomy): Eukaryota > Metazoa > Chordata > Chondrichthyes > Orectolobiformes > Hemiscylliidae > Hemiscyllium > Hemiscyllium ocellatum. The sequence goes on from NC_083414.1 coordinate 71,124,803, forward strand.
ATTCCCAACTCTAATTCTTGATTCCAGATTTTATATAATCGTCCCATGTCCTTCAATACCGTATTGTATAATGAGTGATAAAGAGTACTGACCGAGGGCTGCACTGTCATTTCCCTATCTGATTTGTAGGGGTTAATTATCAGTATGGTCTTCTTTTGTATAAACTCTCGTATTTGAAAATACCGAAAGAGGTCCTCGCTGGCCAGTCCAAACTTCTGGCACAGCTGCTCAAAGGACATCATAACTTTCCCATCAAACAGGTCTCCCAAACACGAGATACCTCTGGACTCCCAAGTTTTACACACAGCATCCATCAGCCCTGGTTGAAATCCCAATGTTCCCACTATAGGGGTATAAGGGGAGGTTTTTTTTGCAGGTTACCCTCATCTTGTAGCATTATCCTCCTGGCTTTAATTGTATTTAGTACAATAGGGTTTTTATAATAGTCTGTAATAACTCTCATCTTGTCCATAAATAATTGCTTGATGAGGGGACATTTTCCTTGGGAGGTCTCAATATCTAACCAGATTGATTGTGGGTCACAAGAGACCCAATCAGCTACATAAGATAATAAGGAGCTCAATTGATACCTCCTAAAATCTGGAAAGTCCAATCCTCCCCTTGCTTACGAAAGGTGTAACTTTTCTAATTTGATAAGGGGCCATTTATGATTCCAAATAAAGGAGCCGAGCCAGCCGTAAAGCTTACGCAACACTTGTCTCAGTGGCATCAGGGGCGCATCCTCATAGGATATAGAGGACAAGGTAGAATAGTCATCTTAACGAGGGCTACTCTGCCTAGCCAGGATATTGGGAGATTTCCCCAGCATTGAAGATCCAGTCTTATTTTCTCTAATAAGTGGACGTAATTGGCTTTATACAGCTGACCAAATACTGGAGTAATAAAAATATCTAAGTACAGAAAGCCTTCTAGTGACCACCGAAAGGGAAAACAAGATCCATCTGGTAAACTGAATATACTGGCAAAGCCTCGATTTCATAAAATTGATTTTGTAACCCAAGAACATACCGAATAAATTGATCACTTGAATTAAGCAGGGCACATATGTCAAAGGATCACTTAAGAAAAGGAAGACATCATCCGCATAGAGAGTAATTTTGTGCTGGCCTGATCCAATCCTCGGAGCCGCTATGTTCGGGTCAGTTCGTATAGCTTCCGCTCGTGGTTCAATCACTAGTGTGAATAATAACGGTGAGAGAGGACATGCCTGGCGACAGCCTCTGCCAACGCTAAAGCTATCCGAACTTAAACCGTTGGTAATCACCACTGCTTTGGAATCATTACATACTACTGAAACCCATTTAGTAAAGACCTCTCCAACACCAAACCGCTCCAGCGTGTAAAAAAAGATACGGCCATTCTACCTGATCAAATGTCTTCTCTGCATCTAGGGAGACAACTAAACCCGGTGTTGTTCCCAGTTGACATGCTTGTATCATATTTAAGACCCTTCTAATGTTATTAGTTGACCTGCGACCCTTTATAAACATCGTATGGTCCTCTTTTATAATGAATGGTAAAACCCACTCCAGTCTTAATGCTAACGTTTTTGAAAGAATTTTAAAATCCACATTTAACAAGGATATGGGTCTATATGAAGAGCATTCTTCTGGGGCCTTTCCCTTCTTAAGAATTAGAGAAATATTTGCTTCTCTCAACGAAGGCAGGAGGCAGCCCTGACTATGTGAATAATTATACATACTTATGAGTGGCCGGCCAGTTCCCCTATAAATTCTTTATAGAACTGGACCTGAAATCCGTCTGGTGCACTCTGAAGCTGTCTAACTGGGTCCTGTAGTTCCTGGGTTGTCAAGGGGCATTCAAGATCGACTCCTGCTCCAAGGCTAGGCCTGGAAGAGCCAAATTTTTAAAGAAAGACTCCATCTTCTCAGTTCTATCCTCACAGTCCTGCAACTTATACAATTCAAAATGTAACTTTCTAAAGGCTGCACTGATCTTTTTACGATCACAAGTCAGGGTACCAGCACTTTCTCTAATGGACGTAATGGCTTACGGAGCCTTTTTCTTTCTGGCAAGATACGCTAGATACCTGCCAGGATTGTCGCCATATTCAAATAATCTCTGCTTTGCGAATAATATTTCCCTCTTTGCTGTTTGGGTAAGTGCGGTATTCAAGGCTGCCCTAAGGGCTGTGATCCTTTGTAGTTTAGTAATGGATGGCCTATCAACATACGCAATTTCAGCTGCCTTCAAGCAATCTTCAAGCAGGTGCTGCTGTTCTCCCTTTTATCTTTTCCAGGTTGCAGAACATGAGATGATCAAGCCTTGCGCGTATGCCTTAGTGGTCTCCCACATCATCGACGGTTATTGGCCGTACCTGAGTTTGAATTCCTGCGAAAAATATTTTGCAAACTTGCTATCCTTCAATAAGAAAGGATCCATACGCCAATGTCGGGAGCCTATCCCATCATCCCTAATCTTGACTTCCATATATACTGCGGCATGATCAGAAATAGTTATATTACCTATTTTACAAGACAGTATGGAATTCAAAAGGGTCAAGGGGACAAAAAACATATCAATTCTGGTGGGTTAGAAAATAGAGTAAAGTCTCTACTCTGGGGATGAAGACATCTCCATACATCTACCAGTCCGAGCTCCTTGTTCAGATCCGCCAGTTGCCTGGATCTCAGAGATATAGCTGCAGTGCTCCTAGGTATCCATTCTGTCTTTGGGTCAATAATACAATTAAAGTCTCCTCCTATAATTGCATGGTGGACCCCAAAAGCCAATAACTTAGAGAACGCTTCCATTACAAATTTAAAAGGGTGTGCCAGGGGACAATAAAGATTCAAAACCCTGTATTCCTCTCCATATATTAGGGCTTTGATCAATATACACCATCCAGACACTATTTTTATCTGGCTTAAAATTCTTCCAAATAAGAATGTTTACTCCCCTACTTTTTGAGCTGAAAGATGAAAAGAACACCTGGCCAAACCCACCCTGTTACAGCTTTGAATGCTCCTTATCAAGTAGAGGTGTCTCCTGTAAAAGAGCTACATCAACCCTTTCTTTTTTAAGACTTGATAATATCTTTTTCCTTTTGATTGGTGAATTACTCCCCTTGACATTCCAGGTGCACCACCTAATCGAATGGGTAGCCACGATCATCCATCCACGATCATCCACCCAGGAGAAAGAACCCCACCCAAAAGACATTGAATAAAGACCACAGAAAATTCACACATAAAAAAAAACTCTTTAAGACAATTAAATCAACACAATTAAGAACTAGCTCTAAGTAAAAATAACACAAAACATATTTGAAAGGAGACTTTCCCCCTTGCTCCCAGGGGGCACTACTACCTGCCAATAATCCCACCATAACCTCTCCCAGCTAAGGCCCTCCCCTCGGCCCAGGCATTACAAAATGGAGTAAATCAATTCAAGTGTCATAAAACAGGAGTTAAAAGTGAGTGACCCACCCCTCCCCCCACACCAGCACCTAGATACGTTTAAAAAAATACAAAATAGAAATATATAAAGTTACAAAGTTACAATCCAAGCAAGTATTATGCAACTAAATAAGAAAAAAGAAAACAAACCCCACTCAAACAAAACCTCCCACACAAATCAGATAAGCAGCACGAGCTATAAAAACAAGACCAAAGAAAGAATAAAGAAGAAGCACCCTCACCCCACGCCCCCTCCCACTCCCAGGGTAAGATGGGTAAAATGGAGATAGAGAAAGAAAAGGCAAACAAAGAGGGGGGGGGGCAAAATAAAGTTGCTAGCCATACAGTTCAAGTCCCACTTGAGAACATCCAGGAATTCTTTTACTTTCTCCGGTGATCCAAAGTTATACACGGATCCTCCATGACTGAAGTGCAGCATTGCCTCATCTCGCATTAAGTATTGAACATTTAAGTCTCTCAGACGCTTCTTCGCCTCATCAAATGCCCTCCTCTTGCGGACCATGACTGGAGAGAAGTCGTGAAACATCATTACCTTGGAGCCTTTGTACATCATGACATGGGGATTCTTTCCCAGGATTCTGGAGGCCTTGAGGAGCATTTGTTTATCCTTATACCATTGGAGTCGGATTGGAACCAGGCAGGGGTACTGGTCTGACTCGAGCCTGCGTACAGCAACCCAGGGGGCCTGCTCCACCTGCACCTGGCCCAGCTCCAACTCCAACTCCAATAATTGTGAGAGCCATTGCTCCAAGAAATCCGCAAGCTGGCCTTCCTCCTCCCATTCGGGAAGGCCTAGCAACCGAATATTTTTTAGACGACCTTGATTTTGATGGTCGTCGATGTGCTCCTCCAGAGTCCAGACTCGCTGCTCCAAAGCCCAGACCTGATCCACAGACGACTCAGCAGTCTCTGAGGCCGCGGCTCGTTGCTCGGCCCCTCCGACACGCTGCCCGAGTTTTTCGATCTCTTGGCCACACTTCTGCAGCACGACTGAGATGGACTCCCACCTGGACCAGGCCCCCTCGTTGGACGCGTCGATCTTCTCCTGGAGTTTGACAATCTCTGAGATCAGGCTCATCTCCACAGGTAAGCCCCCCCCCCCCCCCCCAAGGCGTCTGCAGATGCCCCTTCTGCTGTGGGAGGGGGTGGGGGAGGGGTCCCTGCCTGTTGCAAGCTGCAGGAGTTTTTGCCCTTAGTCATTTTTAAAAAAGCACTAAACTGTTAAGGTTTAATGCAAAATGACTTAGAGCGCTGGGCAAAAGCTATCTTGAATGGATTTAAAAAGTGAGGTAAAGGTGGGCTCCCACTTTGCCAGAGTTTTAGGGAGAGCACTGCAGACTCACATCTACTGGGTCACCGCCATCTTGGATCTCCCCATCATTTACATTCTTGAACTCTCTCTCTGAATATTTATGTTTTTCCAACTCAGTTCCAATTCTTCCCTGTAAAAGCCTCCTCAACTTATTTTCTTTTGCTCATTCTTGGAAATATACACTTCATGGATAAGGCCAGTGTTTCTAGCGCATCTCTAATTGCCCTTGCATGGAATGGCTTGTAATATAGTCCCGTGCCTGAAGGCATGTCCAGGCCACACTTAGGGTAATGGCAACAAATGGTATATTCTGCAGCAACAGATAGACAGACCATGGTAATAAATAAACATTTCTCCCATCCTCACCTAACCCCCTCATCCCCACCGAAGGACACTCATTAGATTAATTAATTATTTGAATTCAATATATCCCAGTTGCTATGATGGATGTGATTTGAACTCACGGCACAGTGGTTAGCACTGCTGCCTCACAACGTCAGAGACCCTGGTTCAATTCCTGCCCCTGGCAACTGTCTGTGTGGAGTTTGCACATTCTCCCCGTATCCGCATGGGTTTCCTCCAGGTGCTCCCGTTTTTTCCCACAGTCCAAAGACAGTGAAGGTTAGGTGAATTGGCCAATGCTAAATTGCCCGTAGTGTTAAGTGAAGGGGTAAATGTAAGGAATGGTTCTGGTGGTGGGTTGATCTTCAGAGGGTCAGTGTGGAGTTGTTGGGCCGTAGGGTCTGTTTCCACACCCGAAGTAATCTAATCTAATTAATTTATTAGTTGCATTACCATTTTTACCATGTGAACCACACTGAAAGATTGAACTGTAAAAAGTAGCTCTTTTGTGGTGCTGGATGAAGGACACTCCAGAAATGCCAGTCATTGATGAGTCTCGATTTTATTTTTTTTATTATAATTAATTCATAAATTGTGGCTGTCACAAGCCAAACCAGCATTAATTACCCAACCCTAACTGCCCAGATGGCAGTTAAGATTGCTGTGGATCTGGAATCACATGTAGACCAGACCATTTGAGGAACAGGAAAAATCGACGTTTCAGGCAAAATCCCTTCATTTTGCCCGAAACGTCAATTTTCCTGCTTCTCAGATACTGCCTGGCCTGCTGTGTTTTTCCAGCACCACTCTAATTTTGACTCTAATCACAGTATCTGCAGTACCCACTTCCACACAGAACAGACCATCTAAGGCTGACAGTTTCCTTCCCCAAAGGACATTAGTGAACCAGGTGTGGGTTTTTTTCCTCATTCAGCAATGGTGTCATGGTCATAATTAGATTCCTAATTCCAGATATTTACTGAACTCAAATTCCACCACCGACCATGACTGGATTCGAACCCGGATCCCCGGAACATTGCCAGGGTCTCTGGTTTATTATCACCTGGCCATCAACTCTCCAAATCACAAATACTTTGAAATCTTTCTGGAAAAAAAGTAGCTGTATACCTTCAGGTAACCTTCCATATATAACTTCATTAGCACAGAATAAAACAAAACAACGTGCATTATTATATCACCTTTCATGAACTCAACACATTCCAAGTCACAAAAATAACAATGTGTAAAATGACCAGACAATCTGTTTTGGTTTGGTTGGTTGAGAATAGATGGGGTCTTGATTCACTCACTCATGTTGTCAGCTGAGATGAGTGCCACAGTGTTTGGAGTGGAATTGCAGACCACGATGTTCTGATTATGGGCAGCATGTGCTCCCAGTGAAGTCATTGCTGAAACTGCTATAAGACAGCTAGTACCTGAAAGAGTGAACTGTTACTGCAAGATAAGCTCTGAAGATCCATTTGGGCTCTTGTGGGTCAGTGGTAGTGTCCCTACATCTGAGCCAGGAGGCCCCGGTTCAAATCCTAGCAGGTCCACAGGTGTGTCAATGCCATCTCTGAACAGGTAGATGAGAAAATATTGAGAAAGGACTTCTCCTGCGAGGAGCAAACGGAACTTGGTACATCCTCCAAGTTCTGCATGTATTTTTCAGACAGCATGCAATGTTTCCATGATTGTTCTTAGTATTAACAGCATGTGTCCGAATTAGTAATGTGTAATTTATATTAAATTGAGCCCAAAAGACTCAAGTCTGCCATTTATCTCAGATGTAATGTAGTCAGCAACTACATATTGCATTATTAACCTATTTACTGTTTATTGCCCATTAAAATTGAACCTATCTTCTGCCAAAGAGTTTGAGAAGCATCCTTCTCCACATGGTTTCAGTATCCTAGACCGATACCAACAAGAGTGATTGGCGGCAGTGAACCTACCCAAGGTCTCTCTAACGGTACCAGCAGAAGCTAATGTTCAGAACAAGTTACAGGAACACTCACATGAAATCAGATAGGGAGAGGAAAAATTACAATCCATTCAGAAACATCAAATTGAAGTTTCTCCCATTGTCATCACCTCCTCTCAAAAGTAGTTTTTAAAAAAAATACCATATTACAGTAATTAAAGATTTAAACATAATTATAGGAGTGTAATAGTGCATAGGAGCATGAGGGGACGTGGAGTGGGATGAGGAATGTAAGTGGCCATGAAGGTGGGTTGGAGAGTGAGAGGTGAGGTTTAGACAGTGTAGGAATGAAAGGTTGCTGGATTGTTGTCCCTGACAACTGAGCGAAACTTTCTAACCAGTTCACACTTCACACTTATGGTCCTCCCGCACTGCACTCCAAGGGGCACAGTCTAACAACAACAGGTAGACTTTGAAAGACTAAGATGAGGAAATATTCCTTCACTAAAATTCATTACCACAGAGGCTGAGAAGTACAGTTCACTGAATATGTTCAAGCTGAAAGGCTGATAAATGTTTAGATATAAAAGGAATCAAGGGGTACAATTACAAATAGGGGATATGGCATTGAGATGACCATACTGAGTGAGGGCTCAGTGGCCTACTCCTAGAATCTGTGCTTCTTTCAGTACTCAGAAAGGGTTCCAATGTCATGATATTAGAAATGTCAACAGTATCAAAAGGAGTAATTTAATATCTGAACCTTACACCACAATGGCCTCAAATAAAACCTAATGCTTCACTTTGCACATTTTCTCTCCTTCAGCAGTTTCTGTGCAACAGGGGACAATTCTTCACTCCACACAACCTAATGTCTGAACATACTCGGTGAAATACAACTAGGGGCAAATACTGTATTAAGTAATGATGTGGTCCAAATCTTATCTAACATCCTCTCAAATGTAACAGTAGCAGTCACTACAGAGTCTTACTTTATATCAAGCTAAACAGCAGTTGCATCGACACGTCCCAAAAGTGATCATGACACACTTAAAATTTACAATCACTGTTTAAATCAAAAACGTATTTTCAATTTGTAATTTATAGAAGGATGGCATGGTGGTCATCACTGCTGCCTCACCGCGCCAGGGACCCAGGTTCAATTTCAGCCTTGGGCGACTGTCTGTATGGAGTAAGTACATTTTCCCCGTGTCTGTGTGGGTTTCCTCTGGGTGCTCTGGTTTCCTCCCACTGTCCAAAGATGTGCAGGTTAGGTGAATTGGCCATAATGTTCAGGGATGTGTTGGCTAGGTGCATTAGTCAGAGGTAAATATTGGGTCTGGGTGGACTACTCTTCGGAAGGTCGGTGTGGACTTGTTGGGTCGAAGGGCCTGTATCCACACTGTAAAGACTCTATGATCAGAGCCCTGCAGTGCGAGGTTCTCTCAGACACTCTGCAGTACCAACAGACAAGGTTACTCACTTCCTCTTTCTGTCATGCTTTCACACATGGCCCAACCCTTTGCCCCTGCCAACAGAATATGTGCTTTCTCCCTCATGCTTTAAATAAAGTAATTGGCGACAGAACAACAACAACATAAAGGAGAACCCTTTTACAATAAGAATTACACTTTGCCTAATGGTGGTGTAGGTCCATTTTTTATACCAGTCACCTTCAATTAACCTAGTGCTGATAAAGACAAGCTATATCAAAGCTTTTTGCTTTGTACTCATCAGGAGAATTCACAAGAATGCCAAGTTAAGAGGAAATCCATCATTTTTATACTGTTTAACAGGACAATGCTGATTGGCTGACATTGGATTCTGACGTGGGGAATCAGAAAATTGTTTGGGAGAGAAGATTTGATAAGGGGAAGCTGGGGGCAGTGGAAGTTTAACTTCTCTTGCTGAGACAACAGACTTTGTTGCAAGGTTTATGAAGGTTTGTAGCTCAGGTTGAGGTTTAGGGTTAGGTTTGCTCACTGAGCTGTAGGTTTGATATCCAGACGTTTCATTACCTGGCTAGGTAACATCATCAGTGGCGACCTCCAAGTGAAGTGAAGCTGTTGTCTCCTGCCAGATAATGAAACGCCTGCATATCAAACCTACAGCTCAGCAAGTAAACCTACACCCCGAGACAACAGACTGAATGGCCGCCTTCTAGGATTCTACAGAAATAGCAAAGAGTCTAGGGTAGTAATATAAGTTCAGTCCCATCAGTGTATGAATGCCTCAGAAGGTGAGAATATGCAAAGACTCTTGAATTGAAGTTGTTTTTTTTATTTGATCTATCTCCTAGCATGGTGGGCTGTTAAGATTTTTATTATGTAGACTAGATGGATTATCCATGGGAAATGCAGATACAGGTGCTATAATAACTAATACATACAATGAAGCACCAACACTATGCATTTCAATGGGCAGTGCAATACTTAAGGGAGATTTAATGGAACTCAACTCTGCCTTGACCTCAGAATTGTGGAATAGCTGAAAATATGCATGTTTGCCAAGATTTGCCACAGCACCTGCAATCTGATCTTTGGTAGATTGGCACAAGAATCAGCAAGCACCAGTCTTTTAGTGACTCTACCAATATGGCTATGACTCCATATATCCACTGTAATACCAAGTGTTAACTGGGCCAGCAAGACATACAACGGAACAGCAAAGATGCCAGTAAGTTGGACATCTTTCAACAGCACTGCCTGTGGAAGATGTTGGCATCACTTGAACACACAACAGTGCTAGTGAAGAAGTGCTACACAGACTGGTCAGAAGCACCTACAGCTCATTATGAAGAGATTACTTAGACTGAAGGACATGTATTTTGCCTTCTGGATGCAAGACATGCCAATAAAATAGACACCACCAGATGGTCAAAAGCAACAAGCCAGTCAAAGAAGTCACATGAAAAACATTTAAAGAAAGCCTTCAGGAGCTGGATAACACTTGGGCTGCAACGAAATTGTGATGCACTGGGGCCAGTTGTGGAGTCTTGCTGCTCATTGTCCTGCATGGAACCAGGACAACTCAATCTAATTAAGTCTATTTTTATCTGTGTGACCTACTGAAGCACATACAAGCATCGAATCCCCACAATGCAGGAGGAGGCCATTCTGCCCATTAAATCCACACTGACTTTCTGAAGAGAATCCCATCCAGACTCATCCCCTACCCGATCCCTGTATCTGCATTACCCATGGCTTATCTAGCCTGCACATCCCTAGACATTACCAGCAATTTAGCAATGGCCAATCAACCTAATCTGCATATCTTTGGACTGTGGGAGGAAGCCGGAGCAGCCGGAGGAAACCCACAGATACGGGGAGAATGTGCAAACTCCACACAGATAGTCTCCCTGACGGTGGAATCGAATCCAGGTCACTGGGGAACAAACTTTAGGAAAGATGTCAAGATCTTCAATGAGGGTGCAGAGAGGATTTACTGCAATGGTCCTTCAGGTCAAATTATAAGGGATTTACTAAAGACTGGGCAGTTGTTTATCTTAGACCAGAAAGGTAAAGAGGAGACTTGAGGTGTTCAATGTCGCACATGGTTCTGATGGATTAACTTGGAGAAACTTTCCAAAGTATTTGTGGCTGGAGGACATGGATTTAAAGTCACTAGCAAAACAATCAAAGGTAACATGAAAAAGAATATTAATACATTAAGTTGTTGTAAAGGTAAATTCGTCATAGTCCCAGACAACCAAAAGGGTAGCTCTCTCGTTAGATAGAGGGAGGTGACTGGTGATTAATTTATCCATTGTGATCTGGTGTACAATTGCCTGAAAGGTTGATGAAAGTGGATTCTCTAATAACTTTAAAAAGATAATTGAACAAATACTGGAAATGAAAAGAAAGGAAAAACTATGGGAAAAGGGCAGGGGAGTGATCTAATTGGATAGTTCATTCATCAAGACAGTACAGATATAGGGATCAAAATAGCTTTCTGGGCTCCCAAGGTCTGCAAATTAATTTCAATTCTATTCATAAGCATCGTATTAGCTATACTGCTATTTACTAAGTAAACAAATTTGACATATTGAGATAAATAAAATTCTGTTTAGCCAGATGCCTAAAAGTCACAGTAATCCCATTCATTGGTTGATCAGAAAATACAGAATAAAGGACCCTCTGATTGAAATGCACCTTCTGATCAATATGGTATCAAACAGAGGACCTAGTAAACAAACCACAATTTTGGTGAGCAAGTCTAAGTTATGGCAAAGAGTGAAAATGAATAAGCTTCTAAATTTCAGAGTCATTACACACTTCTAAATGCACTCCTTTTTTGCCATTAAACAAAACATGGTGCACGTGGTTTGCAGTGATGAGATTGTGCAATTTAATTGCTTCAGAAGACAACAAACACCATCGATTCTCTTCACCCAGCAGCAGGCAAACTCCCAATAAACTTACATTAATCTGATGTATTGTGTTGAAAATGCATTATATTGTCTGCGTTAAGTGCCTTTCCCAACACATTTTTAGTGCAGTACAATAATAGCAAACAGCAGCTTTTTTTCTTCATCGCAATGAAGTTAGCATTAGCTCAGTGGTTGGGTTCTCAGGTAGTCTCAAGCTGCTGACTCGCAAGTTCCACTTCACAGACTTCAGCACAGAATCACGCCTCGCACTCCCAATCCAGCACGAATCATAATAATATAAAAATTCAAGGAACAGAAGAAGTAGGCCATTTGAACATGCTACATCATTTAATACGAACACAACTGAGTTACTACAACAGATACAGCTTCCTATATTATCTTTGTCTTGATGTCCTTATAGTCCAGAGTTGAAAAATGTGGTGCTGGAAAAACACAGCAGGCCAGGCAGCATCCAAGGAGCAGGAGAATCGACGTTTTGGGAATAAGCCCTTCTTCAGGAATGAGGCTGGTGTGCCAAGTGGGCTGAGATAAAAGATAGGAGAAAGAGGGAATTTGGGGGAGGGGCACTGGGTATATGGTAGGTGGAAGGAGGTGAGGGTAAGGGTGATAGGCCGGAGAGGGGTTGGGGGTGGAGTGGTGGGGAAAAAGACTGCAGGTCAAGAGGTCGGTGCTGAATGCGAGAGTTGGGACTGAGATAAGGTGAGGGGGGGGCAAATGAGGAAGCTGGAGAAATCTACATTCATCCCGTGTAGTTGGAGGTTCCTAGGCGGAAGATGAGGCGCTCTTCCTCCAGGCGTCGTGTGACTAGAGTCTGGCGATGGAGGAGGCCAAGGACCTGCATGTCCAGAAATGTACTGACCATAGTCTTGAGCACACTCAATAACTACACTTCCCTGGATGGAGAAATTTAAGACTCTCAACTTTATGAATGAAGAAATCTCCACTCATCTTGCCCCTAAATTTCTTGCTATACTTGCATGCTACTTTTTTAGGTGTGATTCATGCAGATCTCTCTGAAAATCAACACTTCCCAGTCCCTAAAATTTAAAAATTATGCTGCTTTTCTATTTTCCTTCCAAACTTATTTACTTCACAGAGCTCAATGAAATTAATCAAACACTATTTGCCATTAACAAATAGAGTCACAGTTGATTTTAAACAACACAGGTGGTCTTTCAGTCCATCATGTCTGCACCAGCTCTTCAAACAAACACTATAATCTAGTGCCAATCTTCTTTTTCCCCACACTTTTCACATTATTTCTATCCAAATAATCAGCCCATGCCCTCCTGAATGCCTCCATTGATCTTGCCTCCAATACATTTCCAGGCAGCGTATTCCATACTCTAATTAATCCCTCTGTGAAACAGTCTCTCTCACATCACACTTGCTTCTTTTCCACATCACATTAAATCCGTGCCCTCTCATTCTTGTTCCTTTTACAAATGGGAACAGATCTCCTTAGTTACTCAATCCAACCTGCGCATGATTTTGAAAACCTTACCAAATCTCCACTCAGTCCTTTTCTCTTCAAGGAGAATAGCCCCAACTTCTTTAATCTATCCTCATAATTGAAGTTTCTCATTTCTAGAAGTACATTTTTAAGTCATTTCTGCAATACCTCTAATGCATTCACATCTGGCGCTCACAACTACACACAATACTCCAGCTGAGGGCCTTTGCAGTTTTGGAGAAATCGGTTTGAACCAGAATTTCAGTAACAGACATATTGGTTTGGACTCCATTAACCAACCTCTCAGAAACACAACCGGAAGTGATATCACCAACCACAGCAAGCAAACTCACAACCTAATAAGTGCCTTGTAGAAGTTCAACATCATCTCCTAGCTCTTGTAGTCTATGTCCTTATTAATGAAGCCAAGCACACAAAATGTTTTATTAATTACTCTCTGCAGCTATTCTGACACCTGCAATGATTTGTGCACTTATGCATCCAGGTGCCTCTGCTCCTGCTACCCCTTTAGAATTGCATCTCCTATTGTAAATTGTCTTTGTGTTCTTCCAACATCAGCCTCTCTGCATTGAACGTCATCTGCCAACTGCCATTCCACTGTCAATGTCCCACTGGAGTTCTACAGTGTCCTTCTCACGGGTTATAATTCTTCCAAACATTGTGTCATCTGCAAGCTTTGAAATCTAGATCCAGATTATTAACATATATATCAGAAACAATTAGGCGTTATCCAGGAATATCTATTTACTCCAATCCTATTTTCTAGCACTTGACCGTAACCTTGTATGCAATGATGTTTCACGTGCTTATCTAAATACTTCCTAGAGTGCTGGCTTTAATTTATTGATCAGTGTTTTCAAAGTTTTGAGTAGCTTTGTTTCAGATTGTTGTCTGTGAAAGATCCCTACCAAACTGTTGTTTCCAGGTTTATCCTTCTTCACATTTTTGAACTTCCTCCCTTGTTCCTGAAACTGCCTGTAGGGTGTCAATAGACAACAGACAATAGGTTGAGGAGTAGGCCATTCTGCCCCTCGAGCCTGCACCACCATTCATCATGATCATGGCTGATCATCCTCAATCAGTATCCTGTTCCTGCCTTACCTCCATAACCCTTGATTCAACTATCCTTGAGAGCTCTATTCAACTCTTTCATAAATGAATCCAGAGACGAGGCCTCCACTGCCTTCTGGGGCAGAGCATTCACATACCCACCACTCATCTCTGTCCTAAATGACCTACCCCTTATTTTTAAGCTGTGTCCTCTGGTTCAGGATTCACTCATCAGCGGAAATATGTTTCCTGCCTCCAGAGTGTCCAATCCTTTCATAATCTTATACATCTCAATCAGATCCCCTCTCAGTCTTCTAAACTCAAGGGTATACAAGCCCAGTCGCTTCTGTCTTCAGGGGCCCAATTTTAGTCTTAACCATTTTTTTCCCTGTCACATACCTAATAAAGCTTTTACTATCCTCCTTTATATTTTTGGCCAGTTTGCCTACGTACCTCATTTTTTTCTCTGTGTATTTCCTTCTTAGTAATCCTCTGTTGTTATTTCAAAGCTTCCCAGTCCTCCATTTTCCCACTCATCTTTGCTACATTATACTTTTTCTCTTTTGACTTTATATGTTTCTTAACTTCCCTCGTCAGCCACGGCCACCCCTGCCTCCTCATAGGATCTTTCTTCCTTTTTGGAATGAACTGATCCTGCATCTTCTGCATTATACCCAGAAATATCTGCCATTGTTCCTCCACTGTCATCCCTGCTAAGGTATTGCACCAATGAACTTTGGCCAGCTCCTCCCTCGTAGCTCCATAGTTCCCTTTATTTAACTGAAATATTGTCACTACCGATTGTACCCTCTCCCTTTCAAATTGCAGATTGAAACTTATTGTATTGTGGTCAATTCTTTTCTTACCTATAGCGTTGGTTCCAAACAGACCACAACCTCTCTCTGTTCTCCTACTTCTAAGAAAATGTTCTATATGCATCCATTTCATTTGCACCAGAAAGGAAACACACGATATAAGAAAAACTGTTGAAATTCTGCTGTTTCTGCAATCTTTTCTACACGATGACACAGATGTGCTCCAGACCCCTAAGCCCGCATCAGTCCCCCCCAGACTAAAAACCAGGGAGAAAAGTGCAACACTCCTGGGAATAACTTTGCTCATTTTATGTTTTCTTTTTGGGGGGGGGGGGGGGAAGAGAAAGAGTTAACTAACTTCCCAATGCCTACCTTTCATTATTTACTTTGAATTTGATTCCCATTAGAACTCTCAACAGTAAGCAACGATTAAAATAGAATCCTTGTGACACAATGGATCATCTTAATTGGTGCATCTGACATATCTGCAGTGCCATGCTCAGTGAAGATGTGTCATATTCCTTATCTTTATTCAGTATGGACTCTGTTCCATTTAACAATGCTGAAAAGATAGCTGCTGAAAGTCAGCTGACATGGCCTGCGTATACAAGAACTAACTCTCAATTTGGAAAATCATTAAAATGTAAATTTTGTTGTGGAGTCCCAACCCCATTTGAAAGGGCATTCTGGATACAAAATCAATGAACTTGCAACTTTTATTGTCTGGACATTTACAGAAACTAAATTATCATAATCCTCCAGACTCTGTATTTATGAACATGAAACTCAGTAAATGGAGGTATAGAGAAACCAGTTTACCACAAACCGGTTGAATGGCTACCATATATCCCCAAATAGTGAGCAATGGCTTCTAACTTTGAATCATTTGTGTGGACCATAATAGTACTGATCATGTATTCACAAGATCAAAACTAAGTTCAAGTAAGGCAACAGATTATTCTAAGCAGCAGCCCAGGATAGTTCATTCTGGAAAGCAAGCGGACACAATAGCCATCCTCCAGCCTAAAAGAACCAGACCTAATATTGTCAATCAACCAAGGTGGTGGAAGAGGTGCTTTTTCTCCTCTCCACCCACAAAACAGTATCTCTTTTTTCTGAAAGAACTGAGCCATAACTTTGAAAACCCAGAGACTTCCAACTTTCATTCAACTTTAAAGAGGATATCATCTAGAACGGGGCGGCACGGTAACTCAGTGATTAGCACTGCTGCCTCACAGCACCAGGGACCCAGGTTCGATTCCAGCCTCAGGAAACTGTGCAAACTCTACATAGATATTCTCCCAGTGTCTGCGTGGGTTTCCTCCCACTCACCAAAGAGGTGCCGGTCAGGAGAACTGACCATGCTAAATTGCCCACAGCGTTAGGTGCATTAGTCAGAGGGAATTGGGTCAGGGTGGGTTACTCTTCAGGGGGTCAGTGTGGACTTGTTGGGCCAAATGGCCTGTATCCACACCTGTAGGTAATCTAATCTAAACTGCAATGCTTTCACTTTAAAAGACTTATTTAAATAGTCATAATATTCTATTAATTATATAAGTTTACCTGTAATCTGCAAGATTTAACACTTATTGTGTGCATGTGTCTATGTTTGAGAGAGTATGGTCTATTTACAATCAGACTGCAGTGTGAATAAATTTTCACCTTTTCTTCTGATTTAAACTTACCAAAAAAGCTCTTTATGCCTATCCTTTAAAGTCACAACATTCATTTTAAAGAAAAGGAGTAATGTTAACTCACCCTCACACTGGGTCCATCATAATAGGGCAAGGAAAGTCAAAGACACACAAGAAATACCCAACTTCTTGAACTGTTAGGATTGAGTGAAATTTTGTTTTATTTCGGTTCAATGCTCAAAAGATTCCCGTTGAGGTTGTATTCCTACTGTTTCTGAATACTGACATCAATGCCCCTCCCTTCTCAGACAATAATTGTAAGTTTAATTCCCATTGCAGTGTCCCCACCTGGTATGCATTCGGCATTTGTCTGTCAACTCTATCAACGACCTTCCACACACTTACTCATTCTCCCCCACTCTCTGTAGATAATTAATCCAAGGCTATATACAATCAGAGCACAACACTGGGATAAAAGGACTTCTGTGGCGCAGTGATAGAATCCCTATTTCTGGGACAGAAAGCTGGAGTCACAATATTGAGATAATAATCAACAATCAAGGATAGGGAAATCAGCTGTTTTCCCTAGACACGAGAACTGAATAATTCTCAATTAGAATACCATCTACTAAGCCTGTCTGACCTCATAAATGTCTCTAATCATGTGTGGGAGAGATGAGTGGAATCATAATTCAGCAAGGAGTTGGCATTTTTAGAAAACAGATAGCAATGAAGTGGGATAGGGTATGAAGAAACACTACATTCCATGCATTCATAATTAGAACCTGATCTCCTTTCACATCAATGTTGCTGCAAGGCTATTTTAATGACAAACATTGTCAAGAGTCACTTGAGACAACTTGACTTCCATTTCACTGATGAGTGGGGTTTATTACAGTGTGACAAGTTCACATAAATGTTGTCCATTATAAAATTGGATAAAATAATTTATAATGTGGGAATATATGGCATTTAAAATAGAGCTTGAATTAAGTCAACACACTCTCTAACTCCAGTTCACCTCTAAATTATATCTAGTCTTAATTCCATGGGTGATCAATTGGCAAGTTAATTAATTAACTGCTTGCAATGAAGATGTAACATCACAGATGGCTGTTTTAAATGGGATTCCATATTAAGAGGATTCATGGCATCTGTCAATGTGTGAGCTGAAGTGATGATTGTTGACTGGTTTCTTCAATCAGTATGTAGCTAATTCTTCCTCAGCATCACTATCTGTTGTAGCTTACTTAACACCAGGCAGGAAAAGAGTGTCACATCCATGCCTACAGAATAGAATAATATCAAGGAGCAGTAATAACACTTTTTAAAAGAAGGTACCAAACCATTACCAATCTCAGACAAAAATGCCGGGTAGATGCAGCACATACTGACTTCAGTCAAAGTGAAATGCTCGTTTGGACAGCTACTGCAGCCAAATGGCCAAATTGCTTCCTTCTGCACTGGAATAATGCTGTGATTCTGTGAATATTAGGCCCTTTCTAATTGGTCCTCACATCAGTATTATACTTAGACACAAGTTGCAAATTCCATAACTACGTAGCACAGAGCCATGGCCAGAGCTATTCAAAGTGTGACACCTCTAATTACACTAGATAATTTACACTTACGCATTAAGCAGCTAAACACAGCAAGCCATCTCTGAAATATGGAGCAATGCATCTCCCTCCTTTCCATCTTTCTTCAGGTACCTTCTTTGTACTTTTCTCTTTGGGTTGTGGGATTTCTTAGAACTCTTGTGTTGGAAGAAAAAGCTACAGAAACAGAGATATCCATATTTTCAGAAAAACTGAAAGACCTCAGAACTTTAAGAGACAGCTATTACTGATCTATGAATGTTGTGATAAGCCTTCCTCCATTGTAAGGCCTGCAATCTTCAGGTCAGTGAAACAAAAAGTGAGAGAGAGAAATTCCAAAAATTACTTGCAACTTTACACACAGAGCAGACTGTGATTGTCAGACGAGAGGTTACAATTTCCAACAAGACTTCTGTTGAATGACAGACATAGCCATCACACATGCAGAGACACCAGAAAAACACAACAAAAACTGACTCAGCACAACAACAGACTGACAGAACTGAACTGTCTCCGCATCTTGAACACTCCATCTTCTGGGATTAATGCAATACAAAGTATACTGTTCTGCATAATGGGTGTTGTTCACATGGTGATCGTTGTTTAACTGTGTCCTGCAGAGCTATTGGTGATCCTAGAGTGAGATTGTTCAGCCCAGCCACAGAGATCACAGAGATTGCTTTTTTTTTGCTTAACACTCAATGACAGAGTTGACCACATTGAGGTCTTAATGCATTTCCGGTCAGTGATTGGCATGGCTGCAATAGACCTGAAAATACCATAGGACCACATGCATCTGGCTAATCTCAAAGATCAAGAGAAATCAAAGTTATTTTCTACCTCTTCAAGCTTCTGATCATTTTCAAATGCAAACACTGATCCAACTTCCTCTTGATTTGTTTCCAGAGACAGTCTGCTCCAAACATTTATGATCCTCCACACGAAGTACATAATGAGAATCTACACCCTACAGTTTGAGGTCCTGGCATCATTTATGTGAATTCAGTCACACTGCACCCACAGCATTCGGGAAATGTCAATGAAATTTTATCACATAAATGCTCCCATCTTCCTGAGCTTTCAGTGCTCTTCTCTCAACTCTGTCAATGGTTATGGCTTCCCTATTGTAAGCCCATATTCAAAATTACACATCTCTACATCAGGTCAAATAGTGTCCCACACAAGCTGATAATTACCCCTTTTTTAATACATTGACTATCTTCTAGCCATACTCCTTGTTCTTGCGTAAAGCGTTTGCTAAAATTCAAGTCAGACAGCTGTTCAACTTCCGCTGTCATGTTAATATTTGACCTCCCTCCCACAATGCCTCACATAATTAGCCCACTTGATTTCAAATGTTTTATTTTGTTCCCTTTTTCCAGATTGCCCTCAAACATTTTACTGATTACAGAATATAAGGCTCCCTGACTTACAGTCTTTGATACCAACAGTAGCACTTCACCTCTGAGGTACAAAATTCCAGGTCAAGTTCCTCATGAGGGCTTAAGAGCACATACATCTATACTAATACTCCAGAATTGTGTCAAGGGAGTGTTGCACTGCTGGAGGTGGCATTATGCAGATGTGTCATTAATCTCAGGCCTATCTGCCCACTTGGTGGATCCAAAAGATCCTATGCCCCTGTTTGGAGAAGGAACAGGGAGTTACCAACTGGTCAATGTCTATCTCTCAATCATCACCACAAAACCTAGATTATTTGGTCATCATGTTACTGTTCCAAGTGATTTTGCTATGTGCAAATTAGCTGTCATATTTCTTTTTTAAAACAATGACTACACTTTAAAAGTACTTCAATGGCTATAGAGCCCTTTTGAGATCAGTGGTTGGTATGAAAGGTGCTACATAAATGCTAGTCTTGTTTTTCTTTTCTTTCACAGCTAGCGTAACAGGCTCTGTTGTAATAATGCTCAACTGATTGCACATTTGCCTCTGAACCAGAAGGCTGTGGCTCAAGCATCACTTCAGAGACAAACAAATTCAAGCTGAAATTTCAGTGAAATACTGGTGCCATCTCTTGCATGAGTCGTCGAACCATAATGCTATCTGTGATCTCAAGTTGATGTAATGGATCCCACAGCACTACTTTGAAGAAGGAGCAGGAGAGTCCTCCACTAGGTTCTAGACAATCACCCTAGCCACTCAAACAGAATGAACGTTACCTTGCCGAGCTGTTGGTGCACACTCAGGTTGTACATCATGATAGCACCATCCAGAATTTCCAGTAAAGATTTCTCAGTGATCAGGTGATCTGGTTCATCAGGGGGACGGCCTAACAACAGGCCATCATTTCCATGGCTTCCTTCAACTGTAAGGAGAAGCAAAGTATCATTATGCATCAGTTCGTAACAGTCTGCAAATAACCACACAGTTCAAACAGCTTTATGAGGATCACTGACAATATAATTCTGCCACTGCCATGTTACTGCAGGCTGAACAGAAGAAACTATAATCAGAACCAGACACTCATACGATTAGTATCAAATTAATATTTCATGATTTATAACCAAAGTCATTGCACAATAAAACTAACAGTCACCAACGGAGATCTTGGTAGGCTTAGGGTTACATGTACCATCATATAACACTACTTAGCTTCACTTGACAAAAATGGAGAAATTGAGAACAGAGTGAATGCAATACGCTATAGTTATACTTGCAAGGTTGCTAAGCCTCTAAGTCATTCCAATCTAATGACTAGGAGAACATGCTATCTTCAAGCCAAAAGGAAGTGGCGTTGATAACATCTCCAGTTTGCAGTCTTATCAAGAAATCATTACTACTGTGCACTTGTACTGTTGTGTATCAAGAAGTGGGGCAATTGACTAAATGTAATCGATGGAGAAATTGAGGACTGCAGATCCTGGGGAGTCAAGCTCAAACAGGGTGGCGCTGGAATACCACAGCAGGTCAGGCAGAATCTGAAGAGCAGGAGAGTTGACCTTTCGGGCAGGAGCCCTTCATCGGGAACGTGGGGCTAATGCCCCAAATGTCGTCTCTCCTGCTCCTCTGATGCTACCTGATCTGCTGTACTTTTCCAGTGCCACCCTTTTCAATAAATGCAACCTACACTGAAGAGTTAACTTTGTAAAATTTGTAATCTTATGACTTTAGATTTATAGCCTTGGGTATGGGTAGTGCAGCAGAAAGATGGAAACAGTCAGTCTGAAGTTCAAGTATCCATCTATTTCCCTCTCTTCCTTTGCAGTGGGAGAAATAGTTTTGAAAAAAACCCAGCAGCCAAGTACTCTACAACACATGCAAGCTTCTCTGTCTCTGCAGGAAAAGGGGAAAGAATACCGTCAGGGGCACTGAAAGGATAATCAGTCAATGAATGAAAAACCAGTAACTGAGAACTGGTGTATACACAACTTCTCAAATTTAGCAAAGAATTGAAAGATGGAAACAAACCAAAAGAAAAAGTGTATAATTCACAGAAATTGGACAGAATATAAAGAACAAAAACAAAGATTAATATGGAGACAGATATTAGAATATCTGAGAAAGCTAACTAATAGTATAAAAAGAGGTTGTAAGAATTTGTATAGGTATTTAAAAGTAAAAAAGAAAGTAAAATAAGCTTCAACCTTGAGAGAGAGAGAGAGAGACTGAAAAATTAATAATGGAAAACAGGGAAATGGCAGATGAATTGGATACCTTACATCTAACTTCCCGTACAAGATACAAATAATATTCCAGAAATAACTGTACTATAATAAGAAAGGGAGTGAGAAACTTGAAACAAGTACAATCACCATGGAAAATATAAATAAAATTATTAGAATGAAAATCCTGATAAGTCCTCAAGCCTTGATGGACTTTACAGAACATGGGACATTACAGCTTAGTACAGACCCTTTGGCCCTCGATGTTGTGCCGCCCTGTGAAACCAACCCGAAGCCCATCTAATCTACACTATTCCATTCTTGTCCATATGCCTATCTAATGACAAGTTAAATGCCCTTAAACGTTGGCGAGTCTACTATTCCATGCCCCTACTGCTTTGATAGAGAAACTACTTCTGACATCTGTACAATATCACCCCTCAATTTAAAGCTGTGTCCCCTCGTGCTAGCTATCACCATCCTAGGAAAAAGGCTCTCACTGTTCAGCCTACCTAACCCTCTGATTATTTTGTATGTCTCAATTAAGTCACCTCTCAACCTTTTTCACTCTAACGGAAACAGCCTTAAGTCCCTCAGCCTTTCCTTGTAAGAGCTTCTCTCCTTACCAGGCAACATTTTAGTAAATCTCCTCTGAACCCTTTCGAAAGCTTCCACATCCTTCCCATAATGCAGCGCACGGAAAACTCCAAGTGTGGCTGCACCAGAGTTTTGTACAGCGTGATAAAATAAGTAGATGCTGAGGTTGTAGATGCATTGATCTTAATTTTAACACTCTCTAGATACTGCAAAGATCCCATCAGATCGGAAAATTCTTCGGGAGAGTTTAAACTAATTCAGCAGGGGGATGGGAACATAAATTGTAGTCTGAGGGTTGAGAGTAGTGAGGTCAGAAATAAGGTTTCAACGTCAGTGGAGTTCTACTCCAACGTCAAAAGCATCCAGAATAAGGTGAGTGAACTTGAAGCATGGGTTGGTACCTGGGATTTCGATGTTGTGGCCATTTCAGAGGCGTGGCTAGAGGAGGGACAGGAATGGTTGTTGCAGGTTCTGGGGTTTAGATGTTTCAGTAAGATCAGAGAAGATGGTAAAAGGGGGGGGGGGTGTGGCATTGTGGGTCAAGGACAGTATTATGGAGGCAGAAAGGACATTTTAGGACTCATCTACTGATGTAGTATGGGCTGAGGTTAGAAACAGGAAAGGAGAGGTCACCCTGTTGACAGTTTTCTATAGGCCCCCGAATAGTTCCAGCAATGTCGAGGAAAGGATAGCAAAGATAATTCTGGTTGGATCTAGAGGAGCAGGGTAGTTATCATGGGGGTTTTAACTTTCCAAATATTGACTGGAAATACTAAAGTTCAAGTACTTTAGATGGGTCCGTTTGTGTCCAATGTGAACAGGAAGGTTTCCTGAAACAGTATGTAGACAAGCCAACAAAGGGTGAGGCCACAGTGGATTTGGTACTGGGTAATGAACCCAGCCAGGTGTTAGATTTGAAGGTAGGTGAGCATTTTCGTGATAGTGACCACAATTCAGTTATGTTTACTTTAATGATGGAAAGGGGTAGGTATATACCGAAGGGCAAGAGTTGTAGCTGGGGAAAAGGCAATTATGATGCGATTAGGCAAGATTTAGGATGCGTAAGATGGCAAAGGAAACTGCAGGGGATGGGCACAGCTGAAATGTGGATCTTATTCAAGGAACAGCTACTGCGTGTCTTTGATAAGTATGTACCAGTCAGGCAGGAAGAAAATGCTCCAGCGAGGGAGCTGTGGTTTACTAAAGAAGTTGAATTTCCTGTCAAGAGGAAGAAGGCGGCTTATGTTGGAATGAGACGTGAAGGCTCAGTTAGGGTGCTTGAGAGTTACAAGTTAGCCAAGAAAGACCTAAAGAGGGAGCTAAGAGCCAGGAGGGGACATGACAGGTCACTGGCAGATAGGATCAAGGAAAACCCTAAAGCTTTCTGTAGGTATGTCAGGAATAAAAGAATGACGAGAGCAAGATTAGGATCAGTCAAGGACAGTAGTGGGAAGTTGTGCGTGGAGATAGGGAAAGTGGATGAGGGTAATGCTGTTGATGTGGTGTATATGGATTTCAGTAAGGCATTTGATAAGGTTACCCACAGTAAGCTACTGCACAAAATACAGAGGCAGGGATTGAGGACGATTTAGCGTTTTGGATCAGAAATTGGCTTGCTGAAAGAAAACAGAGTGGTGGTTGATGGGAAAGGTTCATCCTGGAGTTCAATTACTAGTGACCACAACTCGGTGACTTTTACTCTAGTGATGGAGAGGGATAAGTGTGCGCTGCAGTGCAGGAGTTATAGCTGGGGGCAGGGAAATTATGATGCGGTGAGGCATGACTTAGGATGTGTGGATTGGAAAAATAGACTTCAAGGGAAGGACACAAATGATATGTGGAGCTTATTCAAGGAGCAGCTATTGGGTGTCCTTGATAAGTATGTACCAGTCAGGCAGGGAGGAAAGGGTCTTGTGAGGGAGCCGTGGTTTAATAAGGAATTGGAATCCCTTGTAAAAGGGAAGAGGGCAGCCTATGTAAAGATGAGACGTGAAGGTTCAGTTGGGGCGATTGAAAGTTATAAGGTAGCCAGGAAGGATCTAAAGAGAGAGCTAAGAGCAGCGAGAAGGGGACATGAAAAGTCCTTAGTTGGTAGGATTAGGGAAAACCCTAAGGCTTTCTATAGGTATGTCAGGAATAAAAGTATGACTAGGGTAGGTATTGGTCCAGTCAAGGATAGTAGTGGGAAGTTGTGCGTGGAGGCGGAGGAGATTGGAGAGACACTAAATCAATACTTTTCGTCAGTATTCACTCAGAAACAGGACATTGTTGCTGATGTGAATATTGAGTCACAAGTGATTAGAATGGATGGCTTTGAGGTATGTAGGGAAGAGGTCCGGGGAATACTGGAAAGGGTGATGGCATTAATCCTAGGATCTCTGGGAAGCTAGGGAGGAGATAGCGGAGCCATTGGCCTTGATTTTTATGTCGTCATTGTCTACGGGAATAATGCCAGAAGACTGGAGGATAGCGAATGTGGTCCCCTTGTTCAAGGAGAGGAATAGGGACAGCCCTAGTAACTATAGGCCAGTGAGTCTCACTTCTGTTGTGGGCAAAGTCTTGGAGAGAATTGTAAGGGATGGGATTTATGAACATCTGGACAAGAATAATGTGATCAAGGATAGTCAGCATGGTTTTGTGAAGGGCAGGTCGTGCCTCACAAACCTTATTGAGTTCTTTGAGAAGGTGACCAAGGAAGTGGATGAAGGTAAAGCAGTAGATGTGGTGTATAGGGATTTTAGCAAGGCATTCAATAAGGTACCCCATGGTAGGCTACTGCAAAAATTACGGAGGTATGGCATTGAGGGCGCATTAGAGTTTTGGATTAGGAATTGGCTGGCTGGAAGAAGACAGAGGGTAGTAGTTGATGGTAAAGGCTCATCTTGGAGTGCAGTTACTAGCAGTGTTCCACAAGGATCTGTTTTGGGACCATTGTTGTTTGTCATTTTTATAAATGACCTGGAAGAGGGGCTTGAAGGCTGGATGAGAAGTTTGCGGATGATACGAAAGTCGGTGGAGTGGTGGACAGCGAAGAAGGATGTGGCAGGTTACAGCGGGATATAGATAAGTAGCAGAGCTGGGCAGAAAGGTGGCAAATGGAGTTCAATGTAGCTAAGTGTGAAGTCATTCACTTTGGTAGGAGTAACAAGAAGATGGATTACTGGGCTAATGGTAGGCTACTTGGTAGTGTGGATGAGCAGAGGGATCTTGGTGTCCATGTACACAGATCTCTGAAAGTTGCCACCCAGGTAAATAGTGCTGTGAAGAAGACATATGGCGTACTGGGCTTTATTGGTAGAGGAATTGAGTTCCGGAGTCCTGAGGTCATGTTGCAGTTGTATAAGACTCTGGTGTGGCCGCATCTGGAGTATTGTGCGCAGTTTTGGTCACCATACTATAGGAAGGATGTGGAGGCACTGGAACGGGTGCAGAGGAGGTTTACCAGGACGTTGCCTGGCATGATAGGAAGATCGTATGAGGAAAGGCTGAGGCACCTGGGGCTGTTCTCATTGGAGAAAAGAAGGTTTAGGGGAGATTTGATAGAGGTGTACAAGATGATTTGGGGTTTAGATAGGGTTGACAGTGAGAACCTTTTTCCGCATATGGAGTCAGCTGTTACTAGGGGACACAGCTTTAAATTAAGGGGGGGTTGGTATAGGACAGATGTTAGGGGTAGATTCTTTACTCAGCGGGTTGTGAGTTCATGGAATGCCCTGCCAGTAGCAGTGGTGGAACTCTTCCCTCTTTATGGTCATTCAAGCTGGCATTGGATAAGCATATGGAGGTTATTGGGCTAGTGTAGGTTAGGTAGGCTTCGGTCGGTGCAACATCGAGGGCCAAAGGGCCTGTACTGCGCTGTATTTTTCTATGTTCTATGTTCTATGATCTGTCTTGGGTCCAATGCGGTTTGTTATTTTTATAAATGACCTGGATAAGGATATAGAAGGATGGGTTAGTAAATTTGTGGATGACACTAAGGTCACTACAGTTGTGGATTGTGCCAAAGGATGTTGTAGGTTACAGAGGGACAGAGCTGGCTGAGAGGTGGCAAATGGAGTTTAATGTGGAAAGTGTGAGGTGATTCACTTTGGAAGGAGCAACAGGAACAAAGAGTACTGGGCTAATGATAAGATTCTTAGTAGAGTAGATGACCAGAGAGATCTTGGTGCCCATGTACATAGATCTCTGAAAGTTGCCACCCAGATTGATAGGGTTATTAAGACGACATCCGGTATGTAAGCTTTTCTTTGTAGAGGGACTGAGTTTCGGAGCCATGAGGCCATAGTGCAGCTGTATAAAACTCTGGTGTAGCCGCGCTTGGAGTATTGTGTACAGTTCTGGTCATCGCATTATAAGAAGAAGTTGGAAGTGGTGGAAAGGGTTCAGAGAAGATTTACTAGGATGTTGCCTGGTATGGAGGGAAGCTCTTACGAGGAAAGGCTGAGGGACTTGAGGCTTTTTGCATTAGAGAGAAGGTTGAGAAGTGACTTAATAGATAGGGTGGACAGTGGGAATCTTTTCCCTCACATCCTGATGGCAACATGGAGGGGACATAGCTTTAAAGTGAGGGGTGATAGATATAGGACAGATGTCAGAAGAAGATAGGAAAGAGACAGAAATCAAGAAACTACAAGCTGGTTAGCCTAATATCTGTCATTTAAAAAATGCTGGAATCTACGTCCTTGACTGTTATTGAAGCTGCGTTCATTTGGCAAGAGGGGAGTATTCTATCATACTCCTGGGTTGTGCTTTTGTAGATGGTGTACAGGCTTTCGGGAGTCATAGGCTAGGAATCCTACAGTGTAATGCACTGTAGGATTCCTAACCTCTGACCTGCTCTTATAGCCACAGTGTTTACATGCTAGTCCAGTCCAGTTTCTGGTCAATGGTAATGCCCAGACTGTTGTTAGTGGGTACTCAGTGACAATAAGGCCGTTCAATGTCAAGGAGCAATAACTATATTCTACTTTGTGGGAAATTATCACTGCCTGGCACTTGTGTCATGCTGTGCAACTGATATTGGGTTACCTTGAGGAAAGGTTAGACAGGCTACACCTGTATTCACTGCAGTTCAGAAGAAAAAGGAGATCTTATTGAAACATAAAAGAGTCTGAGGAAACTTGACAGGGTGGAAACTGAAGGGAAGTTTCTCCTTGTGGGTAGAGATTGCAACGAAGGGAAATAGATTGAAAATAGGGAAAAGATGGCGATTAAAGGACTTCTTTTTCTCTCGGTGGGTCACGACTCCTTGGAAATCTCTCCCCAAAACACAGTGGAGACGGGGTCATTGAATATAAGGCAGAGGTAGAATAATCCCCTTACAGCTAAGAATCTAAGGTTAGGAGAGGGTTAGATGGGAACGTGTAACTGAGGCCACAATTAGATCAGGCATATTATTAATGAATACTTGAGCAGACTGAGGCTGAATGACCATACGATATAGGATTCTGGATTAGTGGTGTTGGAAGGGCACAGCAGTTCAGGCAGCATCCGAGGAGCAGTAAAATCAACGTTTCGGGCAAAAGCCCTCTATCAGGAATAAAGGCAGAGAGCCTGAAGGGTGGAGAGATAAGCTAGAGGAGGGTGGGGTGGGGAGAAAGTAGCATAGAGTACAATAGGTGAGTGGGGGAGGGGATGAAGGTGATAGGTCGGGGGTGGGAGGGTGGAGTGGATAGGTGGAAAAGATGATAGGCAGGTAGGACAAGTCATGGGGACAGTGCTGAGCTGGAAGTTTGGCAGTGGGACAGGGACTCCCTGAGATTCTTGTAGAGTGAGGAGGAAAACTTCTTCATGGCAGGCATCCTTGCAAGAGGATTCGCTGTAGGGTTAAAATCAACTAGGTAAAAACAATGACTGCAGATGCGGAGCAGAAGTAGGCCATTCTGGTGATCAGGCCCGTTCCATCATTCAATGAGATCCTGGCTGATCTGTTAATTCTCAACTCCACTGCCTTGGAATGTCAATTCTTGAATGTATCCTTCAGCTTGCTAGACACTATGAGCTCAAAACAGAGAGGGTCGCCTGCCAGCTTAAGAACAGAGTGACATAGATAAGCTGCAGAGCTGGGCTGAGAGGTGGCAAATGGAGTTTAATGCAGAAAAGGCTGTATGAGCAAATGGTATTCCTGCTGAGGCACTGATTCCCTGACTGATTAAAAATCTTCCAACCTCAGCTTTGAATATACCCGACTCAGCCTTGACGGCTCTCTGCAGTAAAGAACTTCACAGACTCACTACCCTTTGAAAGAAGAAATATTCCATCTTGTCTTAAACCAGTGACAGATTATGCCCTCTGGTTCTAGAGTCTCTCCCAAGGATAAATAATCTCTCTGCCTCTATCCCTCTACGCTAAGACTCTTATTTTTCAGTAAGTCTAGTTCTACTTATAACATAGATTTGTACTGTCAAAGCACAAGGAAAAGCGGATATTAATACCAAATTAGGCCATGTTAGCTTAGCAGTGGTGTACCACTGAACCCAAAGTTGACTGACATAAACTGATAGGGTTAACTTTCAAGTACACTCTTCAGTTGCAAGAAAGGTTTCCTCAATGTGTTAAACTATTGCTGGTTACCTCATTAACTTGTGGCTGTTAGCTCACAAGGTGAATCAGAAGCTGCATACCTCTTTTTTTTAAAATCAACCTTTTTTTTCAACCCCTGTAAGTGTCAGAAGCCATGTAATACCAGGTTATAGTCCAACAGGTTTATTTGAAATCACAAGCTTTCGGGGCACTGCTCCTTTCTCAACGTCTTCCCTGACAAAGGAGCAGCATTCCAAAATCTTGTGGTTTCAAATAAACCAGTTGGATTATAACCTGGTGTTGTGTGACTTCTGACTTTGTCCATCCCAGTCCAACATTAGCACCTCCACATCATGGCTACCATTGACACCTGTAAGAGTTTCAATCACACGGAATTTGTGGATAGTTTAATGTTGGAAACTTCTCTATGCTGGTTTCTTTGCTCAATTTTTGCCAGCTATGCTACATCAGAACTCCCAACAGACTGATCCTAAACCACTTTTGGCAAATCCTGCTGCAGGAAGAAACACCTTTCACAATTCCACCTGGGTTCATGCATCGTTTGCGTCTCTAGTTGATGAAGGAGGGCCTGTGCTCACTTCCTGAATAACTGCATGCCAGGAAAAGTGTTAAGCACCATTCGCAGTCCTTCAGTGACTGAAGGTGTCTGTACCTGCATTCAGCATCGCCTGGCAACAATCAGGCAAGTACAAAAAATGGCAAATGCTTGGCAACGACCAGTTTCAACAAGAAACTGACCACCTCTCCTTGACAGTCAATGGCATTACCGTCAGCTCTGAATTCATTATCACCAACCTGCTGGGGATTTCATCATCATTGCTACAAACATTGGATTTTGCAGTGAGTAACTCATCTCATATCCTCCTGTATGTCATCTAAAAGCACAAGTCATACCTTCCCCTTTTGTTCTTTACTCCTCTATATTCCCGTCCTTATCATAGAATCCCTACAGTATGGGAACAGGCTATTTGGCCAAACAAGTCCACACCGACCAGTGGGTTGTGAGTTCATGGAACGCCCTGCCAGTAGCAGTGGTGGACTCTCCCTCTTTATGGTCATTTAAGCGGGCATTGGATAAGCATATGGAGGTTATTGGGCTAGTGTAGGTTAGGTAGGCTTTGGTCGGCGCAACATCGAGGGCCGAAGGGCCTGTACTGCGCTGTATTTTTCTATGTTCTATGTTCCCCCAAAGAGTATGCAACCCAGATCCATTCACCTACCCTATTACTCTATGTTTCCCCTTAAAAATGCACCTAATGTACACATCCCTGAACACTATGGGCAATTTAGCATGGCCAATTCATCTAACTCACACATCTTTGGACTATGGGAAGAAACCAGAGAACCTGGAGGAAAGCCATGCAGACGCGGGGAGAATGTGTAAACTCTACACAGAGAGTCGCCCAAGGCTGGAATCTGGCGCTGTGAGACAGCAGTGCTAACCACTGAACCACCATGTTCTCACCATTTGACTTACACAAGGTCCCCACCCCCACAATCCAGCAATAACCCATTTTCCTGGCTCTGTAACTGCTAAAAAATTGCAAAACATAGAAACCATGTGCAGGAGTAGGCTATTCAACTCTTCAGTCCTGCTCCACTTTTCAATGCAATGATAGTTGATTCTCTATTAAATGCCATTTTCATATCCCACTTGTTACCCATACTCCTGGATGCCTTTAGTTTATAATAATTTATAAATCTCTTGCTGAACACATTCAGTGACTTGGCTTCCAATGCCTTCTTTAGTAGTGGATTCCACAAGTTTACTAACCTTTCAGTAAAAAAATCTTTCTTCATCTCCAAGCTAAGTGGTCTACCCTGTACCACAAGACTGTGTTCCTAGGTTCCATAATGGTCAACCAAGGAAAACAGCCTCCTTGCATACAAGTCTGTCCATCACTGTTGGAGAACTACAAACCTGCGTAAACAGAAAACCGACAAACACTGACCAAGTACTTAACTACACCAGCAACCATCCCAACACACACAAACAAAGCTGCATCAGAACACTATTCCAATGAGCCACCACACACTGCAGCACAGACAAACTTCGGAAAACAGAGAACCACCTATACAAAGTATTCAAGAAGAACAGATACTCAAAAAATACAGTGCACAGATTCCTCAAGAACAAACCACGACAAGCAGACCAAATACAGCCAGAAACCCTAACCACCTTACCATACATCAAAGAAGTTTCAGAAATGACAGCCAGACTACTAAGACCCCTCGGAATCCTAGTAGCACACAAACCCAGCAACACTCTCAAACAAAAACTAACAAATTTAAAAAACCCAGTACAACCCATGGACAAAACCAACGTCATCTACAAAATTCCATGCAAGGACTGCCACAGACACTACTAGGACAAACAGGAAGAAGGTCAGCCACCAGGATACACGAACACCAGCTAGCCACAAAAAGATACGACCCTCTCTCCCTCATAGCCCTACACACGGATGAAAAAAAAAACACCATTTCGACTGGGACAACACATCTATCCTGGGGCAGACTAAGCAAAGACATGCCAGAGAATTCCTAGAGGCCTGGCACTCCAACCACAATGCCATAAACACAAACACATAGATCTAGATGCCATCTATCAACCCCTCAGAAAACAAACAGGAAATGACATCACCACAAACCCCAGGAACCCCATCCAGGACAAACATATAAATAGAAAGCTGGAGACAACAGCTTTGCTTCACTTGGAGGTCACCACTGATGATGTTACCTAGCCAGATAATGAAACGTCTGGATATCAAACCTACAGCTCAGTGAGCAAACCTACACCCTAAACCTCTACCTGAGCTACAAACCTTGCAGAACGTTCCCTTTATCCCATGTCTAATTGTGCCTACTAACCTTTTATGAGGGAAAATCCAAATCTACTTTATCCACTGATTCTCCCTGATCGATTCTACTAGTTACATCCTCAAAAACCTCAGTAGATTTGTTAAGCATGCTTGCCTTTCATGAACCATGCTGATTTTGTCCAATCACATTAACGCTTTCCAAGTGTTCTATTATCACTTTTTTTGTACTAGACTCTAGCACCCCCGACTGATGTTATGATAACTGGTCTGTAATTCTGTTTCTTCTCTCCTCCCTTTTTAAATAGTTGATTGCATTTGTCACCCACCAATCTGTAGGAACAGCTCCAGACTCCGTAAAAGATGACCACCGACGCATCCAATATTTCCAAGGCCATTTCCTTTAGTATTCTTGGATATAGATAGTCAGACCATGGTGATCTGTCAGCACCATTTTCTTACAAATACTGATTTCCTTTAATTCCTCCCTCTCTTTAGACACTTTGTTCCCGAACATTTCTCGGAGGTTAATTATGCCCTCTTCACAAAGATCAAATTAAAGTACGAGTCCAACTTATTTTCAATTTCTCCTTTCCCCATTATAATTTCACAATCTTCTTACTGTAAGAGACCCATATCTGTCTTCCCTAATATTTTTCTCTTCACATATTAAAGATTTTAGTCACTTTTTAAGTTCCTGTAGTTTTACTCTCATACATATATCCCCCCTCAATTTTTTTAAAAAATCTTCTTTTGCTGAATTCTACAGTGCTGCCCATCCTCTGGCTTACTGCATTTTCTGGCTATTTTATAAGATTCTCCTTTAGATCTAACACTACTGTAACTTTTTTTGTACGTCATGTTTGAGTCACCTTTCCTCTTTCATTTTTGTGCCAGACCATAATGAATAATTGCGATAATTCATGCATTTCTTTTAATATTAGCCATTTCCTGTCGATCCTTTTAGTAACATTCCTGAATCCATCCATACCAATGCACATCTCATATTCACTTAGTTCTCTTTATTTAGATTCAGAACCTTAGTTCTGGATTCAACCACTTCACACTTAGCTTAATGAAGAATTCCTACATATTATGGTCACTCTTCCCAATGGATGCACACAACAAAATTGTCAATTAATCCTTTCTTGCTGCACCGTAGCCAGTTTAGAATAATCTGTTCTCTGATTGATTCTTTAACGTTTGGTCTAAAAACCATCATGTACACCCTCTAGAAAATTCTAGTCCATTGCTAGTTTGGTTTGTCCAATCTATATGGAGATTTAAATCACACATGATTACAATTATACCCTTACTGCATGCATCTCTGATGTTTTGTTTTCTGCCTTCCCTATTACTGTTTTGGAGCTACAGACAAATCTCTAAAATGTTCATGTCCCTTGGTGTTTCTCATCTCTGCCCATTCTCTTTGCACATCATAACTTTCTGAGCCAATATACTTCCTCACTACTGCATTGATTTTCTAACAATGCATTCCCACTTCCTTTCCCAGTTTGCTTGCCCTCCTCTGTTTCCCTGTTCATGTTATCATACTGTTTACACTCTCCCTGGCAGCATGAGCTAACACCCTCCAAAATGTTGGTGTTGGTCCTGTACCCTCCAGCTTGTATTGGTTCCACTTTCCTCAGAATCGTCCCAATGTCCCAGGAACCTGAATCTCTCCATCCTACATTATTTCTCAAGCAATGTATTCAACTGATATGCACAGTTATTTCTACTCTTGCCAGCTAATGGCACTAGTAGTAATCCCGCAATTACTATCTTTACATTTTATTTTACATCCTAACTCCCTATATTCTGCTTGTATGGTCTCATCTCTTTTTTAACTGATGTCATTGATATCGATATGTACCATGACGACTGGCTGTTCACCTTTTCCCTTCAGAATGCCCAGTAATCAATCTGAGACATCTTTGACCTTGGCACCAGGAAAGCAACATGACATCCTTGAGTCTCTTTCGCAGCTGCAGAAATGATGTTTTTTCCCCTTACAACTGAATCCTCATCATTCTAGCCTGGTCATTTTTCTTCCTCACCTCTTGTGTATCAGAGACACCCATGGTTTCTGCTGCTATCCCCTGAGAATTCCTATATCCTTCCCCCTCAAAATGATAGGTTTGTTAGACAGGGATGCAGCCAGAGAGGTCTCCTCCACTAGCAGCCTTCCTCTACTCTGCCTGGTGGTCAACATCCTGTTTCTGCTTGCTCAGTCTTTACGTGCAATGTGACCATCTCCTCACTGAACACAACAAGCTCAAGGTCACGAATGCTCCACAGCAAAACCACCTCCAGCTCCAGCTCAAAATCATGGCTAGGCAGTAGCTGCAGGAGTCACACTTCCCACATGTGTCATCGCTAGGGACAACAAAAGTAGTTCTGGCACGTTTTTACTCTCATAACACAAGCCTTTGCTTCCTCAAACACAATTCTTACTCCCTACATTTGCAAATGAATCAAACTGCAAAATGACTACTGGTCACTAAGTTGGTCTTGGAATTTCCTGATGGACATTAGGATTGTGTCAAATCATGTACTATAAACTTACATTTTTGTTGTAAAGACACAGAAAAGAAACTTCAAACTGAGCACCCACTGGATGGATACTTACTGTCCTCCTCTGTTCTCTGCTCCACACTCAGAGTACGAACCTTCACCTTTTCCACTGTGGTCAGGGATCGACGGGGATTCATCAAACTCACAGCTGCAGTGCTTAGGAACCTATTGGCTCGCCCCAGCGTCGGTGAACTTAACCAGCTCGGCCTGGCGAGACCTCCTGCCCCTGCAGCAGCACCACTCGGCCTCTGTTGGATTGAGGACACATGCAAACAGGAAAGCAGAAATCAATGATCGGGGTGTGTCATACAACTGCTCAGAGTTACACATCAAACCAGACACGTCTGGGTTCCTTTGCTCTCATATACTTTTTGACAGCTCATCCTGCAACTTTTGAACTACTTCCTTTGATTTCCACTATCCTAGTTAGCTTGTACCATCTGCAAATTTGAAAAATTGGCATTGTTTTTAGAATTCAAAGCTCCAATGTAAATAAGAAACAGCAGTGGCCTTACAACTGAATCCAGATCACTCCATTCCACTTCAAGTCTTCAGCACACTCATTATTTATTTTCTGAATCCCCACAAAGCTATTGCCCTACAGATGATCTGCAAATTCACTCTTAGTAAATTCCATTACTTCACAGAAAATGGAACAAGACAAATGTTAGTAACCACCTCTATTTAATAATTTTTCAAAAGGAAATGCATCACATCTGCCTGTTTCCAATAAGCAAGCACTTCCTCTGTATCTGGTAATTCCCTCATTATGATCATTAGTACCCCAAAGCATTTCCTTGCCCTCCCTCATTACTGAGATTAAAGCTGTCCATAACTGGAAAATTCTTTATTTTGAGTCCTTCAATCCATCTAAGATTTTTTTTTGAACTTGCATGCATAAAACAGGGGGAAGAAGGTACAGTGGGCAGCACGGTGGCACAGTGGTTAGCACTGCTGTCTCACAGCGCCTGAGATCCAGGTTCAATTCCCGACTCAGACTGTGTGGAGTTTGCACGTTCTCCCCGTGTCTGCGTGGGTTTCCTCCGGGTGCTCCAGTTTCCTCCCACAGTCCAAAGATGTGCGGGTTAGGTGAATTGGCTATGCTAAATTGCCCGTAGTATTAGGTAAGGGGTAAATGTAGGAGTATGGGTGGGTTGCGCTTCGCCGGGTCGGTGTGGACTTGTTGGGCCGAAGGGCCTGTTTCCACACTGTAAGTAATCTAATCTAAAGGTAACTTCAGTGGTCTGGAGATCCAAAAACCCAGGTTCATGCTTGAGAGCTGGCAGCTGAATTTAAATTCAAGTAATAAATGTGGCATATAAATATTATTGATTGTTGTAAAAACTCACCTAGCTCACTAATTTTTTTTATAGCAGGAAATCAGCCATCTTTACCCTGTGCGGCCTACATGAGATTCCAAACCCATGACAATGTGGTTGACCCTTAACTGCCCTCTGAGGCAATTTGAGATGGACAACAAATGCTGGCTTTTCCCATGATGTATACACTCCACAATAGAATGAAGCAAAAACAAAATCCATCAATTCTGTCATGTCATTCATTGCCTTTCTTAGTAAATACTTCAAGGAAGCAGTCAATCAGAATATTTACTATGTGCTAAACCTCAATCTTTAAACCTATTTGCACTTTTATAATTTAATTTCTTCTTTGACGGAGCTTCAGGGCAGAGGAGACGACCTGGGGGTGTGAGTGAGAGAGTGAGAGAGTGAGTGAGTGAGTGAGAGTGAGTGAGTGAGTGAGGGAGAGAGAGAGAGAGAGAGTGTGTGTGAGTGTGTGAGAGCGAGAGAGAGACTCACTGGAGATCTTTGTAGAGAGAGGAGGAGAACTTCTTCAAAGGTAGGCATCCTTGCAAGAGGATTCACAATAAGGTTAAAATCAACTCGACAAAAGTGAGAACTGCATATGCTGGAAATTAGAGTCAAGATTAGAGTGGTGCTGGAAAAGCTGTGCTTCTCCAGCACCATTCTAATCTCTAGCATCCGCAGTCCTCCCTTTTGCCTTCCTCTTTGACTGCCTTATTATTATTATTATTATTGGACAGTTATGGCTTGTCTCAGCATTCACATACCTTTGCTTTGTAACTCTCATCGCCCCTGATCATCCTTTCATATACATTTTTCCTTCAGGCTATATATATATCCCAGTGAATCCCTTATCCTTTTTCCCTGCAGCTCACACAAGTGTTTTTTCCCCACTTCATGCTGCCGGTAATTTGTTACTGCATTTAAGTTCACATTTGTTTAGCCTTTTGACAAGGTTAATACAAGAGATTAGGAAGGAAAATTAAAGCTTGCGATATCAGAGGTAACATATTGACGTGGACGGAGAACTGGTTGGTAAAAGGAAGCAGACAATTGGAATAAACAAATTCTTTTCAGAGAGTGGCAGGCAGTTAGGAGGGGTGTCGCAGGGTTCAGAGTTGAGACCCTCAGCAATTCACAATACAGGGAAACCTCGATTATCTGAACAAGATGGGCAGGCACTATTTCGTTCAGATAATTGATTATTAGTCGATTAAGTGCCTTTCTTCTGGGGCTCGGAGCTTTTAAAAGTCTGCTCCCTGTTCAGGAGACTGCAGCAGCATACAGTGTGCGTGAGCCCCGTGTCCCCCATGTGCACCTCCAACCCCATCTAACACCGCTCCCCCAACCCCCCAAGTTTTCTACTGCAACTTTTTGATAGTTTCCACATTTTCCCTGTACAGGACAATGTTGGAGAGATTATATGGGGAAGTGGGGTAGGATACACCCCTGTGTAGAACTCCAGGGAAAGTGTGGGGACAGTAAGAGAGGGCAGACAGTCAGCCAGCCATTTGGAGACAGTGCCTGTTTAATCACTGTAAACAAAAGACGCAATCACTGTTGGAACCACATTTTTGATGTAACGTTTCTATCGGGACCTCAAGATCTCCTTCAGATAATCCGATTTTTGGATAATTGGTATTCGGATAATTGAGGTTCCCCTGTATATGTTAACGATTTGGATGAAGGAATGGAATGTAATATCTCTGACTTTGCAGATGACACTAAGCTGGGTGGCAGTGTGTGCTGTGGGGAGGATGCTAAGAGACAGCAGGGTGACTTGGACAGACTGGCTTAGTGGGCAAATTCTTAGCAATGCAATGTAATGTGGATAAACGTGACGTTATCCACTTAGTCATAAAAACATGAAGGCAGATTATTATCTGAATGGCAGCAGTTTAGGAAAAGGTGAGATGCAAAGAGACCTGGGTGTCATGGTGGATCAGTCACTAAAGGTTGGCATGCAGGTGCAGCAGGTAGTGAGGAAAACTAATGGCCTTCATAACAAAGGGATTTGAGTATTAGAGTAAGAATGTCTTGCAACAGTTACACAGGGTCTTAGTGAGGCCACACCTTGAGTATTGTGCACGTTTGGACTCCTCGTCTGTTACAAACAAACCTGTTGGACTATAACCTAGTGTTGTATGATTTTTAACTTTGTCCACCCCAGTCCAACACCAGCTCCTCTAAATCAGTCTGAGGGAGTCCAGAGAAGGTTCACCAGACTGATTCAAGGGATGGCAGGGCTGACATCTGAGGAAAGATTGGAACAACTAGGTATTCACTGTAATTTAGAAGAATGAGGGGGGAATCTGATGGAAACATACAAGGTCCCGATGGAACTCTACAGGTCAGATGCAGGAAGAATGTTTCTAATGTTGGGGGAGGTCCAGAACTAGGGGTCACAGTCTAAGAATAAAGGGTAAGCCATTCAGGACTGAGATGAGGAAGAAGTTCTTCACTTTGTGAACTTGTGCAATTCTCTCTCACTGGAAGCTGTTGGAGCCAGTTCATTAGATCTATTCAAGAGGTAGCTGGACATGGTCCTGGTGCCTGAAGGGATCAAGGAGTATGAGAATACGGTAGGAATGGGACACTGAGATTACATGAACAGCCATGATCGTATTGAATGGTGTTAGAGGCTTGTAGGGCCAAATGCCTACTCCTGCACCTATTTTCTAAGTTTCTATATTTCTGTGCTTGTCTTCTTGATTTCTGGTATGTATTTAACTGACAAGCTTAGTACTGTACATTCAAAAGTGTTCCATCTATCCTCCACTTGATGTGTTGTTGAATATCCACTGTATTTACACTAGGTGCCCTCTCTTTCTCTGCAGTTAGTTTGGATTCCTGACATATCTGATCCAATAAATTTCATAGTTGTGACTGAATACCTCAGGGCTGCTATAGCTTCCACTTCACATTTCACAATTCAACATTAATTACCAGTTAGGACTGAGTGCTGTCACATGTCATTTTCTTGGTAAGATGGATTATGAATATACTATTTAGAGATCCACTGTTTGTACAGTGGATTACCATAACAGGAGGATATTTCTGTTCAAGGTGTGCTCCTGGGATAGCAGATAAACATACTGCAGTACAGAGGAATCTTGATTATCCAGCAATCAATTATCTAAAGATTGGATTATCCAGCAAGATCGCAAAGTCCCGATGCTTGGCTAAACTATGTTATCCAGCACTCAAGTATCTGGAATTCGATTAACGGGTCAAAATACTGCCCATCCATGTCCTTCAGATAATCGAGATTCCTCTGTACTTGCGTTTTCCTGCTGCATCAGTGTTTCTGAGCTAAAACAAGGTTAGTTTTACTTGAAGCACCAATACTGGTGCTTCACCATTATCATTGCCTTTGTTATTTGTTCTAGACACTGTCTCAGTCTGTTCCATTTTATCCTCATCGACAGCACAAAAAGCATCATTTTCCAGCTCCTTTTAGTTCCGAAGATGTGTCATATCGGACTGAAGTGTTAACTCTGCCAATGCAGTCAGTCCTGCTGAGTTTCTCCAGCATTTTCTGTTTTCATTTCTACTATAGACGCATTGGGCCAATTGATCTTTTTCTGTGCTGCAAATACTATATCAGAGGGTACAGAATCTACAGTGTAGATTTCACAAGTAAAGATTAATGGAAAGCTATTTGCACTTTACGTAGTTTCAATCACTACACACAAGATAAATTAGAAATCATTCATAATATGTAGTGGTGCTAAGAAGATAACGTATAAATGTCTGACCAAGAGTTACCCTCTTGAACCGAAAATCTGAACTCGGCATCTTAAAACGCATACACTCCCTTCACACGATCCTTACAGTATTCTAGGCCAGCGATACCTTCATCACTTTTTGGGACCTAACAAATTAAACAATCTTTGCAACGTCAGAAAAAGCTCTGCTGTGGTTTTGTACCTGTTGAGTTACACTCTCATCATCCTCATCCAAGTCGTCCATTGAAATGGCAGAGATCTCTGCAGGATCAATGATGATATTGGCTTTGGATGCAAGATCATCTACGAAAAATACAAAAGAGTAAAGAATCGTCTTTATTCTCTTATACATCAACGTCTCAAATGTACATAATATTAGAAATCTATGTAATCAAAACCTGCATTATTGGCAAACTTTATTTCAAAATATGATCCATAAACTTCCAATATATAGGTAGCAAAATGAGCTTACTTTGTCCAACTGGAACACATATCTAATTGCTAATGGTGAATTACTTCTGAAGTAACAGTGAGGAACAAGTACTTTGTACAAAGCTAATTAGATGTCAGTTTTATTCCCACAGCACATCATAAAACTGATCAAATATTACCAGCACATGTTCTTCATTTGCCATTTCCTTCTCTTCGATGAGTCACACAGCTAAAAATAACAACAAATCTGTGTAATAACTAAGGGGAAAAAACATAAATTCTCTCAATATCTCCAAAAAACCAGTTACTTAATTTTGTAAACATCGACAGGACATTTCCTTTCTTTAACCATACCTCTATGTTTAGGAAAGTCTGTAGTTTAAGTCAATAATTTCACTTTTTCCTAAATTATTTTTTTCTTGAACAGTTTCTCTTAGCCAAAAGTCTCTTGGGTATATATAGTACTGGTGCTTTTATTTTCTGCCTGGGCTGGAGTGACAAACCTCAGATTTAAGATGTAAGCTTGTACTGCTTAAAGTCACTTGTTGGAGAAGGTGTCAGTGGGAAGCCTAGTCTAGTCACCTCAGAAAGTGGAAAAACTAATGCACCACTAAACTATTGCATTCGGGCTAAACAGGTCAATTTATCAACAGATAAAACATTCTGACAAAAGACATAATCCTACACTATCGGTTGAATCAGACAAGCGATTAACACACACTGTGTGGTTAGTCCGTAGCAGATTTTAGGAGAGATAGATCCTGACAGAAAACTATTGGATAAGAAAAAAATAAAGATAAATGGTAAAGATTAGTTTTTTTTTATTAGATTCCCCATGTGTTCCCTTCGGCCCAACAAGTCCACACCGATCCTCCAAAGAGTAACCCACTTCCTTCTGACTAATGCAACTAACACAATGAGCAACTCAGCATGGCCAATTCACCTGACCTGCACACCTATCGGACTGTGGGAGGAAACTGGAGCACCCGGAGGAAACCCACGCAGACACAGGGAGAATGTACAAACTCCACACTGACAGGTGCCCAAGGTTGGAATCAAACCCAGATCCCTGGCGCTGTGAGGCAGCAATGCTAACTACTGAGCTACCATGCCGCCCTTGAAAGTTGCCATAATCCCAGAGAACCATAAGGTTCATTAGAGGTAGGCGGCAGGTATGAGGTTAGCCTGAGGATCACCATTCCTCAGGTGAAGGGAGAGGTTGAGAAGAGTCCTTCGTGCTGCCCTCAGCTGCTGCAGGAATTGAGCATACTCTGTTGGCATCACTCTGCATTGCAAACCAGCTGTCCAGCCAAGTGAGCTAACTGACCTCTGCAAGACCAAATTACTCCGGTATTACAAATCTGAAATTACGACATTGTAAATTAGAGCGGATTCCTTCTGGAATGTAAATGGAACACCATGAGAGAGAGAGTATAAATCTGCCTTTTTAAGAAATATTTACTCAGGATGTGGTTGACATTGGTCATTTATTGCCCTTCCTCAGTTGCCCTGCAGATAGTCACGAGCCTTCTTTTTGATCTACTTCTGTTCATGTGGGAATGGTACTCTAACAATATTATCAGTTAGGAGGATTCCAGGATGTTGATCCAGTGATAATAAAAGGAATATGCTCTGGCTGGGATGTTGTTCCCAGGTGCTGATGCTCCCCATGGTATTTCTGCCTTTGCCTTTCTTTGATGATAGAGGACACAGTCCTAGTACATACTGTTATGTAACCATGATGTGTACTGCAATGAACATGTAGTTCATGCGTACTGCAGCCTTCCCATACTGCTCTTCCACAAAGCACAACCATTAAGATGAAGGAACGTTCACGGAGTCAAGCCACAGTAACCAAGCTGATGTGCTACCTGAGAATGGTGTGAATTCAAAAGCCCATTTTGATTCCCTGATAGTTCAGCAAACAGAACACTACTGGGGCTCTTATGGTGCAGTGACATTGTCCTTACCTCTGGTCCAGAAGGTTTTGAAATCTCTCCAGCCAGAGGTGGGTTATAACATGACTGAAAAGGTTGGTTACATAGAAACACAGAACACCAGCATGTGCATCTGTCAAACTTTGTGTTTAAACACAAATCCCGAGACATGAAAAGCACATCAATCATCAGTGAACTGCTTATATGCATGCCTGTCTTTCATTTTATAACTGTCTGAAAGAGGACAGTCTCAATTTTGACCTAGCAAGTTTAAAAATAGAACAGAAAATGTGTCACACTTGGGTGTAGTGATTTTTAAATGCTGTTGAAAAACTCAGGCTCTGAAACATGCAAGTGTGTGACAGGAATGTTACATGGAAGTTCTACTTTTCATCCTGCTCCTGAAAAATACCAAATATGGTACAGTAGATGTAATTTCAGTAAATGAGTAATCCAGAGAGTCAGGTTATTGCCAACAGGGACACTGGTCAAATCCTGCAATGGCAGCTGGTGGATTTTAAATTCATTTAATAAATCTGGAATATAAAGTCAAATCTCAGTCACAGCAACCATAAAACTATAGTGAACTAGATGGGTTTTTGCAACAACTTAATAGTCCTTATCCAGCTTGCTCTACGTGTAACTCCAGATCAACAATAATGCAGTTGACTTAACTGGCTTTTGCAATGGTCAACAAGCCATTCAGTTCCAAAGCCATTAGGGACAGACAAATGCAGCCCAAATTCCAGGAAAGAATTAAAAAGAAAAAAAACATAAAATAGGAGGCTCAAGTGGTATAAAAATGCAGGCAATGCACTATTATATGATATAGAATTTCTGAGCTAAACAATACTGTTTTGAGTATAGACTGTATGCGACTGAAGGTGAATAGCATTTGCACGTGGGGCATCAGGTATTGGTTTTGCAGAGTGCTGAAGAGGAACAGGAAGCCATTTGGCCCTTTTAGCCATTGCCATCATCTGATGAGAGGATGAGTGCTCTGCAACCCTACACAACCTACCTGCCTTTCCCCCCATATTCCTCAATATCCTACTGAGCTATTGACCCAGCATCAATCATATTTGCAAGAAGTGAGTTTCAAATCTTCAACATTATTTTACGTAGAAGTGTTTTCCAATTTCATTTCTGACAGATCTAGCTTTAATGTTTAGGTTGTTTCTTCTAGTCCTGGGCTCCCCACTCAACCCTTAATATCCTGAAAGCTTGAATCACATCACCCCTTAATCTCCTGAATTAAAAGGATTACAACCCTCTTCTGCATAATCGCTCATTCTGGTGAATCTATGCTGCATTATATCTGTGGCCAAATGTTCCAATGTTTGTAATAATGGTTTCATGTTTTGCTGAAAGGGACAAACATTTACTTGCAGAATAGAGTGATGCATTTACAATGTTGATTTTGGACAGAATGTTTGGATTAAACTGTTCAACCAGATGTGAAATCCATTGCTAGACACTTGGCAATGAGGAACTCAGCTGGAGATAAAGCATGTCAGACAACACACGAGGATTATGAATATTATTAATATCCATGTGAGAGAAGGGCAGAAATTCATTATCTTCTAATGGTCAAGTAAATAACTGACACAAGGAGGAGGCATGACAGAAGGAATTGTACACAAGCAAATATCACAAGTTTACTAGGGCAAGTAAAATGAAAAAGAAACATAAATAGTTGGGCCTATGAGATTTTTGGGATGGATGGAGCAAATAATATTAGACATGCATTGATAAGCTGGTTAAAAAGAAATGTGGTCCATTAGTTGAGTAAATTATTGTCATGTTTAGGCTGTTGTAGCACTGATGATTTAATCCTTTGCAGCTTGAGTCATGGTAATAGCATCAGAACAAAACTCTGAGCAAAGACAATGTTCAACTTCAAAACTCAGTGATTGGTTTAAACCAACATTTGCTGTTACCGAATATCTGACTGCCTCACTGCAAACTAATCAAAAGCTGCTTAACTCAATCAACATTCTCTGATGAGGAACAAGCAAGCAGAAGAAACATAGGGAGGTTTGTCGTCAATCTCAAAGCTGAGAAGCAGC
This sequence comes from Hemiscyllium ocellatum, assembly GCF_020745735.1. Taxonomy (NCBI): domain Eukaryota; kingdom Metazoa; phylum Chordata; class Chondrichthyes; order Orectolobiformes; family Hemiscylliidae; genus Hemiscyllium; species Hemiscyllium ocellatum. Next base: position 71,168,444 of record NC_083414.1, read on the forward strand.
TGAAATAAACGCAAACAACTGTTCAGAAACTTGGTGACTTGAACTGATCCAGCTTCATGTTTAGTTTGTTCATTAGCAGAAGATTAAATAGAAACTCCAAAGAAAAGCCAGTTTGAATTAAATATTTATTTTCACTCAGAGATGCTAGTGTAGAACTACAATTTCTTGGAAAGCATCTTCATCCACGGCTTGATCTTCTTATGGGCAGTACGTAGACTATTCCATCAACATTGTCATCAGCTTTTCACACCGATCTTCTGGCTCGTCCACTTCCCTCACTATTACTCTTCCATCTGATCTTCTAATAATCAAATCTCTAAGCGTCAATCTGAAACTCAATTCCACCAATCTACACCGGATTCTTTACTCAGCTTATCCAAAAGAGGAGTGTTGAATATTCGAGAGATCAAAATATATGAGAAACCTGCTTCAAACCTATTCTACCATCCAGATGATCATGACAGATCTCTACTTAACTCAACCAAGATGTAAAAGATGTCAGTTCTGCTATAACGCAGTAGTTCTGCTTTCATACAATAATAAGAAAATCGTGTAATAGCAGTACCATTGGAACCAATGGAACCGGAATCACTTATCAATCTCATTACAGCAAATTTGAATTAACAAAATATGCACTGTAGCAGAATGACCTGTATTCCCTTAGTATGCAAAAACCTATCCGTCTCCATGTTTAATATATTAAACAACAGAGCCTTTCTGGGGAAAGAATTACAAACATCTACTACTCATTAGAGTCATAGATTTGTATAGCACAGAAACAGACCCTTTGGTCCAACTTGTCCATGTCAACCAGATAACCCTCTACCCAATCTAGTCCCACCTGCCAGCATCCGACCCATATCCTTCCAAACCCTTCCTATTCATTTACCCATCCAGATGCCTTTTAAATGTTGCAATTGTACTAGCCTCCACCACTTCTTCTGGCAGCTCATTCCTTGACTGACTGATTTCCACATCTCACCCCTCAATGACCAACTCATCACCTTGAGGCTGTTATCTACTGCAGTACTCTTCAGCCAAGTTCAAGGAAGCATCCTCCAGCTACCCTTTAAAGCACCTCAGGAATTTCATATGTATCAATGAGATTACTTCATTCTTCCATACACATGGAATTTTAGGCCTCGTCAACTCAATCTCCCTTCACTCATCCCAGCAATCAACAGACCTTTACTGTATTCCCTTGAAGGCAAATTTCTTAAGTACAGAAGCAAAAAGTGTGCAAGTATTTCAGACATGGTCTTAGCAAGGCCCTATATTTTTGCAGGAAAGCTTCTCCATTGTGAAATGATTGGACTATTGGAATAAAGGCTAAGTACTTTTTGCTTTTCTAAATGCCTGCTGTAGCTGCATGTTAAATTTATAAGTAATTTACAATGCCACTTAGGTCTCTCTGAATACCAACATCTTTACCAATCACCCTCACTATTTAAAAACAAATCTTATTTGTCTATTTTTCTATGGAGAATAGATATGCTCACATTTTGACATTATACTCCTTTCTTGACCATATATTTGAACTATCTAAATTCCTTTGCATCCTTGTCACAGCTTACTTTCCATTTAACTTTGTATCATGAAGAAACCTGCCTATATTACGTTCCACGCTGTCAAGAGTCCTTGATATAGACGATCCCAAACACGGATAATTCGTTAGTTTAGGGCCTACAAAGCTGAAAATCTCACTTTATTTCAATTCTTGTTTTCTGTACATTAACCATTTCTAAATCCGTTCTAAGATATTGCCCCAATTCCATAAGCACCAACTTTGTGTACGAAGTCTTGAGTGGTACTTTTTAGTATTTGGATTTGCAGAAGACATTAACTACATCCAATGGTTTCCCCTTATCTACCCTACTAGCTACAACCTCAAAACATTGAAGCAGCTTTGTGAAACAGAATTTGTGTTTTGTAGATCTGTGTTGAATCTCCTCAATTGTATAATCATTTTTGGAGTGTTCTGTTACAGTATCTCTGATTATAGGTTCCACTACCTTCCTCATATCCTATTACATAAATCCACCTCTCACCCTTCTTTCTTAAAATAGCAAGGGTTATGTTAGCTACTTTCCAACCTATTAGGGCTGATACAGAATCTAGAAAATGTGAGAAAATCAAAATCAATGTATCCACTGTCCCTTGAGCTAGCATTTTTAAAAAAAGCTAGAATTCCTACAAATTCCCCATTTTCACTAGACCCTTGGTCCATCACTATGTACAGAAAGATTTTGAGCTCATGACGGTGAATACAGATATAAAGTAATAATTTATTTTCTCTGTAATGTCCTTAATGTCCCTTTTACATATTGTAAGGAAAAAGGCAGTGGTAAAGGGCTGGCATATCTTCTCATCATCAACCAAAAGTTTCTCTTGCATTACCTTGTATGCAAAATTCCCCATCCCCAAAATCATTCTGGTAAATCTCCTCTGCACCCTTTCAAGGACTCACACATCCTTCCTACAGTATGGTGGTCAGGACCATGCACAATACTCTAAGTGCAGTCTATCAGAGTTTTATAAAGATGCAGCATAGTGTCCCTGCTTTAGGCATCAATACCTCAAAGCCCAAGGTTCCATATGGTTTGCTAACTACTCCCTCAATGTGTCCCATCTCTTTTAAACGTCAAGGCACATGAAGCTCGATCCTCATGCACTCTTTAAAGTACATTTCTTATAATTTAGCTGCTCACAATGCTAAATTGGGAAAAGTGAATGCAGATTAGGTAAATTAGGATTTTCGGTAGAACACCTCTGCTCAGTCTCCAAGCATGATCCTTAGCTTTTGGTTGCCTGTCACGTTTTACTCTCTGCTCCACTCCCACTTTGACCCTGCTGTCCTCAGGCTCCTACACTGTTCCAGAAAAGCTCAAAGAAAGTTCAGGGCATACCACCTTATTTTTTCACCTGAGGCACTTTAAAGTAATTTTGAAGTTAACACTGACTCCAATCACTTCAGATCTACTTTTTAGATGGAAACGACTCGTAATATTTCTGCTTTTCCCACTTATGCCTCTTCCATACCCTCTTGATTTTCTCATTTGTCCCATTACATTTATTTTGCCTTACATTACCATTCTCTTTGGTCATTTAATTCTACCGTCTTCTAGCTTATTGAAGATCATCACTTTCACTTTATCCTTCCTCACCCCTTTCCCTGCCTCCTTATTTGATTAAAACACATTACATCTATCACACTTCTAGTTCTGACAAGATGTCATGACCAGAAACATGAACGGTTTTCTCTTTCTCGAAACATACTTCCAGTCCAGCACAGAATTTTTAGTATTTATGTCTCGATTATCCTGAAATGAAACAATGTGCTTCAGAATCAGTGTCTGAATTTAATTTAGGATAACCAAACTGAGGGGGTGCCTGTGTGAAGCCAAATTAATTAGTTTCGTGAAAGTGAAGTATGAGCTAATACTTTACTTTAAAAAATAAAGTCCAAGTTCATGCTGCAATCATATCAACTCCCTTCAAAAAGGTGTTATTAGAAATTGCTTATATCTCAGCTATTCCAACTACTCCTACCTGACCTTTCTCAATATTTCTAAATGAAACTCTGCCTGTTTTACTGTGCATTTCACTGCCAATATTATTCTGGTCCAGGCTAAGGAGGCAAACGTTATATATTCCACAGCACCAAATTTCAGTGAGAACTAAGACATCAGGGGAGGGACGTAATGGGGATAATGAATAATGTTTCAATTACAGGAAATGAAAGAGTATGGGAAGCCAGGTATCATCTCAGCTGTAGGCAGACGTAGTCTGCAAAGCAGTTATTTTCCTGACACTCCTCTATGGCTGTGAAGCCTGAAGGACATATCACTGACCTGACAAAACTTGAGTCACCGCATCAGCACTGTCTGTGGATGGTCAGCGTGATCTGGAAGGGCCATCGCACAAATACCAGCATCTTTAGGAAGCAGGCAACCTGAGCCCTGAGGTGACTGTTCTGACATCATAACTGTACCAGACCAGCTACTGTATCAGAACATCAAACACTCTTCTTCCAAACAACACTCACTACTCCCAGCTCGCGACTGGTCAAAGACCAATGGCTGGCCAACACAAACGTTTCAAAAATACTCTGAAAGCCAACTTGAAGAAGAAAATTGGCTTTGACCTCAACAGCTGGGAACAGAATTCACTGAAACTCCTCAGTTGGCAAGTTCTGCTCCAACAAGGTGGTACTGTCTTTGAAGCAGACCTGATCATGAAGTCTGAAGATTCGGTGCAATTTGATAGATCAAGACAAGAAGAAAGAGCAAACCTCTCATTGATCAAAGACTGACAAAATGACTTAACAAATAACTGCCCTTTTCCTTTCCCCTACCAATGCTGTTTCTCCCCAAGTCTTTTACCTTCTACATCATTTAACTTGTACTGACTTCAGCCCTCTCTCTCATATCCCCTCTCTCTCTCTGTCCCTCCTTCTTCTTTTTCTCTTTCACCATCCCTCTAACCTAGGGGTCCCACGGCAAGCATCCTCCTTGTTTGAAGAGACCCACCAGTAATACATGTAAGGAAGTGCAGAGTGCTATGTCCAGACGGATGCAAGTAGGAAGGAGTTACAGCCATTAAAAGCAGAGTGCACTAAAAGAATTACTTCATCATTTGGTGTTTAGTTTCCTTAAATTTATAGCTTATTTTACAAAGTGCACTTTGTTGTCAGGTGTATTAAATTTGTCACTGCAGCAATCTAGAGATTGCAGATCTCAAATGTAAAATAAAAGAACACTCTAGGGAATCGTTCTGATTGACTTATGGAATTCCAGGAAAATAACTGCACCTCAGCCAAATCTGCTAGACTCAGAGCTGGAGCATTGTCGCTTCTGCACGTTGGACAGGTTTACAGCAGACAGCATCTGGGGTATCTCACGTCCCAATCAAGCATATTGGGCAACTGAACCAGCGCCAGGTGAACTCCAATGCTCCTGTTGCTGGAAGTTTTCACTAAATCTGTCGCAGAAGTTTAACAACACAGGAGATTGAATTTGCTGTTCGCAAAATCACCAAGCTCAGAGATAAGGGACGCGAGAAAGGAACGGAATAAAGGGAACTAGGCCTCTCACTTATTCTACAATGATCTGCATCACTTGGAGTCCATTAACATGCTTGACTTAAAATAGCCAGTAGAGAGGAAGAACTTTCTCAACTTAAAAGTATTCCCCTATCTCGCTTAATAAAAAGAAAATCCATTCAAATCTCAAACTTTTTATTTATCAACAGATATATATACAGAATCATTAACAGCAAAACATTCAGAGCTGCTTCACAATTGGAAATCAGTCCTGATGAGAGATGAGGATTTGCCAGCATTCACAGAAACTCACTTTTAGAAAGTGGGGAGGGATGTAGAAAAGGAGAATTCTCAAGGTATTTCACATTGGAGGAGCGAGATGGTTGTGCTATGGATGATACACAGCATAGAACAAGCACAATAGATAGATTTGGAAGCAGGGATTGGTGAAATGCAATCTTGATTTAGATCTGGGGTAGTATCTAAAGATTTATATTTACATACGCCATGACAGGTTATGAAAACACCTTTGATCATTTGTATCATCGGAGCTGAAAGATGTGTTGCTGAAATGTGACACTGACAGTAAAGATTTAGATTCACATTGAGACCACACTGTGAGCATCAGACAAGAAAAGGGAGATTCGGACACTTTCAAGTGGAGAGCTATGTACTATCACAAAATTATTCAATCTGTAAACAAAACAAATCTTTGAGATGTGGCAGCATAGTGTTAGTTGCAGAATCAGTAAAGGGCCTACAAAATTAACTCGGATGTTTCTAGCACAGAAGGAAGCCATTCAGTCATGTTAATGCTGGTCAACACAAATTTAATTTCATTTTAGAGCTTTTGGCCCATATCCCTGGAAGCTATAGCAACATAAGTAAATATCTAAATACTTAAATGTTAAGAGTTTCAAACTCAACCACAATTTCAGGCAGTGAGTTCCAGAGTCTCACTAATCTCAGAGTGAAATAAATTCCCAACTCTCCGCTTATCTTAAATTTGTTTTACTCATTGATTCCTCTACTAACAGAAAAAGTGTTTTTTGATCCAGCCTAAATCCCTTACAATCTCATTATCTCTATCAGATCCTCTGTCAGCCTTCACTGTTCCAAGGAAAAACAACTCCATTCTATCCAATCATTCCTCATAGCTCAGAGATTCTGGCCCAGGCAATGTCCTGTACATCCCTGTATCTCCTTTAACACAATAACTTCGTCCCTATAATGTGATGACCAGAACTGCACATGGTACTGCAGTTGTGGCCTAACCAACATTGTATAGGTTTCCAGCATAATCTCTTTGCTCTTGTATTCTATGTCTCAAAGAATAAAGACAAATATCCTACATGCCTTTTAACCACTATATCCACCTGCCCTGCTACCTTCAGGTAATTTAAAGGTCCCTCTGATCCTCAGTACTTTCAAGGGTCCTACTACTCATGGTACAATCCCTTGCATTGTTATCCCTCCCCAAGTGCATTCTATCACACTACTCTAAGGCTGAAATCTGTAGTTTCGGCTATCCTTCTACTATTCACTCCTTGAATAATGAATTACTTGATCATGCCCCAATACATTTAATCATTACTGCACAACTAGCAAGGGCCCCTGCACTGAACTATGTAGAACTCCACTGGAAACGGACAAGTCAAGAAATATCCCTCCACCATTGTCCGCTGTTTCCTGCTTCTCAGCCAATTCTGGATCCAATGTGCCACTTTGCTTTGATCCCAGGAGCTCTCATTTACTTGATCAGTCTGATAGGAGGACCTTTATCAAAAGCTAAGAGCCATGTGGACCACATCAAGTGCATTACCCTCAGCAAAAAAATCCTGATTACCTCTTCAAAAAATTTGATCAAGTTTGTCAAACATGACTTTACCCAAACAAACCTGTGCCTCTCCCAAGTGCAGATACATACTGTCCCTCAGAAAATCTTTCTAATAACTTCCCCACTATGGAGGTTAGACTAACTAACTTGGCTAGCCTCTGGCCACAGAGAGAGGACTTGAAAAACATTGCCAGGATACTTGATATCTCCACCTTTGTCTTCCTCAACAACCTTGAGTAGAAGGTTGCTGAACCACTAATATCGTCTTTTACTTGATGTTAACATCTTAGTAATAGGACTAAGCTATTCAAGCCTGTTCCCATCATTTAATAGATTATTGCTGATCTGTGGCTGAACTCCATATACTTATCTTTGGCCCAATCCTTTAATACCTCGACTTAACAAAATGTTAGCTATCGCAGACTTAAAAACAACAACTGATCTAGCATCAACTACCAGTGGAAATAGTTTATCGTATCTATCCTGTCTTTCCCTGTTAACATCTTGACAACTTTAATCAGGTGACTCCTTAACTTCCTAAATTCTAGAGAAGAACGGGCCTGAATTGTATAATCTCTTCTCATAACTCAACCCCTTAAGTCCAGGCACAAATCTTGTAAATCTACTTTGTCCTCCAAGGCCAATATATCCGTCATCTAATATTACAGTCCCCTGCCTTAATATCAATACCAACATTATCCTTTTCCATTGTGAAGACCAACAAAAGGAGCCATTGAGGAATGTGCCTACGTCTTTATGGTTCCTATTGGGCCCTATCCTTTCCCTGGTTATTTTCTTGCTCTTTACATATTTTTAAAAATTCTTTGAGTTTTCTTTTCTTCTACCTGCCAATGCTTTCTCGTACAATTACTTTGCTGTCCTGATTTCCTTTTTAAGCCCTTTCACACTCCTTTAGGGCCTCTGACATACGTAGCCTCGCTATAAGCTTAACCTTTCTAACCTTTAGGTCTCTTGGTATCCAGGATTATCTGAACTTGGTCTTGCCCTTTGCCTTTTGGGAACATCCCGACTCAGGCGACTGACTGTGTGGAGTTTGCACGTTCTCCCCGTGTCTGCGTGGGTTTCCTCCGGGTGCTCCGGTTTCCTCCCACAGTCACAAAGATGTGCGGGTTAGGTGAATTGGCCAAGCTAAATTGCCCGTAGTGTTAGGTAAGGGGTAAATGTAGGGGTATGGGTGGGTTGTGCTTCGGCGGGTCGGTGTGGACTTGTTGGGCCGAAGGGCCTGTTTCCACACTGTAAATCTAATCTAATCTAATATCTGCCCTGTAGTCTTGCTATTACATGGATCAAACAAAATCTCAAGGTTTAGAATACAAATTGAGTATTAATAGAGAAGAAAGAAACAATGACAGTCAGAAGAATACACTGGAAGAAACTACAGTGAAGACTGAAGTGGATGATTTCACACTGGAACAATCACATTGCAGATGTAATGCAGAAGTTAGGAGACAGAAAATCGGGAGTAATTTTGGGAAGATGAAGGATGCGTTAACAAGAATAAAATTCTAGCTTCGAAGTTCTTTAGAACATTTGTAGCTCAGGCTGTGGATGAGGTTGTTGACTGCTCGCTGAGCTGGTAACTTTGCTTGCAGACAGTTCATCACCATACTAGGTAACATCATCAGAACACAAGTTTTGGTGTTCTATTCCACTTGCTATTGTGTGTCCCTGTTTGCTGGAGGGTGGTATCATATCCGATCTTGGTTCTTAGTGGTTGATATTTCAGGTTTAATTCCACGTTTGCTAATGGAGTTCCAAGTCGAGTGCCAGGCCTCCAGGAATTCCCGTGCATGTCTGTGTTTGGCTTGTCCTAGAATGGATACGTTGTTCCAGTCGGATTGATGTCCTTTGTGCGTATGGACACAAATGAAAGTTGATCATGTCTCTTGATGGCTAGTTCTCTTCCAATTTGCCCTATGTAATGTTTGTGGCAGCCTTTACACAGTATTTTGTTTATAACGTTGGTTCCGTTATTTGTGGGCATGGGATCCTTTGTACTCATCAGTAGCTATCATACTGTAGTTGTCAGTTTGTGGGCTACCATAATACCTAGGGGTTGGAGTAGTGCGGTTATCATTTCTGATATGTCCTTGATGTATGACAGGGTGAACAGTGTGTCCAGTCGTGTTGTGATCTGTTGTGTAGGCATGGGTGGATTACGCTTTTCGGGTAACCGTTGTTTTTCAAGATGCCATAAAGGATTCTTCTTTGACTTTGCCCAGGGTACTGCATCATGTTACGGCTTGCTTGAACAACGTTCTGATGAAGCTTGATTTGTGGGTGTTGGGATGGCTGCTGTTGTAATTGAGTATTTGGTCTGTGTGGGTGGCCTTCCTCTCCATTGACCATGTTTTCGACCACTACATCCAGGAAGGGAAATCAGTTGTTGTTCTCTTCTTCCTTGCTGAGGATGTTGTTTGAGAATTTGAAAGGGTTTCTTCCAAGTTTGTGAGAAGATTTGTAGCTCGGGTGCTCGTTGTTGTGGTTCTGTTCACCGAGCTAGAAATTTTTTTTTATAAGATTACTTACAGTGTGGACAACAAGTCCACACCAACCCGCCGAAGCGCAACCCACCCGTACCCCTATATTTGCCCCTTACCTAACACTACGGGCAATTTAGCATGGCCAATTCACCTGACCCGCACATCTTTGGATTGTGGGAAGAAACCGGAGCACCCGGAGGAAACCCACGCAGACACGGGGAGAACGTGCAAACTCCACACAGTCAGTCGCCTGAGGCAGGAATTGAACCCGGGTCTCAGGCGCTGTGAGGCAGCAGTGCTAACCACTCTGCCACCATGGCGCCCACAATCTGTGCTGCAGACGTTTCGTTTCCTGCCTTGGTGACATCCTCAGTGCTTGGGAGCCTCCTGCATTTATAGTGGTTTGTCTCTGCCACTTCCGGTTGTCAGTTCCAGCTGTCCGTTGCAGTGGTCGGTATATTGGGTCCAGGTCGATGTGCTTATTGATTGAATCTGTGGATGAGTGCCATGCCTCTAGGAATTCCCTGGCTGTTCTCTGTTTGGCTTGTCCTATAACAGTAGTGTTGTCCCAGTCAAATTCATGTTGCTTGTCATCGGAGTGTATGGCTACTAAGGATAGCTCGTCATGTCGTTTCGTGGCTAGTTGGTGTTCATGGATGCGGACCGTTAGCTGTCTTCCTGTTTGCCCTATGTAGTATTTTGTGCAGTCCTTGCATGGGATTTTGTACACTACATTGGTTTTGCTCACGCTGGGTATCGGGTCCTTTGTTCTGGTGAGTTGTTGCCCGAGTGTGGCTGTTGGTTTGTGTGCTGAGTCCTAGTGGTTGCAGTAGTCTGGCTGTCAGTATGGAAATGCTCTTGATGTATGGTAGTGTGTCTAGTCCTTTGGGTTGCGGCATGTCCTCGTTCCGTTGGCTTTCCCTTAGGCATTTGTTGATGAAATTGCATGGGTATCAGTTTTGGCGAATACATTGTAGAGGTGTTCTTCTTCCTCTTTTTGTAGTTCTGGTGTACTGTAGTGTGTTGTGGCCCTTTTGAACAGTGTCTTGATGCTACTTCTTTTGTGTGTTGGGGTGGTTGCATAGTTCAGGACTTGGTCTGTGTGCGTGGCTTTCCTGTATACCTTTGTGCTGTCCTTGGTGTTAGTGTTGTAGGCTAGTGCTTCCTTGGCTAGGGAGTTGTCTATGGTGGTAAACAGTACTATTACATCAAGGTCCATTGTGACTTATCTCAAATCTTTTGCAGTTGAAGCTTGTAAGAAAATCTCAAGATGCTATATTTTATCCATTTTCTTGTAATATTCAGAAGCTTGGGTAATAAGCAAAGGTCCATGGGAGAAAACCTAGCCCTTTGAAATTTGGATCCTGAAAACATTGTAAAAATTCGCAATACATTCCCTAAATAAAATGAAAAGTGTCTTGCAATTCTAAGAACAAACTAAACTTTAAAAAGTGATATCCAGAAAAGATGATGTTCACTGATTTGATTATTGCTGAATAGCTGCAGTGTATCTTTTAGAGGACAAAAGAAAGATTAGTTAGAACATAGAACAGTACAGCACAGAACAGGCCCTTCAGCCCATGATGTTGTGCCGACCACTGATCCTCATGTATGCACCCTCAAATTTCTGTGACCATATGCATGGTCAGCAGTCTCTTAAATGTCCCCAATGACTCTGCTTCCACAACTGCTGCTGGCAAAGCATTCCATGCTCTCACAACTCTGTGTAAAGAATCCGCATGACATCCCCTCTATACTTTCCTCCAACCAGCTTAAAACTATGACCCCTTGTGTCAGCCATTTCTGCCCTGGGAAATAGTCTCTGGCTATCGACTCTATTTATGCCTCTCATTATCTTGTGTACCTCAATTAGGTTCCCTCTTCTCCTCCTTTTCTCCAATGAAAAAAGTCCGAGCTCAGTCAACCTCTCTTCATAAGATAAGCCCTCCGGTCCAGGCAGCATCTTGGTAAACCTCCTCTGAACCCTCTCCAAAGCATCCACATCTTTGCTATAATAGGGCGACCAGAACTGGACGCAGTATTCCAAGTGCGGTCTTACCAAAGTTTTATACAGCTGCAACAAGATCTCATGGTTCTTAAACTCAATCCCCCTGTTAATGAAAGCCAAAACACTATATGCTTTCTTAACAATCCTGTCCATTTGGGTGGCCATTTTAAGAGATCTATGTACCTGCACACCAAGATCCCTCTGTTCCTCCACACTGCCAAGAATCTTATCCTTAATCCTGTACTCAGCTTTCAAATTCGATCTTCCAAAATGCATCACCTCGCATTTATCCAGGTTGAACTCCATCTGCCACCTCTCAGCCCATCTCTGCATCCTGTCAATGTCCCACTGCAGCCTACAACAGTCCTCTATACTGTCAAAGACACCTCCAACCTTTGTGTCGTCTGCAAGCTTGCTAACCCATCCTTCAATCCCCTCATCCAAGTCATTAATAAAAATTACAAACAGTAGAGGGCCAAGGACAGAGCCCTGTGGAACACCACTCACCACTGACTTCCACTCTTCTACTACCATTCGCTGTCTTCTGTTGGCCAGCCAATTCTGTATCCAGACAGCTATGTTCCCCTGTATCCCATTCCACCTGACCTTCTGAATGAGCCTACCATGGGGAACCTTATCAAATGTCTTGCTGAAGTCCATATACACCACATCCACAGCTCAACCCTCATCAACCTTTCTAGTCACATCCTCAAAGAACTCGATAAGGTTTGTGAGGCATGACCTGCCCCTCACAAAGCCATGTTGACTACATTTAATCAAGCCATGCTCTTCCAGATGGTCATAAACTCTATCCCTCAGAATCCTTTCTAACACCTTGCAGACGACAGATGCAAGACTTACTGGTCTGTGATTGCCGGGGATTTCCCTATTTCCTTTCTTGAAGAGAGGAATTACATTTGCCTCTCTCCAGTCCTCGGGTACGACTCCAGTGGAGAGTAAAGATGCAAAGATCTTCGCAAGTGTCGAAGCAATTGCGTTTCTCGTTTCCCAAAGCAGCCGAGGACAAATCTGGTCCGGGCCTGACAACTTGTCAATCTTAATGTTTGATAAAATTTTCAGCACATCAGCTTCCTCTATTTCTATCCATTCCAGCATGCACACCTGCTCTTCAAAGGTTTCATTTACTACAAAGTTCGTTTCTTTCTTAAAGACAGAAACACAAAACTCATTTAGGGTTCCCCTACCTCCTCAGACTCCACACACAAGTTCCCAATGCTATCCCTGATCGGCCCTAGTCTTTTTCTTTGACCATTCTCTTATTCCTCACAAGTGTAAAATGCCTTTGTGTTCTCCCTAATCCGTTCTGCCAAGCCTTTTTCGTGACCCCTCCCAGTTCTCCTCAGACCATTTTTGAGCTCCTTCCTCGCCTGCCTGTAATCTCCAGAGCTGAGCTTGACCCTAGCTTCCTCCACCTTATGTAAGCTACCTTTTTCCTTTTGACGAGAAGCTCCACCGCTCTCATCATCCAAGGTTCCTTTATCTTACTACTTCTTGCCTGTCTCAGAGGGACATATTTATTCATCACTTGCAACAACTATTCCTTAAACAGTCTCCAGATGTCTATAGTGCCTTTACCATGGAACAAATTGCTCCCAATCCATGCTTCCTAACTCATGTCTAATCGCATCATAGTTTCCTCTTCCCCAATTAAATATCCTCCCATTTTGCCTTATCCTCTCCTCCATAGCTATGTAGAATGAGAGGCAGTTGTGGTCACGATCACCAAAATGCTCTCCACCACAAGATCGGATACCTGCCCCGGCTCATTTCCGAGCACCAAGTCTAGAATGGCCTCTCCCCTCATCGGCCTGTCAACATACTGTGCTAGGAAAACCTCCTGAACACATCTTACAAAAACAGCTCCATTCAAATCTTCTGCTCGAAGGAGGTTCCAATCAATATTGGGAAAGTTGGGTATCCAAGATGGCAGTGACCCAGCAAGTTTGAGTCTACAGTGCTCCTCCCAAGACTTGGGCAAAGTGGGTCACCCACCCCCACCACACTCACCAAATCATTTAAAATAGCTGTTTAATTAGTTGTTTAGTATTAAATTTAAACAATCTAATCTTCAGTAAAAATGACTAAAGGGAAGGTAGCCTGTAGCTCTCAGCAAGCAGGAACCCCCCCCCCCCACCCTCTCCAGCTGCAGCAAAGGCGTCCACAGCCACCCCAGGGGGACTTACCTACAGTGGCGAGCCTCGTGGAAATCATCTCCAAACTTATTGAAGAGTCCGAAGCCGATGGGACTCACTCTCGGTCGTGCTTTTGCAGCACAGCCGAGACATTAAGGAAATTGAGCGCTGAGTCGGAGGGGCTGAGCTAAAGGCCGCGACCTCCAAGACTACAGTGCAATCAGCTGTGGATCGGGTCTGGACTCTTGAACAGTGAGTCCAGACCTTAAAAATCCACATTGACGACCTCGATATCGAGGTCGTCAAAAAAACATTCGTTTGCTGGGCCTTCCCGAACGGGAAGAGGAAGGCTAGTTTTCAGCTTTCCTCAAACGGTGGCTTCCACAGCTTTTAAATCTGGAGGCTGGATCAGGTCTGGTAAGGGTGGAATGGGCCTACCGGGTTGCAATACGCGGGCCCGGCTCAGACCAGCGCCCCTACCCAGTCCTGTTCCGACTGCAGAGCTATAAGGAGAGGCCTGGAAGCCTCTAGAAATCTTGGAAAAGATGCCCAAGCCATGATCTATAAAGGATCCAAGATCATGTTATTCCAGGACTTTTCCCCAGCTCTGATCCAAAAGAGGAAGGCATTCGATGAGACGAAAAAGTGTTTAAGGGACTTAAATATTCAGTACTCCCTACGCTACCCAGCGACGCTACGCTCTTTAACCATGAAGGATCCATGTAGAACTTCGGATCACTGGAAAAAGCTAAGGGATTTTTGGATTGTCTTAGATAAATTGTAAGAGATAATGGATGTTGGTTTGCCTTCCCCCCACTCCGGTTTATATCCCCCCCGCTTTCTTTGTTTTTACCTTACCGCTTAATATTATCTTGGGGGGGGTGGAGAGAGGGATTTATTTCTTTGTTCTCTACTTAACGATTTTCTCCGCCCCCACCCTGGTTTGTACTTTTTTATCATTCTATAAGCTGGGGGGTCTAGTTAATGTTGGTGGGGGAGAGGTGGTTACCTTATTCTATTTTACCTCTGTCTCTAGGAGCAGGGTTGTTTTCCCTTGTTATTTTGTATTATTATATTTAATTATTATTCATTGAGGTTGTAATTTTATTGTTATATATGTTTATACATGGTATTAACATTACCAAATATATCCAGGTGTGGGTGGGGGGAGGTAGGGTGCTCACTGTTAACTCTAGCTCTGTAGCATATTTGAATTTTCCTCATCCTATTGAGGAGCGCCTGGGTCAAGGGTGGGGTACTGGTTGGGAGAGGATACGATGGACCTTTGGAAAGGAAGTGATACCCCCTGGGAACAAGGGGGAAAATCACCATTTAAATACATTTGACATTTTTTCTATTATTTAGAAATAGTTTTTTATTATACTGTTGTGTGTATTAGACAGCCTTTATTTTTGTGAATTTTATATGCTCTATGCTCAGGATGTTCTGGATAGGGTTTCCCCTCCCGAAGGCTCTCAGATTTGCCCGGACGATTATGGTTGATCAGTCGGTTAAGTGGTGCACCTGGAATGTCAAGGGGAGTAATTCACCAGTCAAAAGGAAGAAAATATTATCAAATTTCAAAAAAGAAAGAGTTGAAAAAGCTCTCCTATAGGAGACACATCTGTTGGATAAAGAACACTTGAAATTATGACAGGGTGGATTTGATCAGGCCTTTTTTTCTTCTTTAGCTCAAAAGGCAGGGGAAGTGTTATTCTTATTCGGAAGAATTTCCCTTTTAAAGTCCTAAAATCAGATAAAAGACAAATCTGGACGATATATTCTGATTAAAGCCCTTATAAATGGAGAGGAATATGGGATTTTAAATTTGTACTGCCCCCCCCGGCACACCGCTTTAAATTTATAACAGAAGCCTTCTCAAAATTGATGGCTCTTGGTGCCCATCATACAATTATAGGGGAGACTTTAGTTGCATTATGGATCCGGAAAAAGATAGATTCCCAAAAGTACTGCAGGAGTATCTCCCAGATTTAGGCAACTGGTTGATCTGAACAAAGAATTAGGATTAGTAGATGTATGGAGATGTCTTCATCCACAGGGCAGAGATTTTTCTTTTTACTCCAATCCACATAAATGTCATACCAGAATTGATATGTTTTTTTGCTCCCTCGATTTTTAAAAATTCTATATCATCTTGTAAAATAGGTAGTATAGCAATTTCCGATCACGCTGCTGTATATATGGAAATCAAGACGAGGAACAACGGGACATCCCCTCGGAATTGGCGTATGGACCCCTTCCTGATGAAAGATAGTAAATTTATAAAGTACTTCTCTCAAGAATTCAAAACTTTTTTAGAAAGTAATTTAGGTACGGCTAGCAACCTAATGATATGGGAGACCATCAAAGCTTACGCGCGAGGTTTGATCATCTCCTACTCAGCGACCCAGAAAAAAATTAAAGGGAGAACAACAGCGTCTGCTCGAAGCTCGCTTAAAAGCAGCTGAAACAGCAAACACTGATAGACCTTCTATTATCAAATTTCAAAGGATTACGGCCCTTAGGACAGCTCTAAACACCACGCTTACCCAAATGGTTAAAAGGGAAATATTATTTGCAAAACAAAAGGTTATATGAATTTGGCGACAAACCGGGTAGATACTTAGCATTTCTTGCAAAGAAAAAAAAAGGCCCCTCAAACTATCACGTCTATCAAGGAAAGTATGTGCATTTTGACTCATGATCAAGGATTAATGCAATCTTTAGAAAATTTTATTCTGATTTATATAAATCGCAGGATTATGAAGACAGGACGAGGAGGATGCAATCATTTTTTAAAAATTTGACCTTTCCGGACCTAACTCTGAAACAGGTATCGGTCTTAAATGCTCCCCTAACAGTCCAAGAAATACTTGACGCAATCAGGCAACTTCAGAGTGGTACGGCACCTGGCCCAGAGCGTTTTCAAGCTGAATTCTATAAAGAATTTACAGGAATATTGGCTGGTCCACTTATGGACATGTATAACTACACATACAGTCTGGGCTGTCTCCCGCCTTCATTGAAAGAGGCAAATATCTCTCTTATCCTTAAAAAAGGAAAGGACCCAGAAGACTGTGCATCATACAGATCAATATCCTTGCGAAATGTAGATTTTAAAATCCTTTCTAAAACGTTAGCATTGAGACTAGAAAGGGTCTTGCCACATATCTATCATAAAGGAGGATCAGATGGGGTTTATTAAGGGCCGTAGATCATTCAATAATATTAGAAGGGTTTTGAATATGATTCAAGCCTGCCATCAGGGAAAGATACCAGGAGTAGTAGTTTCATTAGACCCGGAAAAGGCATTCGATAAGGTTGAATGGTCATATTTGTTTTACATATTGGAAAGGTGTTTACCAAATGGGTCTCAACATTGTATAGTGATCCCAAAGCAGTTGTGGTTACCAATGGATTAGGTTCGGATAGCTTCAGTGTGGATAGGGGCTGCCGTCACTGATGTCCTCTCTTGCCATTGTTATTTACGCTAATAATTGAACCACTAGCAGAAGCTATACGGGTTGATCCTAATATAAGGGCCCCGAGGATTGGTACAGGTAAACAAAGTACCCTTTATGCAGATGATGTTCTTCTATTCCTCAGTAATCCTCTGATGTCCGTGCCTCGCATTTAGTGCATTCTCAAGCTATAAAATTAATTTCTCAAAATCGGAGGCTATGCCAATGGGTGGCCTTGCTGTGATACCCCATTTAGTGGACGGATCCCACTTTCCCTTTCGGTGGTCCCAGGAGGGTTTCTTATATTTAGGCATTTTTATTACACCAGTATTTGGTCAGTTATACAAGGCTAACTTTGTGCATTTACTGGAAAGGATAAGGCAGGACCTCCAGCGATGGGGAGACCTTCCAATTTCCTGGCTGGGTAGAATAGCACTAATTAAAATGAATGTCCTTCCCCGTCTCCTATACCCTGTGAGAATGCTTCCGGTGATGCTGCCGAGGCTGGCACTATGTAAATTATATGGCTGGCTGGGTTCCTTTATCTGGAATTATAGACAGCCCCTCATTAAGCTGAAGAAGCTACAGCTTCCACAGGCAAGGGGAGGATTGGACTTAACTGATATTTCCTAAAATCTGGGAAGTTTCCTATTAAGTTACATAGCTGATTGGGTTTTGTCTGACCCGCAATCAATCTGGCTGGACATCGAGGCTTCTCAAGTAAAATGCCCACTTATTAACCTTTTATTTTCAGACAAGAGGAAAATCATTACAGATCACTGTAAAAACCCTATAATACTAAACACAATTAAAGCTTGGAATATAATGCGGTAAAATGAGGGCAACTCACATAAAACATCCCCCAATGCGCCAATAATGGGAGCATGGGGATTTCAACTGGGGTTTACAGATGCCACTTTTAAACTCCGGAGATCCAGGGGTGTCTCATGTCTAGGGGACCTATTTAAAGAAGGGTTCCTGATGTCTTTTGAACAGCTGCGTCAGAAATTCGGATTACCTAACGGAGACCTCTTTCGATACTTCCAAATTCGAGATTATATACAGAAGAAGACTACGTTATTAGATAGTCTTTATAAATCAGATAGAGAATGTAGAGTGCTATGGCCAGTGGGGGTATCTTCCACTTAGTACTATTTATCATTTATTCCATGACGAAGTATCAGGAGATATGGACAATCTGCTTAAAACATGGGATCAGGATTTGGGACTAGAAATCTTTATAGAAACATGGAATGACATTTGGGAAAACGCCAGAAGAATCACCATGTGCAACAGAACTCAGGCTACCCAGCTGAAGATACTTCATAGGGCCCATATAGCACCGGATCGATTGGCAAAATTTAAGGCAGGAGCAACTCCAATGTGTCCCAAATGTAAACCAGAGGTGGGCACTCTTGTACATTGCCTATGGACCGGTCATAAGATTCGTAGATACTGGACTAAAGTAGCAAGTACCCTGACAGAAATTTTAGGAACGGAAATTAAAGTGGACCCTGTATCTCTCCTTTTGGGCTTTTCAAACTTATCCTCCCTGGATATGCACGGGAAGAGATTATTTTCTGTGCAAGGAAAAATATTTTGGTAAACTGGGTGGCTGAGGGCCCCCCCTGGACTTTCAAATTGGCCCAGATTAATTATGGAATGTATTCCCCTTGACTTCCTTACAAATATGGTGCACCAAAAGACCGAATTATTTCATAAAATATAGCAGCCCTTCTTGAATTATATAAATACAGATATTTCGGCTATCCTAACAAGGGCTTTTATTTAACTGAGATTGCGAACCTGGCTGGTCCGGGGCCCCTTGGGAGAGGAATCCCGTATGAATACAGGTTTTGTTACATTTGATGTTAACACATTCCAAGCCTGTATCTCACTATCCAATTTCTGTGTTATCCGTTGTTTTTTTTCTCTCTCTTATTTGAATAATGTAAGAGACTTAATTATACACTCTGGTTAGTTGTAGGTTAGATTAGTAGTTAGTTGAGTTTTGTTTTTTTTCCCATTCTCGGTATTTTTCTTTTGTTAAATTTTGGTCATTATTTAGTTAAGATTTAATTGTATATCAATGTTTGTTCTTGAGAGTTTTGTTTATTTTTGTAAACTTGTAAAAATGTCAAATTTCTTATAAAAATATCTATTAAAAAAATTGGGAAAGTTGAAGTCACCCATTACAACAACCCTACTACATCCACACTTTTCCAAAATCTGCCGACCTATGCTTTCTTCCATCTCCCTGCTGCTATTGGGGCAGCATGTTGGATGTATAGTTGGATGATGGTTGTCACAGAGTAGTTGCCAGCATGATAATGGATATTTAAGGATGGTGCAAGGGAGACAAATGCAGCTTACCATCACAATAGATCATCTGGCAGGGGTAGCTACCAAAGCACAGTTTCAAACTTGCCAATATTACGCTTTAAACAATTCCAGTTGAAACACAATTTTTGTCAGCACAACTATAGTCATTGGAATCAATGTACTGACAAAGAAACAGAATTTGACTTTCGACTTACTGACAATATCATTAAGAATCAAATACAGTGAGCAATAGGAGCAGACCAAGAACAATCTGGAAGATATTTAGGTTAATTGTGATCATATGGGAAGAGAGGTAACTGCACAGGATTTGGGCTAAGTCAGAATGGAAAATTCCACCAATTGCTCCTGCATCTCTTGTTCTTGCTCTTTCAATCAGTGAATCAATAAAATAAGTAAAACTCTTTCTATATGTTACTGGTAGTCTCAGACCAGGGAAAGTCAAACTGGAAATCCATAAACAAAAGGATGCGGAAATAATCAGATTATCTCCATCCGTCACAACTACAGTATAAAATATAACATTACATTAAAGCTACTTGCCACTTTTTTAAATCATTCTTTTGCTGCCTGTTGCTCAATGCCTCTTTATTACAGCATTCGCCCCTCAAGATAAGCCATTGCTGCCTTGTGTTGTATTGCTGTAAGTAAGGTGATAATGAGATGACACTGCAGCACCAAAGTAAATGCTCACAATATTTCCAGCTTTTAGTCCGAAGTCTACACAACAATCAAAGCCATCAACAGCATTAAACACTGCAAGGGCATAAGCTGTTTTTACCCTATGACAATAGACAATAGGACAATAGAGTAGGCCATTCTGCCCTTCGAGCCTGCACCACCATTCAATATGATCATGGCTATCATCCTCAATCAGTATCCTGTTCCTGCCTCATCTCCAAAACCCTTGATTCCGCAATCCTTAAGAGCTCTATCCACCTCTTTCTTAAATGAATCCAGAGACTGGGCCTCCACTGCCCTCTGGGGCAGAACATTCCACACAGCCACCACTCTCTGGGTGAAGAAGTTTCTCCTCATCTCTGTCCTAAATGGTCTACCCTGTATTTTTAAGCTGTGTCCTCTGGTTCAGGACTCACTCATGTTTCCTGCCTCCAGAGTGTCCAACCCTTTAATAATCTTATATGTCTCAATCATATCCCCTCTCAGTCTTCTAAATTCACGGGTATATAAGCCCAGTCGCTCCAGTCTTTCAGTGTAAGGTAATCCGCCAATCCAGGAATTGATCTCGTGAACCTACGTTGCACTCCCTCAATAGTCAGAATGTCTTTCCTCAAATTTAGAGACCAAACTGCACACAGTACTCCAGGTGTGGCCTCACCAGGGCCCCGTATAGCTGCAGAAGAACCTCTTTGCTTCTATACTCAATCCCTCTCGTTATGAAGGCCAGCATGCTATTAACCTTCTTCACTACCTGCTGCACCTGCATGCTTACCTTCATTGACTGGTGTACAAGAACACCCAGATCTCTCTGTGCTGCCCCTTTACCTAAATTAACTCCATTTAGGTAGTAATCTGCCTTCCTATTCTTGCCACCAAAGTGGATATCCATACATTTATCCACATTAAACTGCATCTGACCACTCACCTAACTTGTCCAGGTCACCCTGTAAACTGGAAACACATTTGCTGAGGTAATGTTCAAAGAGGATCCGCGCAGAAAAAAAAAAGTGACTGGGCGACTGGGCAGAATAATAATTCAAACAGTTTATCTCAAGTACAATAATTTCAGTCAAGGTGGTAATTTTTTCTATTTATGACCTGTGCTGGTTGACTCTTCAGCCACAGTTATCTGATCTAATCCTAATTCCCATCTGTTGGTAGATGCTGTTGAATAGCCATTTCACATTCTGATAACTGTGTGAAAAGCACTTTATGTAACTGCTCCTCCTAGTGATGATTCTCAATACATATCCACTCCATATCAATTCACAAGTAAGTGTGAATTGCCTACTGTTCACTTTCTACAATCTCATTCAACAGTAACCTGCGAATATGTGCTCATGAAAGACTGAATAGTTATGACAAAGTAACAGTTAGGTCGGATTAATAAAATAGCTCTTTTTAAAAAAAAGAGCATTCCAGGGCTGGAAAGGCCTCATGCATATATATCATTTCATAAAATATTAAATTCTCTACTAACCATATTTAAAGTTCCTTTGTTGCAATTACAAAACCTTTCCTCATTACCAAAATTACATGCAATCCAATAAATGTAGTGAACTTTGACTGCACCTTTCCGGTGGCTATATTACCTTTAAAATATTTAACGGATCATTCCTTCTCGCAAGCAGTACCTTTTTAAAAATCAATAGTAGCACTGGATTACAGGAGCAAACAGGAGGCAAAAACAGCAGGCCCAGATAATGCCCCAGATAATTCAGCAGGTAAATAAAAATACCAGAGTATCCCAGATCTTGGTCTTTGCTCAGTTCATGCAGCTGTAATATCACTATACAGGTAATTCTCCTATAACGCCGTAGTTAAATCTCAGCAAAACCATGCTTAATAGAAGTAATGGAGCCTAGAGGAAAAGTGGTGTTAGGGGCAGACAGCAAAAAAAAACTCACAATTGCTCAAAAATCACCCAAAAGTCGAACACAAAGTTTAGCACAGCTTGAATCCAGGTATAAATCATACTCATCAAAGAAACAAAAGTAAATTGAACACCGTACATTTAAAAATATTGTTAACGCAGGGACAGAGGATCACCATGGTGTGTAAGATAGACTCCCTCATTCCTGTAGCGAGCTATATCACACATTCTCGCCTTATGCCTTACGCTCAAAATACTTCTCTTGCAGTGTTATAACTTTCTTTTGCATTCACCATCTGCAATTTTATCACCAGAATGTTCCTTACTAACATTGTTATCACTATGCCCCTCCATTTTTTCAAAAAGAGAGATAATCCAGGAGTAGCGTACCTTTCCCAGGAATCTGCTCAATGTATCTCTCATAGAAAGCTGCTCTGTCGGCAGCTGACATCGTCGCATGAACAAAACTGCACAAAGACTGGCGTTGACACTGGCGCATGCATGGAACAGCACGGACACTTTGGTGCAGACATCAGCGCGTGCACAGAACAAATTGTTGGAATTGCACAATTGCAACAGAAGTGAAAGTTCTCAAAACTTCTTCTCCTTAACACCTCAGCGTCATTATAAGCAAAGTGCACTGCCGGAACACGCATTATCTGAGATTAACCTGTGCTGTTAAATAGGAGGAAAAGTAATGAGACTTAGTTTGAGGTCCTGATGTCGCCACATGATCCTTGAGCAGGGCATATTTAAGGACACTGGGCAAGGACGTCAATAGGCGAAAGTGAGGACTGCACATGCTAGAGATCAGAGTTGAGATGAGAGTGGTGCTGGAAAAGTTCAGCAGATCAGGCAGCATCCGAGGAGCAGGAAAATCAACATTTCGGGCAGGAGCCCTTCATTAGGAACGTGGCTGGAGCCTCTGGGTGGAGAGATAAATCAGCACCTCTCCCCACATTGATGACTGCATCAATGCCACCTCGTGCTCCCACGAGGAGGTTGAGCAATTCATCAACTTCACCAACACATTCCACCCTGACCTTAAATTCACCTGGACCATCTCTGACACCTCCCTCCCCTTCCTGGACCTCTACATCTCCATCAACGATGACCAACTCAACCCTGTTTTTTTATACACTAACCCACCAACTCCCACAGCTACCTGGATTACACCTCTTCCCACCCTACCCTACTGCAAAAATGCCATCCTGTATTCCCAACTCCTCCGCCTCTACCGTATCTGCTCCCAGGAGGAGCAGTTCTACCAGAGAACACACAAGATGCCCTCCAACGTATCTCATCCCCGATCCGCACCTTCGCCCTCAAACCCCCACCCCTTCAAATGCAACAAGGACAGAACACCCCCCGCCCGGTGCTCACTTTCCATCCTACCAACCTTCGCATAAACCACATCATCCGTCAACGTTTCTGCCACGTTCCCTCCGTGAATACCTGGCCAGATCCACGCTCACCCCCCGCCCCCAACAACCCACCTTCCCCTACCAGTGCAGGAATTATAAAACCTGTGCCCATACCTCCCCCCTCACCTCCACCCAAGGACCCAAAGGAGCCTTCCACATCCATCACAGTTTCACCTGCACATCCACCAATATCATTTATTGAATCCGTTGCTCCCGATGCTGTCTCCTCTACACTGGGGAGACTGGATGCCTTTGTGCAGAGCGCTTTAGGGAAATTTCCAGGATACCCGTACCAATCAACCCCACCATCCCGTGGCCCAACATTTCAACTCCCCCTCCCACTCTGCCGAGGACATGCAGGTCCTGGGCCTCCTCCATCACCACTCCCACGCCACCCGATGCCCGGAGGAAGAACACCACATCTTCCACCTCGGAACACTTCAACCCCAAGGCATCAATGTGGACTTCACCAGTTTCCTCATTTCCCCTCCCCTCCCCCCTCACCTTACCCCACTTCCAACCTGCCAGCTCAGCACCATCCTCATGACCTGTCCTACCTGCCAATCTCCCTTCCCACCAATCCGTTCCACCCTCCTCTCCGACCTATCACCTTCATCCCCACCTCCATCCACCTATTGCACTCTTAGCCACCTTTTCCCAGCCCTACCCCCCTCACATTTATCTCTCTACCCCGGAGGCTCCCTGCCTCATTCCTGATGAAGGACATCAATGGGCCAAACCCTGAGGCACCTCAACAGTCTGCTGACACTAATTTTTGTTTACTTTAAAGGGCAAGGTGTATGAGGGCATCCCGTGGTGACAGAGATCCAATTCAAACAGAAATCAATGTTTCAGTAGATGGGAAAGAGTATAAATGCCTATAAACCAAACCAAGACCGGTGCTTCCAATACCTTAGTATAGGTCAATTAAAATAGAATAATGAATGAGTGGCTCGTAAAAAATGCAGGATGAAAAGTCAAAGTGAATTAACTGATCTGATTTAAAAATATCTGACCTTACTTCAGCGATGTACTTTGGAAACAAATACTGAGATTCCAATGCATAATTAATAATTAAAAGAGCTAGAAATGTGATAGTCAGTGACTGCTACTTTCTGAGATGCAGACCATGGAAGCCCTGACTCAGCTTATTCTGCACTTTGGCACAGCTTTACAAATCCATCAAATATTTATTGCTACTCAGTTATATGAGCAAACACACATTATCAAAACAAAGAATGCTAGAGAAACTCAACAGGTCAGGAAGCATCTGTGGAGAAAAACAGAGTTAATATTTCAGATCAAGGACACATTTGGCTATCCCTATAAACCTTGATCAACCATGATCAACATAATCAATGAAACATCAAGCCGTTGTTTCCAGGACTGTCATTGGCCTCATCTCCTCTGGACATCTACCCTCCATTGTCTCCCACCTTACAGCCTCCAACTCGAAATAGCCCAATTCCATCTCCTTTCCAAACTCTATAAATCGGAATGCCCAGTAGACCTACTGTTTCAAGCTGAATCAATTTCTCCCTAATTCATTTGACATTTTACCCCTTGTGCAATCTGTCGCATAACAGAAGAACAAGAAACAGGAGCAACAGAATTTTTTTTTAAGAATTAGAATCCCTGTTGTGGTAACAGGCCCTTCGGCTCAACAAGTCCACACTGACTCTCCCAAGAGTAATCCACCCAGACCTATTCCCCTACCCTATTTGGTGACTGATGCACCAAACCTACACATCCATGAACACGATGGGCAATCTATCATGGCCAATCTATCATGGCCAATTCACCCAACCTGCACATGTTTGGATTGTGGGAGGAAACTGGAGCACCCGGAGGAAACCCACACAGAATGTGCAAACTCCACACAGTCGCCAGAGGCTGGAATCGAACCTGTGAGGCAACAGTGCTAACCATTGAGCCACCGTGCCAACCCACATGCCATTCAGCCCTTCTAGCCCACTCCACTCAGTTATCTCGTAACTCAACACCATTTTCCTGCATCATTCCCATATCCTGCAACACCTTTAATATCTAGAAATCCATCGAGTATATTCAAGACTGAGATCAATGAATGAACCTCCACCACTCTCTGGGCTAGAAAATCCAAAGATTCCTCACCAGAGTGAGGCAATTCCTCTTTATCTCTAAACTGGTTACTTCTTATCTGAGACTGCGTCACCTGGTTCTAGCCACCACCAGGGAACATCTTTCCTCTCTCTACCCTGTCAATTTCGTATGTTTCAATGAAGGTCACCTTTCTTTTGAATAAACTCAAAAGATTTCCATATATTCCTGCCTCCTATGACAAAAGCCCACCATCCCAGGAAATAACTTTTGAACATTTGTGGTAATACCTCTTCAGCCAGCACATCTTTCCTTAGGCAAGGGAACAAAACTGCACGTAATACTCCAAGTGTATTTTCACAAGGCAGTTTTGTAATGAAGTTGAATATACCATTCATCATCTTAATTATTTGTTTTCAACTCACATCTGCTTATTTTCCAATATCATCTATCAAACCTTTCAGTTTGCTAGCCCTAGACCAATCCTCTTCAATTGGACATCCAATCTGTTTTCACCTCTACCAATCTAAAAGGATGATCTGAGGACTCTCCACCTCTTCCCTGAAGGTCCAGAAGTCCACATTCACGACCACTTTCATCCACCCACGTATTCTCACTCTGAACAACTTCTTCAATTCCATTTATACTTCTACTTCCTTCAAGTAAAAGATGTTGATATTGGTTTCCACACGGGTCCCAGTTATACCTGCTATTTTATGGGCGTGTGGAACATGTCTTCTAGTCTTACTCAGGCTCCACTCTCCTCTCTTTTTCAGGTACAATGACGACTAGACCAGGCCCTTTGGTCTTGCACAGAACTGGAAAATGGCACTAACTTGGTTTCCAATTTCCAAACTTCCCTCACCTTCACCTGGTTGGTCTCTGACTCTTCCTATCCTTAACTTCTCTGTCTCTATTAGGAACAGCCTATAAAAACAATACTTATTACAAACCACAGGCAAAAGAAAAATGGAAGATATGTTGACTATTTGTCTCTCCACAGAGGCAGACTGACCTACTGAATTTCTCCGGCATTTAATGTGTTATTTCAGATTTACAGCAACTGCAGTACGACTGCTTTTTATGCATTATCAGGTTTAATTCAGGTTGTGATAAAGGGAACTATATTTATTGCTACACTAAAGACCTGTGAGTTAGGATTGATCCATCATTATTGTTATACAAGTATAACTTCTTTCAACTTACATTTTATACAGTTCAGAAATGTAATGAATATGACAGACTTATGATGCACTAACAACTCCCTCTGTTGGTAATGAAGCTATACTCAGGGAGCTACTCTGCAAATAAGCTCAGTTAACTTGTTCAGAATTACATAAACTGTGTAACAGACCATTCAGCCCAAATGATCTACATCTGCTATTATCGTTCCAGACAAGCTTCCACACACCCCTTTCATTTAAACCTATCAAAATCGATCAAGTCCCCATCCAAATTCCCCTAGCTGCATCTGTTCTGTAAGGGTCAACTGTTCTTGTGAGTCTACATTTTAAGTGCTCTATGGGTAAGGACCTTATGGAATTCACAGAATCATAGAATGCACTAAGATACAGAAAGAGGCCATGCAGTCGCTCACGTCCTTGCCAGGGTTCTGCAACAGTGATTCAGCCAGTCTTACTTCCCTCTTTCCAGAGCCAGCAAATTTTCCCTCTTCGGGTAATTACCCAATTCCCTTTTGAAATCACTGCTGAACTTGCAAGTATTACACAATCAGGAATTGCATTTCCAAACGCTCTTTGCTCATCCTATTCCACATCTCACTTTTGGTCTTTGACATTTACCTTAAATCTGTCTCTTCTGGCTCTCAACCCTTCTGCCAATGACAGCATTTTCTTACTAACAGGACAGAAATGTCATGATTCAGAGCACCTCTCTTCGCTAAGGCCTAGCTGTTCCAGCCTATCTATATAACTCAAGTCTCTCAACTCTAAAATCATAAATCCCTTCTGCAACTTCCTTGAACCCTTTGCATCCTTCCCAAAGAATGATGCCCAAATTTCAACACTAAAAGAAACTTTAGGGATGATGATCATAGTCTGACAGAATTTTCCATTAGGTTTGACAAAGATATAGTTCAATCTAAAACTAGGGTCTTAAAATTTAAACAAGGGTAGTCATGAAGATATAAGGAGGTGGTGGATTGGATAATACATTAAAAGTTTTGATAGTAGAAAGGTAAAAGTGGTATATAAATAATGAACGCTTACTTGTCACAAAACATACATCCTTTAAAGAAAAACAACATTATAAATAAATGAACCATAGCTAAAAAGAGATGTTCAACATAGCATTAAATCAAAGGTAGAGGCTTATAAAACTGCAAAAAGTAAGTTGAAAGAGTGAGGATTAGGGAAGTTTAGAATTCAGCAAAGGAGGACCAATTAATCAACAAAAAGGGAATAGATTATCAATGTAAAGCAGCAATAAACATTAAAATGGATTGTAAAAATGAAGAGAATAACTTACAGAAATGTGAGTCCATTACAGGCAGAGATAGGATAGTTTGTAATAGGGAATTGAGAAATGGCAAAGCAGATAAATAAATGCTTTACGTCTATTTCCATAGAGACAGTTATAAAAAGGTCTCCCAAGGATCTGGTGAGTGTGTGGAACTGAAATAAATTACTATTAATTAAAAAAAAGGATTGGGGAACCTTCACCTTAAAACAGGATGTTAAAATGAGATGTGTGCGCGTACGTGTACAACAAATAATGCTCAAAGACTTTACAAAGGAACACTGCTAAATCAAGCAATACACTGAGTTCCAAGTGACTATTGATCGAGGATCACTGCAGTCAACACAAACATGATAATATCCAGTCATTGTGCTTTTTTTTAAACCTGTACTGTTTTACAAGTATATTCCGTAACCAAAACTGGTAGTCTTTTCTGTCTGTCCACCTCCTGGGTCCGAATGAACGTGCACTTGCTAGGATTTAAAGTGGGACCCGGGGGCGGGGGGGAAGAATCAAGTCAGCAGAGTGAATTAGTCCCCATCCCGGTCCGGTGTCTGCCCACACTGTGGGACAAGATCTTCCAATCCGGTTTCCCCATAATCTAGTGTGTCTCAGCGGTCCAACTGAGGGAGAAAGCCTTTACATGGCTCTCTCCATTATCCCACAGCTCAGAAAACTAGAAGTCACAATGATATAGTGGCTTACAGTGAACATCAAGGGAAGATCCCGGTCTCACTGACCTCCACTCCAATCAACACACAGGGTGCATGGACACTATAAAGACTTGCCAAAGAATCCCATATGTCACCCAAAATCTGGAGTGTAATCTGGTTCAAGAGATATAAATAACATCCCACATTACAAGTACCTTTTTACTCAACAGAGACTGGTGAGGCTACTGTAATATTCGCTCAAATGAAAAGTTTTAAACTTTACTGTTTCAAATAGTGAGCAGTGAATAAATCCACATAGTCTCCAGTAGTGTCCCTTCATGCTGCATTGATTAATCCTCACACAGTCCACTGAACCCGAACTACTGTTTAGATCATTGCTGAAATACTTTTAAGAGTGAGGATTAACTGCAGACAAATGAAGACGGATGAAAGCACAGTGACAAAAATTAGGAAACAGCAATATTTCCAGGGACAGCATAAGTGTGGAGAAACAGCTGTTAATTTGAGGGTAAATGATGGAAACGAAGTAACAAAATCTTTAGCTGAGAAAAGAATATTATCCATCTAGATTGTCTTCTACGATTCCATAACAAACAATAATAGTGTTACTGACTCATCAATCTCTTATCATCTGTTTACCTTAGCATAGGTCAGCCCCAGTGCTGCAGCACTACAAAATTTTTCCTAGGCGTGCTAAATTTACCACGTCATGATTCAATTTACTCAAATACTTTGTCCCAAAATGAAACATCGATATTTGTTACTTTCAAATTCAAGTAGGTTAATAAAATTCTGTGACACAGTTGGGGGATAGCTGGTATAGATATAGTCAGGCATTCACACACATTAGAAATCCATAGTTACTCAGTCTTGCAAGAATTACTTGTATTCATTCATGGGATCTGGGCATTGCTGGTAGGGCACTACCCATCCCTAATTTCCTTTCAGAAAGTCTGCCTTCTTGAGCTGCGATAGTGCTCCGAGTGTAAATACATCCACAGAGCTGTTAGGAAGGAAGTTCCATGGTTTTGAGCCAGCAATACTGAAGGAACTGCAATATATTTCTAGGTCAGGATGGTGCATGGCTTGGAGGGGAATTTGCAAGTAGTGATGTTTCCATATATTTGCTGTGCTTGAACTTTTGAGTGGTGAAAGTTTTGGCAGATACTGTCAAAGAAGCCTTGGAGAGTTGCTGCAGCACATCTTTGCTGCACTGGTGGGAGAGGGACTGAATGCTGAAGGTTGTGGATGTGGTACCAATGAAGTGAACTGCTTTGTCCTGAATGGTGTCAAGCTTCTTGTGTTGTTGTTGGAACTGCACTCATCCAGGCAAGAGGAGACTAATCCATGACATTCCTGACTTGTAGGTTGTGGACAGGGGAGTCAGGAGGTGACCTACTCGCTGCAGAACTCCCAGGTTCTGACCTGCTCTTGTAGCCATAGTACTACAAAGGCTAGACTAGTTCAGTTTCGGCTCAATGATAACACCCCAGTGTAGTGAGAGATTCAGCATTGGCTGTCATTGAATGTCAGGGAAAATGGTTGGATTCTCTCTTGCAGGAGTTGGTCATTGCCCAGCACTTAAATGTAACTTGCGACTTTTCAGCCCAAACCTGGTTATTGTCCAGATCTGCATTTGGATATCTTCAGTATCTAAGGAGTTGCAAATGATGCTGAACATTTGCGTAATCATCAGCAAACATCCCTACTCCTGACCTTATAATGGAGGAAAGGTCAAAGAACAAAAATATAGCACAGGAGCAGTCCCTTCAGGCCTCCAAGCTTGCGCCAACACATTTTGCCCTTTCATACGAAAACGGTCTTCATTACAGGATCCATATTCCTCTATGCCCTTCCTGCTCATGCATTCGTGTAATCATCCTTTGTCACTGAAGAAACAGCTGAAGATGTTTGGGCACAGGATACTACCTTGACAAATTCCTGCAGAGATGCCTTGCAGCCAAGATGACCAGCCTCAAACAACCACAACCATCTTCCTTCGCACCAAGTATAACTCCAACCAGCAGAGAGTCTCCCCTTCCCCCCCAGCCTCTATCAACCACCACCACCACCTCAGATTCACACTGACTCAGGTTGCTAAAGCTCGTTGATATTTGGGAATAAATGTTGCTGCTTCTTTAAGAGCTTAGGAGAATGTGTTCTGTGAACAGCCAAAACGGAACAATTGAGAATGCATCTTGGGGCGCATCTATTGTACAAACACTATCCTTCTGCTCCAGAATAAAAGTACGATTATACTGAAATAGAACATTCAGTAGTCGACAATGCAGTAACTCATTACAACATGATGGAATTCATTCAGTTCAATAACCAGACACTCCTAAAAGGGAGCAATCTGTTCATACCTAGCTGGGATTTAATGAACCCTTTCTAACAACCATGGCAGTGACTTTGCTAAAAGGCTGATATAGGCTATTTAACAGACACTTGAAGAGGTTTAATGGCACATCCATAGCTGAAGGTCACTGGCTGCAGATCCCTGGGTGCCTACTTTGATCACAATGGCTTCTATAGTGTGAGCAAACTGCAAAGACAGCTGGTAGACTAATGCAAGAGTTGTGGTCAAGTCTTCAAACTACAGAACTTTCTGAAGCTCTTGATAAACAAGCCAACAAGGATTTTGCCCACCTAACTGTTTCAATATCAATTTGGTGACAATAAAAAAAATTAATGAGTATTTCAAAGCTTCTGACAAAGAAGTTCAACTCAGTTTGACCCGCAAAACTGATGCACAAGAAACCATCTCCTCAGTTGCCATGTTGCAGTAAAAATACAAACTCAGCTGAGATGAAACTTCGAGTGAGCTGCAGGCAGCCTAGCTCACCTTCCGGTCACCAACTGTTTTATTCCAGGAAGGACAAAATGTTAATTGCAAAGACAGCTCAAAATGAAACTAGGTGTTGCAGCTTTCCCATGAACTACTTCCACCTAATAGATTTCACAGCTTTGCCCCTGCGTGCCTGTATTAAGGGAGTCATGGAGGGAATGGTCTCTTCAAATTACAGATGGGGGGGAAATAGATGTCTGGTGCTGACATTTGTTTGTAGATGGTGGAAATGGCAGAGGGTGATGTGATGTATCTGGAGGTTGGTAGGGTGGAAGGTGAGGACCCGGGGAGGTTCTGTTCTTTTTGTGATTAGCGGGGTGGGGTTCAAGGAAGGAGGTGCAGGAAGTGGAGGAGGGTATCATCCATATTGAACATCACAACACCATTCCTCATCCATGATGATCAGTTGTTTCACTGGACAGAACAAGCAGGCTACTGATCAAGAAATGAAACAAGTTCTAGCTGTTCATTGTCAAATAGATGTGAAGCTGCAAAAAGCACAGCAAGTCAAGCAGCATCAGAAGAGCAGGAGAGTCAACATTTCGGGCAGGACCCTTCATCAGGATGAAGACTCTTGCCTGAAACGTTGACTCTCCTGCTCTTCTGATACTGCTTGATCTAATGTGCTTTTTCCGGCTCCACCTTTTATAGACTCTGACTTTCCAGCATCTGCAGTCCTCACCATCTCCAACCAGCTGTTCATTGCCCATGTACTTTCCTTTGTTGACCTTCCTTTCTGCTTTTACTATTTCTGAGGAGCACATTCTGTTATGAATTGGGGGTTTGTTCAAAACTGTGTTAACTCAGCAATCCATGTCTGGTATTTCTTGCGTAGCAGGAGAGTATTCTAACTGGGCCACAATAGTAACTAGTCTTCTGTAAATGTAAACCAATCTCGAAATGAAAATGGAGGAGAGGAAGAGAAATCAATGTCAGAATGTGCAAACATTTCTTGCTAACATCCAGTACATCACCTTTCAGGGTTTTCTTCAGATGGGAAAGAAGGCCACCAAGCCTCTGCAGGTCAAAGTAATCCACCTTCCCATTAAAAAACAGCTGAGGGGGAACATAAGCATCTGGAAGCAAAAGAAAGATAATTCAGTAAACACCCAGGGGTTATTGGGCACCATTCTGTTTGTGGCTATGGGCAATAAGTCAACAAAGCTTACAAGTGAGACTGTGCTAATGTCACCAGCTTTTGATGCAGTAGTTTGCAAAAGTCAATTCTAGCCCAAAAGTAAACGAGCCAGGAATTACTGTGGTGAAGCAGTGGGACAGGTTATTTCTGGTGGGTGCCTTGGATTGCACTGAATCCCAGTAAGTTTTACAATCCAATTTGCAGCCTTTCCAACAAGAGCCACATATCAGAGGCTGATGCCACAAGCAGGTCTCAGAAATACAAGTCTCCTTCTGTGGCAACATTGGAAAGGAACTTTTCATTGTAAAAGTGGGGAATACTTATGATGTTCGAGATGGTCCATGACAAAATAATCATAAAAGGGCTGCATATGGATTTGGTGAAAGACCACAAGCTAGTGTCTAGGCTATCCATGGTATGGAATCTATGGGATGGAATCAATAGGCCAAATGATGTTTTGTTGGTGGTTTTATCATTCAGAACAGCAATTCATACAACTCATAACAGGAAGTTCAACTATATTGAGTGGCGATATAGATTCATAAGCTACAAGTCAGATTCTGCCGAGACTGCACAAACACCAGAGTTAAGCACCAGTCCGTACCTTCACTGGGCATTGCTGATGGATTCCTCCGTCTGTACTCATCCCAATAACTTCGCAAAGCAGCAATTAGTCGGTGCAGGAAGCATACCATATACTCAGGAGGGCAAAGGATTGCAGGATTCTGTGAAGGTAGATATCAATATTTTGTCTGTGCACATAACGAAGAATGCCAATGGGGACTAATTTACCTAACAAACACTGAAACCCAGCTTTTTCTTCCATGTTTCATGCCAGCAGCTTTGTGCCAGAGGCTTGGCACACTAGGAGACCACCCACGAGCAGGAACAAGAGGCAATTACAGGACTAGCGATGCAACAAGGGGAGAATGAAGAGATACTAATGCTGAGGGGGGAGACAATAGGAGGAACAAGGGGCTACCAATGGTGGGAGTTGATTCACAGAAGGTGGAAGGAACTTAGATTCTGTAGTACCTACAGAAATTGCAAAGATAAGAATGGTATTATTGGAGACACATTGATTCATTTTATGACCAATGGTAATACGACTATTCATAAGCATTCTTTATGTAATGGGTGGCAACAGCAGTAAAGGTCTACCTGTGATCAGTAGAAAACCTAAAGTCTGCTAAAATTCATCTTGTACCTATAGCCATTAAACCTCACACTATCCAAGGTGTGGCAAGGCTCTGCAATCAAGAGAACTGATCTGTCTTTTCATCTCCTTGAACTCATCTCTTGTGTGATAACAATTCTGATGTAGGAACCTCAGTCAGAAATGATTGATGTTTGCAGTTGACACACCAAGACCATGCAGTATCAAACCAAGAGGCTGCACCAAGGACAGGGACTCTGTTTTGGGGCACATCTGTCAGGGTAAATAATGTAAATGCAACTCCGCACAAATGTTTCTCAACAGTCCACAAGCTCAGAATCATTAAAGGAGGAATTTTATAGAATGATTTAACACAGCCATTTGGTGCTCAGTGCCTGTGCTTACAATCTCTCCAGTAACTCACCCGGTTACATCTGCTGTCATTTCTCCCTTTCATGTACTTACCAGGGTCGCTATCAAATTATGTCACAAGGGAAGAGGGCAGCTGTAACTCTGAAACCTTTACAGTGTGACACCCCACCACCAAACCAGTACCCAAGTGATTTGTGTCCCATTCCAAGACCCTTGTGTACAATCCAGGACTGCTGACAAGCCTAAGTTATGTTTCTAAGCTTCAATGGTGCAAATGTTTACTCTCACACAACAAGAACCAGCAGTTTTCCAAACCCTTTAAGGAGCATCTTTTACATCACCCAATGTGGATGTCGGGCTTTAGTTTAATATCTAATTCAAAAAATGTCCTATCTAATAAGGCGGCACTTTTGTTAATATAAGAAGTGTGGCAGGCAATTTTCTCACATCAGGATCCCACAAACAGTATGCAACTAAACTCAGGTTATCTGCTTTGGTGAACTGATTGGAGAATAAATATTGGCCAAGGTACTGGATATATCTTCGGTTCTTCCTTGGAATAGTACCATGGAAGCTTTTACACCCACCCAACAGATGTGAACAAAGTTTAAAATCTCATCTGAAACAAATCACTCCAACTATGAGGTACTCTCTGTAATACAGAGTTAGTGTGATTTTCATGCTCAAGCCCTGAATCAGAGTCCCTACTGTGTGGAAGCAGGTCATTCGGCTGATAGAGTCCACATCAACTCTCCAAAGAGTAAGCCATGCTGACCCACACCCCTACCCTCTCCCTGTCTCCTTGCATTTCCAATGGCTAATCCACCTAGCCTGCACATCCCTAACCTATATATTTTTGGACTGTGGGAGAAAACTGGAGCATCCAGAGGAAACAGATGCAGACGCAGGGAGAATGTACAAACTCTACACAGACATTCGCCCAAGGATGGAATCGAACATTTTTCTGAGTTCCTGGTGCAGTGAGGCAGCAGTGCTAACCACTGAGCCACTGTGCCAACTTGAAGTGGGAATTAAATCCAGAACCTTGTGACTCAGACACAGAAGTGTTATCAACTGGGCTCCAGCTGACTCAAATCACAGCAAGTAAAAAAAAAAGGGGGAAATTATATCTCCATCACAAACCACTGCTAAAGCAGACTCCATTGAATCAGTTAGAAGACACTCAGAGGTTTGAAGAGCAATGTTAATGGTATTGATGTGAAGGGCAGAAAGGTTAAGTATTTACCGTGCTCATTCAGGACAGAGTCCAACTCATAAGACTCTAGGTTCAAGTCTCACTCCGGGATTTGAACACAAAGATCAAGATTATCAAGCTACTGTCAGGGATGTCATTTTTCAGACAAGTTGTTCAATAATAGCTCCATCTGCCCACTCAGGTAGATGTGAAAGATGAATGGTACCATGACAAAGATGTGAAGGTGAGCTATCTGCAGTGTCCTGGCCATTATTTACTCTTAAGGCAATATCACCAAAATCCTTTTTTTGTCTTCATCATATTCCATTTTGTGGGAGCTGGTCACATTTATATTGGGTTCTGCTGTGCGTACCTCACAACAATGACTGCACATTAAAAAGTACTTTTTTTTATATAGGGTACAGGGTTGTGTCTCATCTTGATATCTGACTGGCTAAGGACAGAACTTGCACAAAATTAAACAAAAGAGTGTCAATTAGTTATACTCAAGTACAGCAATTTATAACATTCCCCAGTTTAAGCTGTTCCATTCAACCCCTGATCGTAATCAGGCAGTTATTTGGATTTGGTGTTGTTTGTTTTGATGTAGTTTCATATTAGTTGCACCATAGGAGTGTGAAACCTGAAACCTGATCGCACCACTTGGGAGCTGCCATTCTGTTCCGTAACCTCCCTGGTCTCCACCCTCCATGGTCATTGGCTGACCCTCCATCTCACAGCTTTACCTTCGTAACCATGCAATTCAAAATCATGCTTGTTCTAACGCTACTCATCTCTGCAATGACACAATGGTAAAGTAGCCTACTTATCATAAAATCCCTACAGTATGGAAACAGGTCCTTCAGCCCAACAAGTCCACACTGACTCTCCAAAGAGTAACCCACCCAGACCCATTCCCCTACCCTTTATTTAACCCAGACTAATGCACCTAACACTATGGGCAATTTAGCATGGCCAATTCACCTGATCCACACACATCTTTGGATTGTGGGAGGAAACCCACACAGACACTGAGAAAACATGCAAACTCCACACAGACAGTTGTCCAAGGTGTTTGGGGGTGGGGGCACTGTAGGACAGCAGTGCTAACCACTGAGCCACTGTGCCACCTTGAAGTGGGAATTAAATCCAGAACCTTGTGACTCAGACACAGAAGGGAGGGGGGATGGAGAGGTTTAATGAGTTTGAATAGAGGGGAGACGGTTTGGAGAGCCCAAACTGAGGGGAGCTTTGAAGAGACTGAACTGAGAAAGTGGGCGATTGGAGAGTATAAGGTTAGGAAAGCAGAATTCATGGAGACTGGAAGGTTTGTAGAACACAAAAAGTGGTGAGTAAGAGATCTGACACGAAAAACAGAACTTTAGATCTGTGGCATTTTGCAACTGGTTTTGTGAATTGCAAGACCTGTCGGGACAAACGTAAACTCACTCGATAAGATTATGGAAATCTAAACATATAGTTTTAGACAGGAGTGAAGCAAAGCTACAAATGAAAGATAGAAATTCAGTAAATAAAAAGGTGAGATACGAGGGAAACAAAATGAGCTCTTTGCAGCTTGATGGCATTTATTACAATGTCAGGAGTCGAGCAAACAGGAAAGGTAAATTGAGGGCACAGTGACATAATAGTTTTATTAAAAAATGCTCTTGGCGGTAAGTTATAGAGATGTACAGCATAGAAACAGACCCTTTGGTTCAAATCATTGATGCCAACCAGATATCCTAAATTAATCTAGTCCAATTTGCCAGAATTTGGCCCATATCCTTTTAAACCCTTCCTACTCATATACCCATTCAGGTGCCTTTTGAATATTGTAATTTAACCAGCCTCCACCACTTCTTCTGGCAGCTCATTCCATACACGCACCACCCTCTGTGTGAAAAAGATGCCTCTTAGGTCCCTTTTAAATATTTCCCCTCTCACCTTAAACCTATGCCTTCTATTTTTGGACTCCCCCAAACTGGGGAAAAGATCTTGTCTATATACCCTATCCATGCCCTTCACAGAGTCGATGAGTCGTATAGCATGGAAATAAACTCTTCAGTCTGACCACTCCACGCTGAACATAATCCCAAACTAAACTAATCCCACCTGAACTGAAATGTATCACTTCAAATTTCTCTGCATTGAACTTCATCCGCCACTTACCTGCCCTCTCCCCAACCTGACATTGTTATTCTGAAGTTCTACTCTGTCCTTACAATTTACAATTCTGCCAAGTTTTATTTTATCTGCAAACTTTCAAATTGTCCCCTGCAGACCAAAGTCAGGGGAACTGCACTAAAGTTCCTCCAACCTGGAGCATATGCATTAACCGTTGCTCTCTGTTCCTTTTAATTCATTAGTTTTTTTTTAATCCACATTGCTGCTCGCCTTTTCTGTCCACCAATGATTAATTTCCACACAAGTCTGTTGAGAGACACAGGCTTGGTTATTTGTGTGCTAAAATGTACTGAATTGTGCAATCCTTTTTATTTTCTACTTTATTTTCATTTTAATTCATAATATAGTTATAAACAATAACTAAGATAACTTGTCATTACAATTTGATACTGTTTACAATTCTGGTTTCCCTGCTATTGGAAGGATGTTGTGAAACTTGAAGAGTTCGGAAAAGATTTACAAGGATGTCAGAGGGTTTGAGCTATAGGGAGGGCCTGAATCGGCTGGGACTATTTTCCCCTGGAGTGTCAGAGGCGGAGGGGTGACCTTATAGAGGTTTATAAAATCATTAGCATTGGTGAGGGTTAGGAAGTCATATTGAGGTTGTACAGGAGGTATCTTATGAAATACTGCTAGAGGGCATAGGTTTAAGATGAGAGGGGGCAAGATTTAAAAGGGACTCGAGGGCATTTTTTTTCACGTAGAGGGTGATGAGTATATGGAATGCGTTGCGAGAGGAAGTGGTGGAGGCTGTTACAATTACAACATTTGAAAAGCACCTGAATTTGGACAAAAACATTCATAAAGCCTCTTCTGGAATACTGTGTCCAGTTCTAGATGCCCAGTTATAGGAAAGATACAATCAAGCTGGAGCGGGTTCAGAAGAATTTTACCAGGATGTTGATAGGTATGGAAGGTGTGAATTATAAAGAAATGCTGGATAGGCTGAGTCTTTTTCCACTGGAGCATAGGAGATTGCCTCTCAATCTGATAGGTTTATAAAATATTGAGGCTTAAATAGAGTTAATGGTAGTTGCCTTTTGCCTAGGACGGGGACATAATATTTAGGTGAGAGGAGAGAGATTTGAAGACATGAGGTAAATGTTTTTAAACAGAGGGTGATTCGCACACAAAATGAGCTTCCTGAGAAAGTGGTGGATGTGGGTGCAATTACAACATTTACAAGATTTGGATAAATATATGAATATGAAAGGTTTGGAGGGAGATGGGCCAGGATCAAGCAGGTGGACATTTCAGTTCAAATGACATGGAGAGAGTACAAAGCAAATGGCATTGTTCTAAAGGTTTAGAGGAGCAGAGACCTGGGTATATATGCGTTTCAGTCGCTAAAGGCGACAGCACAGAGAGACAGAGCTATTACTAAAGCATGCAGTATTCTAGACTTCATTAGGATAGATATAGAGTACAAGAACAGGAAAATGATGGTGAACCTTGACAGGACACTGGTTAGACTTCAGCTGATGTACTACGTACAGTTCTGGACACCACACTTTAGGAGAGATATGAACACATCAGAGAGAACAGAAGAGGTTTATGGGAATGGTTCTCGGGATGAGATACCGCAGTTATCAAGATGGATTGATGAAATGAGGACTATTTTCCCTGCAGAGGAGAAAATAGAGGAAAGGCTTCATAGAGTTTTCAAAATCATGAAGGATCTGGAACAGATAGATAGGGAGGAGCAATTTCTGCTCATAACTGGGTCAAGAACTAAAAGGCACAATTTTCGGGTGGTTTGCCAGAGAAGCAAATGTGAGGTGAGAAATAATTTTTTCCAAACAGTGAGCAGTAATGGTCAGGAATACACTGTCTGAAACTCTGGGGGCAGGGAGGTGCAATTGAGGCATTTAAGAGGATGATTACTTAAACAGAAATAACAAGCAGGCCTTCACAGTAAAGGAGGAAATTAACACCAAGTTAATCACAGAATCTGCTTAAACAGCTGAAAGTGATGTGATGGCCTGAATGGCCTCATCCTGCACTAACAATTCCGGGATCTGTAACTACAACACAAGTCTCCTTAATTTACGGAATGGAAGTGAAAAATCCAGTATCTTCCACTTTTTTGTAATTTTAACAGAATCAGCGGCAAATCCACAGCAGCCACAGATTTCATAAAATGTGTTCAGGAGAACTTTATTTAGCTACTACACTGCAAGACCAAGGAGAGAAGGGACAGTTCTGGACTTAGCTTTGGGAACCGGAACTGGGTAGGTAAAAGAGGTATGACTGGATGAAAATACTGAAAGACCAGTCCTTTTAAGCTACAGCCTGATACAGGATATGCCAACTGGAAACAGCTACAGAAATTAAACTGTTGGAGCAGTGGAAGACAGTAAAAGAGAAAATCAGGGCAAATATGGCACTTTAAAGAACAGTGGTAGGACTCCAAATCCAGAGCACCTCTCAGAAAAGTAGTGTCCAAAATAAAAATCAAAATACTGCGAATGCTGGAAATCTGAAACAAAGCCAGAATATTGGAGAAAGTCAGCAGATCTGGCAGCACGTCTGTCAAAAGGGAACTACAGATGACTCTTCTTTAGAAGAAACTCCTTCAGGATTGAAGAAGTTATGTTGCATCCAAAATGTTAACTCTGTTTCTCTCGCCTGACATGCTACCTGACTTGCTGAGTTTCTCCAGCATTTTCTGTTTTTGTTTGAGAAAGGAAATATCAAGTTTAGCACCTTTGAAGAGTAGATAAATTGACTATTCTACCCTCTATTGCAATGCCATTCCTCTTCATTCCCTCACTTGAATGGCATTCAGCTTCATGGTGCTCCAGACAATTTGTCCATCCCGGTTCAGCTTATCCTGATCCACAAAGGCAGCTAGTACCACCTATCTGTGGTTCAAAGACAAGGCTGAGGCTCCTCCTCAACTGGATAACCAGAACCACATGACTTGAAGCCATAACCTCCTGTCCCTGATCACTGAACAATTCTAAAGTTCATTTTAATCTAAGGAATGGGACTGTCTCAGGAACAACATACCCAGATAATTCTAAACCTTCCCCAGTGCCTTGTAATGTTTGCAGCTCAGACTTCTGCTCAGCAATTCTGAACTCAAGGGTTTTAGCTGCAGAACCCACTGATATGGCTGCTCAGAATTAGCAGACTCTCCACAAACTCATGTATAGTGCAGTTACAGCACACCATTTGCCCTGAATTTCCTATCTAATGTCACCAATTTACTTGAACACTTCCCAATTTAGTGAAATCAAAACAAGTTATAGTTTTCTTTCTCAGGTAGAAAATAAAAGCTCACAATCTGAAGGTTAAGAAGCACACTCTTACCCTCTACACTGACTTACTGATTCACGATCATCCTGGGCTGCACACTCATTTATGGCTAAGCTAGCACTGTGTGAGATATAAGAAACTTGAATTAGACAACAGATTGTTGTCGGCATCTTTCCATCTGCAAATGATGATGGGAAAGCATCTGTAGTTGTTCAAGTTACTCTATACAGACACCGTTTGGAAGAAGTTAAACTATCACTAGCCCTTTGGCTTTTCACAAAATTTTTGTGGAAATTTTTTGTATGAAATTTTCTGCTACATTTTTCTAGCGAATATAAGACAGCTGCAGATTAATAGTATGAAAATCTCTCATAATTCCTCATATTTCACTGAAATCACTGTGAAAACCTGCTAACATCTTGCTGCTGCAGCAGCAAACATATTGATAACAGAATTGCAGGTGTTTAATGGTTAGTGTTTCTCATCATTTGTGTCTTCTCACTTCCTCCTCCCCACCAGCTGAGCTGCAGTATTTGATACAATGATACCATCTAGTGGTGAGAATGGGTGTATTTGGGAGACAAATGGGGGCACAGTTTCAAAGAGAGTCAGTGTACAATTCTTTGTTCATTAACTAACAGGGAACATAATATTTGAGTATTGTAGAATTGTAGAATGATCCTGGATTAGAGGTATAGTAAGCACATCAATTTATTGCCCAGCCCTAATCGCCTTTGAGAAAATAGTGGTCAGTTGCTTCCTGGTCAGGTGTAGGATCACCTACAGTGCTGCAGGAAAGGTGTTCAGGATTTTGACCCGGGGGCATTGATCTGATCCTTCCCGTATTGGTCCTGTAATGTAATGGCTAAAAACAATCCTCCTGAACATATTTCAAGAATTCTGTAAGCTCTATCCAGTTGACACTGATTCAGTCCCAGTTAATGTTCTGCAATTTTAAATTGCAAAAAGAGGAGGATAGTGGAGTTTTCACTTTCATTCTGTAAATTAAGGAGACCTGTGTTGTAATTACACATTCTAGAATTGTTAAAGTCTAGGATGAGGCCATTCAGCCCATCATATCTCTACCAGCTGGCTGAGCATATTAACTTTGTGCCAACCTCCTCCTTTATCCTGCAGCCCTGACCAAGATTTCTGTTTAAATTATCATCCAATGCCTTCTTAAAGGCCTCAATTGAACCTCTTGCACCCACAATACTAGGCAGTGGATTTCTGACCCTAACTTTCCTCAAATGTAGTGCCCAGAACCGTACGCAGTACACCAGCTGGAGTCGAACCAGTGTCCAGTAAGGTTCACCATCATTTCTCTACTCTTGAACTCTATATCTACAGTAATGAAATCTAGAATACTGAATTTTATATTAAAAGCTCACTCTTCCTGTGCTGCCACCTTTAGCGACTTAAGCACATATATCCACAGGTCTGCCTGCTCCTATACAACATTTAAAATGCATCCTTTATTTGATACTCTCTCCATGTCATTTTACTCAAGCGTATCACTTCACATTCTTTTTGCAATGAACTAAATCTGCCACCTATCTGTCCACTTGGATACCACATTGCTCGTCTGATTCTGCTCCAACATTTAATCCAGAATATTTCTATCCCCACTAAGGCAGGATTGGAAAAGCAACACGACAAACTCGTGGCAGCGGAGGAAGTCACAGGAGCTCACAGTAAGCTAGAATTTATGTCATTATATCCTGCAGAAGCAAATATGTTTGTTGGATTACACCTCCAAGAATGAGGGCAATGATCAAAAGGAGTCGACAAAGAAATGATCCTTGACGGACTGCAAGCATAACACTGCAATATCATTGCATACTTCACAAGGATTAGAACGTATCATAAATTCATACTCACCCCTCGATTACTGGCATTCTCCTGTAAAAACTTTCTGAACTTATTAAGGAAAATGTATCTGGATGCATCGCCCTGAAACGACAATGTTTAAATTATCTAGTGAGGTGAAGTAAACCTCACAGTATCCAACCATTTTGTTACAATCGCAGTTTGTGACTACATCATAAGATACAGCAGCAGACTAGGCCATAGAGCC
This sequence comes from Hemiscyllium ocellatum, assembly GCF_020745735.1. NCBI lineage: Eukaryota > Metazoa > Chordata > Chondrichthyes > Orectolobiformes > Hemiscylliidae > Hemiscyllium > Hemiscyllium ocellatum. The sequence goes on from NC_083414.1 coordinate 71,211,228, forward strand.
CATCAAGTCTGTTCCACTATTCAATCATGGTTGATAAGTTTCTTGATCCCAATCTCTTGCCTTCTCCTCCCTGATCCCCTTATCAATCAAGAACCTCTCTCTCTATCTTTGTTTTGAACAATGACTCGGCTTCCACAGCCTTCTGCGGCAATAAGTTCCAGAGATTAACCACCCTCTGGCTGAAGAAATTCCTCCTCATCTCTAAAGGGTCACCCCTTCATTCTGAGGCTGTGCCACTGATTCCTAGACTCTTCCTACAAGTGGAAATACTCCTCCACATCCATTCTATCCAAGCCTCTCTGTATTCTGTATTCCCACTCGTTCTTCTAAACTTCATAGAGTACAGACCCAGAGTCCTCAATTACTCCTTATATGACAAGCCCTTCAGCCCTGGGATCATTCTGGTAAACCTCCTCCAGGCCCCCTCCAACACCAGCATATCCTACCTTAGATATAGGGCCCAAAACTGCTCACAGTATACCAAATGCAGTCTGACCAGAGCCTTAGACAGTCTCAGCAGTAAATCTCTGCTCCTGTACCCAAGCCCTCTTGAAATCCTAACTGTCAACTGAACCTGCATGTTAACCTGGAGAATCCTGAACGAGGACTCCCAAGTCCCTTTGTGCTTCAAATTTCTCAAGCTTTCTCCGTTTAGAAAATAGTCTATGCCTCTTTTCTTCCAACCAAAGTGCATAACCTCACACATTCCCACATTGTATTCCATCTGCCATTTCTTTGCCCACATTAGCCTGTCAGAGTCTTCAAGCAGCCTCCCTACATCCTCAACACTACCTGTCCCTCCACATATCTTTGTGACATGTTCAAACTTAGCAACAATGCCCTCAGTTCCATCATCTAATTGTTAAATTTATAACGTGAATAGTTGGCAACCCAACACTAACCCCTGCAGAACTCTACTAGTCACCAGCTGCCATCCTGAAAAAGACCCCTTTATCCTGACTCTGCTTTCTGCCAGTTAACCAATCCTCTAACCATGATAATATCATGCCCCTAACACCATGGGTTTTGATCTTATCTGGCAGCCTCCTGTGCAGCACCTTGTCAAAGGCCTTCTGGAAATCCAAATAGATCACGTCCACTGGCTCTCCTTTCTCTGACTTCCTCATCACCTCAAATGATTCTAACAAATTTGTCAGACATGACCTCCCCTTTGCTATCTTAGCACTATTTTACCATGCACCTCCAAGTACTCTGCAATCTCATCCTTAATAATGGACTCCAAAAGCTGACCAATCTCCGAGGTCAGGCTAACCAGATAGGGTTTCCTGTCTCTGCTTTCCTCTTTTCTAGATTAAAAAGAAGTTCAAATTTCTGTTCTTCAAGCTTTACAAGTTCCTCTGGAGGGAGAATTTTATTATAGCCACAGAGTCATAGAGATCTACAGCTCAGCAAAAAGTCCTTCAGCCCATCATACCCACGCTGGTCAAAAACTTCCTAACAGTCTGTTTCCAGATTTAAATGGTAAGTTGGAATTGAAGCTCAAGCTGACCGTAGCATTCTTAATTTTCTGACAGTGATTACACAGGTATACTGCTGAACTGATACAAACCGAGATGATAAATCCAAAAAACACGACTAATTGAATTGCTATTTGGAGCTAGCATCAATACGAAATGAGACAAGCACAATAACAACAAATAACCATTTTAATCATATTAATATCAGAGTGTGACATGGAACAATAGTGGGAATATTGACAGTGGGCAGTGAGCTCCACATGGGAATATTACCAGTGGGCAGTCAGCTCCACATGGGAATACTGACAGTGGGCAGTGAGCTCCACATGTGAATACTGACAGTGCACGTGTGCTCCATACAGACATACAGATACGGCAGGAACCTCACACACAAAAATATAAAGTGCATGTGTGTAGTTGGGTCTTCAGCTTGTGGGTTGCCTGCCTGCATAAAGGAGCAAGGACAGCAGGGTTATGAGAATTTTAGGGAGATCATCAGAAACCACAATCCACTTGATCACTTAGCAAAATCAACGAACTAAATTATCACAGTCTCTCAACAATCTACCTTGACAAACAAAATACCTGCATGCAACTATCAGCCACGAGTGACAAACTGCTACTGGTAGTGGAATGTGGTTTAGTTTCATCCAAGAACTGCATATATTCTGCAGATTATAAACTCACTGGAAGCAACTATTACTCACCGATCCTTTATCTTTGTTGTTGAGAAATAATTTCAGGATCTGAACCTGTAGCTCTTCCACAACTGCAAAACAAAATCATTTTATAAACGGTCCTTCTGTACTACTTGGGACCATTAATACTCATACCATACCACGTTTCAATCATAATGTCACTACGTTAGTCATCTTTAACAAGTACACACATCAAACCTCCACCAAAACAACACTAAAGCATGTGCAGTCTGGTATTAAGGAATACAGATTCTTCAATGTTCAGCGCAATGACTCCACAATGGAGCAATCCATGTCCAAATGTAGCAAGACCTAGACAACATCCAGGTTGGGCAATTAATATTCATGCCACACAAGTGCCAGGCAATGGCTATGCCAACAAGAGAATATCCAACCACCACCTCTTGACATTCAATAGTATTACCATCACTGAACCCCCTAATAATATCCTGAGGGTTACCACTGACCAGAAACAGAACTGAAATATAAATACTGTGGCTACAAGATCAGGTCAGAAGCTAGGAATCATGCAGTCCATAACTCATCTCCTAACTCCTCAAAGTTGTCAACTGCCTCCAAGGCACAAGTTGGGAATGTGATGGAATACTCCCCACCTGCTGGATGAATGCAGCTTCAACAACACTCAAGAATCTTGACACCATCCAGAACAAAGAGTTCATTTGACATTCACAAGCATTTAATCACGCCACTACCTGCTCAGTAGGATCAATGAGGACCACCTACAAGAATGCACTCAAAGTTCCTAGGGCAGCATCTTCCAATTGGAATGCAGTGGTTCAAGAAGGCAGCTTACCACCAACCTCTCCATGGCATTTAGAGATGGGCAATAAATTCTGGCCAATGCAAAGACGTGAGTGAGTGAGAGGAAGAAAGCAAATTTAAAATGAGGTAGTCCAATAAATGGAAGTAAGGCAGCTCAGTGCAATCACAGGAATGACATTCTAATCCATCCAGGCAAAAGGATGAAGGATAGAATGTTGCTTAGTCTATTGCTCTGATGTTTGAGCATGTGTGTCAAGTCACTAACCAATGCTCTTCATAGAATCACACAGCAAAGAACAGGCACTTCAGCCTATCGAGTCTGTGCTGCCAGAACTCTGCTCAATTTACACTAGCCTCACTTCCCAGCAGTTAGGCAAAAGTCTTCAAGTTTGAATGTAGTGATTGATGGAGAAGTGTGTAAGGTAATCTTACTTCAAGATGTCAGATACCAGAACATAAGCATAGCTTAAAACAATGGAAAGGTATGTAATGGGCAGGTGCAAAGACTTTTGTGAAAATATGATCAAAACTCTGGCCTGGCAATTTAGAAGAGTAGGACATAATCTATTGATTATAAAGCAGGTCGTCTTTACATGGGTGACGCTAATTATGTTAATTATTTTAACTTATGAATTATGCTGCTGGATATGCTACTTAAAGAGAGTATATCAGGTTCCAAGCGACTGATTGTGATAGGGGACTCTCTAGTCAGGTGCACAAACAGACATTTCTTCAGCTGTCAGCTAGACAGCAGAATCGTGTGCTGCCTCCCTATTGCCAGGGTCAAAGATGAGGTAGGTGCAGAATATTCTGAAAGGGGACAGTAACCAGAAGATTATTGTATGTGTTGATTACCAACGACATAGGTTAAGAAAAAGACTAGGTCCTGCAGAAAGAACATAGGAAATTAGGCAGATTTAAAAATCGGCTCTCAAGGGTAGTAATATGTGTATTCCTCCCAGTCGCATGTGCTAGCGAGAGGAGGATTAGGAGGATAGAGCAAATAAATGCATGCCAACGAGCAAGTGCAAGGGCCAAGGATCCATATTTTTGGACTTTTGGGATCTCTTCTGGGGTTTACCTGACCTGTACAGGAAGGATAGGTTGCACCTGATTTGGAAGAGGAGCAATATCCTGGCAGGGAGAGTTGTTTGTGTGACTTGGGAAGCTTTACACTAGTGTAGGAGGAGGGGAACTCAAAAAGATAGTGAGCAAACAGGTAAGTCTGAGGCTGGTACAATAGACAAGGGAAGTAAGTTAAACAGCATGGGCACAGCAGAGATTGAGGCAAAACTTTGAGCGGCACAGTGGCTCAGTGGTTAGCACTGCTTCCTCACAGTGCTAGGGTTCTGCATTTGATTCCAGCCTCAGGCGACTGTCTGTGTGGAGTTTGCACTGGGATATCATAGCTATGACAGAAATGAGAATCAGGGAAGGGCAGGACTGGCAGCTTAATGTTCTGGCGCATATATGCTGTATGAAAGATAGAAAGTGAGTCAAGAGAGGCGGGGAAGTGCCGTTTTTGGTTAGGATATTATTATGGTAAAACCTAGGGTGGATGTTCCTCGGAGAACATCCAGTGAAGTTATATGGGTGAAATTGAGAAATAAAAAAGGGATGACCACCTTATTGGGATTGTACTATAGGCTCCCAAATAGTCAGCAGGAAATTAAGAAGCAAACATGTAAAGAGATCTCAAATATCTTTAAGAATAATAGGATTGTAATGGTAGAGGATTTTAACTTTCCAAACATTGAGTGGGACTGCCATAATGCTAAGGGTTTGGATGGAAAGAAATTAGTTACGTGTGTACAAGAAAATGTTCTTATTCAGTACGTGGGTGTGCCTACTGGACAGGGAGCAAAACATGACCTTCTCTTGGGAAAGGCGGCACGGCAAGTGACTGAGGTATCAGTAGGGGATCACTAAGGAGCAACTGATCATAACTGTATTACTTTTGAATGGTTATGGAAAACAGTAGATCGGATCTAAAAGTTAAAAGTTCTAAAGTAGAGGAAGCCAATTTTGATGGTATTAGGTAGGAAGTTTCTAAAGTTGATTGTGATGGCTGTTCGCAGATAAAGGGATGGTTGGAAAGTTGAAGGCCTTTAAAAGTGAGGTAAGAGTTCAGAGAAATTGTGTACCTATTAGTGCAAAGGGCAAGGCTGGTAGGTATAGGGAATGCAGGATGATGAGAAAAATATAGGCTCTGGTCAAGAAACAGGAGGAGGCATGTGTCAGGTACAGACAGCTGGGATCAAGTGAATCCCTGAAAGAGTATAAGGACAATAGGAGTATACTTAAGAAGGAAACCAGGGAGGGCAAAAGGATACTGCAGATAGCTTTGGCAAATAGGGTTAAGGAGTTTCTACAAATACATCAAGGGCAAAAGAATAACTAGAGAGAGAATGGAGATCAGTGAGGCCATCTATGTGTGGAACGTCAGGAGATGAGTGAGATCCTAAACAAATTTTTCATATCAGTATTAACTGTGGAAAAAACATGGAAGTTAGGCAATTGGAGAAATAAGTAGTGTTGCCTTGATAAGTGTCCATGTTACAGAAAAGTTGGTGCTGGAGATTTGAAACGCATAAATGAAGTTAAATCCCCAGGATCTGATCAGATACATTCCAGAACTGTGTGGGAAGCTAGGGAAAATATTGCTGGGCTCCTTGCTGAGATATTTAGAGTCATAGAAATTTACAGCACGAAAACAGACACTTCGGTCCAACCTGCCCATGCCAACCAGATATCCCAACCCAATCTAGTCCCACCTGCCAGTACCCAGCCCATATCCCTCCAAACCCTTCCTATTCATATACCCATCCAGACGCCTTTTAAATGCAGCAATTGTACTGGCCTCCACCATGTCCTCTGGCAGTTCATTCCATACACGTACCATCCTCTGAATGAAAAAGTTGCCTCTTTCCACTCTCACTCTAAACCTATGCCCTCTAGTTCTGGACTCACCTACCCCAGAGAAAAGACTTTGTCTATTTATCTTATCCATGCCTCACATAAACCTCTATAAGGTCACCTCTCAGCCACCGACACTGCAGGGAAACAGCCTCAGCCTATTCAACCTCTTCCTGTAGCTCAAATCCTCCAATTTTGATGTCATCAGCAAACTTACTAATTATACCTCTTATGCTCACATCTAAATCATTTATATAAATGATTAAAAGTAATGGACCCAGCATCGATCCTTGTGGCACTCCACTGGTCACAAGCCTCCAGTCTGAAAAACAACCCTCCACCACCATCCTCTGTCTTCTACCTTTGAGCCAGTTCTGTCTCCAAATGGCGAGTTCTCCTTGTATTCCGTGAGATCTAACCTTGCTCACCAGTATCCCATGGGAAATCTTGTCAAGTGCTTTACTGAAGTCCATATAGATCACATCTACCACTCTGCCCTCATCAATCCTCTTTGTTACTTCAAAAAACTCAATCAAGTTTGTGAGACATGATTTCCCACGCAAAAAGCCATGTTGACTATTCCAAATTAGTCCTTGCCTTTCCAAATACATGTACATCCTGTCCCTCATGATTCCCTCCAACAGCTTGCCCACCACAGACATCAGGCTCACTGGTCTTGCATTTTGGCAAGGCAAGCCAGTGCAGGACTTATACAATTAACGGTAGGGCCCTGGGGACTGTTACCAAACAAAGAGGTCCAGGGTGTATAGTTGCTTGAAAGTGGAGCTGCAGGTAGATAGGGTTGTGAAGAAAGCATTTGGCACACTTGCCTTCATTGATCAGTGTGTTGAGTATAGGAATTGGAAGGTCATGTTGCAGCTGTAGGTCTCAATGGTAAGGCCACTTTTAGAATAATGCATTCAATTCTGGACTCCCTGCTTTAGGAAAGATGTTGTTTAACTTGAAAGGATGCAGAAAAGATTTACAATGATGTTGACGGAATTGTAGGGTTTGAGCTGTAGGGGGAAGGCTGACTTGTTTCCGTACAACATCAGAGGCTGAGGGACGCCCTGGTAGAAATCCATGAGGGGCATGGATAGGGTGAATAGCCAATGGCTTTTTCCCCAGAGTAGGGAAGTCCAAAACTAGAGGGCATAGATTTAATGTGAAAGGGAAAAGATTTAAAAGGGACCTCATGGACAACCTTTTCCACTAGAGGGTGGTGGTGTGTATAGGATAAGCTGCCAGAGGTAATGGCGGAGGCATGTACAATTGCAACATTTAAAAAAGGTATCTGAACAGGTATACGAATAGGAAGGGTGGACCTCTATGTCGCAGAGGCTGAACACAAACTCTCCGACACCATGACCTACCTCCGCCTTGCCCACAACCCAAATGCGACCCATCATGCCTTAATTGCCTCCAATGACTCCGCCGCCCAGTACCTCCAAAACACACAGTCCCCTGGCCCCACACTGCCCGATTCTACCTGCTTCACAAGTTCCACAAGCCCAACTACCTCGCCCGACCCATCATCTCGGCCTGCTCCTGCCCCACCAAACTCATCTCATCTTACCTTGACTCTACACTTCCCACCTACATCAACCACACCGTCCATCTCTTCAGTAACTTCCAGTTCCCGAGCCCACAGCATTTTATTTTCACTGTGGATGTGAAGTCTTTATTACACACCCACACCTCACAAGGATGGCCTCCAGACCCGCCACTTCTTCCTCTCTAACAGACCCATCCAGTCCCCCTCCATCAAAATCCTCCTTCACTTTGCCAAACTGGACCTCACCCTCAATAACTTTTCCTTTAACTCCGCCCATTTCCTCCAAATCCAGGGGGTGGCCATGGGCACCCGGATGGGTCCCAGCTATGCCTGCCTCTTTGTCAGCTATGTCAAACAGTCCCTCTTCAGTACCTACACAGGCACTAATGCCCCAACTCTTCCGCCGTTACATCGATGACTGCATCGGTGGAGCGCCCTGCACCCAGGCTGAATGGGAGCAGTTCATCAACTTTGACCAGAATATCTACACCGTCCTCAAATTCACTTGGTTCATCTCGGATACCTTCCTCTCCTTTCCACCCACAGCCACAGTCCCCAGACGGATGTTTACTGCAAGCCAACAGACTCCCACAACTACCTGGACTACACCTCCTCCCACCTAGTATCCTGCAAGAACTCCATCCAATTCTCCCAATTCCTCCACCTCCACCACAACTACTTAGACAAGGAGACATTCCACTCCCAAGCATCCCAGCTGTCCACCTATTTCGAACAACGTGCTTTTCCTCTCTGTCATCCAGACAGCCCTTCACTGCACCACTTCCATTCCCCGTTCCACTGCTCTTAAACCCATCCCAATGCAATAAAGACAGAGACCCCTTGTCCTCACCTCCCACCCCACCAGTCTCCACAGCCAACGCATTCATCCTTAAACATTTCCAACTCCAAATAGACCCCACCACCAAGAACATCTTCCCCTCCCCACCCCTCTGCCTTCCACAATGACCACTCCCTTCGAAATTCCTTGGTTTGCGCCAATCTCCCCACCAATCCCCCGAACCCCCAGATACCTTCCCCTGAAACCAGAAAAGATGCAAACCTGCTGGTACACCACCCTCACCTGTATTCAAGGCCCCAAGCAGTCCTTCCAGGTGAGACAGAGGTCCACCTACCTCATTTCCAAACTAGTCTACTGCATCAGGTGCTCCCGACGTAGTCTCCTCTACATTCAGGAGACCAAAATGTAAACTTAGGGAATTGTTCACTCAGCATCTCAGCCAGGCCTTCCGGGCCGACCTGACCTCTCAGTCACCGTCCATTTTAATTCCCCTTCCCACTCCCTTTCTGACATGACTATCTTTGGCCTCCTCCATTGCCACAATGAACAGCAAATTGGAGGAACAACACCTCATCTTCCGCGTGGGCAGCCTACAGCCCGAAGGATTCAAGATTTAGTTCTCCAATTTCAAATAACCTCCCTGCCCACCCCCACCCAGACTCCCTTCCCAGCCTCCCCCTCCCTTCCACTCTTCCCTGCCACTAACCAGATTCCTTCCTCCCACTGACCAACCAGGTCATACCCTCTACCTGTCTTCACCTATCCCCACTTTACCATCTTGCCCCTGTCACCCTTTATCTGCAGCTTCCCCTACACTCACCCCCACTCCTGAAAAATGTCAACTTCATCTCCTGGTCCTGCCTGTATTCTTCCAGCCTCTTGCCTATCCACTGATAATCCTCATCTCCATCATTTATTTTCCCCATAATCCTTTATTTTCTTTCCAGATTAACAATGACTATCTCAGTTTTGAACACACTTAATGATCTAGCCTCAACAGCCCTCTTGCAGTAAAAAGATTCCACAGAATCATACAGAGAAGAAATCCCTCCTCGTCTCTTTATGCCCTCTGGCCCTACCCGCTCCCACAAGGAGAAACAACATCTACACTGTCAAGCTGCCTTCCAAGTCACCCACCATTCTGATTTGGAATATTGCTGGATCAAAGCTGAGGAAGTCCCTCCCTTAAACAGCCCTTTTAGTGTGCTGACAGCACATGGACTGCAATCATTCAAGGAAATGGCTGGCTCCCAGCATCTTAAAAGCAATTAAGGACAGGCAGTAACTGGTTGTGCCAACATTATTCATATGCTATGAAGAAACAAAGCCAATTTATTATTATAAGCAACTGCTGCTCAATTAGATATTGCATTCAATCAGTGGTACTGTTGTCTCAGTCACAGCTGAACATGATTCCATTTTGTGTAAACGTTCAAGCACTGGAAAGGGCCAGGAATCCAAACAGAACCTTGTCAGTTTAAACTTCCTACTAAGAACGTACAACATTACAGCGCAGAACAGGCCCTTTGGCCCTCGATGTTACATTGACCTATGGAACCAATCTATCCTACACTATTCCATTTTCATCAATATGTCTAACCAATGACCATTTAAATGCCCTTAAAAGGCATTTTACTACTAGCAGGCAATCTACAACTGTGTACTTCATCCCTGAATACACAGTTGGAGCTCTTTTGAGGGCGAGTCCAGAATTAGAGGATACTTTCAAATTAAGGATTGCCCTTTGAATGGAGATGTCTCGGCAGGTATGCTCTCAGAGGGTTGAAACATTCATATGATCGACGTAACACTCTTATTCCTGATTTATGTCTGGATCTGGATGACTGCCAGGCTGAGAGTACACTTTTGTGGATGTCTACCAGCAGAGTTGCATTTTTATTTCATTTTTAACAGGTGTTTTGCTGTGTACAAGAATAAACAAGTTTTGCTTCAATTGTACAGGACAGTGGTCAGACCACACTTGGAGTGTTGTGCACAGATAGAGTCATAGCGATGTACAGCATGGAAACAGATGCTTCAGTCCAACCCGTCCATGCCGACCAGACATCCCAACCCAATCTAGTCCACCTGCCAGCACCCGGCGCATATCCATCCAAACCCTACCTATTCATATACCCATCCAAATGCCTCTGAAATGTTGCAATTGTACCAGCCTCCACCACTTACTCTGGCAACTCATTCCGTACATGTACTTCTCTCTGTGTAGAGACCCCGTAGGTCTCTTTTATATCTTTCCCCTGTCACCCTAAACCTATGTCCTCTAGTTCTGTACTCCTCAACCCCAAGGAAAAGACTTTGCCTATTTACCATATCCATGCCCCTCAATTTTGTAAACCTCTATTAGGTCACCCCTCAGCCTCTGATGCTCCAGATCTGGTCTCTTTGCCTAAGGAAGGATATGCTTGCCTCAGAGGATTCATCAGACTGATTTATTGGTTGGTGGGACTGTCCTATGAGGACAGTTTGAGGAAAGGACATGGGTCCTCTGGAGTTTGGAAGAACGTGAGGCAACCTCATAGAAACTTACAAATTTATTACGAGACCGGAAAAGTTAATTTGAACAAAACATTTCTCATGGCTCGGAGGTATGAAATCTACCATCTCAGCAACAGCCAGATTTACGTAAGCCTTGCTCTAACTGTTCCAATAGTACAGTGACAAGAAATATTCACTTAATTGTTGATAAAAAGAATATTAACAGAGCAACAGCTACATACGAGGTTAAGTAAAAGTGAGGGAGAACATCAAGCTCATCTTCATAGCTCTCTCACACAGTTCAACACCCTGTGGCAAGCTTTGCCAAGATTCCCACATGAAGAATACCTTGTGTGAGAGTTAATTGCTTATGAGGAAGTGTGGTCAACATCCTTTAGATTAAGAAAGAAATTACAAGAAAATGAAGAAATAAAATTTCTGCAGTAGGAGGAAACAATCTGGTACTGGTCTTATTGTGAGTGACAGGTCATGGCAAAAAGAATCCCGGAAGTACTGCAGAAACTCCTTTGACGATGTCCTCAAAGCAGTTGTGAAGCGGTCGATCACCCCAACTGCCTCACAGAAACCCCTGTTCTGTGACCAAAATTAGAAAGCTCAATCAGGAGTGCACAGAGGCCAAGTTGAGACGTCAGAGTGAGTGCAGAAACCTCCAAACAACTTATTTACCACACCCTCCAAGCACCACCTTCTCTGCAAATGGCGGGGTCTACATTCATGCGTTGGAGTTGCCAGCCTTCTCAAAGCTCATCAAACCCAGAATGGAAATAAGTCATGCTCGATCCCCTGGGACTGCTAAGAAGCTCGAAGTATGCAAACGTTGAAATGACTCCTGTTGCTAACATTCTTCACACAGCACCATGTTTAGCACTTACCCTCAATACGTTTCTTTAATCGCTGGCAGCCACGTTCATAGGCCCGACGTCTCAGCCTCTCCTCAGCAGTTTCCTCCTTCACCTCCTTGCCCTGGAAGAAGAAACCAGGTTCATCACCTCTTAAAATGAGGCCAATCACTTCGAATTTTTTACCGAAATGGTGAACCTATTCACAGGGAGCCAGCAACGGTCAAAATAACGAATGAAAGATCTCACCTCCTTGTCAAACTTGGTTGGCCACCAAGTGGTGGGAATAAGCTCCTCTAAGCCTGCCTCCTCCACCCGCAGGGGTGTCTTAATGAAAAAAAACACTACAGATCGCAGCACATCAAATGTGTCTTTGAGTTAAGGGTCATCAAGGAGTCACTTCTTATAATAAGAAGGTATTATACCAAGTTCCCAAATGTCCTCTTCCCTTCAACCTTTTCCAACCTAATAGCGAAAATTATTTTCTTTTTGTCAATGTGGCCACTGATTGAGCATTTTGTACCCGAAACTTTTCGTACCTAATGCCATCCTTTGGAACAAAATGCCAAGTAAATAGCCAAAATTAACACAGAATTGCACTAAAAATAACACTCAATTTATGTCATTGTCTATTATTCAAGAAACATATAAGTATCTTTGTTAATATCCTTTGAGCGTGGCTTCTTTTTTTTGTAAACATATTTATTAGCAAATTTTTTTAACTTTACAAACATATAAAATTATTGAAAAAAAATCAGTATAAAAGAAAAAAACTCAAATTCCAATACTACTATCTACCAACCTACCCTCTAATACAAAGCAAACCCTAACACTGTGCAAAGCAACACCAAAGAAAGAAAAGCAAAAAAAACACAAAATACAAGAACAGCGATGCTCTGCACAAAGCTCCCAAACAAAGGAACAGGAGCATTGTATACATACCCCATATTAACTCAGGAGAGCCCCTGCAGGGCCCAGGGCTTGACAAATCTAATCATCCTGGTTAAACAAACACCCTAGTTAAGATAAGATTAGATTACTTACAGTGTGGAAACAGGCCCTTCGGCCCAACAAGTCCACACCGACCCGCCGAAGCGCAACCCACCCATACCCCTACACTTAACCCTTACCTAACACTACGGACAATTTAGCTTGGCCAATTCACCTGACCCACACATCTTTGGACTGTGGGAGGAAACCAGAGCACCCGGCGGAAACCCATGCAGACACGGGGAGAACGTGCAAACTCCACACAGTCAGTCGCCTGAGTCGGGAATTGAACCCGGGTCTCAGGCACTGTGAGGCAGCAGTGCTAACCACTGTGCCACCGTGCCGTCCAATAACAGGTAAATCTATATCCAAATAAGTCAAGTAGGGCTGCCATGTCATATAAAAATTGTCTGTTGTGTGGCACACCATGTTTGTAAAAAAGTAAAAGGGAATGTGCTCCATAATTAATTTCTGCCATCCCAGCAAGCTTCGTGGGTTCTCAGACACCAATTCATCAGGATATTCTTCCATGCATAGTATGCAAGAATATTAAATAGTTTCTTCCCATGCCCTTCTAAAGATGGTAAATTTGGTAGACCTAAGAGGAGAGATATCGGGTCTACTTTGACTTCAGTCCTCAATACCCTCTCTATCTCTCCCGCCACAGCGCTCCACTAAACATGGGTAAGAGTACCTACACTTATTTTACATTTGGGGCACATTGAAGATGCCCCTTTTTTAAACTTCGCCAGATGGTCTGCTGCCAGATGAGCCCTGTGCAGAACTTTTAACTGCGTAGCACATATCCTGTTACAGATTGAGATCTTTCAAGTATTCTCCCATGTTTCAGAAGAGATCTCCACTCCTAACTCTTGCTCCCAGACCTCACATAACCGGTTAATACCCTGCCAGGCCCTGCCACCCAGCAGGCGATAGAGGGCACTAACCAAAAGGGTGCTTGTGGAACATAGCTCTCTGTATCAGGCTGATAGGGCTTAGTGAGAAGCGTAGTCTTCTTCTGGATGAAATCCCTAACCTGAAAAAAACGGAAAAGGTCTCTGCTGGGCAACCCATATTTGCGGCTCAGTTGCTCAAAAGACATTGTTATCTCCCCTCAAAAAAGTCTCCCAAACTAGAAACTCCTCTCGCTGCCCATAGTTTGGACCCTGAGTCCATAATCCCTGGTCAGAACCCTGGCATGCTGACTATAGGTGTAAGTGGCAAAGTCTTGGATAAACAACCCTCACTCTGATGCATCACCCTCCATGCCTTGACTGTACTAATGACAATAGGGTTCCGGCAGTGGTCCATAACTGTTCTCATCTTATCCATGAACAACAGTTTAATAAGAGGGCACTTTGCCTGGGAGGCCTCGATATCCAGCCATATTGAGTTTGGATCGTTACCTACCCAATTGCAGACAAAGGACAGCAGGGAACTCAATTGATACCTCCTGATGTCTGGGAAATCAACTCCTTCCCCTCCTTGAGGCAACAACAATTTAGTAAGTTTGATGAGGGGCCGCCCACGATGCCAAACAAAGGAACCAAACCACCCCATAAGCTTCCGCAGTGTTGACCTGGGAAACATTATAGGGAGCATACGCATGTGATAAAGCAAACGAGGAAGAACATTCATCTTAATGAGAGATATTTTGCCCAGCCATGAAATTGGAAGAGCCTCCCATCTCTGGATATCTCACCTAATATTGTCCAGCAAGTGAGCAAAGTGAGTCCAAAATAACAGATCAAACTTGGGGGTAATAAAAATGCCTAGGTACAGGAACCCTGCCCGTGACCACTTAAAAGGGAACTTAGAGCCACCTTCAACTTCTGGCACATCCTTAAGGTTCCCCAAAGACATAGCCTCCGATTTTGCAAAGTCGATCTTATATCCTGAAATAGCCCCAAATGAATTGATACATTGTATCAAATGGGGTACGGAGGTCATCAGGTTCAATAAAAACAGAAGGACATCATCCGCATACAATGTAATCTTGTGTGCCCTTGATCCCACTTCCGGAGCAGTTATGTGGACATTCTGACGAATAGCCTCTGCCAGCGGCTCTATCACCAACGTAAACAACAACAGTGAGAAGGGGCAGCCTTGCTGACTACCCCTACCAATCCTAAAATTCCATCCCGTTAGTGATGACCGTGGCCAGAGGGTGGCAATATAAAACCTCCACCCACCCAACCCAAACTGCTCTAAGACATAAAAAAGATACGGCCATTCTACCTGGTCAAAAGCTGTCTCTGCATCTAAGGAAATCACCAACCCCTGAATCGATCGTTGCTGACAAACTTGGACCATATTCAGCAGCCTTCTAATATTATTAGAGGACCTACAGTCCCTTATCAAGCCTGTCTGGTCCTCTTTAACAATATGGGGCAACACCTTTTCCAATCTCAGCGCCAAGATCTTGGCCAGAATCTTGAAATCTGAATTTAATAGAGAGATGGACCTGTATGAGGCACAATCCTCAGGAACCTTCCTCTTCTTAAGAATTAAGGAAATATTAGCTTCTCTCGAAGATGGTGGTAGGCGTTCATGCATATAGGAGTGATTGTACATCTCCAACAGAATCCCTATAAACTCCTTATAAAACTCACCCGGGAGATAATCAAGGTCAGGCGCTTTCCCACTCTGAAGTGGCCTAGCTGCCTCCTGTATTTCCTGAACTGTCAAGGGGGCACTAAGGAGAGAGGCCTGTTCCAAGGTTACCCCTGGGAGGTCCAGGTTCTTAAAAAAAAAGTCTCCATTTTAGTCCTCCTGTCTTCGCAACCTTCAGACCAATACAATTCAGAGTAAAAGCTCCGAAAAGCCTCATTAATCTGTTTAGCATCGTACAGAAGGATGCCGGCACTGTCTCCGATTGCAGTAATGGATTGGGGAGCACGCTTTTTCCTAGTCAGGTATGCTAAATACTTCCCTGGCCTATCCCCATATTCGAAAATCCTATGTCTAGCAAAAGCAAGTTCTTTCTGTAGCTTAGTCACTGAAGGCCGCGCAAAATGTCTCAAGACGACGCTGCTGTTCCTCCTCCTGTTGTTTCCAACTAGCTGAATAGGAAATAGCTAATTTACTAGCAAAGGCCTTAGCAGTCTCCCATAGCATGGATGGAAAACTAGCCATGTCGGAGTTGATAGTCAAGAATTCTTGAAACTCCTTCAAAAAGTATTCCACAAATTTGGAATCCTGAAGGAGAAAAGGGTCCAAACGCCAGGGCCGCAAACCTTGCCCTTCACTCTTGGCCTTAACCTCCAAATATACTGCCGCAAGATCAGAGATAGCTATATTCCCAATTTTACAACTCAATCAAATCCAGAAGGGCCAAGGGAGCGAGAGAAAGAGGTCAATCCTCGTGTTATTTATATGGGTTTGAAAAAAGGTGAAGTCCCTGCCGGTAGGGTGAAGACATCTCCAAATATCCACCAGCCCCAACTCCTCGCATAAGTCAACCACCTGCTTGGTCTGCAAAGAAATAGTTGGGGGTCCACAAGGCATCCTGTCCACTGTCAGATCCAAAAGACAATTAAAATCCCCCCCCCCACCACCATAATAATGTGTTATGTTCCAAAAGCACTCAGCTTAGAGAAAGCACTAATCAAAAATTTGAGGGGATGCGCCGGTGGACAGTAGGCATTTAAAATGCCACATCCTCCTCACGTATCAGGGCTTTAAGTAGCACAAACCGTCCCTGTTCATCTTCCACCTGCTCTAATAATGTGAACGGAAGATTTTTCTGGATAAGTACTGCCACTCCCCTATTTTTAGAAGTAAAGGATGAAAAGAATACCTGGTTATAATGTCCCCCCCTTATAATTTCAGGTGTTCCCCATCAGCAAGAAGGGTTTCCTGCAACAAAGCGATATCAACCTTTTCCCTTTTAAGGCTAGAAAGCACTTTTTTCCTTTTAACAGGCGAATGACTTCCTTTAATGTTCCAGGTGCATCATTTAATACGATTCTTAGCCATATCCCCTTTCAGTCAGCCTTGAACCTCTCGGAGGGAGAAGCCTGTTTACAAAGCGCCGAGCATAAGTAAATAAAGACTCATAGAACTGAAAAACTATATATATAAAATCTACTCTATCATAACTATAAACAAATGTTACTACCAGAAAACTATAAAGAAAACCAACTATAGAATCTTGAATGAAAGACTCTTGCCCCTGCCCATAGGGAGCACTCACCCTACCTATCCCCTCCTTCGCAGCTCCTTCAAACCTGGACTATGCCCCGGCCTTAGACCAGAAAAAAAACAAGGAGATGATCCTTAAATCAACAGTAAAAAAGACAAAGTCAGGATGAGCACTCCACCCATCCCTGGCTTCATGTCACCTCTACTTGTGACTAAAACAGAAGCAGAACAAACAAAAAAAAAGGAGAGAGACAACAAAGAACATCCACAAAATTTCCCATCAGAAAATCCAGTTATTAAAAAAAAGGAACAACTTATTCCAAAGTCTTTTCCCCCTTTCCAAAAAGGAAATTATTAGGGAAAAGAAAGGAATTAAAAAAAGGAAGACATGGGGAAAGATAGAAAAGAGAACAAACATTAACCATATTCTGAAGGCCAATCCGTCTACTTTAAAGTGTCCACAAAGTTTTTAGCCTTATCCGTCAAGTCAAATGTATAAACTGAGTCCTCGTGGCTGAAACGGAGTACTGCGGGGTATCTCATGGAATACTGGACGCCCAGCTTCCTCAGCCTCTTTTTAACTTCATCTAAGGACTTCCTCTTTAGGATTACAGCTGCTGAAAAATCCTGGAAAAACATGATTTTTGACCCCTTGTACAGCAGCGCCTGCAGATCTTTTCCCAGGGATCAGGAAGCTGCTCTGACTTTTTGCTTGCCCTTATATGAGTGGAAGTGCACTAGGACCGATCTGGGATGCTGCACTGGGCCTGACCTGTGCACTGTAACCCGATAAGCCCTTTCAATCTGCAGCCTGCTGGACTCGATGTGAAGGCCCAAAAACTTCGGCAGCCAGTTTTCAAAGAAGCTGACTGGCTGGTCACCTTCCTCACCTTCAGGGAGCCCGACAATTCGGACACGTATCCTCCGACATCGATTTTCGAGGTCGTCTATATGGTTTCGCAAAGCCCGCACCTCTCACTCCAGCACCTGGATCCGACTGGATGAGGACCCCATTGCAGCTTCCGAGGCCTTAGTTCGACCCTCCACCTCCTCCAGCCTCTCCCCGAGGCCCTGGATCTCCTGCTCGTGCTTCTGCAGCATGGATGCGATAGGTTGGACCTGGGCACTAATCTTCCCACTGATTTCCTCAATCGCAGCCGCAACTTTCAAGGTAAGTCTCTCCATCACCGCAGCCAATTCCTGTGAGTCTGTCAGGTCCCCAGGGGATTCAGGAGAGGCTGCTGCTGCTGCAGTCTCTGGTGTGGTAGGTACTGCAGGGGAACGTCCTCCCTGCTGCTGTTTGCTTGCTCCTTTTCCCTTTGGCATCCTTCCCACTCCCAAATATTAACAAATACGTGTTCTGTAAGGTTTTAAACTAATAATTCCACCACATAAGTTGGCCAGAGATGGCAAAAAACACCGGTATGCCTTAGCTGTTAGGGGGAAGTGTCCACAGCAGTTCTACTGAATCGCTGCCATCTTGCCAAGTCCTGTGGCTTCTTCTTGAAAGCTTCAGTGTCTTTAGTGAGCAACAGTTTGCAGTGTTTTATTGGTATTCACGTTGAGGATTTTATGGTGTGCCAATGAATAAAAAAATTTCACAACAATAGCTGCGGTGTCACAGGAAGGTTAGCAATCCACTCAAACTGAATAGATTTGATTGATCCTGGTCAAAAAGAACTACTGTGGTTGCTCTATTCAGGGGGTGCCAAACTACCCCCCAAAAGCACAGAAGGATATTCAAAGATAGCAGCAGCTGGTTTTGGCACTATGTACCTTCCAGTAATTATTTAATTGCTATGCATGACACAAGCAAAATTTTGGAGCAGTTTCCAGTCTGCCTGCTCATTGAGAAAACAGTACCAAACAGAGCTGAAAAAGTGGGAATACTTTCCAGTAATTTTGCGGTTCAAACAGTAGAGGAATAAACATAAACAAGTACAGGTGGATTTAAAAGGATATAGGACGTTGCTGAGCAGATATTTCCTGGTTTTCTCGTGCTTTAGAATAGCTATGCTCAGACGCAAGTAGTGGATCTGCAAAGAGACACAACACAAACCGTTAGCACTACTAAAGGTCAGAAAGAAACAATGAAATTATAAAACGATTCAGCACATGAAGCCATGCCCCCTACATGCCTGTGCCAGTTCTCAGAGAGTCAGTCAATTAGCTATATTTTTTTCATTTCTCCCCATTACTTTTTAATTTTGATGTTATATATTTCATGCTCTTCACTTTTAAAAGCTTCATATTTTCTAACTTCTGCCACTATTTCTGCTAACATTCCATAAATAATCAATGTTTCTAAGCTTAGCCTTTCATTGCTGCATCATTGACACATGAACATAATTTCCTTCTGTACTCCACCCAAAATCTTGCATAATTTTCAATACCTCCATTAGGTCTCTTTTTATTTATATCTGATTAAATTATGGCTAAAGTTGTGGCTTCCTAAGGAAGTTAATGATGACATCAAATTGAAAGAAAAAGTGTAAATACTAGTAAGTCAGAAGATTGGAAAAACTAGCAATAAGTTTAACGCAGCAAAAATTTCTACAAGCATTTAAGAAGAAAAACAGTATCCAAAATAAGCATTTGCCCTTTAGAGAATAAGACTGGAGATTTAAAAACTGATGACAGTAAAATAACAGATACAGAAAAAATAATCAGCAACTGCCTTTATGGTAGAAGACACAAAATAAAATTCCTAAGAACAATGGAAAATCCAGAGGCAGAGGGACAGAACAACCTTAAAATAATCATGGTCAATGGAGAAATAATGTGAGTAAAACTAAAGTAGCTGAAGATTGACAAGTCCCCTGGACTTGATGGTCTGCATCCTAGATTGCTAAAAGAATTGGATTCATTAGGGGTAATCTTCCAAAATTTGCTAGCCTCTAGAAAGACCCCAGCATGCTGGAAAACCACAAAAAGCACCTTTACTCTAGACTAGAGGGTGCCAGAAAAACACAGAGATAGTGGCAGGACGTAGTACCTGGCCATTTAGAAAATCATATCATTAGGTAGAGTCAAAAATGTGTTGCTGGTTAAAGCACAGCAGGTTAGGCAGCATCCAAGGAACAGGAAATTCGACGTTTCAGGCATAAGCCCTTCATCAAGAATGAGGAGAGTGTGCCAGGCAGGCTAAGATAAAAGGTAGGGAGGAGGGACTT
Source organism: Hemiscyllium ocellatum (assembly GCF_020745735.1). Taxonomy (NCBI): domain Eukaryota; kingdom Metazoa; phylum Chordata; class Chondrichthyes; order Orectolobiformes; family Hemiscylliidae; genus Hemiscyllium; species Hemiscyllium ocellatum. The sequence goes on from NC_083414.1 coordinate 71,231,119, forward strand.
GGGGGAGGGGCGATGGAGATGTGATAGGTGGAAGGAGGTCAAGGTGAGGGTGATAGGCCGGAGTGGGGTGGGGGTGGAGAGGTCAGGAAGAAGATTGCAGGTTAGGAGGGTGGTGCTGAGTTGAGGGAACCGACTGAGACAAGGTGGGGGGAGGGGAAATGAGGAAACTGGAGAAATCTGAGTTCATTCCTTGTGGTTGGAGGGTTCCCAGGCGGAAGATGAGGCGCTCCTCCTCCAGCCGTCGTGTTGTTATGTTCTGCCGGTGGAGGAGTCCAAGGACCTGCATGTCCTCGGTGAAGTGGGAGGGAGAGTTAAAGTGTTGAGCCACGGGGTGGTTGGGTTGGTTGGTCCGGGCAGCCCAGAGGTGTTCTCTGAAGCGTTCTGCAAGTAAGCGGCCTGTCTCCCCAATATAGAGGAGGCCACATCGGGTGGTAGAGTCTACCATTAAGTAGAGTCAACAGTTTTGAGGAAAGTACATTGTGTTTGACAAATTTGTCAGAATTGTTTGAGGACATAAGGCTGGTTTTGCATTGCATAAAGTACCCAAGAGCTAATGGTCATTGGGTGACATATTAGCATGAACAGAGGACTGGCTAATGAACGGGTAAGAGAGAATCAGGATAAATGGGTCGTTTTCAGATTTGCAAACTGTAAACATGTTGAGCATCACAAGGATCAGTAATGAAGCTGCAAGTACCTACAGTTTATATTTTTATACTCTTCCACCCCAATGTCTCATTAACCAGACATTGTGACAAAATTAAAGCAAACTTTAGTTAGATGCTTTATTGAATTCTTTTTTCCATGGTCCACAAATGGGTTAAATTAGTTACAGTTAGCTCTCTCTGAAATCTGTGCAATTAGACATTATTCTCTTGGATAGCAACTGAATTATTATGCACCTGCACTCTGCTGCTGTCAAAAAAAAGGTTACTATACCCCATAACTGGTAAGTCAATCTGATATAGTGTCCTTAATAGCTTGTTGTATAATGCATCAATTCCTAAATGTTACAAATTTTAACCAAGCAGTTGGGACAAACGTTCGATAATAAGCAATCTGAGTGTCCTTTGGGTGTTGCACGGTTGTCTGACAGTTATGGACAAGATAAAGAGGTCAATTACCTCGGTGATGGGGACACAATGATCTCTTTGGCAGACCATTCCATGGTCAAAGTTTTCAAACCTTGAGTCATACTTTGCTAACTGTGCTCATCTCAAGTCAATATGAAGCCAGTAGGCACAGCAAAAAATACAATGTTTGAGCCAGATATAAGCAATTTAATCTATGATGTAACATTAATCCTCAAAATACTTTATTCCAAATGAATAAAGAAATGCTATTTTAAAGATTAGTGTTATGTTATAAATTAAAGTAGGTGTAGACGTTGGTGCTTTGGCTTTAGAAGTACCAATATTCATAATTACTATGAATATGCTGCTTGTACTGAGTATTATCCAGTCACTTGTCTGATGATAAATTAAGCATTCGAAATGCATGTTTTGAGGGGATTTGATAAAAACAATTACTGCAGATGCTGGAAACAAAGGGCTTATGCCCGAAATGTCGATTTCCCTGCTCCTCAGATGCTGTCTGAAGTGCAGCAACACTAATCCAGAATTGAGGGGATTGGATTCAGTATGTCCAAAGGTGGTAATGGATAGCCATCCTCAGATTGGGCATTTAGAGAGCTTGCAAGTACAGATCGCTGTTTTTGGTAATGCTGAACATCATATTCATTGATCATGACACCCATGACAAGATGTTGACGCCTTACGGGATAGGAAGTTCTCACCTGTAACCCTAAATCGGGAATGATGGGAGAAAATCTGTATGCACGAAGCAGTGACATCATCAGCTGTTTCAAACACTCCTGGATTTCATAATCCTGTAACAGAAGAAACAAATCAACTCAAACTGAGCCTAAGTTTCATGCAGCAAAAGCAGCGTAAAATAAAATGTGCCTACTCACAGCTAACCAGTGGAGAGAACACACCTGGAGAGCTGTGCACAGTTCTGTTCTCCTTATTTTAGGAAGGATGTTCTGGTTATGGGGGAGGGCAAAAAAGGTCTACCAGACTGATTCCTGGGAAGGCAAGGTTGACATATGAAATGGGACTGGGTCAGTTAGGACGATATTCACTGGATCTGGGAATGAGATGGGAACCTAAGGAAACCTAAAAAGACTCAACAGAAATAGTTAAGGTAAATGCAGGAAGGATGTTTCCACTGACCGGAAGTCAAGAAACAGGGCCTCTCAGTTTAAAGACTCGGGGTAGGCCATTTATGATTAAGATGAAGAGAAATTTGTTCACCAAGAGATGATGAGCCTGTGGAATTCTCAGCCAAAGAAAGTAGTTGAGGCCAAACATTGAATGTTTTCAAGGAGTTAGACATAGTTCTTAGAGCTAAAGTGATCAAAGGATACAGGGAGAAAACAGGAACAAGAGACTGAGTTGGATAATGATTAGGCATGATCATACTAAGTGGCAAAGCAGGCTCAAAGGGCCGAATAGCCCACTCCTGTTTTTATCCTTCTACATTTTTTTATAAAAGTGAATTAACTCAGGCCGGTAATGAAGAACAAAGCAACAGTACATTAATTTAGATGAAATGCACAAGTACTGACTCAGCAGCAAACAAAACCAATGGATGAATCAAATATACCCTTAATTATACTATCATCAACAGAGCAAAATTAGAGACATTGGAAATCAGGTAGAAAATGCTCCATTTGCTGGAGCTATGTCTAGCAAAAAGAAAAAAGTGGGTGCAATTGTTAGAGGACAATCATCTCAACCCAGGACTTCTCTGCTGAAAACTTTCAGAATAGGTAGTTTTTATCAACTTGTTCAGAGTTGTGGACAATCCTTGCACTCTTCCTCGACCCATCAATCAAGTCCAAATTTGTCATCATTTGCACTCACCTCCATGAAGAGCCACATGAGGTCCAGTAGGTGTTGAATTAGTGGGTGTTCATCAACAGCCCCACCTCCCTCCAGTATACTCAGAAAATAGGTCATCAACACATCTTCCACGAGATACACTTTACACTGTTTATAATGAAAATGAATGAGACAATAACAGTCAAAATCTGGGTCTTTCAGAAGGACTTTCAACATAGGTGTTAATATTGATTGTATTTTAAAAAAAGTGTTAGAAAAACAAGGGACCAACATTAGATGGGAGAGAGGAAACAAAAAATAATTAACAATTACAGACATTTGGCACACTAAGGTGACTGCACTAAACAGTATGACCGACAGTCAAAAAATCTTGAGATTTTATTCAAGTTCAGAACTTTTCAAACCACTGGAGCATTTAATGTTCCCTTTGAAATATACAATAGTGAGCTATCAGAGGCAACCATGTAATATGCAAGACCCAGCTTAAGTGCAATTGAATGCACCAAGTGAGCAGGCAGCTCCTTTAGGAAGGGATACACTGGGAGCAAATTTGCTGGTGGCAAATTTGACGTGCTCATCAGTAGCCCTTGTTATCAACTCAACATTCCTGGTATGTAGCCATGCACTGGCTGAACTGTTGGATCTCCCACAGAGGTAGCAATGAATTTTACTCACTCTTGGCCAACAGAAATACCAAATCTGACAAAAAATTGTAACTGGAATTAAGCAGACGGATGGAATTGCATTTACAGCTTCTGGACAAGTCCAAATTAGCCAAGATTGTAGTGTTTTTGTCTTTATGCTGCCTGCAGCACCAAGTGTACATGGGTTGACTGAGCAGCTGGCCCACATAAGCGATAGGCTTTCTTTGGCTAATTGACATCAGCAGCAAAGTCATTAGATACTTGCCATAAGGGGTGCAAAGCGGTCAAAGATATGTGCAAGTGTAATGAGCACAGTGGGCTCCCCCTGGGCTTGCCATTGTGCAGAATCCTGCTCGATCAGTTTCCCTTCCTTTCAAAAAAAATCACAGAACAAACAATACAGATCATCCTCAGAGATAGACAAATAATCCTAAACATATCACACCAAAACATCTCTCGTATGCACTTTGTCTACAAATTACATGATTTTTATATTTTATAACTAAAACTTCACAATAAAGATTCCAGAATGTGCACTTTTGTGTTTTAACTGACAAAAGGGACTACAATAGTTCAGGATGGGTTGGCTGTGCGGTGTCTCACATGGGAGAAACACAAATCTCTCCAATGCATCAATCTTTGGTGTCTTTTACAGCCCAAACATACAGCCGTTGCTGTGCAAGGTATGCATCAATGTCACAAATTTACAGGACACAGATTGTTGCATTGCAAATCTCCACCTCATTACTGCACTACATAGAAACTATATACTTGACAACACAGTTCAACACAATACAATGACAGGCCTATAATCATACGGCAGGGCAATCCTAGGAGAGCTCCAATATTGGGGCAAATGAGACACCTCCACTGACAGTGCCAGGCATGAGACTACACCTTTTTATAACGTATTAGTAAAAATGCAGACTACTTTATCTGCAACTTTTCCCTGATTCTATAGTAAACTTTGTTTTAACCAGACCCTTGATAAACCAGCAGAATTAATATACTTCATATAACATGACCTACCACGATGTCAAAGTATTTACGCTGTAAATAAAGTATAACATTGAATGTGTTACCTCTGCATTATGTTTCTATTATTTACCATGTGTTATTACATGGATTTTAGGAGGTATGTTGATGTTTTTACGTAGATTTTATGAGGTATATTGACGTTGCGAAGCTTCATTTGGTCAGGGTTTATTGCAGTTATCCATACTTCTTGATAATCAGGAATATTCAATCAGCCCGCACACCCCTGCTCCCAATGGTGCCGGTTTATAAAACGTTTGCTGTATTATCATGTACAACTGTTATCGGTATTTTTTCCTTCACCAGCTCATCCTGAGGCCAACTGGAATCACCTTGCTGAGATGGAGAAATGAACTAGAAGTCCTTTGGATTCTCATATGGCAACTTCAGCAAAGGCCATCAGCAAATACACTACTAGGGACTTTGCATACGATACTTACACACTGCATCAACTAATGGACAGTTTCAGAGCACTAGCCCACAAGTATCAGAATAATATGCATTTCCAAACAACATCCCTGTCTTTTAGGATGCCTAGACACAAGTAACCAAAACATCACTGTCAGGAACAAACTTAAGTGCATACCTGGGTGTCCATACTGGCAGAGATCACATTCTTTAGGTATCCCAGGAGTCTGTGGGCTTTCACAAGATCTGCCTCTGGTGGATCCTGCATTGGGCGATAGCCTTCTACTGGGTATGTGTGGGAAGTTAAAAGAAAACTTTTCCTAGTCAGTAATTTATTCAAACAATAAGTAACAAAGTTATGCAGTTATCAGATACAGAGCTGTCAGATAAGACTATGAAATTTTGTATGATGATCTAGGTCACTAATTATGTTATAATCTCAGACCAGACCACAAACTTCATGCTATAATCTGGTTAGTAACATTGTAATTTTAAATGAACAAAAGGTGACATCTAGGAGACTTACTAAGAGAATAAAGCCACAAGATTTCACAAACTTTCATAAGATTTTACTATACAAGTTTGAAGAGCAATACAACCCACAACACATATACGCAATTTATTTCTAACAGCTAGAATTAACATGATAAATATAGGTCATGTGACTGAACAGCCCACAAAGCACACATGACCTAGCAAATGTGATCAGGGCAGATCTCGGGATTTCTCAGCAACTTTCCTATACAGTAATGATACAGTGGGTCATCAAATCACACTAAGTTTCATTCGGGATCACAATTCTGCACTTTTGCCGAACTGTCCTTGAAAGTCTCTCTCAGGAGCAAGTCATGAACTGTGGCAATGACTGCGCCTGTTCTGCCTGGTGAGCCTCTACTCCTGGATCCATGATCCCCTAGAACCCAAAGACTGCTCTCCTAAAAACTTATGCACAGGCACAACTCCAGCTGGATGTGTCCCTGAGTATTCCATGAGCTCCGATCTTGATCTGTTTTATCCAGAGAATACTGTTCACGGGCCTTTCACCTCCCCTCTTAGTTGTAGCAGACTATTAATTATGCACAGGCTTTTTCAAGCCCTTTCTTTTTTATATATAGAATCCCTACAGTATGCAAACAGGCTTTTTGGCCCAACAAATCCACAATGACCCTCTGAAGAGTAACCCACCCAGACTCATTTCCCCTACCAGATATTTATTCCTGACTAATGCATGTAACCCACACAACCCTGATTTGCTCATGCATAGCTATTTCAAATTACCTGCACATCTCTGCACTGTGGGAGGAAACCCACGCTTTCACAACTTTGGAGGTTTGCATGACTTATCACAACTTCAAAGTGCAGGTCAGTCTAACCAACACTGTTGCTTCTTGGGCTGTCTCACTTTGAACCTGAGATGTGGATCAAGATGACCAGTAGGAAGAGCAGCAGAAGCCATCTGTTTTTTATGGACCTACCTCTCTGCAGGAGAAAGGGAGGCAGTGAAAGGAGAGCTGCAGCTCACAGGAGGTGTCTGCAGCACAGGTTTGCAGGGAGGGGATAAGCTTTCGCGAAATGTCCTATGCCAGTGTTTCAGGAGGCTCAGGAAACATTGGTAGACAGTGACAGAAATTTGCAGCTCCTGAAAGAAGACCTGCTGACTTATGGAGCTGGTGGCTGATAAAATTGCCTTGTCCTGAAGTCTAGATCCTTCCAGGTCTCTCCCAAAGACATTTACAGGAACTTTCACTTAGTAGCTCAGACATTCATAAGGTTTATTTACCAAGGCAGATTATTGTCTCAGCTCTGCTAGTGGTGATGCCAGTTAGCCGGTGATCACTTGGGTTTGTGCTGTAGCTGACTTCTTCTCGGTGTAGGATGTAGGGGATTCTGGAATGGCAATGCTGTTAGATGTCAAGAAAAGATGGTTTGATTCTTTCTTGCTGGTGATGATCATTGCCTGTTACTGTGTGGCATGAACGTTATGGGGGTTCATCTCAACAAGGACTATGTGAGGGCCACTATTATTTGAATTATCATGGACACTCTATTCACAGTACTGTGAACAAAGCCTCTGACAACTTATTGACATCTGTTCCTGCCATGCTTCCAAACCAATAATTGCTGTTTTGCTTTTATTCTGTTTTCACTGGGGAGTTTCAGAAAACCCCAGGTGCCCACTGTTACAATTGTAAAAACCATGTTAATATCAGAATCATTGGGTCATACAGCACCAAAACAGACCTTTCCATCCAACTAGTCTGCACCGTCCATGTTCCCAAACTAAACTAATCCTACCTGTTGACATTTGATCCATAGCCCTCCAGACCTTTCTTATTCATGAACTTACCCAAATGGCTTTTAAATCCTTTAACTGTCTCTGCATCCATTACTTTCTCTGGCAGTTCATTTCACACTCAAACCAGTCTCTGTTTAAAAAAAAATTGTCCCTCACATCGTTTTTAAATCATTCTCCTCTCACCTTAAAAATATGCCTCCTAGTTTTGAACTCCCCCACTCTAGGGAAAATACCCTTGTCATTCACCTTATCTATACCCTTCAACAAGGTCACTCCTCAACCTCCTACGCTACACCACTGCAAATGAGAAGGTTGAAAATGCCAACTCATTTCTCCCAAACAAAAACAAAATCCTGTAGGAACTACAATAGGGTTAGGGTAGCATATGCAGAGAGAAACAGAGTTAACATTTCAAATCCAAAATGACCCCTCTTCAGAAGTGAGTTGTTCGCGCACTGTCTGATGTGCTGCAGTTAAACACACAAGTCAGCTTGGAACTGGCTTCACTATACATAGCCAATTTTTCTACATTTACACCTGCTCATCCACCCCACTCCCAAACGTACAAGCTCCTGCCAATTTAAAATTTACCTTTTACACAGAGACTGATGCTTAGCTAAGTGGGATGCCCACGCAACAAAAAAAATACTTGTATTCATATTTATGACCTCATAACTGATAAAAGAGTATTAAAAGTGTTATCACTGTTGTAAGGCAGGAAATGAGGCAGTTATTTTGTGCACAAAGGAAGCTTCTACAAATAGAAAAATCAGATAATGACCATACAATCTATTTTTCAATAGTATTTCAGGGATAAATGTTGGCCAGGACATCAGGCTCTGAGCTTGTCTTCCAAATAGTGTGATGGGACCTTTTACACCTACCTGAAAGGACAAAAAGGGGCCTTGACTTATCTCATTCAAAAGATGGCATTTTCTACAGTGCAGCGTTCCTTCTGTACTGCATGGGACTATCAGCCTGACCTTTTATAATGAAGTCCTGAAGCAGGATCTGAAACCTTACCTCTGATGGGGAGATCAGAATTCAGCCATGACTGACGTAACAGAAGTGTAGTCAGGGCTAGACAAATACAAACCCACTTGAAACTCTATTGCTTTCTCAGCAGTTTGAGAGTTGGTTTCCAGAAGTATCAGGGACAAGAGCACCAAAAAACCTCTCAATTCCACTCAGCTTTCTTGCCCTCAAAACTAATCTGTATGCCATGTCATAGATCTGGTAATCAATGCAGTAAAAATCACTGCTGCACATAAAATTTAAAAATGTTCAGCAGAGAACAAACAATAAAAGCAATAGTACATGGCATGTGTGGCCAACAGTTCTGTGCCTAGTCAGATGACAAATACTCCACACCCTCACAATGTAATGCATCTACTGAAAAGGATATCGGAGTGGCCGGCTCCCAAAGTTGAATGCCACTGATTCTTTGAAGGATAGACTGATTGCTGGGAAGTAGGCTATTCCAGGACCCAATCTGATGTCTTGAAATGCATTTCCCAAGGAGATCCCATTTCTGGAAAAGGAGAGTCCAGAATATCAGTGAATGTGCATTCTTGGCCTGAAACCAGTACAAATCCAGTACCAAATTATCACTCATCAATCACCAGTGAGAAACTGCGTCAAAGGCATGCCATATTTCAGAGAAGTTACACAAAAAAAACTTTTAATCCAATGTAAAAAAAAAACTGGTATAACAGTCAACCCCATCCCAAAATTTCCATCCCTGAAAAACCGAGATCTACATTTTGATAGGTTTCAAACCACCAGGTGAATTTGCCCAAGCTTCAGTTCCCCAGTAAGTGGTTAGGTGAGAGAGACAAGGAGACAAACAAACAGACAAAGGAGAGGGACAGGGATTAAGACATTAATGTCCTTTTCCTGGCTTTAGTATGCCAAAGAGAAGCTTCGTGTAGCAATGCTGGCTTCAACACCTTTACAAACGAAGCAGTTTGTTATATGTTCAGGACTCGATTCATTTATCCCAAGTTTATCATGCATTTGTTTTTATGATCTGCATTGCTTCAGAGATGGCAGACAGATTTCTCTATTGGACAGTGTTGTTTAAATCAAGCAGAAAGAACTCAGGAATTGGTGTTTTCACTGAGCATTTGCTGGAACTGACATAGTTGCAACCTCTGAGGAAATAGCTTACATTTAAATTCTGCATTCATTGGGACAGCATATCACCACCACCTACACAGCACATAGTTAAGAATAAGCTCAGACAAGGGTGCAGCTGGCACTGAAGTTATTTAAAGCAGTCAAGGTGTCCAGAGGGAAGGGATACCAAATGTCACATTCCACAAAATCACACTATAACTACGTAAAGTAGCTTTCAATGTACCAGGTTATAGCACACAAAGCATCTGCTGTGATTAGACCAGTATGTAACTCGATTATACTGATCATGTAGTTAGCACATAGTTTGTAATTAGAATCTAAACATGAATGCCATGCGAAAAGCTTCTCACAGAAAGAATGCAATTATTCACACAGTACTGTCGTTAAAATAACTGCAAGGTGCCAGTTGTTCAGCCATGTAATTTACGTCATTATAACTTAACAAAAGCCATCAGGAAAATATTATCCTTTCTTCATCTCTCTCTGTACATGCCTCTTGACCTGCTGATTCTTTTCATCTTCTCTGTTTTCATACAGTTCAACATATAGAGGACTCTCAGGGGAATATTCAATGGCCATTCACCAATTGTTCGGAATTTCTCATCATGCACTGATCCTCCTCCTCACTAAGTGCAGATTTTCTAACAGATTTTCTTCCTCCATTCTCTAATTCTCCCTAAAAACAATGACTGCTTCTTGAATATGCTAGCATCAACTGGTAGCAGTTTTATTTGGTATCTCACACTAATAAAAGTATTGGGGAATCAACGGTTAAAAGCCTCCATTTTGGATCTCCATCTTAGAATAATAATTTGTCTTACAAGTTCAAAATGGAAGTCACAGTGACCATGTGACCTGGAAAATCAGAACTACAATAACCCTGTAGTTCTGATTTCCCAGGCAATAATAATGAATAGAATACGGATAAATGTTTAGCTTTAACATAAGAAGATGAAGAAATATTTTAAATCAATAATGATGAGAACTTATAGAAACATTATTTGTGGGAAATGAAAAATATGAAATTTGTTATCCACATAAGAGTTATAAAATATGCTGCCTTTTTGCTAAAAATCAGATCTCTCATTAATCCATCTTGATTAAGGGATATCTTGATTGATACTCTGGACTACAGAGTATTGATCTCTCGCTGGCTTAATCTAAATAAAGTAAGTTTTAATCTTGAAATTTTTCTGTGGTACAAGACTTTCTTTGAGTCAACAACACAATACCTTTCTAAGCAATCAATTAATGTCACATTATTTTACCAATGTGCATAGAATGTCATAAAATCATAGTCCTACAGCACAAAGACAGGCCCTTCGGCCCAAACTGGTCCATGCTGACTGAAGTGTCCATCTGCTCTAACCCCATTTCCCTGTACTTGACCCATATCCTTCTAAACCTTTCCTATCCATGTATTTGTCAAAATGCCTTTTAAATGTTGTCAATGTACCTGCCTCAAACACTTCCACCGGCCGCTCATTCCATATGCATACCACCCTACGTGTAAAAACATTGCTCCTCAGGTTCCCTTCTTTTCTTTTTCCTCCAATTTTAAACTGATGCCCTCTAATCTTCAATTCCCCAATCCTGGGAAAACATGTGTATTCACCCTATCCATGCCTCTCTTGATCTTAAACACTTCTAGAAGATTGTGGTGAGAAAATGAATTCAGCAGATCAGTTACAAACAAACACAAAGTGAAATGGTCCAGAATCATTCAGCTTTTTAACAAGTCCCATCAGGAACATGTCCTCATGTCCTCAGACTTCCCCCATCCCCCGACACCCCACGAGCCCAAAGACTGGGAGCATTGTCCTGTCAAATGTTCTCCTTTCATTTAAAAGCAAGCAATTTGTAACGAATCTGTATAAATCACTGATTCATCCTCAATCACAGTAATTATGTCCAACTCCATGCATTACATTTTAAGCAAGTTGTGACAGTTTAGAGGATGCAGAGAAGCTTAACAAGAATGGCTGCAGAGATGAGGGACTTCAATGAAACAGACAGAGTGGAGAAGTAGGGCATTTCTCCTTAGATAAGATTAAGAGAAGATTTGACAGAGGTATTCAAAATCATGACAGGCCTAGACAGAGTAAATAGAAAGGAATTGCTCCTATTACTGCACAAGTGGAGAACCAGAAGTCACAGACTGATGGGAAATAATAAAAGAGTCAAAGGCAACAAGACGAAGAACATCTTTATGCAGTGAGTAAGTAGGATCCAAAATGTATCAGCTCACGGAGTAAAGATTCATTTATGGCTTTCAGAAAGGCATTGAAGATGCTCGTGAGGAGAAAAACATTGCAGGGCTGCAGGGTAAGTGAGGGGGAGTGGATGTCACTAAACTCTCTTGCAGAGAGCTAGCAAGGGATTGATGGGCTGAAAGGCTTTTTGCACTATGACCATTCTATGATTCTTGATTCTGTTAATCATGGTGGAGTATAGCTCCTTAAGCACTGTGCAGCTCCAGAATTAGAATTCCTTTTTGGGATGTAGGCAGCATAGTTGAGACTATGACTTATTGCTTGTACCTATTTACTCAAACTGAGCTACTCTCAAGATCACTGAACAGGGCAGTTCATGAAAAATCAGTCACATTTATAGCAGACAAAAATTGCACATAGATCAGACCAGAAAGGCAAGAAAAGATTACCTTCTGTGAAGGAGATCAGTGATCCAGTTAGGTCTTTATGACAACCCAGCAACAACAGTTATTTTCATCAAGACGGTCCCCATCATTAACAGCACACATGGTTACTTGAATGTGATTGTTCCATTACTCACAATGGTTGGTTTAACATGGTTGTCACTGCTCATTGAACAACTACTTGAACAAACCTAATCACCAAGGATCTTGGCTAAGTTTGTACTTAGTTCAATACTTCGCAGCTTTTGTCCTTCTCTGGAATCGATTCTCCAACCCACAAGGACCATTTTCTGTAATGGTCCAAATGACATGTGGCCAAGACTGCTGTCTCACTTTGGAAGTATCTCTGGATATGTAAACAGCAATGCTCCCCAGTTAAGACCTTTACCAGTAAAGAAAAGCTGACCTCCATCATTGACGGGTATATATGAGATTAGGAACAAGAGCTTCAGTATATAGTCCAGTACGATCTAATGTTTTCCACCACTTGCAGTATATTATTTATAGCTGTTAAGGACCCCCTGAATCGTTCCCTGCTTTACAACACTCATATGTATTTAATGTTTCTGATCTCAGTCTCAGCAAACCCGAGAGATTCAACACTGAGACAACACAATAAGCAAGCTGTACTCACAAGGAGAATGCAATCTTCCCTTCGTCCAGGTCTATCACACATGTGACAATATCACCGGCTGCCCAAGCCTACAGGTAAAATACACTGAATTATAACAACATACATTTGAAAGAAAAGATTAAGTTTCCTTTCTGCACAAAGAATGTGTCCAGTATCAGCACACCCCGTAATGTAAATAACAAGTTGGAGAATATGTTGCTCACTACTCTATCTCCTAGTTTTGCAAATCTTTATGATATTTTTGGGTGAGCACAGGCTCAGACAAGTTACCTTGCACAGGATAACTTGAGAATAGTTCTTTGTGCAGTGAGTAAGTAGGTTCCAAAATGTATCAGCTCACGGAGTAAAGATTCATTTATGGCTTTCAGAAGGGCATTGAAGATGCTCGTGAGGAGAAAAGCATTGCAGGGCTGCAGGGAAAGTGAGGGGGAGTGGATGTCACTAAACTCTCTTGCAGAGAGCTAGCAAGGGATTGATGGGCTGAAAGGCTTTTTGCACTATGACCATTCTATGATTCTTGATTCTGTTAATCATGGTGGAGTATAGCTCCTTAAGCACTGTGGTACCATCCTGGTCACTGTGTATGCACGCTCGCTTCTTAAAACAAAAACTGCCAAAGCATCTGCAACTTTTTCCTTTTACAAGTATGCATCCAATTCCCTTTGAAAGTTTTTACTAAATCTGATTCTGCCTTTCAGATAATGCTTTCCAGATCACAAGTCAATGTGCAAAAACATTTCCCTCATGTTGCCACAGGTTCTTTTGGAAACCTGAACCTTCCTCAACGACTTCTTATTTATTCCTCAAAATAAGAACATAAGAACTAGCAGGAGAAGTAGGCCATCTGGCCCTTCGAGCCTGCTCAGCCATTCAATATGATCATGGCCGATCTTTTCATGGCCTTAGCTCCATTTACCCGTCCTCATGCCATAACCCTTAATTCCTTTACTGTTCAAAAAGTATCTTAGCTTTAAACCTATTTACTGAGGAAGCCTTAACTACTTCGCTGGGCAGGGAATTCCACAGATTCACAACCCTTTAGGTGAAGAAGTTCCTTCTCAATTAGGTCCCAAATCTGCTCCCTGTAATTTTGAGGCTATGCCCTCTTGTCCTAGTTTCACCTGCCAGAGGAAACATCCTTTCTACCCCCATGTTATTTATTCCCTTCATAGTGTTATATGTTTCTATAAGTATCCCCCCAATTCTTCTAAACTCCAATGAATATAATCCTAGACTCCTCAGTCTCTCCTCGTAAGCCAGCCAAAATATTCTCACCAAAACAGGTGAGAATTTTGTACAATCTAGAAAATCTACCCTTGAACTTTTCTGCTGTAAAGTAGCAATCTCAACCTCAAGTCTCTCCACCTTATGGTGCCCATAAGTCGGCACATATTTTTCTTTAGCGGAAGTATAAACTGGAATGGAAGTTGGACTGTTACAACTGGAAAACCAGGAAGGTTGCAATTGAAATTCAAGTAAACTTCAAATTCAATTGAATTTCAAGCTTTGCATTTGACTGAGCTAGAAGCACTGAGGCAAAGGTGAAGACTGAACAGCATAGAGAATCTTTTGATTTAAGGAAATTCTAACTGTTTGAGCTGCAGTGTTGAAAGCTGTAATTGCAAAGTGGAAACGACATCCAGATCCTGCAGACAGAAAGCAAACATCTCAGCCTCCCTCTCACCACATGGGAAAGACAGAAAACCAAGCAAGCTTAACGTAACTTGTACAAGGAAAGATCTAAGTTCACGTGATCAGCCATTAAAATGAAGAACAATCATCACTCTACTGACAATAGCACTGTAAAATTCAAAGGAAAATAACTTTTCACCCAAAGTCTGGATTTTTAATTTTCAGAATTTTATCCTGTCTATATTGTTTTCCAAATATAGAGATTGTCTGTCAATTGTCTACCCTAATCATAATTTTCAATCTGTGTGCATTTATATGCACACACGTGCTTGCAGTTTAAGAAGCATAGTTTGAATTACACAGTTCTTTCCTTCTCCCGGTTCCTGGTCAAGTCTTAATAACAATGTATAATTAATTTTTATTGTTACTGAAGAAACCGAGCGCAAATTGTTTCTGCATTAAGCAACAGGCAAATTGGTCACTCTGGAGGCTTCACTGGGATTCTACACATTTATGATGCCTTGTGATCAGTGGGGAGCAATTATCAGTTCACAATTAGGTTACAAGTAAATTTCTTTTGCAGTTTTTATAAGCTTCAATATCCTTCTTAAAGTACGGTGCTCAGAACAGAATACAATATTTCAGATGGGGGTCAACCCAAAAATTTATCATTGAGCTAATTTGTTTGCCTGTTGATAAAGGCCAGCATCCCAGCTGTTTTTTAAACAGTCTTGGAGAAAGTGAGGACTGTTGATGCTGGAGCTCAGAGTGGAGAGTGTAGATGGTGCTGGAAAAGCGCAGCAAGTCAGGCAGCATCCGAGAAGCAGTAGAGTTGTTGTTTCGAGCATAAGCTCTTCCAAGAGATAAATAGCAGGGGGGGGGGGAGAAAATAAATAGGAAGGGAGTGGGGCAGGGGCTGCACTGTCAAACCAGTCTTGTCATCACCTGTTTATCATTTCAAAGAGCCCAGAACCTAGCTTTACCCAGTACATCCAAGTGACTCTTCCATCTCACTTATCTCTCAGCCCCCTTGGGCACCCCCGACATTCCTGAAGAAGAGCTTATGCTCAAAACATCAACTCTCCTGCGCTTCAGATGCTGCCCGACTGACTGTGCTTTTTCAGCACCACACTTTTGACTTTTAAGAGAGAACAAGCTGCTGTGTGAACAGTGTTTACAATAAGTGTCAGGTTACTACTTCCAAAGCATGCAGCAATCCTTGGTTTCAAAGCAGTTGTTTTCTTAGTTCACAAGTCCATGATCAAAAATATAGAAAAAAGTGATAATACACATGATATTTATAAGCAATATAGATAAGAATGTGGGGTAATGTTAAGTGTCAATAATAAGTATACTGTTTTGGATACTGTTGGAAAGACAGGAGGAACCTACTAGGGGAAAGCCTCAGCGGACCGGTTTCTGGCATCGATCCTGGCTCTGTGGCTCAGAATTGAAGGGGGGAAGAACAGGAGCGCAATAGTGGTAGGAGATCCAAAGCTTAGAGAAACAGACAGGTGATTCTGTTGTCACAAACAAGGCTCCCAGATGGTATGTTGCCCTCTTCGTGCCAGGGTCAGGGATGTCTTGGATCAAGTCTACAGTATTCTAAAGGGAAAGGATGAGCAGCCATAAGTCGTGGTACACATAACTAGGAAAAGGGATGAGGACTTGAAAGGTGAATATCAGGAGTTAGGTTGGCAGGTAAAATGCTGGATGAGCAGAGTAATAATTTCAGGATTGCTACCAGTGCCACGTGCTAGAGGCTAGGTATAGAGAGCGAGTGCAGATGAACAATGGCGACAGAGCTGGTATAGGAGGGAGAACGTCAGATGTGTGGATCACTGGGATACCTTCTAGGGAAGGTGGGACCTTTACCAGGAGGACAGGTTGCACTTGAACCGGAGGGGCACCAATATCCTGGGCAAGTGGTTTGCTAGAGCTCTTCCAGTAGGGTTTAAACGAATTGGGTAGGGGGACAGGAACCAGATGTACAGATCAGATGATGGAATGGCTGGTGAACAGGCAGATACAGCATGCGGAGAGTCTATGAGGAAGGATAGACAGTTGATAGAGGAAAGTTGCAGTCAGTGAGATGGTTGAAGTGTGCTTATTTTAATACAAGTGTCAGGAATAAGGGTGATGAACTTACCAGCATGATTCAGTACTTGGAGGTACGATGTTGTGGCCATTACAGAGACTTGGATATCACAGGGACAGGAATTGTTGGATGCTCTGGATTTTAGATATTTCAAAATGAATAGAGAGGGAGGAAAAAGAGATAGGGGAATGGCATTGCTAATCAGGGATAGCTGCAGAAAGAGAGGTCATCGAGGAGGGTTTGTCTACTGAGTCAGTATGGGTGGAAGTCAGAAACAAGAAAAGGAGCAGTCATCTTATGGGAGTTTTCTATAGACACCCCAATAGCAATAGAAACAGAGGAGCAGATTGGGAGGCAGATTTTGGAAAGGTGCAAAAGTAACAGGGTTGTTGTCATGGGTGACTTCAAACTTTCCTAATACTGATTAGAACCTCTTTAGTGCAAATGGCTTGGATGGAGCAGATTTTGTCAGGTGTCCCCCAAGAAGGATTCCTGACTCAGAATGTAGATAGGCCGCTGAGAGGGGAAGCCATATTGGATTTGATGCCTGGCCAGGAACCACACCAGGTGTCAGATCTCTCAGTGGGACTGCATTTCAATGAAAGTAATCACAATTCCCTGACATTTACTATAGCCATGGAGAGAGATAGGAGCAGATGGTATGGAAAAGTATTTAATTGGGGGAGGGAGAAGTACAATGCTATTAGGCAGAAACTGTGGAGCATAAATTTGAAACTGATACCCTCAGAAATACAAGGTAGAAATGTGGAGGTTGTTCAGGGAGCACTTGCTGCAAGTGCTGGATAGGTTTGTCCCACTGAGGCAAGGAAAGGATGGTAGGGTGAAGGAACCTGGACGACAAGAGATGTGGAACATCTAGTCAAGAGAAAGAAGAAAGCTTACTTAAGGCTGAGAAAGCAAGCATTATACAGGGCTCTAGGTTACAGTGTAGCCAGAAAAGAACTGAAGAACTGAGGAAAGCTAGAAGGGGGTATGAAAAGCAGGTAGAATTAAGGAAAATCCCAAATGCATTCTACACTTATGTGAGGAACAAGAGGATAGGCAGAGTGAGGGTAGGACCGATCAGGGATAGTGAAGGGACCTTGTGCCTAGAGTTGGAGGTGGTAGGGGAGGTCCTTAATGAACACTTTGCTTCAGTATTCACTCGTGAGAGGGACCTTCTCATTTGTGAGGACAGTATGAAACAGCCTGACATGCTTGAACAGGTTGACACTAAGGAGGAGGATTTGCTGGAAATTTTGAAAAAAAAGTGGATAGATAGGTCCCTTGGGCCAGTTGGGATGTACTGAAGGTTTGTACAGGAAGTGAGGGAAGAGATTGCTGCACCTTGGGCAATGATCTCTGCATCCTCGTTGTCCACTGGAGTACTACCAAATGGTTGGAGTGTGGCAAATGTTATTTCCTTGTTCAAGAAAGAGAATAGGGATAATCCTGGGATTACAGAAAAAAGTCAGTCAAATGTCAGTGGTGGTTGGAGAGAATTCTGAGAGACAGGATTTATGATTACTTGGAAAAGCATAGTTTGATTAGAGACATTCAGCACAGCTTTGAGAGGGGCAGGTCATGCCTCACAGTCTTATTGTATTCTTTGAGGATGTGACAAAACACACTGATGAAGGTAGAGCAGAAGATGTGGTGTTACCTGGATTTTAGCAAGACCTTTGATAAAATTCAGAAGGTAAGGAGGCATGGGATACAGGGAAATTTGACTATCTGGATACAGAATTGGCTGGCCCATAGAAAACAGAGTGGTATTCAGTCTGAAGCTCGGTGACTTGTGGTGTTCCACAGGAATCTGTTCTGGGACCTACAGTCTTTGTGATTTTTATAAAATACTTGGATGAGGAAGTGGAAGGGTGGGTTAGTAAGTTTACCAATAACACAAAGGTCGACCGAGTTGTGGATAGTGTGGAGGGCTGTTGTGGGTTGCAACGGGACACTGACATACAGAACTAGGCTGAGATGTAGCTGATGGAGCTCAACCTGGAAGAGTGTGAAGTGATTCATTTGGGATGGTCAAATTTGAATACAGAATACGGGGTTCTTGGCAGTGTGGAGGAAAAGGGGGATTTTGGGCTGCAGGTCCATAGATCTGTCAAATTTGCCCCCCCAAGTTGATAGGGTTGTCAAGACGACTTATGGCGTGTTGGCTTTCATTCGCAGGGGTTTGAGTTTAAGAGCCACAAGGTTATGCTGAGGGTCTATAAAGCCCTGGTTAGACCATTTGGAATAGTGTGTTCAGTTCTAGTTGCCTCATTATAGGAAGGATGCTGAAGCTTTAGAGAGGGTGCAAAGGAAATTTACCAGGATGCTGCCTGGACTGGAGGGCACGCCTTGTGAAGAAAGGTCGAGAGGTTTTTTTCATTGGAGCGAATAAGGTGACTTGATAGAGGTGTACAAGATGATGAGAGACATAGATAGAATGGATAGCCAGAGACTTCTTCCCAGGGCAGAGATGGCTATCACAAGGGGGCAAAACTCTAAGGTAACTGGAGGAAGGCTTAGGGAGATGTCAGAGATAGGTTCTTCACACAAAGAATGGTGGGTGCATGGAATGCACTGCCAACAGTGATAGTAGAGTCAGACCAAGTGAGTGGGGTCAATTCAGAACAGAAATGCGGAGACATTTCTTCAGCCAGAGAGTGGTGGGCCTGTGGAATTCATTGCCACGGAGTGCAGTGGAGGCCGGAACGCTAAATGTCTTCAAGGCCGAGATTGATAGATTCTTGTTGTCTCGAGGAATTAAGGGCTACGGGGAGAACGCTGGTAAGTGGAGTTGTAATGCCCATCAGCCATGATTGAATGGCAGAGTGGACTCAATGGGCCGAATGGCCTTACTTCCACTCCTATGTCTTATGGTCTTATATCCCTAAAAAGGTCGAGGGCAGGTTAACAGGGTTGTTAAGAAGTCATAAAGGACACTTACCTTTCTCAGCTATAGCACAGATTATAAAAACAGGGAGGTTATAAAACTGTGACTAGGCTACAGCTGGAGTCGTGTGTGGAGTTCTGATCACCTCACAATAGGAAGGATGTGATTGCACTGGAGGGACTGCAGAGGAGATCCATAGAGATGTTGCATGGAATGAAGCACTTTGGCTTTTAAGAGAAGCTTGAATAGGCTTTAGTTGTTTTCTTTAGAACAGAGAAGCCTGATTGAGGAGAGTAAGACTTTGAAGAACATAATAGGAAGCCCTGAACTGAATGGTCAATAACAAGGAGCCATGATTTTACAGTGAAGGGGCAGAAGGTTTAGAGGGGATGTGAGAAAACAGGTTTTTTTCCCACCTGGAGGGTGGTGGTAATCTACTTGGGAGTGGTAGAGGCAGGAAACTTCACAATCTTTCAAAGGAACGATGATAAGCACTTGAAATATCAGAACATTCATTGCTATAGCTCAAGTGTGTGAAGTGGGTCTAGTGCAGATAGGTCCGCCCAGGTTTAATTGGTCAAGCCGCCTCTTCTGTGCTCCATGACATGGTCTTTACTGTTGTCATTTGTTATAACATTGGCAATGGGGAGGGCAATTAGCATAAAGAAAGCTCCCACAACTTTGTGACTCATAAGCAAGAGGGTGTGAGCTACATTAAAACCCATTATAAATGAGTAGCAGCAGCATGTATGTCAATAACTTTAAAACTGAATATTGATAAGGAGGAGGGAAGAAAACAAAAACGTATGAATACTAAAAACCACCAAAGCAGTAAGCCTCAAGGCTCGGAGAGTAATGGCAAGACAGGGAAATTCTAGAAGTAGAATCGGAAGACAGATGCAATAGTGGCTAATCGATCAATACTAGACTGAAGAAAGTAAATAAGAAGGATTTTGCTAGTCTTGAACCAGTGTAGGATGGAGAGAAGGACAGAGGACATGAAGCAGAGCATCCCAAGGACAATGTGAAGATGTTAAAGGACGCTAAGGTGGGGAGATTTTAAGGGGATTACAGTCATAACTGAAAGATAACAAGGATGTTAAATTGAGTCACTTAGACACAACAGCCAACACTGCTGGGTGAGGTCAGGAATGATGTGCTGGTGAACCACTCCATTTTAGATGATCTGTAGCTTGTGGAGATGGAGATTTCACTGAGTGGAGCATTGGTAAATCAAAGTACTGATAATAAAAGCCAAAAAATGAGTTTCAGCAATAGCGATAAAGAGAAAGTAAGAATGGCAGGCAGGATTTAGGAATTAAACAAAAGTAGCCACATGATGCATTAAATGTCTGAAGGAAGACAAGCAGTATGTCAAGACTCCTCATCTCTGTATTCACCTGGGATAGAAGAGGGTTATGGCTAGCAAAAATAAAACACTGTAGAAATGCAACAAGTTGATGTAGGCAACTTCTATTTCAATTTTGGACACAAACGGTCATAAAGGAAATAAATACAAAACTGTCATTAAGAATGGAGACTGAATTAGTCAATGTACAAGCCCTGATCCAAATCTCCTTTACCCTTTACTCCATTTCACCATAAGCCACACTGGCTCAGCTTTTTATGGAATAAACTTTCAGATTCAGGTGGAAATAACTCTGTTCTTATCCCCCCCTTTTCAGATTCCTTCAAAAATAAACAAGTCACTTACTTTTCCATAATTAGTTGTGGTGACATTCCACTTGCGTACTCTATTCCCATCATAGGCGTAAGAATCTGACGTATCACCAACGCCCTCCTGTTTCAGCAGATAGACCAATGTCAGGAAGACAGACTGAAAAAACTGGCAATAACTGAAGCAGCAAGTGGGTTTCCAGCAAATTTTATTTCATAGAAACCAAACCACAGCATGAAAGATTCAGCGAATATCAGACCAAAGAGACACAGATGGCATCTATTAGCCTCATTCAGCCTTAATGTACAGGTTAATACAACCTTAACACACAAATGACAACAAATAGGCACCTCAAAATATTACATTAATAAAGAAACACTGTAAAGTGTAAAGATACAGTGTTTAGATACAGATGTTCACTTTTTGCTTCTGAACAAATTCTTCAATTCCAGGATTGTACTAAATTGTTGTCTACAACCAACTCCCCTACCTCCTCAAGCTCACTACTGATCTTCTATTATATACTAGATCTGGCACAGAATTACAACAGCGAAGGAGTCACAGTCAGACAAATATAAGCCTCATGAAACTACATTCCGGTCAATCACAATCAGAAACAGCTGGCAGTAATTCCCACGAAACAGAGCAAGTTAATCCGCCAAAGGGATATATAGCACAGGCTCAGGCCATACAGACTAATCAGTCAGATCAATGTTTATGTTCCACTGAAGTCTCCCCCATCTTTTCTCATCATAACTATGATCCCTCATGTGCTTGTCTAGCTTCCCCTTAAATACACCCGTACTATTCATTTCAAGCATTCCCTATAGCGTTCTCATGACACGTTGCATATTGGAGTTTCTTCTGAATTCCCGGTTGGATTTCTTCATGATTATCAAGATCAATAACACCTTATATCGATGAGCTCAAGTTATGTTCTTCCCCACAAGAGGGGACATTCCTTTGGTAATCACTCCGCCAAGCCCTTCCACAATGTTAAGGATTCTAACAAATCAACCTTCAGCCAGTCAAACCTTTCCTGATTAGGTATGCCTAAACACACTTCTGATTTCATCCTTACACCCTCTCTAAGGCCTCTACATTTGTTATAATATGGTGACTAAACTGCATGCATCATTCCAGCTATGGTCAAACTAAGAGTCAATGTAGATTAAGCACAGCTTCTTGCTTTTCAATCCCACATCTTTAGAAATAACACGTAGTGCTTGTTTGGATCTTTTGTTGTCCCCCCAAACCTTAATGATGGGCACATTTATTGGGATCCTTTTGTTTTTCATCTGTATTTACACTTTGCAAACAATAAGTCATTTCCTTAACCTTTCCATTTAGCTGGGCTGTTCATTTCGTCCTTATATGTCTATTCAGCAAATTTATTCATGACCAGTTGCAGCCCTCAAGTATCCTGCACCCCCAAAACCTGTGTCATGTGCAAACTTAAGACAGCTTTTAGTAATCTCAGTGAAACTATTGGAGATACAAAAGTTTATAAAATAATGAGGGGTATCGATAGAGTTACTGGTACTTGTCATTTCCCGAGGATGGGGGATTTCAAGACTAGGGGGCACATTTTTAAGACGAGAGGATAGAAATTTAAAAAACACAATGAGTGACAATTGTTTTTCAAAAACACAGTGGGTTGCATGTGGAATGAACTTGCTGAGGAAGTGGTGGACGTGGGTACAATTACAATGTTTAAAAGACATTTGGATAAGTAAATGAATAGGTAAGGGCTGGAGGGATATGAACCAGGAGCAGGCAGGTGGGATTAGTTTAGTTTAGGATTAGGTTTGGCATGGACTGGTTGGACCGAAGAGTCTGTTTCCATGCTGTATGACTCTATAAATCTATAACCAGGCCAATGCTGCTTTTTGTATCACTGGGAAATTGCAAGAGAATTAATCAGTCCAACACAGCTCTCTATAATTCCTGAGAATTAATGAGAGTCATCAGACACAGTTCCCTGTAACTCCTGTGAAACAGAGAAAGTTGGCCATAATCGGACACAGCTCTTTTAATCCCTGTGAAGCAGCTTAAGAACTAGTTACAAATACAATCCATGTGAAAAAGCGTGAGTTTATCACCCAGATACAGCTCTCCATAATCCTAGTGAAAAAATGTAAGAATTAATTATAATCTGAAACAGCGCTCTGCAAATCCTGTGAATATTATGAAAATTAGTCAGTCAGACATAACTTTACATAACACCAGTTTAATAGTGTGGGTTAGTTGTTGTCAGACTGACAGTTCTCCATAATCCTAGCATTACAGTGTGAAAGTTAGTCAGTCACACAGTACGATCTGCAATTCCCATGAAATGGAACGTGATTTGTCAGAGTCAGGCACAGATCTCTGCAATTCTGTGAAAGTGAAAGATTTAATCACAGTCTGACGCAACTCTCTGTAATCCCTGCAAAACAGTGAGAGTTAATCACAGTCAAGCACAACTCTTCGCAATCCGTGAAACAGTGACAGAAATAATCACAGTCAGATACAACTTTCTTTAATCCAGGTAAAGCAGCACAATAACAAACCTCAATTCTCATCAAATTCCCTGGAGTCTATGTGAACCTGCCCTTTACTCTATTTGCTGGGGCAAAAAAAGTATCGATGTGAACAGATTAAAACTCCCACTTTCCTCTACCCATCCTGAAATGAACATTTTTGAACAAGAGAATTTGCACAAATGAATATCTATAATCTTCTCGGTTTTGCACAAAGTGCACTAAGGATTTGATGAACTAGAAAAAGTCTTACAATCAGGGAAGGCATAAAGCTTAGGTGACACCAAAATGGGAAAAGCCTGACATGTAGCAGCATTTGCAGAACAGTAGTATTCGACAACCAAAGGAAACTAAGAAATTAAGACTGAACAGCAGCAGCAAATAAAAATCAGTCAGTCCACCAGACTCCTTTCAGCTTCCTATGGCTCATGCTTTACAGTTAATAAAGTTAACGCCAGCTCATCCAGGCCTCAGGTGTTCAAATTCTAACTTGCTCATAGTTACCCTCCCATGCTTGCTGACCGATTTCCTTTCCTAATATACAACTTCAAATTTAAAACTCTCATTCCCATGTCCAAATCCCTCGACTTTAATAACTTCATCCAACCTGACAACATTCCAAGATCTCTAATCTCCCCCAATTCTGGCCAATTACACATCACCAACTCCCTCTGCCCTAAGATTGCAGCTAGGTTCTGGAATTCACCCACTCCAAATGCTCTGAAATTTCTTTAAAAGTCATTCTTTGTCCAAGCTGCCCCAATAGCTCGTGTGGATCTGTGTCAGATTTTATCCGATAACTCTCCTGTGGAGCAGATATTTTATATTAAGCAGACTACTTTTTGTTGTCATTCGCTTGACGGACATGGGGTCACTGGCTGGTCAGCATTTATTGCCCTTGAGGTGGTGGTGGAGAGCGTCCTCAAACTGCTGCAGTCTAGATGCTGTACATAGACCTATAATGCCCTTGAGGGGGGAATTCCAGGAAGTAAACCCAGTGACAGTGAAGGAATGATGATTTATTTCCAAGTCAGGATGGTGAGAAGCTTGGAGGGAAACTTGCAGATGTTAGTGCTCCCTAATATCTGTTCCCCTTGACATTCTTGATCAAAGTGGTTATAACTTTGGAAGGTACTGTCCAAGGATTTCTGGCGAACTTCATATGAATTTCATATAGATGAACAACATTATTGAGTTGTCAAGTCTCCCACTTACCAAAATATTTTGCAGTCCCTCCACGCACAAGTAAAAGAGATAAAGAGAGAGACACAGACTCACCTCTTGATTAAACCTGCAGTTTAGGGTGCACCAACCAATCTGCATCAACCCCTGAGATGAGATCAGAACTTCATACATCCATTTTCCTATAGCAAAGAACAAGATGAGAATCAGTCAGTCAACAAGGTTAAGTTAACATCATAACACTACATGACAGAAAGAGTCTAGATCATTTCACAATGGTCTCACTCACAGCTCAAGCACATGCATCACAATCACAAAACAGGCACAGACAATATTTCCGAAGAGCTTTATTAGCAAAATCAGGCGCTTGTGGACTATAAAGGAAACAATGGGAACACAACAAAATTAAATAACTTGTATTTGCTGATGAGCAAAAACTTAAATGCACATCAACATGTTCCAGGATTTGTGGCTACAGCCATGATCTTGTTTGCATGTTTCAGATTCAACAGCTGAATGGATTGATCAGCCTGTTGTGAATCATCTTCGTTTTAGCCAGTTTTTCATGCACTGATTGTGCCCTGACTTTAAACAAAAGAAAATCGTTCTCTTGATTTAGGCGTCATACGTAAGGCCATTTATTGTCCACCCTGAGGTGCTGATGGTGAGCCTTCTTTTATCAGAATGATTAATAGTGGTTTGGTATCACAGGACAGCTAGAGTCAACCACATTAGACTTGAGTTACATGCATGTTAGACCAAAAAAGGATGTTCATGAACCAAATGGGGTTTTAATACAATCAAAGATGTTGTCACTTGCATTTATACTAGACTTCATTTCCAAGAGACATTTAGCTTCTTAAAACATTTTAAACCAAATACGAATGATTAAACTTCAAGTGGATTTAAACATAAGTTCTTTGATTTACTATTTGAGTAACATGTCAGGACAGTAGTGTGGTTGCATCAGAATTCATCCCAACAGCATTAATGGGAATCATTTTATGATGTGGAATGGACTGTGGTGCTAGATGCGTTTGATTAATCTGGGAAATTTGTTTTACAGAATAATCAGACACACCCAGCACCATGGTCTCTTCCATATCAAAGAGTCAATCCAACCTTCTTCAATTAGTCAGACACTCAGAACACCATTGCCTCACACTGATTAATGAAAGTGCCAACATCATTCCCTGGTTCTGGCAGTATCTGGCATGGACATTCTCCCTCCCCAAGTGACACTTACTCCCAATGCCATCTTCTAGCTTGTAAGAATGTTTTAAGTCACATGGAATTCAAGGAGAGCTTGCCAACTGGACACAAAATTGGGTTCACAGTAGGAGACAGAGGGTAGTAGTGGAGAGTTGTTTTTTGGACTGGAGGCCTGTGATCATCAATTCTGGGTCCACTTTTGTTTGTCATTTATATAAATGGTTTGCATGAGAATTTAGGACCCATGGTGAGTAAGTTTCTGGATGACACCAAAATTGGTTATACAGTCCATAGCAAAGGAAGTTATCTGAGATTACAAAGGGATCTTCATCAATTGAGTCAATGGGCTAAGGAGTGTCAGATGGAATTATATTCGACTAAATGCAAGGTATTGCAATTTGGTAAAGCAAACAAGGGCAGGACTTATACAGTTAATGGTAAGGCCCCAGGTATATCTTTTCCAAAAGAAACACATAGGGGCTCAGCTACTTGTTCTTTGAAAATTCCATCACAGGTAGACAGGGTGGTTAAGGAGGCATTCAGCATGCTTGTCTTCACTGCTCAAACTACAGAGTACAGAAACTGGCATGTCATGTTGAGGTTGTACAGAACATTAGTGAGGCAACGTTTGGAGTATGGTGTCCAGTTCGGATTGCCCTGCTCTAGGAAGGATATTATTAAATTGGAGGGGTTTAGAAAGGTTTACCAGAATGTTGCCGGAATTGGGAGGGTTTGAGTTATTAAGAGAGGCTGGGACGTTTTTTCTCACTGGAGTATAGGAGGTTAAGGAGTGACCTTAGAGAATTATAAAACCTTTATAAAATCATGTGCAGCATAGATAATGTGAAAATCCAAGGTCTTTTCCCTAGAGTGGGTGAGTTCAATACTAGGGGGTTATTTTTAACATGAGAGGAAAAAGATTTAAGAGAAACCGGAGAGGCAACTTTTTCACACAAGAGGGTGGTTTGTGTGTGGTAAAACAATGACTGCAGATGCTGGAAACCAGATTCTGGATTAGAGTGGTGCTGGAAAAGCACAGCAGTTCAGGCAGTATCCGAGGAGGAGGAAAATCGACGTTTCGGGCAAAAGCCCTTCATCAGGAATACTACTGCCAGAAGAAGTGGTAGATGCAGGCACAATGACAAAACTTAAAAGATATTTAGATAGGTACACAAACAAGAAAGGTTTTAGAGGGACATGGGCCAAACGCAAGCAAGTGGGAAACTTGGTGAGCATGAGCAAGTTGAATCGAAGTATCTGTTTCCATGCTGTATGACTCTATGAGTGATTTTCAGCAGCAAGATGCCCTCTCAGCTCCCCAAAAAGGTACTGCTCCTCGGATGCTACCTGAACTGCTGTGCTCTTCCAGCACCACTAATCCAGAATCTGGTTTCCAGCATCTGCAGCCATTGTTTTTAACCACACTTCAGCCTCTTTCAATTAACACAGTTGCAAAAGCAGAAAATGACATATACAAATAAACAAGGCAAGTCGTACATAAGAAAATGGAGGGTACACTGTTCAGCATCACTCCAAAGTTATAAAGTTCCTCAAATCACATTTCCAAATTCATTCCAAGGAGACCATCCTCTTCAAAATAAAAAGAGACATTCCTGACATTCAGCACGCAATTACTTCCTCTAAAAAAAAAGGTCTTTTATGAAACCATTCCCCAAATTTATGAAACAATTTCAGCAACACCAATCTACCCCATAATGAGATACTCTCAGTATCACTGTCCAACAGCACCAGATTAAAAATCAGTAAAAATAAACTGAACAACCCTGGTCCTGATCATGTTTTAAATGAAGTACAAAGCCGCACTCTCTGGACCAATCAAAATCCTTCACACTCACCTTTATACACGCACGAGGTAGCTCTGATTGAGCTGAAGTTACTGTGACCAACAACCTACAATGGAACAAACAATATTTAATACAAGCCAGATTTCGTGGTTCCACAGTCACATCCTCAAATACAGGCAGAGAGAAGGTAACATCACTCAAAACTGTTCTATTAATCCTGAGGAATAAAGAAAGTGGCAATGAAGGAATAGCAATTAGTCTGGATGTTCAGGGTTATTGCAACATAGCCGTCAAAAACAATGCAAAAGAAATGGCCAGTAGAAAACCACAGCAGCTGGATCTGTTCCTTTAAATTATGCTCGAATTCAACAGGGTTGAAATAAAAAGATCAGAACTCCAATTAGATTGTGTATTGCCCTTCCTGTAGTTTAAACAAAGATGAGGAAGGTTCATTAACAGCAGTGCTGGCCAATAATTGCAAGCTATGGAGCTGTGTTCCAATTGGGAATTCAAGACACGCAAATTAGGAAATGGAAAGTAAAATGAAACAGGGGCCTGCTTGTCTCACAGTGGTTGTGTCCCTACCCCTGGACTGGGAGGCCCTAGTTCAAAGTCTCACCAGCTCCAGGAGATGTGTAATAACAAACAGGTTGATTAGAAAAATAGGTGAAATGAAAAAGGCTTTTCTTCAGATAGCAATGAGTTAACCCAACATGATGAATAAGCAGCTTTATTCTAAATTCCTTACCCCAAGTAAATCATCATCCACAAGCAGCAACCCCTCAAAACCACTAGTGTGATCCAGGACCACAGTGGCTGGTCCAAGGCGCCCATCCATATTTTGATCTGAAATGTAATTGACAATCAATTCCTCAGTCAGAAACTATGCACGATTGCTGATTGACAGCATTACAGAAAAATCACGCACTGAAGGACAGCCTGAATCTAATCAAAGTTTCTGGGAGCTTTATATTCGGAGATAAGCCACAGAATGAAATCTAATCCAAGTGGTTCTGGTTACTGACACTGAAAAGATGTAAAATTAAATTTTAAAAGAACAGTTCTGAAAAAAATGGTGATTAGTCATTCTTGATTGGGAGAAGATTTGTAGCTTGGGTGCTCGTTGTTGTGGTTCTGTTCGCCGAGCTGGGAATTGTTGTTGCAAACGTTTCGTCCCCTTTCTAGGTGACATCCGCAGTGCTTGGGAGCCTCCTGTGAAGCGCTTCTGTGATGTTACCTCCGACATTTAGTGGCTTGTCTCTGCCGCTTCCGGTTGTCAGTTGCTGTCCGCTGCAGTGGTCGGTATATTGGATCCAGGTCGATGTGTTTGTTGATAGAATCTGTGGATGAGTGCCATGCCTCTAGGAATTCCCTGGCTGTTCTGTTTGGCTTGCCCTATAATAGTAGTGTCGTCCCAGTCGAATTCATGTTGCTTGTCATCTGCATGTGAGACTACTAAGGATAGCTGGTCGTGTCGTTTTGTGGCTAGTTGGTGTTCATGGATGCAGGTTGTTAGCTATCTAACAGCTGACAACCCGCATCCATGAACACCAACTAGCCACATGACCAGCTATCCTTAGTGGTCAGATTTTCGCTCAGTGAAGATGATCATTGCATGGCGTTAATGGAACATAAATAATTGAGTATTACTGAAACATTACGGAGGGGAGTGGACAGGATGGATATTGGGAGGTGTTTCCTGTTGTAGGCGAGACTAAAACTAGAGGACCCAGTTTAAGAATAAGAAGTCGCCCTTCGAAGACTGAGATTAGGAAGAATCTTCACTCCAGGCGTTCTTTAAGATGTGGAATTCTCTTGCTAAGAAAACAAAGACTGGGCCAATTAGTTTATTAAAGGCTGAGTTTAGAAGGATGCTTTTATAGACAAGAGAGTGAAGGACTACCATGTTGGGTGGGGGGAAATGCAGACAGGAAAATGCAGTGGAGATCATAACCAGACCAGACATGTTCTTCCTGAGTAGTGCAGTCTATAAGGAGTCAGTAAGAACATAGAACACAGTACAGGCCTTTTGGCCCTTCATAACGTGCTGGCCTTTTATCCTACTCTAAGATCAGACTAACCTATATACCCTTCATTGTACTAACTTCCATGTGCCTATCCAAGAGTAACTTCAATGTCCCTAACGTCTCTGACTGTACCACCCACCACTCTCTGTGTAAAGAATCTACCTTTGACATCTCCCTTAAACCTCCATCCAATCATCTTAAAATTATGCCCCCTCATGATTGACATTTCTACCATGGGAAAATGTCTCTGGCTATCCATCTATCTATGCTTCTCATCATCTTGTATACCTCTAACAAGTCACCTCTCATCCTCTGCTCCAATGAGAAATGTCCTAGCTTCCTCAACCTTTCTTCATAAGACATGCCCTCCAGTCTAGACAGCATTCTGGTAATTCATCTCTGCACCCACTCGAAAGCTTCCACATCCTCCCTATAATGAAGCAACTAGAACTGAACACAATATTCCAAGTATGGTCTAACCAGGACTCTACAGAGCTGCAGCATAACCTCATGGCTCTTAAACGAATCCCCTGCTAATGAAAGCCGACACACCATATGCCTTTTTAACAACCCTATCAACCTGCGTGGCAACTTTGAGGGACCTACAGACAAGGACCCCAAGATCCTTCTGTTCCTCCACACTGCCAAGAATCCTGCCGTTCACCCTGTAACATGCATTCAAGTTCGACCTTCCAAAATGAATCATTTCACACTTTTCCAGGTTGAATCCATCTGCCACTTCTCAGCCCAGTTTTGCATCCTGTCAATGTCTTTTTGCAACCTACAACAGCACTTCTAGTCAAGACGGAGGAGGAAACTTACTTAAGGTTGAGGAGACAAGGATCAGACAAGGCTTTAGAGGGTTACACAAAGTAGTCAGGAAGGAACTGAAGAATGGACTTAGGAGAACTAAAATGGGGCATGTATAAGCTTTAGCGGGTAAGATTAAGGAAAACCTTAAGGCGTTCTACACTTACGTAAGCAACAAGAGGATGGCCATAGAGAGGATAGGGTCAATCAAGCATAGTGAAGGGAACGTGCACCTGGAATTGGAGGAAGTAGGGGAGGTCCTTAATGAATATTTTGCATCAGTTCTCACTAGGGAGAGGGACCTTGACATTTCTGAGGACAGCGTGAAACAGACTGATATGCTGGTTCAGATTGGTGTTAAGAAGGAGGGTGTGCTGAAAATTTTGACAAACATAAGGATAGATAAATCCCCTGGGCGAGACGGGATATACCCAAGGTTTCTACAGGAAGCGAGAGAAGAGATTGCTGCGCCTTTGTCTGGATCTTTGCCTCCTCACTATCCACAACATTAGGGAAGTTAAAGTCACCAATGACAACAACCCTGATACTTTTACACATTTCCAAAATCTTCCTCACAATCTGTTCCATGTCTCTGTTGTTACTGAGGAGGCCCGTCGAAATTTCCCAATTAAGTGACTGCTCCTTTCTTGTTTCTGACTTCTACCGATACGGACTCTGCAGACAAACCCTCTTTGATGACCTCCCTTTCTGCAGCAGTGATACTTTCCCTGATTAGCAACGCCACTCCTCCACTTCTTTTACCTACCCATCCCCCATCCCTTCTGAAACATCTAAACCCTGGAGCATCCAACAACCATTCCTGCCCCGATGATATTCAAGTCTCCGTAATGGCCCCAAGATCATAGTTCCAAGTACTCATCCGTGACTCTGAGCTGGTCACCCTTATTCCTGATACTGCTTGCATTAAAGTAGACACACTTCAACCCACAACACAGCACCTTTTCCCTATCACATGTCTATCCCTCATCATAGACTCTCTGCACACTGTATCTGGCTGTTCACTACCTAGTCCATCACCTGATCTGCAGCTCAGGTTCCACCCCCATGCCAAACTAGTTTAGACCCTCCTAAAGAGCTCTCGCAAACCTCCCACCCAGGATATTGGTGTCCTTTCAGTTCAAGTGCAATCCATCCTTCTTGTACAGCTTCCACCTTCCCCAGAAGGTATCCCAATGACCCACATATCTAAAGTCCTTCCTCCTATGCCAGCCCAACAGCCATGTGTTCTTCTGCACTTGCTCTCTATTCCTAGCCTCACTAGCACATGGCACCGGTAGCAATCCTGAGATTACAACTCTGCTCGTCCTGCCTTCTAGCTTCCAAGCTAACTCCCTATATCCTCTTTTCAGGTCTTCTTCCCTTTCCCTACCTATGTCATTGGTACAAGTGTGTACCACAGCTTCTGCCTGCTCTCCTTCCCCCTTAAAAATCCTGTCAACGCGATCATAGACATTCCTGACCCCGGCACCCAGGAGGCAACTCACCATCAGGGAGTCTCGCATGCGACCAGAGAATCTCCTGTCTCTTCCTCTCACGTTTGAACCTCCCATCACTATTGTTCTCCTATTCTACCCTTTCCCTTCTGAGCCACAGAGCGAGGCTTAGTGCCAGGCACCTGGCCACTCCTACTCCTGAATCCTGCATTGCTATGTTCCCACATTCTTCAGCTTTTCATTATAAAAATGTGCTCTCAGCACATATCTGACTGGTCACAAATAAATATAAAGCATTCGTTGCTGTTTGCAGAAATTAGGACTGTCTCTCACAGTCATCCTAATTAGATTAGCCAATAGCAATCTTTCAAAAAAAAAACTGCTTTTGTCTTCAATGAGAAAGGACAGTGGGCGGCACGGTGGCGCAGTGGTTAGCACTGCTGCCTCACAGCGCCAGAGACACGGGTTCAATTCCCGCCTTAGGCAACTGTCTGTGTGGAGTTTACACATTCTCCCCATGCTCCCACAGTCTGAAAAAAAATGTGCAGATTAGGTGAATTGGCCATGCTAGTGGTGTCAGTGGTGTTAGGGGAATGGGTCTGGGTGGGTTGTTCTTTGGAGGGTCGGTGTGGACTTGTTGGGCCGAAGGGCCTATTTCCACACTAAGTAATCTAATGTGATCTAAAATTGTCATATGAAATTGTCATGTATTTCATATGAAAAAAAAAGACATTTAGCCACATGAGAAATTATGATTAAAAGTTTGCTCAAAGATGGGAGTTTTAGGGGGAAATTAAACAGGAAGAGCAGATTAAGAGTGAATTCTAGAGAATAAATCCAGGCAAGACATCATGGCTATCATATGGTGGTACAAAGAGTGATGGATATACCACAGGCTAAAATCAGGCAGAGTAGGGCATTTGTAGGGCCCGGAGGATGAAATAGATTCAATGAAAGGGAGGCCACAATAAAAATTCAACATTTCAAATGCAACTATCAGGAGCCATCAACCACAGGAATGGTGAATGAACAGAACCTGATGTTAGTTAAGACACAGGCAACAATTACAAAGGCATGGAATGTCAGCCAGGAGCACACTGCAACAGTCAGGTCTGGTGATTACAAAAGCACGAATTGTGATTTCCAACAATTCAAGATTTTAATGGCTGATGTTGGGGAGAAGGTCGATGATGTTTCAAGGTAGAAACAGACAATCTCTGTGTTAAAATCCAATGGCTCATTTTGAAGTCACACAGGACACCAACGTCTGCAAGTAGGTGGCCAAGTCTGAAATTGTGGCTGGGGAAAGGGAATGAAATCAATTGCAAGAGAGCAGAATTTGTGACAGAGACTGAAAATGTTGGCTCAGGGGTCTTAATGTGCCATCAAAATGACATTGGAATTCAGCCACGTTTATTGTATAGCCTCTTCTCTATATTTTTTTCAGCTATAAACTTTAAAACATTTCAGTTTCAAAATTTGGAACGTACAAGGAGAGCCAGCATTCATTGCATATTCCTAGTTACCCTCAAAAGAGGTTCTGGGCTTTCTTCTTCAACCAGTGATCTTCAGCTATAGAGCAGGCTGCCCCACTATTGTTAGGTAGAGGGTTCCAGGGTTCTGACCGAATAACCAAATATATGTCTAAGTCAGAATGATGTGCAACATGGAGGTGCTGGTTTTCCCATGTGTCTGCTATTCTTGCCTTTCAAGGTGACAGAATATTGTTGATTAAGGAGAAGCTGCCAAAAAAAAAGCCACTGCATCCTGCAGACAATGCACAGTATAGCCGTGCTATGCCAATTGCAGCAAGAGTGAATTTTAAGCCAATAGATAGGTGGGCTGCTTAATTCTAAATTTCATCAAGCTTCTTGAGTGTCACTACAGCAACACACATCAAGGCAAATATACTACCACAGTCCAAACTTAAATTGTAGGAATTGAGCCATTTGCCACAAAACAGCCAGGAGAGGTGGTTAGATTCTCACTTATTGGAGAAGGTCATTGACTGGCACAGTCATGGCACTAACATCACCTTACAGTATAATTATTAGCCTCCCACTAACATTTCCAGATTTTGCTGCATCTGGGCTTCAAATGCCTCTTGGAAAGAATTGCAAGTACAGCTAGATACTAAGCAATCATGAGTGACATCCCACAGTTAGAACAAGAGGTGCAGAGAGATCGCAGAAGGGGATTAGAGACAAATTGGGACAACACCACCAAACCAAGACATTTTTGGACCTGATGCCAAAATAGATCAGCATGTACAAGAATGCTAGCCGGTCAGACTTTGTGAGACTTGGAATAGAAGAGCCAGAGTTTTCTTTAAGTTGAAAATGATGCAGGGTGGGAAGCTAGTCAGGAGATAACTGAAGCAGTTGCAAAGGCAAGGACGACACTTTCATCACCAGTTAGCCGGAGGCAGGGGAAGCAGAGGCAAGCAATGTTACAATGGTGCTTGGCTTGGCAATGGACTGGATGTGGGGCTGACTTTCCATTCAAAATAAATATGACAAATATTTCAAACAGTCAGCGTGAGTCTCAAATAATGGGTCAGGAGAAATGTGGAGTCAGAGGCTAAAAATCAGAGCTTGTAGCAATAGCTTTAATTTTCTGATACCTAACTGGAGATAATTCCCGAAAATTCAGTAATGGATGTCAGACAAGAAGTCTGACAAACAAGTGGCAAAGAAGAAATCGAGACAGTGAGTGATTGGGCAGAGCTGGGTGTCAAGATCATATATGTGGAACCTCATGTTTTTAAGGTATGATGCTGCAGACCAGCAGGGAGGTGAGGAATAGAGAGGGACAAAGACTGCAGCTTGGAGGGATATCAGTGCTAATGCTGCAGGTACAGGAGAAGACACTGCAGGAATTCTTTGGCTATGACTGAATAGACAGGAAGAGAACTATAGTTATCTGGACCTCAAAGAATGTGAGTCCCCTGACTGGGGCTATTAATCCAGTCCAATCAGGGAGGCCTGGCTGACAGAGAAGGGGTGAGTGTCAGAGATACTGACTCTGTCCAAGGCTGTACTATAGTCAAGGATGGTTTCTGTCTAAATAAAGGTTGACTTGGTGACAGGATACCACTAGGAGTTATTTGAAGAAACATCTGAGGGCAATAGAGATAGGCCAATAGGATGGTGGCACAGTGGTTAGTACTGCCGCCTCACAGTGCCAGGGACCCGGATTCGAATCCAGTCTCAGATAATTGCCTGTGTGGAATTTGCATATTCTTCCCATGTCTGCCTGGGTTTCCTCCAGGTGCTCCAGTTTCTTCCCACAACCCAAAGATGTGCAGGTTGGTGAATTCACCATACTAGATTCCCCATAGTGTTCATGGGTGTGTAGGTTTGGGTGCATTAGTCAGGGGAAAATGTAGAGTAATAGACGAATGGGTCTGGGTGGGATACTCTTTGGAAGGTCGGTGTGAACTTGCTGGGTCAAAAGGGCCTGTTTCCACAATGTAGGGATTCTACGATTCTATAATGCCTAATGAAAATCAGCATGGTCAACCATGTGAAAAGCTATAGACGGGTCGAGCAAGATGAGAACAAGACCCTAAACAGAAGCATGTTGATACATAACTCGGCTCACAAAATGTTAGCATTAAGCACAAATGCCATTCTTGGCCATATATAAATACATATAGGACTCTGGATCACAAAATTTTATTACCCCTTCCCACAAAGCAACCTGGCATTATAGCCCTATTTTACATTCCAATCTTATATATTCTACCTTTGTCTTCTGCTTCATTGTCCAATCCCTCAGAGAGTAGACGATCTAAATGTTCACTCAGGTTCTGAAAGTTCAGCGGCTTCCTGAAACAAATTTACAACATAATTATTGCCACAAAAGTGCACATTTCCCCTTACTTAAGCCTGATACATAACTGATTATGTTAAAGCACATTATCTCTCCTCACTAATTCAGTTACCCTTTCTCATGTACTAGCATCTGATTACATTCTGGGCTGCGAGAAAAATGATAAATAACTCAGTGGCCCGGCAGTAGGAAAGAATGGGGCTTCGGACTGGGGCAGGATTGGGCAAGCTCAGATGGTGAATTATTTGTTGGTTCACAACAAATTGACAGGCTCTTAGAATAGTACAACAGCCCAGAGGAAAGGAGCCAGGCCATTGGTAGACAGAAGAGCTTTCAAAATGGACAGCAAAATAAACAACCCACGGACATAGCAAGGAAAGAGATCAGTCTGAGAGAGTTAAACAGTAAGGGCAGGCAGGGATCAAAGCAGAGAATGAGATAAATTAAACTACATTTACTTCAACGCAAGAGGCCTAACAGGAAAGACAGATGAACTCAGGGGTTGGTTGGGAACATGGGACTGGGATATCATAGCAATTACAGAGATGTGGCTCACAGATGGACAGGACTGGCAGCTTAATGTTCCAGGGTATAAATGTAATAGGAAGGAAAGAAAGTGGGGGCAAGAGAGGAGGGGGAGTGACATTTCTGATGAGGGATAACATTACGGCTATACTTAGGGAGGATTTTCCTGGGAACATGTCCAGGAATATTATTTAGGTGGAACTGAGAAAGAAGAAAGGGATGATCACCTGATTGGGATTGTACTACAGACCCCACCCCCCCTCAATAGTCAGCAGGAAATTGAAAAACAAATTTGTAAGGAAATCTCAGTTATCTATAAGAATAAAAGGGTGGTTATGGTAAGGGATTTTAACTTCACAAACATAGACTGGGACTGTCATAGTGTTAAGGGCTTGGGTGGAGAGGAATTTATTAAGTGTGTACAAAAATATTTTCTTATGCAGTCTGTGGATCTACCTACTACAGAAGCTGCAAAACTTAGCTACACATGGAAAATAAGACAAGACAGGTGACTGAAGAAGTGTCAGTGAGTGTGCACTTTGGGGCCAGTGACCAATATTCTATTAGTTTTAAATAATGATGGAAAAGGATCGACAGAACTAAAAGTTAAAGTTCTAAATTGGATGAAGGCCAATTTTTGATGGCATTACACAAAAACTTTCAAAAGTTGGTTGGGGGTGGATGTTTGTAAGTCAAGGGACAGCTGGAAAATGAGAAGCCTTCAAAAATGAAATAACAAGAGTCCAGAGACAGTATGTTCCCATTAGGGTGAAGGGTTTCTGATTGGTGTAGGGAATGCTGGATGACAAGAAAAATTGGTTAAGAATAAGAAGGAAGCATATGTCAGGTATAGACATCAGAGATCAACTAAAAGGAGTATAAATGCAGTAGGAATATACTTGAGGGAAATCAGGAGGGGGGAAAAAAAAAGAGGACATAAGATAGCTTTGGCAAATAGGATTAAGAAGAATCCCAAAGGGATTCTACAAATACATTTAAAGGAAAAAAGGGTAATCAGAGAGAGAATAGGGGGTGGGAGAAAAAAAAAGTCCAAAAGTAGACAGCATAGGTTTAAGGTCAGAGGGAAAAGATTTATAGGGGGAAAAAGGAGCAACTTTTACATGCAGAGGATGGTGCATGTATGGAATAAGCTGCCAGAGGAAGTGGTGGACGCTGGTACAATTACAACATTTAAAAAGGCATCTGGATGAGTATATGAATAGAAAGGGTTTAGAGTGATATGGGCAAGTGCTGGCAAATGGGACCAGATTTGTTTAGGATATCTGATCCACAAAGACAAGTTGGACCGAAAGGTCTGTTCATGCTGTATATCCAATTCTACAATGTAGCATTCGGACATACAGAATCTAGTGGATATAATCACTGGTTACTCTGCACCTATTTAAGTACAGCTCAATTATACTACTAAAGGAGGACAATCATTACCCAGTGAAAGACATAATGTGATGTACACAGCAAAATTAAACAGCAGTGGAATAGGGAACATCAGTCATTATTTAATGCTACATATTTATGGTGCTAAGCCATAATCCCTCTGAAAAACATGACAAAACAGACACAAACGTTCAAGGCTAGTTGTAAAGCTGGAATCTTTTATCAATAGGATAAAATGGGATGAGGGACAGGGGTTTAGAAGCTGTTCAATGGAATAATGGGAAGAAAAGGGCCGGGAAGAAATCCCAATGCTTACACTGACTGCCAGTTACTAAGCTCTTTCATTTGAAATTCACACTTGAACACACTAATTCATTACTATGTCTGGTCTGCTCAAATCTGATATGCACAAATAACCAATGACCATAAAGTGCAAATCAATCAAATCCCACAAAACTAAATTTTGTTGTTGACATGATAGTCATTACTGTCCGAGGAGCAGGAGAGTCGACATTTTGGCTATAAACCCTTCATCAGGAATGTAGGAGAGGGGGCTGAGAGGCAAATAGGAGAGAGTGGTGGTGGAGCTGGGGTGGGAGGTAGCTGGGAAGGCGATAGATGGATGCAGGTGGGGTTTGAATGTGGTAGATCACATGCATCAAATGGGGAGATGGAACGCCAACTCGTGGAGTGTTTCAGGGAACATGTCTGGGGGACACACACCAAACAACTCCACTACCTTGTGGCTGACCATGTCAATTCCTTCTCTGCCCACTCCACCAAGAACATGCAAGTCCTGGGCCTCCTCCACTGCAAAATCCAAGCCATCCCACAACTGGAGGAAGAATGCCTCATCTTCCACCTTGAAACCCTTCAACCACATGGCATCAATGTGACTTCACTAGTTTCCAAATATCCTCTGCCCCCACCTCATCCCAGATCCAACCATTCAACTCTGCATTGTCTTCTTGACCTGTCCATCTTCCTTCCCACCTATCCGTTTCACCCTCTCCACTGACCTATCATAAACACCCCCAACCTGCATCAGCCTATTACCTTCCCAACTACCTCCCACCCCAGCCCTATCCCCACTCTCTCCTTATTTCACTCTCTCATCTTGCAGCCTCTCCTTCCATTCCTGATGAACAGTTTATACCCAAAATGTGAATTCTCCTGCTCCTCAGATGCTGCCTGACCCACGGTCCTTTTTCCAGCGCATAAAATGAATTAAAATAGGTAGCCCAAGAACTAACTCCGGTGCATAGCTTTCCAAATTTATATTTTATACCGACTGATAGATTGATTTAAATAGCACACGTCCTCCTCCAGACAACACTGCCCCACACACTCTCTCACTGCTTTCAGTGGACACCACTGAGTCCAACTAGGAGAAAGTGAGGACTGCAGATGCTGGAGACCTCGCCAACTCGCGGAGTATTTCAGGGAACATGTCCGAGGGACACGCACCAAACAACTCCACTACCCTGAAGGGCTTATGCCTGAAACGTCGATTCTCCTGCTCCTCGGATGCTGCCTGGCCTGCTGTGTTTTTCCAGCACATTTTTCAACCACTGAGTCCATACTGTGCAGGCTGTGGTCCCAGCCCTAATCTAACACTAGAATACCCAACTTCCAGTTTCTTATTTCCTCCTATAACTAATTCTAAACTCTATATCCTCACTTTCTCTGAAGCTTATGTTGTGTCCAATATTCCCAGGTCATCTACGTCCTCTGTACGATATTGCAATCTCTCTCAGATGGTCCCCACAGTGCCAGCATGCACCTGCAACCTAGTACATGTCTGCCAGTTTTCACCTCACTGCTCCTGGGTTTCTGAAAGGGAGGAGAACATTTGGCAAACGACAGAAGCCCCCACCCTCTCCCCTTCGGAGGCAATGAAAATATAGTACCATAATAAATCAGTGTTTAGTAAGTGTTATCGGCCATACTGAAATTCAAACATTAGCAGAGCTGCATCAAAGGAGCACCTTT
The DNA here is from genome assembly GCF_020745735.1 of Hemiscyllium ocellatum. Classification (NCBI taxonomy): domain Eukaryota; kingdom Metazoa; phylum Chordata; class Chondrichthyes; order Orectolobiformes; family Hemiscylliidae; genus Hemiscyllium; species Hemiscyllium ocellatum. The sequence goes on from NC_083414.1 coordinate 71,270,896, forward strand.
AAAGGGTAAAACAAGTTAGATGTGGGGAAGAGATGTGCTAGAATTCTAAAGTTTCTAGGCCCAGACAATTAATGCTGCAAATTAAAAGTTGGGAGGTGCTAGAAACCATGCTTGAAGAAGTGCAGAGATCTCAGAGGGTTGTAAAGGTAAAGAAAGGTGAAAAAGAGGCAAGGCTATGGATGAATTTGAAAAGGTGAAAGCTTTAGAAAGCAAAGGTTTGCCTGATGAAAAGCCATATGTCAGCAAGCACTGTCAGAGATAAAAACAGAGACAAGACCCAAAGAAAATAAGAGAAAACAAAAAGAGAAAATAACTCACTGGAGAACAGAAAAGAAAAGCAACTGAATGGTACTGATGTTGTTTTTGCATGTAGGCATTACAGAAGATTTCTTAGTCAACTCTAACTGCAAACAATACCAAAATGTCATCTATTGAACACATTTATTTGTTTAGCTTATCTCTTGATTTTTAGTTACCATCTAGAATCACATTTCAGCCTCTGTTAAAGGTCAACTTCAATTTGACTGCAGTTAAAATAAGCGAAGGAATGAAAACATGATCTTTCTGGAACAAGTCTGCACTACCAGAACTGTAAACTGAGCTGTGTCATCCAGTTGCACTGTCAGGCTATTATTAGTACCTGTTATATCATGCAATGTTCAGAGGGAGCTACATAGAGATATATAGAGAGATAAAGGCGATTGTTTGGGACTTGCTATTATACCTTGCCTTTCATCCAGCACTCTCCAAGCTTCCAGACAAACACACATGGACGTACAATTAAGCTGAGGAAATCACAAAATGCTCAACTACAATGAGTAATCAAATCTTGTACATTCTGTCACCCAGTGCTTTTCATAGCATACATAAAGGAACAGGTTGCTTGCACAATAACATTAGAGTAGATTCAGGGCATGTTGGCTTCACATTTGTTTCATGCCACACTGATGACATGCTCAAACCAAATGCTCCAAGCTACTTGAAATCAGGGTTCTTCGCCATGCTGACCTGTAATCTGTCTACCTCTACTTAGGCCGTAATTAATTTTTATTCCCTGGAGAGAGCCTGTGTTTGCACTCTCTTCTGAACTAACTCCATAGAGACCACTATGCCATCACCAAGCCACCCTTTATACATGGAAAATCTGTGAATCTGGCACAGCCTTCTCAGAGTCAGCTCCTAGAGTGTCAGAATCAGACACTCACCATTTTTATCTGTCAACCAGGGCTCCCTGATTGGTCCAGGTTAACAGCTCCAACCAGGGAACTTATATTCGTGAGGTCCTCCTTCTCTGACTCCAAGGACATAGGGTGGTTCTTCATTTTAGAGAGCTTCCTGGGGTGTTTTGGCATGGTTACATCATTAACCCCACACATCAGCTGGTCTCAAAGCAACTCTGAGGGATAAACCAAAGTCACATGCCTCTGCCAGTCATCTTCACCTAGTCAAAACTCCTGACACAGATTACCTTGGCTCCCAAATCGCCAAATAAAAATGATAGCATCTCAGAATTAAAGGAAGCTTGAGGTAGCAATATTCCTTAACTAAATTTGTCAACTCGAGAAGTTTGAGTGTCCTGTGCCTCAGAGAATAGGCTCCAAATAACAAAAAAGGCTGCAGATCCACAGCTGTCAAGGAAACTACCCTTTCCTTTCCGGACAGATGAAAAACAACGCATTTTATCTGCATTCAATGCCCAAACTTCAGCGGCAGGGAACGAGTCAAACTTCCCAAATAATAGCATGATGCCAGAAATGCTAACCCCAACTCAAAAGCAACTGTTGTGAGTAAGTTTCTTCAGGGACGTGCTTTACGCCATTCACCACTGAAACACCTCCACAGAGGTCAGTATCCCATCATCAACACACCCTTTATTTACACATGGAAAGTTTTTGACTCTGGCACCCAAAGTTAGCACCCGGAGTGTCAGAATCTCTGACACACCACTGTTTATCTGTCAGCTAGGGCTCCCTGACTGGACCAAATGAACAATGCCAATCAGGGAACTCATATTCTATGAGGTGCAGCTGGCTGAACTCATTAAAATCACATCCTTTTGCTGGCTACAGTTCACAGGTGTACACAGTTCACAGTTCAACATACTTGCCTGCATGTTGTTCAAGTGACGATACTTCATGTGCAAGTAAACAAAGCTATTTGTGTTTTCACCTGCTATCCATAAGTACACTTTCTTGCAAGGTCAGTTTGGAAGTTGCAACAGAAATGCAGAGTACTGGGCGAATGGTAAGATTTTTGGTAATGTAGATGAGCAGAGAGATCTGGGTGTCCATGTACATAGATTCCCTCAAAGTTGCCACCCAAGTCAATAGGGATGTTGGGAGGACATACAGATTGTCAGCTTTTATTGGTAGGGTGATTGAGTTTTGGAGCCACGAGGTCATGCTGCAGCTGTACAAAACTCTGGTGTGGCTGTACTTGGGAATATTGCGCACAGTTCTGGTCACTTCATTATAGGAAGAATGTGGAAGCTTTGGAAAGGGTGCAAAGAAGATTTACTAGGATGTTGCCTGGTATAGAGGGAAGGTCTTATGAAGAAAGGCCGAGGGACTTGAGGCTGTTTTGTTAAAGAGAAGGAAGTTGAGAGGTGACTTAATCAAGACATACAAGATAATCAGAGGGTTAGATAGGGTGGACAGTGAGAGCATTTTTCCTCGGATGGTTATGGCTAGCACCAGGTGACATCGCTTTAAATTGTGGGATGATAGATATAAGACAGATGTCAGAGGTAGTTTCGTTACTCAGAGTAGTAGGAGTATGGAATGCCCTGCCTGCAACAGTAGTAGACTTGTCAACTTTAAAGGGCATTTAAGTGGTCACTGGATAAACATATGGATGAAAATAGAATAGTGTAGGATAGTTAGGCTTCAGGTTGGTTCCACAGGTCGACGCAACATCATGGGGCGAAGGGCCTGTACTACACTGTAATGTTCTATGTAAACATGCACAAGAACCCTGACCAATTGTCCCCATCTCCAGTCCAGAGACAAGGTGGCCAGTTAATACACCATATAATTTGGCTTTGAACATCTAAGACTTGGCTGTATTTTTGCATTGTCATTACCAGTCCAGCTTATCTTAGTTAATTGTTTCACTGTTTTATTAGTTTCACAGAAAAAATGTGCCAGAAATCTGGTGTACTAAAGAAACATTCTTATCAGTGCACAATTTTATGCCTAAATACCTATGATGACTAGCATGAATGCACTAAGTTTTCATTTTAAAGACCAACAGCACTCTAGAATTTACACTTTGATCAGCTATCCTGATCCCAATAGTAAAAATAGAATATGGTGGAGCATAATTGCCAGCTCAGAGGACATTTTACACTCCCTTCAACCATCAGTAACTTCTGTTAGGATCCCTAACAATCATATGTTACAATCCAGACAGGAACCAATAATCTACTTTGAATAAAGTAGGCAAAGTTTGAATTCCCATGGATTTATTAAAAGAATAAAATTTTGAACAAACATGTTAAACTTCCAAAGTGTTCAAGAAGATTTGTAGCTCAGGTTGTGGATATGATTGTCGACTTGCTCACTGAGCTGGCAAGTTTGTTTGCAGACGTTTTGTCACCATTCTAGGTAACATCATCCGGGTTCAATTCCCGACTCAGGCGACTGACTGTGTGGAGTTTGCACATTCTCCCCGTGTCTGCGTGGGTTTCCTCTGGGTGCTCCAGTTTCCTCCCACAGTCCAAAGATGTGCGGGTCAGGTGAATTGGCCAAGCTAAATTGCCCGTAGTGTTAGGTAAGGGATAAATGTAGGGGTATGGGTGAGTTGCGCTTCGGCGGGTCGGTGTGGACTTGTTGGGCCGAAGGGCCTGTTTCCACACTGTAAGTCTAATCTAATCATCAGTGCGCCTCCGATCAAGTGTTAGTGTTGTCTTGCTTACTATGTGTGTGTCCCGGTTTGTTGAGGTGGGTGGTATAACTTACTGTTTTGTTTCTTAGTGGTTGGTATATGGGGTCTAACTCTACCAGTTTGTTAAAGTCATCTCAAAAAACAAACATTACCCAAAAAGCATAGTCCAACCACACAACAGAAAGACATAACAAGTCCAGACACACTGGCCACACTGCCATATATTAAGGACGTACCAGAAATGACCACCAGACTACTCCAACCTCTAGGTATCATGGTAGCTCATAAACCAACAAACACACTACAACAGCTACTAACAAGTGTAAAGGATTCCTACCCACAACCAATAGAACCAAAACATTATATACAAAATACCATGTAAAGATTGCCCAAAGCACTACATAGGGCAAACAGGAAGGAAATTAGCCACCTAGCCACCAAGAGAAAGGACTAGTTATCACTTGTATCATTACACACAGACAATGAAGGATACTAATTCGACTTGGACAATGTATCCATCCTAGAACAAGACAAACAGAGACATGCACGAAAATTCCTGGAAGCCTGACACTCAAACCAGAGCTCTATTAACAAACGTGGAGTTGGACCCTAAATACCAACCACTAAAAATAGAACCAGCAACAAAGCCAGAAGTGATACCACCAACCCCAGCAGACCCTGACACATAAATACTAAGCGGGACAGAACACCAACACTTTTCACTGGAGGCACACTGATGATGTTGCCTAGAATGGTAACGAAACAACTGTGAACAAACTTACCAGTTCAGTGAGGGAGTCAACAACGTCACATTAAACATTACTGCACAAAACTGGAAAAGCAATATAATACACGATACGAACACAATTTATACTTTAACATCCAGCATTAATAGGAGGTAAATATGGCTCAACAACTCGCCTCAAAGAACACATCAGATAGCATTTGATTTAGATTAGATTAGATTACTGACAGTGTGGAAACAGGCCCTTCAGCCCAACAAGTCCACACTGACCATCCGAACAGCAACCCTCCCAGACCCATTCCCGTACATTTACTCCTTCACCTAACACTACGGGCAATTTAGCATGGCCAATTCACCGGACCTGCACATTTTTGGACAGTGGGAGGAAACCGCAGCACCCGGAGGAAACCCATGCAGACACGGGGAGAATGTGCAAACTCCACACAGACAGTTACCTGAGGTGGGAATTGAACCCAGGTCTCTGGCATTGTGAGGCAGCAGTGCTAACCACTGTGCCACCGTGCTGCCCGTAGTTAAGACAAATCCCATGGATTTGTCAGCAACAAGGTTGCCAATCCTCTCAAAATAGTTGGGATGCTTCCAGAAGTAGCGTCAATTTCCAGGTAGCCAATCAAAGCAGAAGCAAATCAGTTCCCAACAATGGCAGGCAGAACCAGCCACCAGTAAAACATAGCCAGCTGTATCCTCCATATGATCAGGATCATAGCAAACCAATCATAGCTCATGCTTGGGTACTACCTGATCTTCCCTGCATCAAAAACCTGATCCTTCAAATCAAAAAAGACCACTTCAAAGTCAGTGGCAATGACATAAATATCCAAACAACCTACATACTGAGATCGGTGCTCCAACCTATTGAGACGATGCTCACTCGGCCACCAATTATAAATCAAAGTTAGCCTCAGCTGAGATTAGTCAGTTTCAGGCATTGAGATTGATTAATGGTCTTAATTTTACTAATTAGTCTTGGATTGAAGTGTGGCGCACTGTGGATTTCGATCATGCAAGAGCAACTGGCAGGGAAAGGATTTGTTCAGACTTATTAGCAGAGACAGTGCCATTCCCTCTAAGTCAGTCTCACAATGAATCATTTGGTTAACGTGGTCTTTACGTTCCTTCACTACTTTATCTCACTTTTGACCTTTCTACAAATGCTTGTGTTCTCTTTTATCTGGTTTCACCCAGTTGTGCCATGCAGCCAGCTTCCATCGATGTCACTTCTGCTGATGTCTTTGAGAATATGAACAACCAGTGTCATAACTAACCCCACATAGTCAGTAACCCAGAGTTTGTGAAACTATGGGTCATTGGAACTTTGCCTCTTTCAAATCTTCACCTTCAAAGATCTAGCCCTCTGAACCTCCTCAAACCTGCTCTGACTTGGAATGCCTTAACGACTGCTCATATGCTGGTAGTTGAATCGCTTCTTCCAAGACAGGGTTCCCAGGATTCTTGAGACTGCTCACAAGTGTCAAATTACCAGCATAACTGCAGCTTTTTACCTAACTTATAGCTTCATAAAGCTGCTGCTGTTCATAAGCCTCTCTTTGCCCAACTGCTAGCTCTCTACCAGATAGCTTCCTTTCAACTCCAGCTAATTGATCATTTCTCAGGGCTTCCCCCAAGGCCCAGTAACCCAGCTGCAGTCTTATCTGATCCCCAACTGCAGTGAGACAGCTAATGGCAACACTTTAGCTGCATGGTGCTTCTTCATCTATTCCTGAATAACCCACTGACTTAAAATGACTGACCAGCAGGCCAAAAACAGCTCCGACTTTCTCTGACCAACTGACTGGGTCCTGTCAGCTCCCATTACTCATACCTCCCGTCCTATTGTCTTCTTCATGCACCACTGCCAAAAATCACAGATGTGCTATTTTTGAATGGCCAAACACTTTGTAGCTCCAACAGGGTAAACTCAGATCGAGCGTACTTTCCATGCTGGCATGCAAGGATTTGGAATTCTTGACCTACACTCCAACACCACGCAGAATCGCTCAAGTCCCGAGCACATGAAATCTATGTTCTGTAACAGGAGATAGATGCACATTAATAAACATGGTTACCTGGACGAAGCAGACAACTGTGTGTTCTCAGAGCTGGGAAAAGCACGGTGGAGGTAGTTGCTGAGGAGTTTGTCATTCACAAAACCTGCATCAACAAAAAAAAGTGATATCAGACACAGTCTCTGAGGTTGTGACAAATACTGATTACTAAACCTTGTGGATACTATACTATACAATACAATGCAGTTAAACATTGTGAACCATCCTACCTTTCCCAATCTCCATACCCCACATTCTGTAGTTGGGAATAGAGGAACTGAAGTAAGCCCAACCCATCTGCTGATCCATATCTCAACTCAGTTTACCCAATTTGATCCATAACCCAAGATACCTAACAAAAATCCTTTCAGCATATGAGAGCTGCCTGACTCTAGGTAATCCACAGCAAATATGTGAACGTGCAGTTCAAGGATATTGAATCGGAGTGAAATAGCTGGAGTCTAACTAAACTCCAGACAATGCACCACATCAGAATGGGAGAAAGTTACCTGGACACTTTGGCCCAGGAGTCAGTTATACCCCTCAGATTAGATAACTTAAATTTACTGTGTGACAGGAGACACAAAGGTGTGACTGCAGGAGGTATACATACGGAGACCCTGGGCAATATTGCCTCTAGGCTGCACAGCCTCTGTCAATTAGCATGCCAATAAATGATTTCCACACACCCACCTCAGAGGTTCACTCAGCAGCAAATAAAATTTAAGGGAACCTTGACTCATGGGGTGGTGTTTGAGGAGCCTCTGTCTGCATTAGTGACAAAAGTTACAAGGTTCTTGCAAGTTATGTGGCCAAGAGTGTGAACTGCATTGAGAATAAGCCAGCTGACCACACCATCGTGGTACAGAAAGCAATTCAAGTGTGAGATGGTAACAGTAAAATTCCAGTTTTTAGGGAAAGCATAATTAATTATATAGATGCTATTGTCTTCAGATGTGAGCGCGAGTCCTAAAGGCTGTATTGCCTGTCTGCTCTCAATTTTTAAGGACCTCTCTTCAGGACTGGAAAGAAACTTGGAGCAAGAGGGAAGGGATCCAGCTGTCATCATCCATGTTGGGTAATATATGATCATATACGATTAGCTAACTAATACAAGATAGAAAGTTGGGATAAGGTTGACATTTTCAGACTGGCAACCTATAACAACAGAGGTAGGGGTTGGGCTCACAATTATATTAATGACTTGGATGACAGACATGAATGTGCTATTGGCAAGTTTAATGGATGGGAAGGCAAGTGGCGAGGATGACACAAATAATCTGCATAGGAATATAGACAGGTTAAGTCAGCGTTAGATTAGAGTGGTGCTGGAAAAGCACAGTAGGTCAGGATTAATTATCTAGAATAATTAAGGATTATGAGCAAAAGAGAGAAAAGTGAAGCTGAGAATTATCACTGAATGATGCAGCAGACTTGATGGGGCAAATGGCCTATTTATGAAGGCTACAACTCTGGAGTGAAGAAAGTTTCAGATTTCAATGACCAGCTGTGTGAAAACTGCTTCTTGATTTCTCTCCTAAGCACCCTGTCTAATTTGCTAACTATGTCCTCATTTATAGATTAAAACTATTTACTTTAATAGCACATTGTATCTACTTTGATGTATATTTTAATGCCTTACACATCTGATCAAGGTGTTTATAGTCCATAGGTACTGGCAGCATCCTTCCCCCCCCCACTTAGTGACAGCTATCAAACTATTTAATTCTGGAGATATCACAGTCAGCATCAATCCAGTTCTTGTTCCACCCATACTCTTCCTAACTCCAGTTACTGCATAGCAATCAAAGCCCAAATTTAACTATCTAATTCAAGAGATGCCAAGCACAGCATCCTTACTACTATCCAAGGTGAAGTCAACTAACTAGATTCAGAATGTGAATGGAGAGTTGGTCTAACATGGATCAGTATCACACAGGGCAGTGCCTTCACCCTAAGAGAGGAAAATGGAGCTACAAAACCTTCACAGCACGAGCTTCGGGTTTAGCTGTAAGAAAATGTCTTCACACCACAAATGTATTAGATAACTGACCTAACCAAAACACAAACTGATTTGACAACTACTGCCATCATTTAAATACTTCATGAGAGTATATTTCCACTGCTCAGTTTTGCAGTGGTGCACAAACAGCAAGTAAACCACAAAAGGAACAGATGCATTCTTCCCTCCGTAACCCTCTTTATGCTTGGCGATTCTTCACCACACAGCTCTCAGGATATTGGCAAAGAGGAGTGTTGATGGAAGAAGGCACAATCATCCTTACAATCCACTGCCATAGTTTTCAAATGCTGCTTAAATGACCCCCAAAGTTTTTCCTTGCTTCCTTTCCTAATATTTCAAGTTTAATTCACTATGTGAAGAAGCGCCTCACGAGGACATCAACAAGATTATGCAAAGTTTAGATTAGCACAGCTGTTCCCATTGGTGGATGGCACAAGGAGTGAGGGAAACAGATTTAAGGTTTTGGGTAAGAGATCTATAGTCAAGTAAAAAGAAGAACTTTATTTTTTAAAAGCAAAGCATGTGGTAATGACCTGGAACAAATCACTGACAAGGGTGGTGGAAGTTACTTCAATCAATGATTTCAAAAGGAAACAGAATGAGAGAAATAAACTTACAAGGCTACAAGGGAAAGTTCGGGACCTGAGATGAAGTAGGTTGCTCTACAGAGGGCCAGCATGGATTCAATCAGCGTCCTTCTCTACCACAACAAGAATGATGTCGTGCATCAGTTCTGAACTCATCTTTACAACCATCCTCTTACTCTGCCATCATTACTTACCCATGATGAGATTGAAAGGGAATCACACAACTCCAAGGGAGGTAGTGTGTACGTATAAAGAACCAAAACAACAAAGAGAGATAGGATGAAGTGAAAAGTAACAGCTTACATGAATGGGCAAACGGAGTAAATGATTAATGGAATGGTGACTTTATATCTAAAGGATTAGAATACAAGGGGTTAGAAGTCATGGAACAGATGGACAAAATTGTTAGACTATATCTGGATTACTGTGAGCAGTGCTGGGCACCACATCTGTGCAGGGCTGTATTTGCCTCGTGCCTACTCTCTGTCTCTTCACGCTCAGCCACTTTCCTAGCCAGGTCAATCATTTGCCTTTAATTCCAAAATGCTTCAACTTTAGCTAGCAGTGTCTTATGAAGGACTTTTTAAAATAATATCCAAATACATTTCTCTCACCACTACTTTAGTCACCTCATCCAAAAATGCTATCATGTCCATCTAGCATGCAGTATCTTTTGTAAATGCGGGCTCTCTCTGAACAACTAAAAATTTTCAAGAAGTTTAAACATATTATGATTAATCATAGACTTTAGAAATTTCTCAACAAGAGATATTAGACTAAATGCTCTCTAACTCCCTTAGGTTTTTGCCTTTCAATTTTCTTAAATAGCAGTGCAACACAAGCAATTTTTCAACTCAAAGAACACAGTCTCTGAACTGACAGGACATTGCAGATGCCCTAAATTCAATGTGCTCAGCTACCTCTTAAAATCCTGAGATGCTTAGAGACAAGTATTAACATTTCTAAGTAACTGAATGCTCTAATATGAATGCCAATGCTTCCTTAAGGTATCGTGCGAATTACTTAGCCACAGAATCATTACAGCATACAAAGAGGCTTTCAGCCCATCAAGTTTGTTCTAACTCTCTGTACAGCAATCCAGTCAGTCCCATCTCTGTACCCTATTCCCCTTACTCCAGGAAGTTTACAGTCTTCAAGTGCTTGCCTTCGTCATAAGCAATAATTCATTACCAATCGCTGCAGAAAAACTACTTTCTCACATCATCCTTCATCTCTTGCCCAAAAACCTTCAATCTGCCTTGTCCTTGCATTATCGGCAAATGGGAACTGTTTTCTCATTTCCTACCTTGTCCAGACCGGTCATAATATTGAACACCTTGAACAAAATGCCTCCACAATCTCCTTTGCTCCAAGAACAATAACACTAATTTCTCCAACCTAACATTGCAGATTAAATTCCACATCACTGAAATCATCTTGGGAAATTTCCTCTATCCTCTAAAGGACACTCACCACCTTCCCAAAGTGTGGTGACCAAACTACCTACTTTCTAGATATGGTTGTACGAGAGATTCAGAGTTTGTCAGCACAATTGCTCTGTTTTTGGACTCAATATCGCTATTAATGATGAAGTCCAGAATCCCAGAACCCAAATACTAGGCACAATCTAAATACGTCCCACCTCCTTCAAAGATCTATCCATTTGCACTCTACACCCCTCAATCCCCAGATGTGCCATTAAATCTATATTGCTTCTCCTTTCTGCCAAATGCATCACCTTGCATTTCAATTAAATTTCATTTACCACCTGTCTGCCCATTATGCCAGCATAGCTATAGCACTCAATTTGCATTATCCTCACTGTCTGCTGCTTCTCCAAGCTCGAGGCATAGCAGTTTCAGCCTGAATGCTTAGGCACACAATAGACAAAACAGGAGATACAAGTTCATTGCATTTAACAAAAATAGCTAACATCCATTTGCTTAAGAAAAAAAATTACGCCCAGTTACACCGACTGCTCACATACTACTCACTGTTGAACCTCATCCCTCAACTAAAAGCAATCCAACTTCTCTATGTATTCAAAATACAGTTCATATTAGACACAGGACAGAGTCGCACGACAGAGAACAAGACAGCATTCTCAACACAATCTAACTCTAATTAGGACTGAGCAATATCTGGTAACAGGAAGCTTCCTCAAGTGTAATTGCAATCTCACTTAATGGTGGAGCGGGAGTGAAAATGGAAAATGACGATTCAATCAAATACTACACAGTGTGACTCAAATCCCAGCTCCACCTAGGAACAATCACACAGACCTGTATCAGACACCGATTCTGTTCACAGCGAAGGGAAAAAAAATCCATCAACCCTAATAGTGGAATCCTCGCAAGTCAAAATGTTGATGAGAAATGTAAGGTCCTTCACAACTCCAAACATTGTGAATTGCTGTCCAGCCAATGAAGTACTTTTGAGTACAATCACTGCTATAATGTAGGAAATACAAATAACATTTTCACAAAGATCCCACAAACACATCAGGGATATAAGGGAATAATTTGTTTTTTTTAAAAACAGATGATAATCAAAAGATAATTACTGCCCAGAACACTAGCAAAAGATCCCTGCTTTTTATCAAATAGCACCGTGAGATCTTTTACATCCATCTGCAAGGGCAGATGTGGCCTCAGTTTAATTTAAAAGACATGGTCTCATTCAAAATTACATTTGCCACAATGTCACTCTCCTTCAGTACTATAATGTTGGCATCCATCGGATTTGTTCCCAGGACTTTATAAAATCTTTTACCTCATGCTCAACTCTGGAAAGTGAACGAATACAAGGGGATAAGGGTTCTGATATTGCAACAATACGCTTCAAGTTCTTTGATGGAGGACTCCACGAAAGATGGTGGGAAACTGCCAAGGAGACTGACTTCACAGTTAAGCCAAAAGAAATGGAGACACTAACACGGCCCAGGATACTGGTAGCCTAGAATCAGTATTAATGCTGTTTTATCTTATGTTTCACTGTCCCCCGAGCAATGACTAACATTGACCATATTGAACTTGGCTTTCAAAAGGGCCAGAAGCATATTTGTTGACTTTTCCTGTCTATATGATACAGTATAATACACAGATATGATGTTGAAACTTTCTAAAATCAACCACTGTGTGAAAATCATCTACTGTGTGAAAAAACAACTGATCAACTACAAGTTACAGAAAATGCTACAGAAATTCAGTAAGTTTGACATCATCTGTGCAGAGAGAAAAATAGTTGACATTTCGAGTCCAGTATGATTCTTATTCAGAACTAATCAACTTCATGATAGTAATCAACCATGCAAACACTGGTGATCATTGGTGATCAAGTCATTTGCCTGTGTATAACCAATAATGGGCTCTTGCAGAGATTAGTCCTTGCACCACTGCTCTTCAACATACCAGTGACCTCCCTCACAACTGTTCACATGTATTGATGACCTGTCCAAGCTTTCCAGGTTGAAGAATTTCCGAAAACTGATAAAAACACTCAATTAAGGTCTAGGTTCTCTGGAAACCTATTTCAATCAGTGGAATATTCAAACAATTACTTCCAAGACAGTCATTTCTGCCTTCTACCCATACAACTCAAAAGGCCAAAGAGGAACCTAATGTCCAGGTCTGTTGCTAAACACTCTTCCACCACCCAATACTTGTGACTGTACATTAACTGATCATTAATACGTCTAGAACACCAGACAAAAGGTCAAGATAAGATGAATCTCAAAAGAACTGGCAGGTACCATCTGGGAAAGCACAACCAAACACACTACTTACCATTTCAATCACCGTGAACAACACTTTCATACCTGAACACCACTTTACCGAACAACAGAATACTGCTGATGAACAGGTTCAGCAACTGTCACACAAACAAGAGAACGCCCAGTTCCAAGAAACCACGAAGAGAGCTTCTGTGACACAGAGAGCTCGAGTGACTTGCTATGCTGGCACATTGAAATCCTGATGTCCATACAGAAAATATCCTTTGTAAAAGAAGAACATCACTAACTGACAACGAATCAAGCACTCTTTTTGTCACTGCTACATAAGGAAAACTCACACATTTGCCTAAAATCAAGCAATCTCAGTGGAATACTGCAAACTGATTACAGACCCACCTCTGGATGGCGGACTACCTGGTTAATTGCAAACATTCCCAACTGCAACCTGGTGATGGACCACAAACGGTGAATCCCAGACTTTAACCTGTGGTTATCCAAGTTGACCATCATTACAGACTGCACACCTACCATGAGACAGCCATTAAAGACAACTTCAGACTACACTTGTGTACCTAGACTTGCATGACTTTTGCACACAGAATGAGAGCATTAATACTGAGTCAGGCGCTGCCACCAATTAGGTTTCGAAGTGCTGAAACTCAAACACATTAATTTGAGTTAATAAGGGATATCAATGGGCCGACACTAGTAGGGGATTCCATCAAGTCAATCAAACTCCAATCATCCAATTGGATGGGAAACATCTTTCCCATCCAAGCATTTTCACAGGATACAATTGTCATCCAGTTGTTCAAATTGCCAACCTTTCATGTTGCTTTTAAACTTTTCCCAAACAAGGTATATTTCTTTTGCAGACTATCAAAAGAAGTAGATATATGATATTTGCACACATTGTAATTAGGATCACTCAGGCTGTTTAAACCCTCAACATTGAACATACCTGTGACCTTTGGTTTTTCTGTGTCAGAGGCCAGCCGATAACTTCTCCTGGAGTAGGATGTGCTGGTGCCCTTAGACGTCATTTTCGACATTAGTGTCTCTCCAATTTGTAAATCTGTGTAGAAACAAATTTATACAAGGAAACGGGTTCAGTATTTTTTACTCCCATTACCTAACACTCAGTGTGAGCTTCGCATCTACTTGAGGAAGATGGTAATGTTAATAGCAGATACAAGGAAGTCATTTCAAAGACCAACACTTGCTTGACCACTTACAGTGAGGGGGCAGTGAGAACCTAATATCCATCAAAGGATAGCTGGCCTGAACAGAACTGAAAACATAAGACAGCAAGTGAAAGTGAGGTAAATTCAAGAATAAAATTCAAGATTTAGCCCATTGAAGAATTAGCAAGAGAAAAATCGTAGGACAAGGATTGATGCCTCAGTTCGATATGAAAGGCACACCAAATTCAGCTGGAATTCTCGATCTTAAAGGGCTCTGGAGGCTCAATCATTGAAGGTTGGGATGTATACATTTCAAAATACTCAAAGGATACAGGGATGGTACAGGAAAATGGTGTTGAAGTGGATCACCCAATGACACAGCAGGTTAAAAGGGTTGAATGGCCCTTTGTTCTGATGAGTAGGTTCAATGAATCCAATTCTCTCCAACATAACAGACTGAACAGAACGCAACCAAGCTCAACCTGTTTTTACAAAGAACCAAGAAGGAAAAAGACAAACAGAAAGTCCACTTGTTTCAGGGAACTGAGGAGTGAGAGGGGAAACCATGAGGGGCTTGAAAACGGTAAATAGACAAGGTTTTTTTTTCCTTGGGGTGGTGGAGTCCAGAACTAGAGGGCATAGGCTTAGGGTGAGGGAGGAAAGATTTAAAAGGGACCTAAGGAGCAACTTTTTCATGCAGTGGATGGTGCATGTATGGAATGAGCTGCCAGAGGAATTGGCAGAGGCTGGTACAATTACAACATTTAAAATGTCATCTGGATGGGTACATGAATGGGAAGGCTTTAGAGGGATATGGGCCAAGTGTTGGCAAATGGTACTAGATTAATTTAGGATATCTGGATGACATGGACAGGTTTACCAAAGGGGCTATTTCCGTGCTGTACCTCTCTATGATTATGTGTGTGTTAGTTGAACGGAGGACAGGGTGAGGGGAACTGGAGGGTGTCAGTGAGTTTGGGGGATCATGTGTGAGTCAGAGGGGTTAGCAATGGGATCGAGGGAGTCAGCTTGGAGATTAGGGGATTAGCACGGTCAATGTGGGGATTAGGGAAATCAGTATGGATCTGGAGGACCACTGTGCAAGGAGGTCAATATGATTAGCTTGTGGGGGGAATGGGAGTGGTCTGAGTGACCAGGGACCTAATGAGAGGGGAGGGATCAGAGTGATGGGGCAAGGATTAGGGTATCAGGTCAGGGATCACAGTGATGCAGGGTCCCAAGTGATGGGGGGAGGGAGTCAGTGTGCTCTGACAGAGGGGTGTTGTGATGGGGGAGTCAGCAATACAGTGAATTGACTGATTGTAAAAGTGTCAGGGAACAATGATGGGTGGTCACTGATTGGGAGGAGAAAGTGAGGATGGCAGATGCTGGAGATTATAGTCGAGTGTGATGCTGGAAAAGCACAGCAGGTCAGGAAGGGCCCGAAACGTTGACTCTCCGGCTCCTCGGATGCTGCCTGACCTGCTGCGCTTTTCCAGCGCCACACTGGTGGCAGGTTGGGAGCGAGGGTCAGGTGGTCAGGGGGAGTTCAGTGAAGAGTGGAGGTCAGTGATGGAGGGGGGGTCAGTAATGGAGAGGGGTAAGTGATTGGAAAGGGTCAGGGATGCCAGCAGGTCAGTGATGGGGGTCAAGGAATGGAAAGGATCAGTGAAGGGATAGGCGTTAGTGGGGTGGGGGGGGTGGGGGGGGGGCGGGGAAAGAGGTCAGTGGTAGGGGACGGTCAGTGATGTGGTAGCCAAGTAATGGAAGGGAATCAAGTGATGGAGCAGCAAGGAATGGGGCCATCAACTGATGAGGGCAAGCAATGGCGGTGGGGGGGGGCAAGTTATGAGGGAAATAAAGCGATGGGGAGGGGGGGGACCAAATGATGGGGGCAAGCAGGGGCGAGTTATGAGGAGAATCAAGTGATGGAGAGGCCGAGGGATGGGGGTGGGGGGGAAATCCAGGGGTGGGGGGAACATTGTGATGATGGGATCAAGTGATGGAGGGGCCAAGTGACTGGGGGGGGGGGGGGGGTGATGAGGGGGGTAAGGGGGGGGTAAGGGGGGGGGTGACTGGGGGGGGGTAAGGGGGGGGTGACTGGGGGGGTAAGGGGGGGTGACTGGGGGGGCGGGTGATGAGGGGGGGGCGGGTGATGAGGGCGGGGCGGGTGATGAGGGGGGGGCGGGTGATGAGGGGGGGGCGGGTGATGAGGGGGGGGGCGGGGGGGGGGGGGGGGGGCGGGTGATGAGGGGGGGGCGGGTGATGAGGGTCGCCGGCCCCTCGCTCACTTTCACTCCCTCAGTCTCCCCCCCGCCCCGCCCCCGTCGACCGCGCTCCCAGCTCACGGCCTCGGCCCGGGTTGGGCCCCGCTCTGATCCCCAAGCCCCGGTTTCCCAGGAAAACCCCACTCACTCCCGGCTGTTCCTCACGGTCCCGCTCGCGCTCGCTCCGCCGCCATTTCTACCGGGGGCTCCTGCCCGCCGCACGCATGCGCCCCGCCTGTATGGGCGGAGTCTCGTCCCAACTCCACCCCCAAATAAGCCCCCCCTCCCCTCTACAAACACCCTCTACTATTCCCTTCCACAACCACTCTCACTCTAAATATTAGTCTCCCTCCCCAAATACCGCTCCCCTCCACAATATCCCTCCCCCTGTAAAACATCCTCCATCCACAAATGCCTTACCACCAATACCACTTCCCTTCACATTCATTTCCATAAATTCCCTCCCACCAAGTTTTCCTCTCCCTCACCAAATTCTCCTCCATTTGTCCAAATATCTCTCCTAAATACCCCCCTCCAAATATTTCTCTCCATCTCCAGCCTCCTCCCCAATACCCTTCTCCAAATGTCCTTCCCCATCTTCAAATAACCTCCATTCCCAAGTAGCTCTGCTTCATAAATATCCCTCTCCATCTCGCCAAAGACACGTCCTCTTCCCTATCCAAACACCTCTCTCTTTCTTCTTCCCCTTACCAAATGGCCCTCCCTAACCCAAATGCCAAGTAACTCCACTAGGTGCTCAAATAGCATCCATCCCCAAACACCTTCCCTACTCATGCATCGGTACCTCTCCCCATCTTGAAATACGACCCTACCCAAATATCCCTGCTGCCAAATATTCATTCCCATCCATAATACACAATCCCCAACACTTTTTTCACCAAATACACGCTCCCCAAATACCACTTCTTCGTCCACAAATACCCGCTCCATAAATGTCCCACCCCATTCACAAATACACCATCCTCAGTCCCTCCATTCACAAATATTCCATGTCCAACTGCAAATATCCACACTCCCCAAATAGCCCTCAAATATGTTCTCCCCAAATATCACTCTCCATTCCCAGCTCTCTTCCCATTTACTGCTTTCCAAATACCCTTCCCCATCCCCAAATGCCCTTCCTATTCCCAAGTATCCCATCCCTAAAAATCCTTCTCAACCCACTAAAGACATCTCCGTTCAGCAAATATGCCTCTGTCCTAATCTCCAAATACCACCATCCTCCCCAAATACCCCTCACCTCCATATCTGCAAATACCCTTCCCCATCCCCAAATATTACTCCCCACCTCTCCTCAGTTATCCCTCCCTAGCCCCTCCCAAATTCCCAGTTCCCTCTCCAAATACTTCTCCTTAACTCAATCCCCAAATACAACCACGAGATTCCAAAATATCCATCTTCCCTAAATACTCTTCCACTCCTCATGCTGCAAATACTTTTCCCCTCCTCTCCCCTCCCCCTCCCTCTTCATAAATAATCCTCCTCACCCTCTTCACAATAACCCACCTACCTCCTCCACAATATCCCTTCTATCTCTGACCTCTCCACAAATACCCCTCCTCAATCTCCTGCTCTCCGTCTCCGCATGTTCTCTTTCCCTCTCCTCCACAAATATCCCCCTCCACAAATTTACCCTTCCCCCCACAAACAATCGCTCCCCAATTACTTCTCCACAAATGACCCCTAACCCATCCACAAGTACTCCCTTTCCAATGAGCCACATCCTAAATATCCACTCTTCAAATATCCCTCCTCATCCTCAAATACCCCAACCACAAATACATCACACCATCTACAAATACCCAATCCCATATACCTCCTCCCCAAGTACCCTCTCCCCATCCACAAATATTTCCTTCCCAATTACACCCAATTTCCAGCCACTTCCCCATATACCCCTTCCCAATGACACCTCCCATCCCCAAATATGCCTCTCATTCCCAAGTACCCCCACTCCACAAATCTCCATCTCCATCCTGCCAAAGACCCTCCCCCTTCCCTTCTCACTTCTCTCTGCAAATGCCCCTGCTCACATGCAAATAC
Organism: Hemiscyllium ocellatum; assembly: GCF_020745735.1. Classification (NCBI taxonomy): domain Eukaryota; kingdom Metazoa; phylum Chordata; class Chondrichthyes; order Orectolobiformes; family Hemiscylliidae; genus Hemiscyllium; species Hemiscyllium ocellatum. Next base: position 71,289,450 of record NC_083414.1, read on the forward strand.
CCTTTCCCATCCCCAAATACAATTGCCCATCCCTCCCCATGTATCCTTGTATATTCTCCTCCCCATCGCCATTATCGAAAAACTCCTCTCCGTAAATGCTCCTTCCTTCCCCTTTCACAAATACTCTTACCCTATCCCTGACATCTACCTCCCCAAATACCCCTCCCATTCCCTCCGCCATCTCTCTCTCTCTTCTAATCCATTCTCTTTCACTCCCCACTACCACTTCCCAATCCATACATTAACCCCTCCCTCTCCTTTCTGATACACTGTCCTCAAATTTGCCTCCTCCCTTGTCTTCCTCTGATTCTGCCTACTTCTCCCTTCCCTGATCTTCCATCCACTTTCCATTTTCCTCTCTCCCTCAGATATATCGGATGCATGAATATCAGGCGTATGCACATCAGGATGATACAAATCAGTGTATGAATAACAAGCTAATAGACATTGGACTAGTGTAAATTGATGAGTGTATATTGGCAATGTAATTTGAATTTAAATGTTTTGTTATGTATTGGTCATGTTCATTTATTTAAAGTATATCGGGCTAGTGTATATTATATGTATGTTATAAATATATATGTATGTTTGAGTACACCATGTATTTTATATATTGCCACACCGATACGCAAACCCTTCTATTAGAACATAGATAGAACATAGAAAAGTACAGCATAGAACAGGCTCTTTGGCCCACAATGTTGTGCCGAGGCTTAATCCTAATGTAAAATAAAATAACTTAACGTACGCACCCCTCAATTCATTGCTGTCTACGTGCATGTCCAACAGTTGCATAACTGTCCCGAATGACTCTGCTTCCACCACCACCGCTGGCAATGCATTCCATGCATTCACAACTCTGCGTAAAGAACCTACCTCTGACGTCCCCTCTATACCTTTTTCCTAATATCTTCAAACTACGACCCCGCACCCCAGTCAGTCTTGCTCTAGGGAAAAGTCTCTGGTTATTGACTCTATCCATGCCTCTCATTACCATGTACACTTTGATCAGGTCACCTCTCGTCCTCCTTCTCTCCAGAGAGAAAAGTCCGAGCTTAGTCAACCTCTCTTCATAAGGCAAGCCCTCCAGTCCAGGCAGCATCCTGGTAAACCTTCCTTGCACCCTCTCCTAAGCCTCTGTATCTTTCCTGGTCTCACCAGGGACTTGTAAAGCTGTAGCAAAACTCGATCCCCCTGTTAATGGAAGCCAAAACACCATATGCTTTCTTAACAACCCTATCCACCTGGGTGGCAACTTTTGGGATCTATGTACTTAAACACCAAGATCACTCTGTTCCTCCACACTACCAAGAGTCCTGTTTTTAATCCTATGTTTAGTATTCAAGTTCTACCTTACAAAATGCATCACTTCACATTTTTCCAGGTTGAATTCCATCTGCCATTTCTCAGCCCAGGTCTGCATCCTGTCTATGTCGCATTGTAGCCTGCAATAGCCCTCTGTACTGTCAGCAGCACCTCCAATATTTGTGTCGTCTGCAACTTTACTAACACACCCCTCAACCTCCTCATTGAAGTCATTTATAAAACTACAACGAGCAGAGGCCCAAGAACAGACCCCTGTGGGACACCACTCAACACTGACCTCCAGGCAGAGTACTTTCCATCTACAATCACTCTCTGCCTTCTGTCGGAGAATCATAGAGTCATAGAGAAGTACAGCATGGAAACAGATCCTTCGGTCCAACCTATCCATGCCGACCAGATATCCCAACCCAATCTAGTCCCACCTGCCAGCACCTGGCCCATATCCGTCCAAATCCTTCCTTTTCATATACCCATCCAAATGCCTCTTAAATGTTGCAATTGTACCAGCCTCCACCACATCCTCTAGCAGCTCATTCCATACACGTACCACCCTCTGTGTGAAAACATTGCCCCTTAGGTCTCTATTATATCTTTCCCCTCCCACCCTAAACCTATGCCCTCTAGTTCTGGACTCTCTGACCCCAGGGAAAGACTTTGTCTACTTATCCTATCCATGCCCCCTCATAATTTTGTAAACCTCTATAAGGTCACCCCTCAGCCTCCTATACTCCAGGAAAAACAGCCCCAGTCTGTTCAGCCTCTCCCTATAGCTCAAATCCTCCAACACTGACAACATCCTTATAAATCTTTCCTGAAGCCTTTCAAGTTTCACAACATCTTTCCAATAGGAAGGAGACCAGAATTGCATGCAATATTCCAACAGTGGCCTAACCAATGTCCTGTACAGCCACAACATGACCTCCCAATTCCTGTACTCAATACTCTGACCAATGAAGGAAAGCATACCAAACTCCTTCTTCACTATCTTATCCATCTGCAACTCCACTTGCAAGGATCTATGAACCTGCACTTCAAGATGTCTTTGTTCAGCAACACTCCCTAGGACATTACCATTAAGTATATAAGACTTGCTAAGATTTGCTTTCCGAAAATGCAGCACTTTGCACTTATTTGAATTAAACTCCATCTGCCCCTTCTCAGCCCATTGGCCCATCTGGTCCAGATCCCGTTGTAATCTGTCAGCCAACCAATTCTGAAACCAGATAGACAAATCTCCCTGTATCCCATAACTCCTGGGTTTTTGAATGAGCCTACCATGGGGAACCTTATCAAATGCCTTGCTGAAGTCCAAATACACCACATCCACTGGTCAACCTTCGTCGACCTGTCTTGTCACCTCCTCAAATAACTCAATAAGATTTATGAGGCATGACCTAATAATCACAAAGCCATGCTGACTGCCTTTAATCATGCTTTTTTGCCAAATAGTCATAAATCCTATCCCTCAGAATACTTTCCAAAACCTTGCTGACCACAGGCCTAAGACTGATTGGTCTGTAATTGCCAGGGATTTCCCTATTACCCTTCTTGAAAAGAGGAACAACATTCGCCTCCTTCCATTCCTCCGGTACAACTCCCGTGGAGAGTGAGGAGGCAAATATCCTCGCCGGCGATTTAGCAACCTCCTTTCTCACTTCCTGGAGCAGCCTAGGATAAATCTGGCCTGGTCCTGGGGACTTACCAATCTTAATGTTTTCCAAAATTTCCAGCACATCAAGTTTATCAATCTTGATCTATTCAAGTCTCTTTCCCAGCTCCTTAAAGTTCTCATTCTCAACAAGGTCCCTTTCCTTAGTGAAAACTGAAGCAAAAAACTCATTTAGGGCTTCCCCTATCTGCTCACACTCCATGCACAAGTTCCCTCCGCTATCCCTGACGGCCCTACCTTCTCCCAGTTCATTCTCTTATTCCTCACGTAGGAGTAAAATGTCTTTGGGTTCTCCCTAATCCTTCTTGCCAAACCTGTTTCATGCCCCCTCCTGGCTCTCCTTAGTCCATTTCTGAGCTCCTTTCTAGCAAGTCTGGAATCCTCTAAAGCTGTACTAGATCCTTGCTTCCTCCACTTTATTTAAGCTGCCTTCTTCCTTTTGGCAAGAAGCTCTTCTGTTCTCGTCATCCAAGGTTCCTTAATCTTACCCCTTCTTACCTGTCTCAAAGGAACAAATTTGTGCATCACTCACAGCAACTGCTTTTTAAACAGTCTCCACATGTTTGCTGTGTCCTCTCTGTGGAATAATTGCTCCTAGTCTGTACTTCAAAATGTGGTCAGAGTATTTCCAGAGTGGTCACAGGTTAAAGATTTTAGAAAGTACATAAAGGTTCCCAAATTTACCTTTTATTTTAGATGAAGGTTGTCAGAAAGCATGGACCAGATTTCTGTACTTAATAAATATAACTTAAAACTCTAACTCCTTATAAACCCTCCTTATACATATATACAAAGAGATAAACAGGAAAAAAGCATGAGTCTTAAAAACAGAGGGAAAAACCAGGGAAGCAGGTCAGTGGTCCCTGTTCACAAAATTTGCTAAGATGATTCTTGTGCTAACAGAATGCTGCTTCTTGATTTTTCTTCTCTGCAAACATTCACTGGTCTGCAGGAAGCACAGGGTGGCTGGTTCACACGTTTTTTTAAAGAAAGTAACAAAGTTGTTCATAAAACGCCACAGCATACAGAAACCATAAGGAAAAGTAAATCAGTTGTTGAATGTTGATCTGCCCATTCTTTCTTGTGAAACTTTTAAATGCTCTTATGCTCCACATGCTCAACGAAAAAATATCCACCATTGAGGCTTCATTCAAGGACTTCTCCCTAATCAAATTTAACAGAACTCTAATCTCATGACCATAAATCAATTCAAATCAGGTTTATCCAGTAAATTCACTCATAGAGTCATAGAGATGTACAGCACAGAAACAGATTATTCGGTCCAACACGTCCGTGCCGACCAGATATCCTAACCTAATCTAGTCCCATTTGCCCATATCACTCTAAGTCTTTCCTATTCATATACCCATCCAGATGCCTTTTAAATGTTGTCATTGTACCAGTCTCCACCACTTCCTCTGGCAGCTCATTCCATACATGCATCACCCTCTGTGTGAATAAGTTACCCTTTAGGTCCCTTTTAAATATTTCCACCTTCACCCAAAACCTAAGCGCTCTAGTTATGGACTCCCCCACCCCATTGAAAAGACCTTGTCTGTTTATTCTATCCATGCTCGTCATGATTTCATAAACCTCTATAAGGTCACCCCCCCAGCCTCTAACTCTGTAGGAAAATCAGCCCCAGCCTATTCAGCCTCTTCCTATAGCTCAAATCTTCCAACCCTGGCAACATCCTTGTAAATCTTTTCTGAACTCCTTCAAGTTTCACAATATCCTTCCGATAGGAGGGAGACTAGAATTGCACACAACATTCCAAAAGTGATCTAACCAATGTCCTGTACAGCCGCAGCATGACCTTCCAACTCCTGTACTCAATGCTCTGTCCAGTAAAAGAAAGCATACCAAACGCCTTCTTCACTATCTTACCTACCTGCAATTCTACTTTCAAGGAACTATGAACCTGCTCTCCAAAGTCTCTTTGTTCAGCAAGACCTTACCATTAAGTGTATAAGTTCTGCTCCGATTTGCCATTCCAAAATGCAGCACCTCACATTTTTCTAAATTAAACTCCATCTGCCACTCCTCAGCCCTTGGCCCATCTGTTCAAGATCCTGTTGTAATATGAGGTAACCTTCTTCGCTGTCCACTACGCCTCCAATTTTGGTGTCATCTGCAAACTTACTAACTATACTTCCTATGTTCACATCCAAATCATGTATATAAATGACGAAAAGCCGTGGACCCAGCACCAATCTTTGTGGGACTCCACTGGTCACAGGCCTCCAGTCTGAAAAGTAATCCTCCACTACCACCCTCTGTCTTCTACCTTAAAGCTAGTTCTGTCTCCAAATGGCTAGTTGTCCCTGTATCCCATGAGAACTAACTTTGCTAACCAGTCTACTATGAGGAACCTTGTCAAATGCCTTACTGAAGTCCATATAGATCACATCCACTGCCTTGCCCTCATTAATCCTCTTTGTTACTTCTTCAAAATACTCAGTCAAGTTCATGAGACTTGATTCCCAATGCAGAGAGCCATGTTGACTATCCCCAATCAGTCCTTGCCTTTCCAAATACATGTACATCCTGTGTCTCAGGATTCCCTCCAACAACTTGCCCATTACCAACATTAGGCTGGCTGGACTATAGTTCCCTGGCATTTCCTTACCAGCTTTCCTAAATAGTAATACCATGTTAGCCAACCTCCAGTCTTCCGGCACCTCACCTGTGACTATCAATAATTCAAGTATCTAGTAAGGGACCCAGCAATCACTTCTCTAGCTTCCCACAGAGTTCGAGAGTACATCTGATCAGGTCCTGGCGATTTATCTACTTTTATATATTTTAAGATATCGAACACCACCTCCTTTGTAATATGGACCATATCTTCCATGTCTTTCTCCACAGTAAACACTGATGCAAAATACTTGATTAGTATCTCCTCTATCTCCTATGGTTCCACACATGGGCTGTCTTGTTGATTTTTGAGGGGTCTTATTCTCTCCCTAGTTACCCTTTTGTCCTTAATATATTTATAAACTCCCTTTGGATTCGCCTATTTGCCAAAGCTAACTTATGTGTCCTTTTTGCCCTCCTGATTTCCCTCTTTTGTATACTCCTACTGCCTTTATAGTCTTCTAAGGATTCACTCAATATCTCCTGTCTGTACCTGACATATGCTTCCTTCTTTTTTGAACCAAAACCTCAATTTCTCTAGTCGTCCAGCATTCTCTACACCTGCCAGCCTTGTCTGTCATCCTAACAGGAATATACTGTCTCTGAACTCTTGTTATCTCATTTTTGAAGGCTTTCCATTTTCCAATTTGGAGATGACAGTGTTGGACTGGGCTGTACAAAGTTAAAAATCACACAACACCAGGTTATAGTCCAACAGGTTTAATTGGAAGCACTAGCTTTTGGAGCATTGCTCCTTCATCAGGTGATAGACAATAGACAATAGGTGCAGGAGTAGGCCATTCTGCCCTTTGAGCCATCACCACCATTCATTATGATCATGGCTGATCATCCTCAATCAGTATCCTGTTCCTGCCTTATCCCCATAACCCTTGATTCCACTATCCTTAAGAGCTCTATCCAACTCTTTCTTGAAAGTATCCAGAGACTTGGCCTCCACAGTCCTCTGGGGCAGAGCATTCCATACACCTACCACTCTCTGGGTGAAAACGTTTCTCCTCAACTCTGTTCTAAGTGGCCTACCCCTTATTTTTAAACTGTGTCCCCTGGTTTGGCACTCACCCATCAACGGAAACATGTTTCCTGCCTTCAGAGTTTCCAATTCTTTAATAATCTTATATGTCTCAATCAGATCCCCTCTCAGTCTTCTAAACTCAAGCGTATACAAGCCCAGTCGCTCCAATCTTTCAGCGTAAGATAGTCCCATCATTCCGAGAATTGACCTCGTGAACCTACGTTGCACTCCCTCAATAGCCAGAATGTTTTTCCTCAAATTTGGAGACCAAAACTGCACACAATATTCCAGGTGTGGTCTCACCTGGGCCCTGTACAGCTGCAGAGAAACTCTTTGCTTCTATACTCAATCCCTCTTGTTACGAAGGCCAGCATGCTATTAGCTTTCTTCCTGCCTGCTGTACCTGCATGCTTGCCTTCATTGACTGATGTATAAGAGCACCTAGATCTTGTTGTACTGCCCCTTTACCTAACTTGGCTCCATGTAGGTAGTAATCTGCCTTCCTGTTCTTGCCACCAAAGTGGATAACCATACATTTATCCACATTAAACTGCATCTGCCATGCATCCGTCCACTCACCTAGCCTGTCCAGGTCACCATAATCTCCTCACATCTTCCTCACATTTCACCCTGTCACCCAGCTTAGTATCATCAGCAAATTTGCTAATGTTACTTTTAATACCATCATCTATACCATTAATGTATATTGTAAAAAGCTGCGGTCCCAGCACTGATCCCTGCGGTACCCCACTGGGCACTGCCTGCCATTCCAAAAGGGAGCTGTTTATCACTACTCTTTGTTTTCTGTCATCCAAACAATTTTCAATCCAAGTCAGTATTTTGCCCCCAATACCATGTGCCCTAATTTTTCTCACTAACCTCCTACATGGGAGTTTATCAAAGGCTTTCTGAAAATCCAGGTTCACTATATCCACTGGATCTCCCTTGTTCATCTTCAGAGTTACATCCTCAAAAAATTCCAGAAGATTAGTCAAGCATGATTTCCCCTTCATAAATCCATGCTGACTCTGACCTATCCTGTTACTGCTATCCAGATGTGTCGTAATTTCATCTTTTATAATTGACTCCAGCATCTTTCCCACCACTGAGGTCAGACTAACTGGTCGATAATTCCCTGCTTTCCCTCTCCCTCCTTTCTTAAAACGTGGGACAACATTAGCCACCGTCCAATCCGCAGGAACTGATCCTGAATCTATAGAACATTGGAAAATGATCACCAATGCATCCACGATTTCTAGAGCTACCTCCTTCAGTACCCTGGGATGTAGACCATCAGGTCCCGGGGACTTATCAGCCTTCAGACCTAACAATCTCTCCAACACCATTTCCTGGAAAATATAAATTCCCTTCAGTTCAGGTCCTTCAGCCACTGTTACCTCAGGGAGATTGCTTGTGTCTTCCCCAGTGAACACAGACCTGACGTACCAATTCAACTCTTCTGCCATTTCTTTGTTCCCCGTAATATATTCACCTGTTTCTGTCTTCAAGGGCCCAATTTTAGTCTTAACCATTTTTTTTCCTTTCACGTACCTAAAAAAGCTTTTATTATCCTCCTTTATATTTTTGGCCAGTTTACCTTCGCTCCTCATTTTTTTCTCTGCGTATTTCCTTCTTAGTAATCCTCTGTTGTTCTTTAAAAGCTTCTCAGTCCTCCATTATCCCCCTTATCTTTGCTATGTTATACTTTTTCCTCTTTGGGCTTTATATGTTTCTTTACTTCCCTCGTCAGCTATGGCCACCCATGCCTCCTCTTAGGATCTTTCTTCCTTTTTGGATCCTGCATCTTCTGCATTATATCTAGAAATACCTGTCGCTGTTCCTCCACTGTCATCCCTGCTAGGGTATTGCACCATTGAACTTTGGCCAGCTCCTGCCTCACAGTTCCATAATTCCATTTATTCAACTGAAATATTGTCACTACCAATTGTACCCTCTCCCTTTCAAATTGCAGATTAAAGCTTATTGTATTGTGGTCACTACCTCCTAATGGCTCCTTCACTTCGAGGTCCCTGATCAAATCCTGTTCGTTGCACAACACCAGATCCAGAATTGCCTTCCCCCTGGTAGGCTCCAGCCCCAGCTGTTCGAAGAATCCATCATGGAGGCACTCCACAAATAGTACCATGCTGATTCTCCCAGTCTACCTGCATGTTGAAATCCCCCACAACAACTGTGATAATATCTTGTGGTTGTGGAGTGCATAATTGTAAGACATAGAGTTTATAGCAAAAGTTTACAGTGTGATGTAACTGAAATTATACATTGAAAAATACCTTGATTATTTGTTAAGTCTCTCATCTGTTAGAATGGCCATGATCGTTTCACTTCTTTCATATGTAAATCACAAAACTTTTTTTAAAAAGTAACATTCTCAGGTTAATTGTAACAATTGGTGTCAGCCCAGATAATATGTTGAAGGTGTTAGCCCCCTGTGTTCTGTTGTTCAGACTGATCCTAATCTAAAAATGAGTTAACAAAGTCTTACACGGATTCATGCAGTTTTTGAGCAAAGTACAATGTAACTCTGCAAGTACAAATTCACCCCGCAAACGTATATATGTCTGTGAGACGGTGCATGTGTGAGTGTGGGAGAATGTGTGTCTGTAGGAGTGTGTGTGAGTGTCTGTGCGCATATCTGTATATATGTGTTTTTGTATGTGTGTATACAGGTGTGTCTGTGTGTGTGTGTGTGTGTGTGTGTGTGTATGTATAGAAGTATCTGTGTGTGTATATAATGCACACAGACACTCCTACACACATAAACACACACACGTACTCCTACACACACACACACACATGCATGCACGCAAGCACTCCAATATACACACAGACACTCCTGTACACAGACACGCGCACAGACACTCCCACACACTCCTACAGGCACACACACCCACCCACATTCGACACATGCATAGACCCCTTTACACTCACACACACACACATATACACTCTCTCACAGACACTCCCAACCCCCCACCCTAGGCACGCGCAAGTGTGCGCGCGCACACACACATACACGCACACACACACATATATATATATATATATATATATGTATATGCTTTATATATGTGAATATATTTTTACCTATATTTAGGGTTGTTATGTATATTTAGTTGCATACCCTGGTGGGTGTATACATTTGAGTACTTATTGTTATTTTATATTTAAAATCACATAACACCAGGTTATAGTCCAAAACGTTTATTGCAAACACTAGCTTTCGGAGCGCTACTCCTTCATGAGGTGGTTGTGGATATAAGATCGTTAGACATAGAATTTATAGCAAAAGTTTACAGTGTGATGTAACTGAAATTATATATTGAAAAAGAACTGGATTGTATGTTAAGGCTCTCATCTTTTAAAATGAACATGTTGGTTTCAGTTCTTTCATATGTAAATTGCAGAACTTCTTTAAAATTCAACCTCAATCATCTCATGCACCAACTCCACAGCAGGTGCCATAACTTAGAAATTCAGATGGAGACCACACTCTCAGCCTGCATTCAGGATACAGCAGGACAATTACGGCACATTGCCAAACAGACAAGGTGACAAAACTACACCACGTACATACACACCAAGAAGAAGAAACTGGAGAAACTTGGCATCACCATCAGCAGTAGCCAAGCCCATCCTGGCACCATAGTGGAAAACGTTATCACCACAGGGAAGTCAATTGTCAACGTATTGGGCCACACCCTTCAACCAGAAGAGATTGAAGTCCTTAGCAGGGGTCTCAATTTCTGCCCCATCACCAAAATGTACCCCATGGGTCTTGAGGCAGACACGGAGGATTCATCAGACATATGAGGAAGTCTTTCAAAATACCAGCAGTGATCCCAGTGAGCACCGAGGAACTGGAACAGTCATCACAGGGATCTGTAGAGGAGTGACCAAAGAAAGTGTCAATTTGGACCCCACCGGAGGGCCACTGCTCTGGGCTTGACATGTATGCTAAAACCGTCAGGAAATATATAAATGCCAGATTCATCAGCCATACCCACAAGGTAGAGCAAAACATCACCGTTCACAACGCAATGCCATCCAGGCTCTCAAAACCAATCACAACATTGTCATCAAACCAGCAGATAAAGGAGGAGCCATCGTCATTCAGAATAGAACAGATTACTGCAAGGAAGTGCACCAACAACTGAACAACCAGGATCACTACAGGCAACTACCAGTGGATCCGATCAAAGAACACATCCGTGAACTAAACACATTGATCAGGACTTTGGATCCAGTCCTTCAGAATTCTCCATGGCGCCCTCATCCCACGTGCTTCTCACATCGATGACTCCTACTGCCTTCCAAAGATACACAAAGCCAGTACACCAGGCCGTCCCATCATATCAGGTGATGGGACCCGGTGTGAGAACCTCTCTGGTTATGTCGAAGGCACCTTGAAACCCATTGTACAGGGGACCCCCTGCTTCTGTCGCAATATTACAGATTTCTTACAGAAACTCAGCACCCACAGACCAGTCAAATGGGGAACATTCCTCGTCACAATGGATGTTTCAGCACTCTACACCAGCATTCCCCACAATAACAACATCGCGGCAACAGCCTCAGTACTCAACACCAACAACTGCCAATCTCCGAGCACCATCCTACAACTCATCTGTTTTATCCTTGATCACAACGCCTTCACCTTTGACAACCTGTTCTTCATCCAGACACACGGAACCGTCATGAGAACCAAATTTACACCCTAATATGCCAACATTTTCATGCATAGGTTCGAACAAGACTTCTTCTCTACACAGGATCTCCAACCAACATTATACACCAGGTACATTGATGACACAATCTTCCTCTGGACCCATGGCAAGGAGTCAGTGAAAAACGACACCGTGATATCAATAAGTTTCATCCCACTATCAAACGCACAATAGACTACTCTGTACTGTCTGTCTCATTCTTGGACACATGCATCTCCATCAAGGATGGACACCTCAGCAAGTCACTCTACCACAAACCCACGGATAATTTTGAAGAGGTGACAAGTAGGTTAGACCAGGGAAACCTAGTGGATGTGGTCTATCTAGACTTCCAAAAGGCCTTTGATAAGGTGCCACACGGGAGGCTGCTGAGCAAGGTGAGGGCCCATGGTGTTCGAGGTGAGCTACTGGGATGGATTGAGGATTGGCTGTCTGACAGAAGGCAGAGAGTTGGGATAAAAGGTTCTTTTTTGGAATGGCAGCCAGTGACAAGCGGTGTCCCGCAGGGTTCAGTGTTGGGGCCGCAGCTGTTCACATTATATATTAATGATCTGGATGAGGGGACTGGGGGCATTCTAGTGAAGTTTGCCGATGATACGAAGTTAGGTGGACAGGCAGGTGGTACTGAGGGAGTGGGGAGGCTGCAGAAGAATCTAGACAGTTTGGGAGAGTGGTCCAGGAAATGGCTGATGGAATTCAACGTGAGCAAATGCGAGGTCTTGCACTTTGGAAAAAAGAATAAAAGCGTAGACTACTTTCTAAACAGTGAGAAAATTTGTAAAGCCAAAGTACAAAGGGATCTGGGAGTGCTAGTCGAGGATTCTCTAAAGGTAAACATGCAGGTTGAGTCCGTCATTAAGAAAGCGAATGCAATGTTGTCATTTATCTCAAGAGGGTTGGAATATAAAAGCACCGTTGTTCTACTGAGGCTTTATAAAGCTCTGGTTAGGCCCCATTTGGAGTACAGTGTCCAGTTTTGGTCCCCACACCTCAGGAAGGACATACTGTCACTGGAGCGTGTCCAGCGGAGATTCACACGGACGATCCCTGGTCTAACATACGAGGAACGGCTGAGGGTCCTGGGATTGTATTCATTAGAGTTTAGAAGATTAAGGGGAGATTTAATAGAAACTTACAAGGTAACACATGGCTTGGAAAGGGTGGATGCTAGGAAATTCTTTCCGTTAGGCGAGAAGACTAGGACCTTTGGGCACAGCCTTAGAATTAGAGGGGGTCAATTCAGAACAGAAATGCAGAAACACTTCTTCAGCCAGAGAGTGGTGGGCCTGTGGAATTCATTGCCGTGGAGTGCAGTGGAGGCCGGGACGTTAAATATCTTCAAGGCAGAGATTGATAAATTCTTGATGTCACAAGGAATTAAGGGCTATGGGGAGAATGCTGGTAAGTGGAGTTGAAATGCCCATCAGCCATGATTGAATGGCGGAGTGGACTCGATGGGCCGAATGGCCTTACTTCCACTCCTATGTCTTGTGGTCTTATGGCCTTAACCTCACAATGCTACACTTCCCCAGCTTCCACCCGAAACATATTAAAACAGCCATCCCCTATGGACAAGCCCTACGCATGTACAGGATCTGTTCAGATGAAGAGATCTGGAAGTGCTGGAAGTACTCAGGGATGCCCTCATAAGAATGGGGTACGATGCTCAACTCATTGACCGCCAGTTCCGACGTGCCACAACAGGGAACCGTAATAACCTCCTCAGGAGATAGACACGTGCTGCAACCGACAGGGTACCCTTTGTTGTCCAGTAGTTCCCAGGAGCTGAAAAACTACACCATGTTTTTCATGACCTGCAACACATTACCAATGAGGATGAGTACCTCACCAAGACATTCTCCACACCTCCACTGCTTGCCTTTAATCGACTGCCAAATCTCAAACAGATCATTGTTCGTAGCAAACTGCCCGGCTCTCAGGACAACTCCATACAACCCTGTCACGGTAGGTGCTGCAAGACATTTCAGAGTGTGGACATGGATACCACTGTTATGTGTGGGGACACCTCCCACCATGTACATGGCAGGTACTCATGCAACTTAGCCAACGTTGACTATCTCATTCACTGCAGGCAAGGATGCCCTGAGGCATGGTACATTGGCAAGACCAAGCAGAGGCTATGGCAATGGATGAATGCACACGGCACAACAATCAACAGACAGGAGTGTTCTCTACCAGTCGGAGAACATTTCAATGGTCCAGGACATTCAATCTCAGACCTTCGGGTGACCATCCTCCAAGGCAGACTTCGGGACAGGCAACAACAAAAAGTGGCTGAGCAGAGGCTGATAGCGAAGTCCGGTACCCGCGGGGATGGTCTCAACAGGAACCTTGGGTTCAGGTCACACTACAGGTAACCCCACTGCACCACACACACACACACACACACACACACACACACACACACACACACACACACTCCTACAGACACACACACACACACTCCTACAGACTCATACACTCACGCAGACCCTCTCTTATACACAAGGTCTCTCTCATACACTCCTACATACACTCCCACACTCGCGCACAGACTTATACCCCTTTACACTCACACTCACACAAATACACACACTCTCTCACAGACACTCGTAACCACTCCCCCACAAATAAACACCCACATGCACACACACACACATATTAGTTTGTGGGGTGAATTTGTACTTGCAGAATTACATTTTAGTTTGCTCAAAAACTGCATGAATCCATGTAAGACTCTGTAAATCCGTTTTTTAGATTAGAATCAGTCTGACCATTGTGGCACAGACAGTCTCACACAGGGCAACTCACACCAACTCACCCTTCAGTCCAACCTGTCCATGCCGACCAGATATTCCAACCCAATCTAGTCCCACCTGCCAGGACCCGGCCCATATCCCTCCAAACCCTTCCTATTCATATACCCATCCAAATGCCTCTTAAATGTTGCAATTGTACCAGCCTCCACCACATCCTCTGGCAGCTCATTCCATACACGTACTACTCTCTGCGTGAAAAAGTTTCCCTTTAGGTCTCTTTTATATCTTTGCCCTCTCACCCTAAACCTATGCCCTCTAGTTCTGGACTCCCCGACCTCAGGGAAAAGACTTTGTATATTTATCCTATCCATGCCCCTCGTAATTTTGTAAACCTCTATAAGGTCACCCCTCAGCCTCTGACCCTCCAGGGAAAACAGCCCCAGCCTGTTCAGCCTCTCCCTGTAGCTCAGATCCTCCAACTCTGGAACATCCTTGCAAATCTTTTCTGAACCCTTTCAAGTTTCACAACATCTTTCTGATAGGAAGGAGGCCAGAATTGCACACAATATTCCAACAATGGCCTGACCAATGTCCTGTACAGCCGCAACATGTCGTCCCAACTCCTGTACTCAATACTCTGACCAATAAAGGAAAGCATACCAAATGCCTTCTTCACTATCCTATCTACCTGCGACTCCACTTTCAAGGAGCTATGAACCTGCACTCCAAGGTCTCTTTGTTCAGCAACACTCCCTAGGACCTTACTATTAAGTGTATAAGTCCTGCTAAGATCTGCTTTCCCAAAATGCAGCACCTTGCATTTATCTGAATTAAACTCTATCTGCCACTTCTCAGCCCATTGGCCCATCTGGTCCAGATCTTGTTGTAATCTGAGGTAACCCTCTTCGCTGTCCACTACAACTCCAATTTTGGAGTCATCTGCAAACTTACTAACTGTACCTCTTATGCTCGCATCCAAATCATTTATGTAAATGACAAAAAGTAGATGGCCCAGCACTGATCCTTGTGGCACTCCACTGGTCACAGGCCTTCAGTCTGAAAAACAACCCTCCACTATCACCCTCTGTCTTCTACCTTTGAGCCAGTTCTGTATCCAAATGGCTAGTTCTCCCTGTATTCCATGAGATCTAACCTTGTTAATCGGTCTCCCATGGGGAACCTTGTTGAACACCTTACTGAAATCCATATAGATCACATCTACTGCTCTGCCCTCATTAATCCTCTTTGTCACTTCTTCAAAAACCTCAATCACGTTTATAAGACATGATTTCCCACACACAAAGCCATGTTGACTGTCTGGAATCTGTCCTTGCCTTTCCAAATACATGTACATCCTGTCCCTCAGGATTCCCTCCAACAACTTGCCCACCTCCGAGGTCAGGCTCACTGGTCTATAGTTCCCTGGCTTGTCTTTACCATCCTTCTTAAACAGTGCACCACGTTTGCCAACCTTTAGTCTTCCGGTACCTCACCTGTGACTATCAATGATACAAATATCTCAGCAAGAGGCCCAACAATCACCTTCTCTAGCTCCCCACAGAGTTCTCGGGTACACCTGATCAAGTCCTGGGGATTTATCCACTTTTAACCATTTCAAAACATCCAGCACTTCCTCCTCTGTAATCTGGACATTTTGCAAGATGTCATCATCTATTTCCCTACAGTCTATATCTTCCATATCCTTTTCCACAGTAAATACTAATGCAAACTATTCATTTAGTATCTCCCCCATTTTCTGTGGCTTCACACAAAGGTCGCCTTGCTTATCTTTGAGGGGAAAGTGAGGACTGCAGATGCTGGAGATCAGAGCTGAAAATGTGTTGCTGGGAAAGTGCAGCAGGTCAGGCAGCATCCAAGGAGCAGGAGAATCGACATTTCGGGCATGAGCTGAAGAAGGGCTCATGCCCGGAATGTCGATTCTCCTGCTCCTTGGATGCTGCCTGACCTGCTGCGTTTTCCAGCAACACATTATCTTTGAGGGGCCCTATTCTCTCCCTAGTTACCCTTTTGTCTTTAATATATTTGTAAAAGCCCTTTGGATTCTCCTTAATTCTATTTGCCAACGCTATCTCATGTCCCCGTTTTGCCCTCCTGATTTCCCTCTTAAGTATATTCCTACTTTCTTTATACTCTTCTAAGGATTCCCTTGATCTATCCTGTCTTTACCTGATATATGCTTCCTTCATTTTCTTAACCAAACCCTCAATTTCTTTGGTCATCCAGCATTCCCCATACCGACCATCCTTCCCTTCCACCCTGACAGGAATATACTTCCTCTGGATTCTTGTTATCTCATTTCTGAAGGCTTCCCATTATCCAGCCGTCCCTTTATTGTTAAAGTTCAGTTGAGAATGCAACTTTAAAGAAGTTCTGCGATTTACATATGAAAGAACTGAAACCAACATGTTCATTCTAAAAGATGAGAGACTTAACAAACAATCCGCGTCTTTTTCAATATATAATTTTAGTTACATCACACTTGTAAACTTTTGCTATAAATTCTGTCTCTTACGATCTTATACTCCACAACCACCTGATGAAGGAGCAGCGCTCCGAAAGCTAGTGCTTCCAAATAGACCTGTTGAACTATAACCTGGTGTTGTGTGATTTTTAATTTTGTACACCCCAGTCCAACACCGGCATCTCCAAATCTTAATTTTAGATTTTACATTGAGTTCTGCCCCTATCATTCATTTCTTTCATTCAGTAATAACCATTTCTTCTCCCCAGGCTGGGTTTCAATTGTGTTAGGCTCCATAATTGACAATTGTGTTGGGCTCCATCTGTGCTTCTTAGTGCAGTCTTATGCAGAGTGCTATGTCCCTTTGTCCCACCTCATGGAAAGGTGATCAGGGACAATCACTGGATGATTTCCAACATGTTCACACATTAGTTTGAGGGCAGACCTATTCCCCTTGTGGCTTCTGTTTCCATTGGTTCCATCTGTTACATTCAGGAAGACTGAAATGTACATGTGTCTTGGTCCTTGAAGGTGAGGGGTCGGGTGTCTAAGCATGATTCTGAACAGTTATGTCACCAACTGGGAGAATCTCAATACTCAGTTGCCATCTAGTGGTTCTGGAAGGAATGCTGCAAGAAGTGTGAGGCCACAAGGAGTTGTCTTCCTGTAGCGATTCTTGGTCTATGGGGACCTAGTCTGAAAATCAAAAGGTCATTCATGTCCCACGACAGAATCTATAGGAGCAGGATAAGGTCAGTCAGGTCATTGTGCTCAACCCATAGGAGCAGGAGGAGGTCAGTCAGGTCCCTGAGCTCAACCCATAGGAGCAGGAGGAGGTCAGTCAGGTCCCTGAGCTCAACCCATAGGAGCAGGCGGAGATCAGTCAGGTCACTGTGCTCAACCCATAGGAGCAGGAGGAGGTCAGTCAGGTCCCTGAGCTCAACCCATAGGAGCAGGAGGAGGTCAGTCAGGTCACTGTGCTCAATCCATAGGAGCAGGAGGAGGTCAGTCAGGTCATTGTGGTCAAGTCTATAGGAGATGATGAAGGGCTTTTGCCCGAAATGTTGATTTCCCTGCTCCTCCGATGCTGCCTGAACTGCTGTGCTTTTCCAGCACCACTCTAATCTAGAATCTGGTTTCCAGTATCTGCAGTCCTTGTTTTTATCAAGCCTATAGGAACAGAAGGAGGTCATTCAGGTCAACGAGCCCAATCTGTCGTAACAGGAGGAGGTCACTCAGGTCCTTGAGACCAGTCTACAGCAGCAGGATTAGCTCAGTCTATAGGAACAAGAGAAAGTCATTCAGGTCCCTGAGCACAATCTATAGGAAAAGAAGGAGGTCATTCAGGTCGACCAGCTCAATCTATAGGAACAGGAGGAACTTATTAACGTTCCTGAGCCCAGTCTACAGATACAGGCAAAGGTCAATCAGGACACTGAGTCCGATCAATGGGAACTGGAGAACATCAATAAAGTCTCTGAGCACAGTCTATAGGAATAGGCAGAAACCATTCAGGTCTCTAAGCCCGGTCTATAGGAACAGGAGGAGCTGATTCAGCTCCCTGGCCTGATCTGTAGGAAAAGGAAGAGGTCTTTCAAGTCCCTGAATCTGGTCTATAGGAACAGGAGGAAGGTATTAAGGTCCCTGCGCCTAGCCTATAGGAACATGAGGAGATCTCTCAAGTCCTTGAGCTCAGGCTATAGGAACAAGAGGACGTCATTCAGAACCCTGAGCCAACTCTGTAAGAACAGGAGGAAGTCATTCCTGTCCCTGAGCCCAGTGTGTAGGAAGTGGAAGAGGTCATTGAGGTCCCTGAGCCCAGTCTACAGGAAGAGGAGGAGATCAGTGAGGTCCCTGGTGTCAGTCTATAGGAACAGGAGGAGGTCGCTCACATCTCTCAGATCAGTCTATAGGAATGAGATATCACTCAGGTCCCTGACCTCAGTCTATAGGGATAGAAAGAGGTCACTCAGGTCCCTGACCTCAGTCTATAGGAACAGGAGGAGGTCCCCAGTACCCAGTATATAGCAACAGGAGGAAATCACTCCCATTCCTATGCCCAGTCTATAGGAATGAGAAGATGTCACTCAGGTCCCTGGCCTCGGTCTATAGGAACAGGAGGAGGTCACTCAAGTCAACGAGCCGAATTTATAGGAATAGAAGATGAATATTCAGATCACTGAACCCAGTCTATGAGAACAGGAGGAGGTCTTTAAGGTCCCTGAGGCCAATCTACAAGGGCCAGAGGAAGTCACTCAGGTCCCTGACCTCAGTCTATAGGAATAGGAGGAGGTCATTCAAGTCAACAAGCCCAACTTATAGGAACAGAAGGTAAACATTTAGATCACTGAACCCAGGCTATGAGAACCAGAGGAGGTCTTTAAGGTCCCTGAGGCCAGTCTACAGATACATGAGGAGGTCATCCCCAAGAAAAGAAAGATTATCCGGGAAGGGAATAGACAACCATGGCTGACAAAGGAAGTCAGGAAATGTACTAAAGAAAAAGAGAGATCCTATAAAGTGGCCAAGGGCAGTGGGAAATCAGAAGATTGGGAAGGCTACAAAAACAAACAGAGGATAACAAAGAGAGTAATAAGAAAGGAGAGGATCAAATATGAAGGTAGGCTAGCCAGTAATATTAGAAATGATAATAAAAGTTTCTTTCAATACATGAGAAACAAACGACAGGCAAAAGTAGACATTGGGCCACTTCAAACTGATGCAGGAAGCCTAGTGATGGGAGATAAGGAAATAGCAGGAGAACTTAACAAGTACTTTGCGTCAGTTTTCACAGTGGAAGACATGAGTAATATCCCAACAATTAAAGGGAGTCACGGGGCTGAATTGAGTATGGTTGTCATTACAAAAGAGATGGTGCTAGAAAAGTTAAAAAGTCTTAAAATTGATAAATCTCCTGGCCCCGATGGGATACACCCTAGAGTTCTGAGAAAGGTGGCTGAGGAAATAGCGGAGGCATTGGTTGAGATCTTTCAAGAGTCACTGGAGTCAGGGAAAGTCCCGGATGATTGGAAGATTGCTGTTGTAACCTTCTTGTTCAAGAAAGGATCAATACAAAAGGTGGAAAATTATAGGCCAATTAGCCTAACCTCGGTTGTTGGTAAATTTCTAGAATCCATCATTAAGGATGAGGTTTCTAAATTCTTAGAAGAGCAGAGTCTGATTAGAACAAGTCAACGTGGATTTAGTAAGGGGAAGTCATGCCTGACAAACCTGTTGGAATCCTTTGAAGAGGTGACAAGTAGGTTAGACCAGGGAAACCCAGTGGATGTGGTCTATCTAGACTTTCAAAAGGCATTTGATAAGGTGCCACATGGGAGGCTGCTGAGCAAGGTAAGGGCCCATGGTGTTCGAGGTGAGCTACTGGTATGGATTGAGGATTGGCTGTCTGACAGAAGGCAGAGAGTTGGGATAAAAGGTTCTTTTTCAGAATGGCAGCCGGTGACGAGCGGTGTCCTGCAGAGTTCAGTGTTTTGGGGCCACAGCTATTCCCATTATATATTAATGATCTGGATGAAGAGACTGGGGGCATTCTAGCAAAGTTTGCCGATGATACGAAGTTAGGTGGACAGGCAGGTAGTACTGAGGAAGTGGGGAGGCTACAGAAGGATCTAGATAGCTTGGGAGAGTGGTCCAGGAAATGGCTGATGGAATTCAACGTGAGCAAATGCGAGGTCTTGCACTTTGGCAAAAAGAATAAAAGCATAGACTACTTTCTAAACGGTGAGAAAATTCATAAAGCCAAAGTACAAAGGGATCTGGGAGTGCTAGTCGAGGATTCTCTAAAGGTAAACATGCAGGTTGAGTCCGTGATTAGGAAAGCAAATGCAATGTTATCACTTATCTCAAGAGGGTTGGAATATAAAAGCACCGTTGTGCTACTGAGACTTTATAAAGCCCTGGTTAGCCCCCATTTGGAGTACTGTGTCCAGTTTTGGTCCCCACACCTCAGGAAGGACATACTGGCACTGGAGTGTGTCCAGCGGAGATTCACACGGATGATCCCTGGAATGGTAGGTCTAACATATGAGGAACGGCTGAGGATCCTGGGATTATATTCATTAGAGTTTAGAAGATTAAGGAGAGACTTAATAGAGACATACAAGATAATACATGGCTTGGAAAGGGTGGACGCTAGGAAATTGTTTCCATTAGGCAAGGAGACACAGCCTTAGAATTTGAGGGGGTAAATTCAGAACAGAAATGCGGAGACATTTCTTCAGCCAGAGAGTGGTGGGCCTGTGGAATTCATTGCCACAGGGTGCAGTGGAGGCCGGGACGCTAAATGTCTTCAAGGCAGAGATTGATAAATTCTTGTTGTCTCAAGGAATTAAGGGCTACGGGGAGAATGCTGGTAAGTGGAGTTGAAATGCCCATCAGCCATGATTGAATGGTGGAGTGGACTCGATGGGCCGAATGGCCTTACTTCCACTCCTATGTCTTATGGTCTTATGGTCTTTCAAGTCCCTGAGCACAGGCTACAGGAACAGGAAAAAGTTCTCCGGGTCCCTGAGCCCATTCTGTTGGAACAGTAGAGGTCACTTGAGTCCCTGAGTTCAATATATAGGAGTAGGAGCAAGTCATTCAGGTCCCTGAGCCTGGTCTATAGGAACATGAGAAAGTCATTTAAGTCCCAGTGCACAGTCTATAGGATCAAGAGGAGATCAATCAGGTTGAGTAAACCAGGCTATAGGAATAAGAGGAGGTCATTCAGATTGCTGAGCCCTGTCTGTAGAAAGTGGAAGAGGTGATTGAATTCCATGAACCTAGTCTACAGGAACAGAACAAGGTGACACAGATCCCTGATGTCAGTCTATAGGAAGAGGAAGTGTTTGCTCAGGTCCCTCAGCCCAGACTATAAGGATAGGAAGAGGTCACTCAGGTCCCTGAGCCCTGACATTAGGATGAGGAGGGTATCATTTATGTCACTGAACCCATATATAGGAACAGGTGGAGTTCACTCAGAACCTTGAGCTCAATCTTCAGGAACATAAGGACATCATTCAGGACCCTGAACCCAATCTATAGGAACAGGAGCAAATCATTCCGGTCGCTACGCCCAGTCTGTAAGAGCAGGAGGATGTTCTTAAGGCCCCTAAGTCCAGTCTACAGGACCAGGAGGTCACACCAGACCTTGAACTCAGTCTATAGGAAAAAGTGAGGACTGCAGATGCTGGAGATCAGAGCTTAAAAATGTGTTGCTGGAAAAGCGCAGCAGGTCAGGCAGCTTCAAAGGAACAGGAGAATCAACGTTTCGTGCATAAGCCCTTCTTCCTGAAGAAGGGCTTATGCCTGAAATATCGATTCTCCTGCTCCTTTGATGCTGCCTGACCTGCTGTGCTTTTCCAGCAACACATTTTTAAGCTCAGTCTATAGGAAGAGGAGGAGGCCACTCAGGTCCCTGACAATGGTCTGCAGGTCAAGGTGCGTGGTCTATAGGAACATGAGGAAGTCATTCTAGTCCCCGAACCCAGTCGATAACAACAGGAGGAGATCAATAATGTCCCTGAGGCCAGCCTAAAGGAACAAGAGGAGGTCATTCAGGTCACTGAGCCTCTTCTATAGGAACAAGAGGAGGTCAATCTGTTCAACTAGCCCAGTATTTAGGAACAGGAGGGGTTCATGCAGGATGCTTAGCCCACTCTATGGGAACAGGATGAGATCTTTCAGTACCCTGAGCCCTGTCTACAAGAACAGAAGGATGTTATTCCCATCCCTGAGCCCAATCTATTGGAACCAGAAGAGGTCATTAAGGTCCCTGACCCCAGTCTACAGATACATAAGGACCTCACTTGGGTCCCTGATGTCAGGCTATAGGAACAGGAGGAGGTCGCTCAGATCCCTCAACCCAGTCTGTATGAATGAAAGGAGGTCACTCAGGTCGACTAGACTAGTACAAACAAACAGGAGGAAGTCACTCAAGTCAGTGAGCTCAATCAATAGGAACGGGAGAAGGTCATTCAGTCCCAGAGCCCAATCTGTTGGAATGGAAGAGGATAGACATTAGCATTAGCTAGCTGAAAGAAAACAGAGGGTGTTGGTTCATGGGAAATGGTCATCCTGGAGTTCCGTTACTAGTGGTGTCCTGCAAGGATCTGTTTCGGGGCCACTGCTGCTTGCCATGTTTTTTGTAAATGACTTGAATGAGGGCATAGAAGAATGGGTTAGTAAATTTGTAAATGACACTGAGATTGGTGGAGTTGTGGATAGTGCTTGAAGGATGTTGCAGGTTACAGAGGAACATAGATTAGCTGCAGAGCTGGGCTGAGAGTGGCAAATGGAGTTTAACACAGAAAAGCGTGAGGTGATTCACATTAAAAAGAGCAACAGGAATAAAGATTATTGGGCTAATTGTAAAGTTCTTGTTAGAGTAGATGAGCAGAGAAATCTCGGTGTCCGTGTACATTGATCCCTGAAAGTTGCCTCCCAGGTTGATAGAGTTGTTAAGAAGTTGAAAATGTGTTGCTGGTTAAAGCACAGCAGGTCAGGCAGCATCCAAGGAATAGGAAATTCGACGTTTCGGGCATAAGCCCTTCATCAGGCTTCCTGATGAAGGGCTTATGCCTGAAACGTCGAATTTCCTATTCCTTGGATGCTGCCTGACCTGCTGTGCTTTAACCAGCAACACATTTTCAACTGTGATCTCCAGCATCTGCAGACCTCATTTTTTACCCGAAGAGTTGTTAAGAAGGCATACGGTGTGTTAGCTTTTATTAGTAAAGGGATCGAGTTTTGGAATAATGAGGTCATGCTACAGCTGTACAAAACTCTGGTGCGGCTGCACTTGGAGTATTGTGTACAGTTCTGGTCACTGCATTATAGGAAGGATGTGGAGGCTTTGGAAAGCATTCAGAGACGATTTACAAGGATGTTGCCTGGTATGGAGGGAAGGTCTTATGAAGAAAGGCTGAGGGACTTGAGGCTGTTTTTGTTAGAGAGAAGAAGGTTGAGAGGTGACTTAATTGAGACATACAAGATAATCAGAGGGTTAGATCAGGTGGACAGTCAGAGCATTTTCCATCAGATGGTGATGCTACATGAGGGGACATAGCTTTAAATTGAGGGGTGGTAGATATAAGACAGATGTCAGAGGTAGTTTCTTTACTCAGAGAGAGGTAGGGGCATGGAGCGCACTACCTGCAACAGTAGTAGACTCACCAACTTTAAGAGCATTTAAATAGTTATTGGATAAACATATGGATGAAAATGGAATAGTGTAGGATAGATAGGCTTCAGATTGGTCGGCACAACATCATGGGGCGAATGGCCTCTACTGTGCTGTAATGCTGTATGTCCTATGACACTCAGCTCCCTGAGCTTAATGTATAGGAACAGGAGGAGGTCAATCAAGTCCTGAGCCTGGTCTATAGGAACAGGAGGAGCTCTTTCAGGCCCCAGTGCACATTCTGTAGGAACAAGAGAAGGTCAATCAGGGCAGCTAGCCCAGTATATGGGAACAGGGGGAAGGCATTCTGAACCTTGAGCTCAGTCGACAAGAATAGGAAGAGGTCACTTAGGCCCTGAGCTCAGGCTATAGAAACAGGAGGAGATCACTCGGGTCCCTGATGTCAGTCTACAGGAACAAGAGGAGGTTGCTCATGTCCCTCAGCCCAGTCTATAGGAATGACAAGATGTCACTCAGGTCCCTGACCTCAGTCTATAGGACCGGAAGGAAGTAAGTCGGGTCCCTGAACCCAATCTACAAGTAGAGAAGGAGGTCATTCTGGTCCCTCAGCCCAATCTGTAGAAAGAAGAAGAAATCACTCAGGTCCCTGAGCCCAGTCTATATGAATCGAAGAAGGTCATTCAGAACCCTGTAAATAAGAACAGGAGGAGGTCAGAATGGTTCCTAAGCCCAGTCCACAGGACAAGGAGGAGGATACCCCCACCCCTGAACTCAGTCTGTTGGAACTGGAGGAGGTCAGGCAGGGCTCCTGGGCCCAGGCTACATACATAGGAGGAGGTCATTCAGCTCCCTAAATGTTGTCTATAGACATGGCAGAGGGTCGTGAGGTCCCTGAGTCAAGTCTATAAGATCTGGAGGTGGTCATTCAGGCCCCTGAACTAGATTATGGGAATCAGAGGAGGTTGCTTGGGTCCCTGAGCCCAGTCTATAGGAACATGAGGAGGTCATTCAGCTCCCTGCACCTAGTAAATAGGAATAGGAGGAGTCACTCTGGTCTCTGAGCTCAGTCAAAGGGAACATGAGGACATCATTCAGTACGCTGAGCCCCAATTTGCAGGAACAGGAGGAAATCATTCTGGTCCCTAAGCCCAGTCTATAGAAGCAGGAGGACGTCATTTAGGTCCCTGAGAGCAGTCTACAGGAACAGGAGAAGGTCACTTGGGTCCTTGAGCTCAGTCTATAAGAAGAGGAAGTGGTCACTGAGGTCCCTGAGCGAGGCCTATAAGAGCAGAAGATTTTCATTCAGGTCAGTGTGCATGGTATATTGGAACAGGATGAGGTCATTCCGGTCTATGAACCAAATCTATAGGAACAATACGTGGTCATTCAGGTGCCTGAGCTGTGTCTATACAAACAGGAGAAGGTCCCAGTGCGCAGACTATAGGAACAAGAGGTCAATCAGACCCTGAGCCCTGTGTATAAGAACAGGAGGAGGTCGCTTGAGTCAGTCTGTAGGAACCAGAAGTGGGCTCTCAGGTCTCTGAGCATTGTCTATAGGTACAGGAGGAGTTCATGCAGGTCACTGAGTCCAGTCTATAGGATCTGGAGGTAGTCATTCAGAAGACCGGACCCAGTCTGTAAGAACAGAACAACGTCATTGCGGTCCCTGAGCCTAGTTTACAGGAACATGAGGAGGTTGCTCAGGTTGCTTGGCCCAGTCTGTAGGAATGGGAGGAGGTTGTTCAGGTCCCTGAGCCCCTTCTATAGGGAGAAGGTTATTTAGGCCCTTGAACCCAATGAACAGGAACAGGAGGAGGTAGCTCAGGTCCTTGAGTGTGATCAATAGGAGGAGGAGTTGGTCATTCAGCCCCCTGAGACCGGTCTAGTGGGAAAAAAGGAGTCCAAACTAGAGGAACACTAGGACAAAATTAATATGAATGAGCCCCGTCTTTCAGAACAGGAGGAGGACATTCAGGTCCCATTGCACAGTCAGTGGGTGTAAGAGGAGGTCAATCAGGTCAGCGAGCTCAGTGTATAGGAACAGGAGGAGTTCATTAAGGTCCTGAGTACAATCGAGGTACAGGAGCACCTTACTCAGATCCCTGATGTCAGACTATAGGAACAGGAGGAGGTCACCCAGATCCCTGAACTCAATCTAGAGGAACAGGAGGAGGTCATTTAGAATCCTGAGCCCAGTCCACAGAAACAGGAGGAGGTCACTCAGGACCTTGAGCATTGTCTGTAGGCCCAGGAGGAGGTCCTTTGGGTCCCTGAACCCAGTACATAGGAACAGGAGTTCACTCAGGGCTCTGAGCTCAGTCAAAAGGAACATGAGGCCATCCTTCAGTACCCTGAGCCCAATCTGTAGGAACAGGAGGAAATCATTCCGGTCCCTAAGTCCAGTCTGTAGGAGCAGAAAGGCATCATTAAGTCCTTGAGACCTGTTGACAGGAACAGGAGAAGGTCACTTGGGTCCTTGAGCTCAGTCAATAGGAAGAGGAGGACATCACTCCTGAGCCCAGTCAATAGCAATAGAAGGCTTTCATTCAGGTCATTGACCCCAGTCAATAGGAACAGGAGGAGGTCATTCAGGTCCCTGAGACTTACCTATTGGAATAGGATATGGTCATTCAGGTTCCAGTGCACAGTCTACAGGAACAAGAGGAGGTCAGTCAGTTGGCTAGCCCAGTGTATAGGAACAGGAGAAAGTCATTCAGACCCAGAGCCCAGTATCTAAAAACAAAAGTAGGTCATACTAATCCCTGAGCCCAACCTGTAGGAACAGTAGCAAATCGTTCTGGTCTCTAAGCCCAGTCTACAGCAACAGGAGGAGATCACTCAGGTCCCTGATCTCAGTCTATAGGAACAGGAGGAGGTCGCAGAGCTCATTCTATAGGAATAGAAGGAGGTCATTGCGTTCCCTGTGTCCAATCTATAGGAACAGGAGCAGGTCATTCCAGTCCCTGAGCCCACTCTTCAAGAACAGCAAGCGGTCACTCCGGTGCCTGAGCCCAATTTAAAATAAAAGGAGACATTCATCCAGATCTGGTCTGTAGGGAGTAGGTCATTCAGGTTCCCGTCCCCAATCTACATGAACAGGAGGAGGTCACTCAGGTCTCTGAGCATGGTCTATAGGAAGAGTAAAAAGTGAGGTCTGCAGACGCTGGAGATCAGAGCTGAAAATGTGTTGCTGGTTAAAGCACAGCAGGTCAGGCAGCATCCAAGGAACAGGAAATTCGACGTTTCGGGCCAGAGCCCTTCATCAGGAAAGATCCTGATGAAGGGGTCTGGCCTGAAACGTCGAATTTCCTGTTCCTTGGATGCTGCCTAACCTGCTGTGCTTTAACCAGCAACACATTTTCAGCTCTATAGGAAGAGGACAACGTCATTCTGATCTCTGAGTCCAATCCATTGGAACAGGAAGAGGTAACTCCAGTCCCTGGGCTTGGTCTGCAGAACTGGACCAGGCCATTCAGGTTCCTGAGCAGTCTATAGGAAAAAGAGGTGGTCACTCTGGTCAGCTAGCCCAGTATACAGATGCATGAGGAAGTCATTCAGAATCCTGAGCCCAGAACAGGAGGAAGTCAATCTGTTCCCTGAGCCCAGTCTATACAAAAAGGAGGAGGTCAATCCATTCCCTGAGCCTGGCCTATGGAGTGGAGGTCACTCACTTCACTGAACTAAGTCAATAGGAATAGCAAGAGGTTACTCAGATCCCTCAGCCCAGTCCATAAGAATAGGAGAAGTTGCTTCAGGTCCCTGAGCACTGTTTATAGGAACAAGAGGAGATTATTCAGATCAGCTCATCCGGAGGTCATTCAAGTGTCTGTGCCCAACGTATAGGAACAGGAGGAGGTCACTCAGTTCCCTGACCTCAGTCTTTAGGGACAGATGAGGTCATAAAGGTCCCTGGGCTCAGTCTGTAGGGATCAGGATGAGGTCAATGAAGTCCCTGAGGTCAGTGTATAGGACCAGGAGAAGGTCACTCAGGTCAGTTAGCTGATTACATAGAAACAGGAGGAGGTCATTCAGGTCCCTGAGACCAATTTAAAAAAGGATGAGGTCATTCATGTCTCTTTGGCTGGTCTATCAATACTGGAGGAGATGTTTGAGTTCCTTGAATCCGTAGACCATTCCACAATGGCTGAGCTGTGTCTCAAATCTATTTACTGGATTTGATCCTTAATCCTTGATTCCTATAGTTACCAAAAACATCCCAATTTCATTCTGGAAGATTTCAATTGTCCCTTAGCATTGAGAGCTTGTTTTGGGGGAAGTGTTCTGGAAGTGTTCTGGATCAGAGCTACACCCTGTGTGAGGTAAAGAAGTGTGTTTGAAATTTGTGTCCCCTTTCTTGAAGAGAAGAATGTTCTCTTCAATGACTCGCTCAAATCACTGAGTCATCACAAATGCTCCTATTAGATCATTTCATAATTGGCTGTTATTGATCAGAGTTTTTAAAGTTCTGTTGTTGGGAAAATGTTAGAGTCTGTTATAAAGCATGTATTTGCAGAGCATTTAGAAGGACATGACATGATCAAGCAGAGGCTTCATGAAGGATCGATCGTGTCTGATAGTTTTCACTGGAACTCTTTGAGGTGGTATCGAGCAGGATAGGTAAAGGGGAAGCAATGGATCTCCCCATGTGTCAGGTATGACTCTAGCCACAGGAGAGTTTCTCTCTGATACCCATTGATTCCAATTTTGCTTGGGCTCCTTGGTAGCACACTCAGTCTCAATGCAGCCTTGATGTCAATTATTATTAATGGTTTGGAAGGTGGAAATGAATGTACTATAGCCAAGTTTGCAGACAACACAAAAATAGATGGGAAGTCAAGTAGCACAGAAATACAACAGGATAAGGAAAGGAACAAAAACTTAGCAAATGGAATATAATGTAGAAAAATATGAGGTTATGCATTTTGGCAGGAAGAAGAGTAGCTACCTCTCTAAATGGACAAAAACAGCTCCAGCACAGAGGAATTTTCGAGTCCTTGTGCATAAATCACAAAAGAACTGGTACATAGGATATTAGGGAAGGCAAATGGAATGTCAGCCTTTATTTCAAAGGAAATGAAGTAACACATTGACCTTACTGAAACATCAACACCGTGACTGTCTCCGCACATGCTGCCAGACCTGCTGAGTTTCTCCAGGACACTCTGTTTGTTTCAGGTTTCCAGCATCATGGCATTTGGCTTTTATACAAAGCTGTAGCTAGACCAGAATAATGTGGACAGTTTTGCTCCACCTATCTGAGCAAACGTTTCCTGGAATTGGGGGCAGTCCAGAGAAACTTCACATGACTGCATACGGAGGTGGGGTAGGATGGGCTTGTAAGCAGTGGAGTTTAGAATGAGAGGAAACCTTACTGAAAACATTTAAATTAAAAATCACTACACCAGGCTATCGTCCAACAGGTTTAATTGGAAGAACTAGCTTTCAGAGCTAGTACTTCACAACCACCTGATGAAGGAGCGGTGCTCCAAACGCTAGTGCTTCCAATTAAACCTGTTGGACTATAACCTGGGATTGTGTGATTTTTAACTTTGTGCACCCCAGTCCAACACCAGAGCCTCCACATCATGAAAACATTTAAGGTTCTTCGGAGACTTGAGAGGGTAGATGTGGAATAATTGTTTCTCCTTGAGGGAGAGTCTCAGACCAGGGGGCTGAATCTCAGAACATTAGAAATTGCTGGTGACATTCTAGATCTTCCCCCTATGATTATATGGACAGTGTCATCTTTGCTATGGGCAGCTGCACTCTATCACGTTGTAATGCCATGATCCTGCGATTCTCCAATGCTGCTCCACCTAGTGGTAGCATTGGCATTGAATGTAGCCAAGTGGCTAATCAGAACCTCAATAAATGCAAAAGGGGAAGAGGGGGCTCTTGTGGCACACTGGTAGTGTCCCTATCTCTGTCCCAGGAGGCTTGGGTTCAAATGCCAGAGCTGCACAATAACAGGTTGATTAGGGGGAAAAATAGGTCAAGCATAAGATAGGTAATGTGTGAGGGAACATCGATGGAGAATTGACCAGGTCAGATGTTGGGCTAAACGTCTTACTTCTGTGTTTAAAACTATTCCAGAGTTTTCCAAAGTGGGGTCAGGAACCCCATTAGGGTTGTGAGCTTTGAGGCAGTAATGGTTGTCCTGGGATTCTGAACGAATTAAAACAGCTGTACTCCCACTCTAGCAGGTTCCTCACTCTGATGACACCCAAGCTCTGCTGCCCCTCACTTCTCACTGAGGTATTGCAACAATTTTCAAGCCTTAAACTGTGGTCACAGTGGGGCAAAAAACAACTGAGTGATCTATCTGCTCTGGTTACTTGTGTGTAAATTAATAGTTCTACTTCAAGAGGAATTGCTGTTCAACACAGCAAACTGAGAAAGAATGACTGTGAAACACTGAAATAGATTCATTATTACTTTCACAACAAGGAATCATGATTTCTTCCCCCCCAGAAAATGCAATTAAAATCCACCACTGAATTTGATGAAGGAGGTCATTAACAGCAAAGCATTGGCAGAATTGGATTGTGAGAGCTAGTAAATCAGGTTTGGCCCTCAGGCCACCAGAATCCAGCATGTTGGAGGGCTCATTTCAGCCCTCAACTACCAAACAAAGGGATGTGTGTGTGTGTGTGTTGGGGCGGGGGGGAATACTGTCAGAAGCTAGTCCTCCAATCAGATGACATCTCTCTCCCACATTTGCTGCTGTTCAGCTCACTAGTAAGAAACAAAAGAGAGAAGCTGTCTCTGATTGGTGGAGCTGCGAGAGACTTAACATAGATAGAATAGACCCAGTCACAGCAGAAGTATTTTCAGGGAGAGGTGGGTGCCACAGGGAGCGGAGTGTATCATTTTCCTCTCCAACTCTATTTTGATTAAATCCCTGCCCTCCCCTTCACGCATCATTGCCCTTTGAGAAGGGCACTGCTTGTCACTGGCCACTTGGGTGTTCCCTTTCTTTCCTGGGGGTGGAATATAGATAAAGATTTACACACTTGTTGTTTTTCACTGTGTCTGACACCTGCGCGCGCGCGCGCACACACACACACACACCACTTGGGTGCTGGGGAAAAATAAGCTCTACTGCTGTCAGGTGGTAGTGTGGGAAAAAGAAAAAAAAATTAAAAAAATAAACAGGAATGGCAGTTATCCTATTCACTTGGAAAAGAAAAAATAACCAAAATAAATAGCAGAGACGCTGTCAGAGCTGTCTCCAAGCACTGAGGGCCAAACAGAAGTCCTAAGTTGCTCATAATTGGTGTAAAGAAAATTCCAAAACCAGAAGGCTGTGGAGGTGTCAATTAAGAAGACAACATTCAAGAATGTTGAACGCGAGTTTAGAGAACTTATGCTATCCATCAGGAAGTTACGTTATTGCTTGGTGTAATGGTCTAGGGGAGAAATATTAAGATTAGGTTACCTACAGTGTTGAAACAGGTGTTTCGGCCCAACAGGTTCATGCTGACCCTCCAAAGAGTAACCCACCCAGACCCATTCCCCTACCCTAAACTTACCCCTGACTAATGCACCTAACACTAAGGGACAATTTAGCATGGCCAATTCACCTGACCTGCACATCTTTGGATTGTGGGAGGAAACCAGAGCACCCGGAGAATGTGCAAACTCCGCACAGTCGCCCAAGGTGGGAATACGAACCCAGGTTGCTGGTGCTGTGAGGCAGCAGTGCTAACCACTGAGCCACCGTGCCACCCTTTAACTGAAAAAAACTGCATCTGTTAACCACCCAGGAACTGGCCAAAAGGAAAATGATTCAATCTGTGCCAAATGAATGAGCAGGTTTAGTGTGGAAGCAGGCATAACTTTTCATTGAGGTTTAAGTGTCTGTGTTGAATGATTTACTCCTGCTCCTATTTGTTTTGTTATTTCCTGCGATCCTATGAAAAAGTGACACAGGGAGTGGGGTTCAATTTCAGATTTTCAACATTTGCAATAAATGGAATCACAGGCACTTACCCACACATTCAGAATAACTGAGGAGTCCTGTATGTAACATAATTTGTCTACAAACATGTCTTTAAAAATGAAAAGTGATGCAGTAAATATATGAAAAATGACGTTATTTTTCAGTTTGTTCAGGCCCTACAATGGCCCGATCTTGTGAAATAGAAGCCTCATCCTGCATGGACAGTTCTTGGCATTTGCAAAGCAGTTTGGCTTCTTGGACTTGCCTTACACAAGACCGTTTTGGCTACATCCATGTTGTTGTTCAACATAGCAGTGACATTACTTCACATTCCACTATTACCCATTTCAGGTTTGAATATTAAAGAACAATCTGGTGACAGGAAAACAGTCCAATTTTATCCACGTTAAAGTGTCCCTTGGCGCTTTCCTGTTCAGGGTGAAACCAGTTTGCAGCCATCGCTGCAGGCTTGTCTGCAATTTCATACATTAGCATGTCTAATTTTGCTCCTATATGCTGGTGGGGTCATAAATGACAAGTGTACATGTGTGGCCAATCTGTCGTCACAAGAATTTGGGAATTTTTCTATTGGATTTCCTATTGTACCAATAGGAGCACTTGACAACTTTGTCACAACTAGAGTTTCAGGTTTTCTGAATTTGACTCATCACAGTTAGTGTGGCACATTGCCAATGGAAATTAGACTAATTTTTTAAATTTGGTGGCACCCTGCCCTATAGTCTGAAACTTTCGTCAGGTTTCTCTGTCAAATTACTGCTCTCGACAATACTGCCAAAAGATTTTGAACGAGTGTTTTCCCTATATTGAATCTTCTATAGTTTGTTCAATTGTCAAGTCTGCTGGACATGTTCTTAGATCTGGACCAGGAGGTATTATTTACAGGAAGGTGAAGGAAGTGCTATGTTGCCATCCCTTGTGAGTCTGTATTGCTGAAACAGGACAAAAATCAACATGGCTGCTTAAAGTGGCTGAACTACGAAAAAATTGTAATTTTCCTTTGTTGAGACTGAAAAAAATGACCTGCTCTATCCAATATGATCTCTTTAACTGCTTGTACAGGTTTGTTGAAGACTTCAACAAGATGATGGGGAAGGTAGAGCTGGATGATACTCACACTTATACAGAACATGTGTAGTATAACAATCTACTTTCAGATGATGTCACCAATATCTGTTTCCAAAGTATTAATTTATGATGTCTTGGCTGGATAGGATTTTTTGAAAAGCGGATAAGGACAGCAGTTCCCTTCCCTAAAGGACATGAATGAACTGGATGGCTTTTTCTGACATTTGGTAATGGTTTCATGGTCATCATTAGACTCTTCATTCCAGATCTTTATCGAGTCCAAATTCCTCCCATGGCAGAATTCACACCTGCAACCCCAGAACATTAACTGGGTCTCTGGATTAATATTCCATGAGGCCACTGCTTCACCCCACTGGCTTACTGGCCCACTCCAGCCCCCCTGTGAGCGTAGCTCTTCATGACATTGGCATATTTCTTGTTGCCCAACTGCCCACTCAGTGTGCCACCCCACTCCGACACTTGGCTTCCTTGGTTCTCCTCATCACCCCCACCCCTCCCCCATAATTTTGTGAGCTCAGATCACCAAGCACATGGCTCTGTAAAAACTCCAACCCTGAACCACATTAGGCTGGAGGAGTAAGATCACATAACATTTAAGATTCTGAACATAACTGGAGCAATTGAAAAAAGAATACATTTGATTGGCTCCACAGTAGTTAAAAATAGCTTTGAATGGCTCAATATTAGGAATGGTCCCAATCACTGGAGCAGAAAGCTACCTGTGACATCATAAGCACTTCTGTGACAGCCTGGGTATGAGTGCTGCCCCTGTAGACATGTTGGAGTAACTGCAGCCAACCACACACTGATATTTGGAGACCCAGAATGTGAGGAGGTCTCAGAGTTGATATGACCCAGCTCTTGGGTACAAAGAATTGCTGGATTTGAACGACCAGGCAGATGGATTGGAACAGGAGAGAGTGGACAAAATCCTTACCCCACTTTAGTTTTCTCTGAAGCCCCTTTCATGAAGGCTGCGTACACCAAATGGCTTAACTGTTACAAATCAAGAGCGCTTAAGAAAGAATTCTGAATTAACATTCAGAGAATGAAAGAATCACTCTTATCACGACTGCAGACTGACTATTCCAATTAAAAACCTCTGGATACCTCTCTCCGTGAAATAACTCTTCAGAAATAAAAAAAGCCCCTTGAAAAATGTATTAATGAATTTTCTTTTCCGACTTTACTTGTTACCTGAGTATGTTTTAAGAATAATACGCTGCAGAGATTTATTGCCTCCTTTAAATGCTTGCTTGATGGAGATTGTGTGCCTTGTTTCTCCATGACTGGATAGTTGGGCATAGCAGTATATTACACAAAATATTAATGATTTCTACATCTTTGCCTGAGTGAATTTTACCAATTAAATTAACTCTGCTAAGTTAAGGAACCTGGCTGGATTGCTTCTTAAACCAAACTATTCACAGAGAAGTATGTATTTATTGAATTAGCTGGAATATCACCCTTGCAAAAGACTAGAAAGGGGCAGCATGGTGGCTCAGTGGTTAGCACTGCTGCCTCACAGCAGCAGGGTTGCAGGTTCGATTCCAGCCTCAGGCTGGATAACAAACAGAGAAATAAGGAAGGAGAGGATCAAATATGAAGGTAGGCTAGCCAGAAATATTAGAAATGATAATAAAAGTTTCTTTCAATACATAAGCAACAAACGACAGGCAAAAGTAGACATTGGGCCACTTCAAACTGACGCTGGAAGCCTAGTAATGGGAGATGAAGGAAATAGCATAACTTAACAAGTATTTTGCGTCAGTCTTCATAGTGGAAGACATGAGTAATATCCCAACAATTAAAGAGAGTCAGGGGGCTGAGTTGAGTATGGTTGCCATTACAAAAGAGAAAGTGCTAGAAAAGCTAAAAGGTCTTAAAATTGATAAATCTCCTGGCCCCGATGGGATACACCCTAGAGTTCTGAGAAAGGTGGCTGAGGAAATAGCGGAGGCATTGGTTGAGATCTTTCAAACGTCACTGGAGTCAGGGAAAGTCCTAGATGATTGGAAGATCGCTGTTGTAACCCCCTTGTTCAAGAAAGGATCAAGACAAAAGATGGAAAATTATAGGCCAATTAGCCTAACCTCGGTTGTTGGTAAAATTCTAGAATCAATCATTAAAGATGAGGTTTCTAAATTCTTGGAAGAGCAGATCTTATTAGAACAAGTCAACATGGATTTAGTAAGGAGAGATCATGTCTGACAAAACCTGTTGGAATTCTTTGAAGAGGTTAGACCAGGGAAACCTAGTGGATGTGGTCTATCTAGACTTCCAAAAGGCCTTTGATAAGGTGCCACATGGGAGGCTGCTGAGCAAGGTGAGGGCCCATGG
Organism: Hemiscyllium ocellatum; assembly: GCF_020745735.1. Lineage (NCBI taxonomy): Eukaryota > Metazoa > Chordata > Chondrichthyes > Orectolobiformes > Hemiscylliidae > Hemiscyllium > Hemiscyllium ocellatum. Next base: position 71,324,637 of record NC_083414.1, read on the forward strand.
TGTTCGAGGTGAGCTACTGGGATGGATTGAGGATTGGCTGTCTGACAGAAGGCAGAGAGTTGGGATAAAAAGTTCTTTTTTGGAATGGCTGCTGTGTCCTGCAGGGTTCTGTGTTGAGGCCGCAGCTGTTCACATTATATATTAATGATCTGGATGAAGAGACTAGGGACATTCTAGCAAAGTTTGCCGATGATACGAAGTTAGGTGGACAGGCAGGTAGTACGGAGGAAGTGGGGAGGCTGCAGAAGGATCTAGACAGTTTGAGAGAGTGGTCCAGGAAATGGCTGATGGAATTCAACGTGAGCAAATGCGAGGTCTTGCACTTTGGCAAAAAGAATAAAAGCATAGACTACTTTCTAAACGATGAGAAAATTCGTAAAGCCAAAGTACAAAGGGATCTGGGAGTGCTAGTCGAGGATTCTGTAAAGGTAAACATGCAGGTTGAGTCCGTTATTAAGAAACAAATGCAATGTTGTCACTTATCTCAAGAGGGTTGGAATATAAAAGCACCGTTGTGCTACTGAGACTTTATAAAGCTCTGGTACGGCCCCATTTGAAGTAGCGTGTCCAGTTTTGGTCCCCACACCTCAGGAAGGACATACTGGCACTGGAGCGTGTCCAGCGGAGATTCACACGGATGATCCCTGGAATGGTTGGTCTAACATATGAGGAACTGCTGAGGATCCTGGGATTGTATTCATTAAGTTTAGAAGATTAACGGAAGACTTAATAGAAACTTACAAGATATTACATGGCTTGGAAAGGTGGATGCTAGGAAATTGTTTCCATTAGGCGAGGAGACTAGGACCTTGGGACACAGCCTTAGAATTAGAGGGGGTCAATTCAGAACAGAAATGCGGATACATTTCTTCAGCCAGAGGGTGGTGGGCCTGTGGAATTCATTGCCGCAGGGTGCAGTGGAGGCCGGGACGCTAAATATCTTCAAGGCAGAGATTGATAGATTCTTGATGTCACAAGGAATTAAGGACTACAGGGAGAATGCTGGTAAGTGGAGTTGAAATGCCCATCAGCCCATCAACTGGCCATGCTAAATTGCCCATAGTGCTAGGTGCATTAGTCAGAGGGAAAGGGGGTCTGGGAGGGTTACTCTTCAGAGGATTGGTTGGGCTGAAGGGCCAGTTTCCACACTGTAGGGAATCTAAAAAAAAAATCTGCATGGAAACAGTAAGAGAAAACATTGCAAGTGATTCTTGAACTACGATGAGATGAATAGGAAAGGAACTAAGTTAGTGTAGTCTCAACCAGGTGGATGATATTGGAGAACCAACAGTATCAAAGGCTGCACACAGGTCAAGTCAAAGAAGGAGACTTTGGTTACTCAAAAAGGAAAAAAATTGTGGATGATGGCAATCTGAAATAGGAGCAAAAAAAGGACCCATTTTAATAGATTTAAAGCAGAATCTATGGGGAGTGAATCAGGCTTCATGTTTCAGATCATGATACTTCATCACAACAGGGAAGAGTTAGAAATGTAACAGTTTTTTTTCAAATGAGGAGGGTGGGAAAAAAATAACTAAAGGCAAGATCACTGATCGGGGTCAAGCAGGAGACGTTAAAGGACAAACCAATTGGTGGTGCAGAACCAAAGGGAATAGTTCTCAGATAAATATACAGACAAAAGATAAACGACCATAAGAGAGAGATAAGTGGCAGAAGAAATAACAGCTACTGTGTGAAAGCAAAAACAACTAAAAAAGTTATAGAACATAGAAAAGTACAGCACAGAACAGGCCCTTAGACCCATGATGTGGTGCCGAGACTTAATCCAAACATAAAATATAGTAACTTAACATCTGCGTAAAGAACCTACCTCTGATGTCTCCTTTCTACCTTCTTCCTAATAGCTTCAAACAATGACTTCTCGTACCAGTCAATCCTGCCCTGGGGAAAAGTCTCTGGCTATTGACCCTATCTATTCCTCTCATTATTTTGTACACCTAATATTGGAGAGGATTCTGAGAGACAGGATTTATGATTATTTGGAATAGCATAGTTTGATTAAAGATATTCAGCATGGCTTTGTGAGGGACAAGTCATGCCTCACAAGCCTTATTGAATTATTTGAGGATGTGACAAAACATATTGATGAAGATAGAGCAGTGGGGATGTGGTGTTACATGGATTTTAGCAAGGCATTTGAGAAGGTTCTCCATGATAGGCTCATTCAGAAAGTAAGGAGGCATGGGATACAGAATTGGCTGGCCCATAGAAGACAGAGGGTGGTGGTAGATGGAAAGTATTCAGCCTGGAGCTCAGTGACCAGTGGTGTTCTGCAGGGATCAGTTCTGGGACCTCTGCTCTTTGTGATTTTCATAAGTGACTTGGATGAGGAAGGGGAAGGGTAGGTTAGTTAGTTTATTGATGACACAAAGGTCAGTGGATTGGTGGACAGTGTGGAAAGCTGTTGTCAATGACCTGTTACAATGTACAGAATGCAGAACTGGGCTGATAAGTGGCAGATGGAGTTCAACCTAGAAAAATGTCAACTGATTCATTTGGGAAGGTCAAATTTGAATGTAGATTGTAGGGTTAAAGGGAGGATTTTTGGCAATATGGAGGAAGAGGGATCTGGTCCATGTCCATAGATCCCACAAAGTTGCCACCAAGTTGATAGGTTCATCAAGAGGGCATATGGTGTGTTGGCAGGAGATTGATAGGAGATTGAGTATAAGAGCTACGAGGTTATACTACAGCTTTATAGAGCCCTGGTTAGACCAAACTTGGAATATTGTGTATTGGAACATCATTAGAGCAAAGATGTGGGATCTGTAGAGAGGATGCAGAGGAGATTTAGCAGGATACTGGCTGGACTGGAGGATGTGTCTTATGAAGAAAGGTTGAGGGAATTTGGGCTTTTCTCATTGGAGCGAAGAAAGATGAGAAGTGACTTGATAGAGATGTACAAAATGATGAGAGGCACAGATAGAGCTGATAGCCAGAAACTTTTTCCCAGGGTGAAAATGTCTATCACGAGGGAGCACAATTTTAAGGTGATTGGAGGAACGTTTAGGGGAGATGTCAGAGGCAGGTTCTTCACAGAGAGTGGTGGGTGCATGGAATGCCCTGCCAGCAGTGGTAGTAAGTCAGAGACATTAGGGACATTTGAAGTGATTCTTTGACAGGCACATGTAGAGTGTGTAGATTAGTTTGATTTTAGAGTCGGATAAAAGGTTGGCACAACATCAACGGCTGAAGGGTCTAAACTGTCCTGTACTCTAACGCTCTAAAACAAGATTAATCCAAAGGAAAATAATATGGAGGAGCCGAGATTACGATCCAAAATTACTAAACTTAAAAGTTGAGACCAAAACCTGTAAAGTGCCTAATTGAAAGATAAGCAGTTGAATTTTTCAACTCATTGGAACACTGTAGTAGGCACAGCAAGGCAAAGCTCGCCTGAAGCTTGTCTTAAGGTTTGCAGATGGTTCCAAAGTGTTCCAAAGAGTCCCAATCTATGCGTGTTCTCCCCAAAGAGCAGACTGCATTTTGAGCAGTGAATAGTCCGCTTAACTGGAAAGTAGACGTATATTATAAGCATCATTTGAGGCCTTGTTAGGTGATGAGAGAGAGATGGCAAAAGATGTGTTACATCACCGGTGCTTGCATGAGAAGGAGACCAGCTGTTAGGATGCTAGAAGAGTGGACAAGGATATGCAAGGGGGAACAGTCCCTTCAGAATGCTGACAGGGTTGGGGAAGCTGAGTTAGGTGGCATCACAGTGAAAGTTGTAAAAATGCCAGAGGAAGATCCGTTGTATAGAGAGGCTGGTGGGATTGAATTTAGAGTCAAAGGGAACCTTATCATGGTTCTTGGGGGAGGAGGATGAGTGAGGACAGATGTGCAGGAAATGGAGTGGACATTGTCAAAGGGCCCTGTCAACCACTGGCAGAGGTGCATAAAGGAGCTGGAAAAATCCTCAGAAGCACTATTTGGGAAAGTGGTTTCGTCCAAACAGATACCACTGAGACAGAGAAACTGGCAGAATGAAATGGGATCCTTATAGACAGTAGCATGTGTGTGAGAGAGAGAGAGAGAGAGAGAGAGAGAGAGAGAGAGAGAGAGAGATGAAAGGGACGAGCCTGTAACGGACCATGTGAAGATTAAGGGGTCGAAATTAGAGAGTTTAAATTTTTCAATTCAGAGTGAGAGCAGAACATGACAATGATACATCAGTGTACAGGAAAAACAGTTGAGACATGAGACCCAGCAATGGGCTGGAACAAGAAATTTCCATATAATCTACCAATGGACATTGTTCAGTGAGGGAACAAGTTCAGCCATGTGGAGAAGATAGCTGGAGATACAAACTGGTTCCCTTGGCTTAAGGGAAGCAAAGAGCCTGGAGACTGGCCTGGTGGGGGATTGAAGTGTAGACAGATTGGATCTCTTTGGTGAAGAAGAAATGATTAGCACCAGGAAATTGGAAAAATGTTAACGTGATGGATGGAATCAGAAAAGTCAAGGAAAATAGTTGAGGAGCAACTGGACACAGGGAAAAAAGAAAGGAGTCAAGATTGGAAGAAATCAGTTCATGATGCAGGGACAAGTTGAATCAGTAAGTATACCAGGTCAGACTTGTTTGTAGATCTTGGGAAAGATGTTAAAATGGGCTGTTTGGGGATAGGGGAACTGAGGTGGGAGTCCACAGAGGGATGCTCTCTGAAGATTAGGTCAGTCCTGGAAAGAATGGCTTGATGTTTGACTGGTAAGACCAAGGTTAAGAAGAATTGAATTGCAAAGCTGGTATTAAGCCTCTATTAGGGAGCAGTCAGTTTGCTGGACAACAATGTCTTGTCAGCAGGTTTGATAACAATATTACGATTAGAGTACAGAGACTGGAGTTCAGAGGGAGACAAATTAGTGTGAGGGGAGCTCAAAAGTTGAGATAACACATGATTCCAGCAATTCTCCAGTTACTACAGTCACAAATGACATCACGTGTGATGTTGATAACGATTAGCGTTATTTTGGTACTGCAAGAGTTGTGGAAGTTTGATTGGAAGGATTCAAACATGGAGTTGAAGTAAAGATGGGTCAGATTTGGGAGGTGTTGGTATGTTTGGGGATTTGAGGGAGGGAAGAAAAGTTGGGCGATTTTTCTGTTGCACATAGAAGGACTAACCGTTGTTTTCTCGCTGGATGAGGTAATGACAGCAGATTTCAAGTGGAGAAGGCAGATACCCCAAAAAAGAGCATGTTTACACATCTGCTAATGTCGAGAGACTAAGAGGGGAAGAAGTATCATCAAGATGAACAAGGGTATGGGAGGGGAGGAAAAAAAATTCAGAGTAGGCAGATGGGACCTTTAGAGGAAATTGTCAGCAACTGGAAGGAAACAAAGTGGCAGCAAAAACTAATGTAATAGGCTCCATCTTAGTGAGAGAAGTCCACAAACTTCTTACATTTGTTTTGGAAATAAATGTTGACAAGATAGGAGAAGGCTTTAAGAGGAGTCTGCAGTTGAGGCAAGTTGGAAAGGAAGCAGTGGTCAATCTTTGCATCTCAGGATGACACTGAAATAGGAGTCAGTTCCAACTACTGGACCAGATGCTGTCCTGTCGGGTCTGATGACGAGTGACTCAACCTGTTGTCCAACATATTAATTAAAGACTGCAACTCTCTCTCTCTAATTTGAGAGAGCAGAAATTAACAAAAATATTTGCATTTATGTAAGTACCTTTCATGACCAAAGGATGCGTTTGAAGCCTAATAAGGCTTCAATTTAAAATTTCACATACAGAGCTGACTTTCTCAAATTCAACTTAGACATTCCACGAGATGTTTGGCTTAGTAACTGACCTGAGAAGAAAATGGATAACATATTCTCACCTGTTACTGGCAACCTCTCAAAATGTATGCAAAGTGCATACTTCTAAGAATAAGCTGAGATTAAAATATTGTCTTGAGAATGGATTTCAATAGAGTAAGGATGCAAGAGGGACCAAAAACACACTGATGTGCTTGGAATATACATGGAATAAATAATATAGAAACAATGAGCAGGGGTAGGCCTTTCAGTATGATCATGACTGACCCTCTCTCTCTTTTGGTGGTGAATTCCAAAGGTTCACTACCCTTTCACTGAAGAAGTATTTCCTCACCTCAATCCTAAATGGTCTATCCATTTCCTGGGCCTGTCCACTGGTACTAGACTCCCCAATCATGGAAAACACCCTCCCAGCATCTAGCCTGTCCAGCCCTGCTAGATTTTTATACATTTCAAATCAGATTCCCTCACATCCTTCTAAAGACGAGCAAATGCAGGCCAAGTCAAACAGTCAAATCGTTGTGCCCAGAGTGTGGCAGTAGTTGGGGGCCTGGATTGGGGACTTTGGCAGTTGGTGGCCTGACAGCTCATTGCAGTTCAGAGTGTTATAGCAGTTGGGGGCCTGGATCAGGACTTCAATTGTCAGAAACTTAGCTCAATACAGGAAGAACGAGCACAATGCAGCAGTGACGGAGGTTCCCCATCATCTGTGATAGTGAGATCAGTCAGCCCGAGGTCTACCAGAGACCGGGACAAAATGGAGGAGATTGAGTTCTTGTAAAGAGAGTGCAGCTCTGCATGGCTAAGAAAAGACTGTTTTCAGGAGGAAGTGAGGACTGCAGATGCTGGAGATCAGATTCGCTGAGTGGGGTGCTGGAAAAGCACAGCTTGTCAGGCAGCATCCGAGGGGCAGGAGAATCAACATTTTGGACATAAGTCCTTCATCAGGAATGTTGCCTGACCCGCTGTACTTTTCCAGCATCACACTCATCAACTCTGATCTCCAGCATCTGCAGTTCTCACTTTCTGGAGGCTAGAATCAAACTCAGGTCCCTGGTGCTGAGAGACAGCAATACGAACCGCTGAGGTACCATGCAGCTTGGAGGACAGAGTTGCACCTATGATGATGCTGGGAATGGTGACATTGTACACTTTTCACTGCACTCATGGTACTTTTGTACTTGAGGTAAAAACAATGACTGCAGATGCTGGAAACCAGATTCTAGATCAGTGGTGCTAGAAGAGCACAGCAGTTCAGGCAGCATCCAAAGTGCAGCAAAATCGACGTTTCGGGCAAAAGCCCTTCATCAGGAATAAAGGCAGTGAGCCTGAAAACGTGGAGAGATGAGCTAGAGAAGGGTGGGGGTGGGGAGAGAGTAGCATAGAGTACAATGGGTGAGTGGGGGAGGAGATGAAAGTGATAGGTCAGGGAGGAGACGGTGGAGTGGATAGGTAGAAAAGGAGCTAGGCAGGTCGGACAAGTCCGGACAAGTCACGGGGACAGTGCTGAGCTGGAAGTTTGAAACTAGGGTGAGGTGGGGGAAGGGGAAAATGAGGAAGCTGTTGAAGCCTGAAAGCGTGGAGAGCCACCAGACGCCTGGAGGAAGAATGCCTCATCTTCCGCCTCGGAACACTTCAACCCCAGGGCATCAATGTGGACTTCAACAGCTTCCTCATTTCCCCTTCCCACACCTCATCCTAGTTTCAAACTTCCAGCTCAGCACTGTCCCCATGACTTGTCCGACCTGCCTAGCTCCTTTTCTACCTATCCACTCCACCCTCTCCTCCCTGACCTATCACCTTCATCTCCTCCCCCACTCACCCATTGTACTCTATGCCACTCTCTCCCCACCCCCACCCTCCTCTAGTTTATCTCTCCACGCTTTCAGGCTCACTGCCTTTATTCCTGATGAAGGGCTTTTGCCCGAAACGTCGATTTCGCTGCTCGTTGGATGCTGCCTGAACTGCTGTGCTCTTCCAGCACCACTGATCCAGATACTTTTGTACTTGAGTACACCTGACAATAAATTCTAATTCATAAGATAGTCATGCCACCCCCAGTATCAGCCTAGTGAATCTTTGCTGTATTCCGAATATGGCACATATATACTTTCTTACATAGGGAGACTAAAACTGCACTGTTCTCACCAGGACCCTATATAACTGCAATAAGTCATTCCTACTTCTGAACTCTCATTCTTTTTCAATGAAGACCAATATAGCATTTGTTTGTCCCTACAGAGGTCTAAATCACTTTGAAGCCTCCTTGCATCTTCCCCACAACACACAACAGTTTTGTGTTATCAGCAGACTTGAAAATATGGGATTCCCTTATCCAGGTAATTTATGTAGATCATGAAGAGTTGGGCCCAAGCACTGATGTTTGCAGTAGGAGAAAGCGAGAACTGCAGATGCTGGAGATCAGAGATGAGTGTGCGGTGCTGGAAAAGCACAGCCGATCGGGCAGCATTCGTGGAGCAGGAGAATCGACGTTTCAGGCCCTTCCTGATGAAGGGCTTGTGTCCGAAATGTTGATTTCTCCTGGTCCTCGGATGCTGCCTGAGCTGCCGTGCTTTTCCAGCACCACATTCTCAACTCTGATCTTTGCAGTATCCCACTTGCCACTGCCTGACTCTTAGAACAAGTTAGTCCCACTGTTTTTCTAGTCTGTCAACTAATGCTTGGTCCATGCCAAGCAATTGGTCCATGTATAAGCAATTGAATCAAAAGCTTTCTGAAATTCCAAATAACCACATCCACTGGTTTTCCTCATCTATTCTATTAGTTACATGCTCAAAATTGCCAACAGATTTTAAGTATGTTTTCCCATTCATAAACCCATGTGTTCTGTTATCACACGTTTTATAATTGGCTCCAGCATTTCCCTTCTACTGATGTTAGGATAACTGATCTGTAATTCTTTTTTCTCTCTCTTTACTTTTCTCCCTCATTACTTTTTACATAATAAAGGTTATATTTACTACACCAATTTATAGGAACTGTTTCAGAGTTTGTAACATTTTGAAAGATCACCGATACATCCAATATTTCCAGAGCCATTTCCTTTAGTAATCTGGGACATTGATTATCAGGCCCCTGGTGATTTGTTAGCCATTAATCCCATTAACTTCCCCAGCACTATTTTCTTACTTATACTGATTTCCATCAGTTTTTCTGTCTCACCAGAATCTTAGTTCTCTAACGTTTCTTGGACATTGCTCATGTGTTGTTTTGCAAAGACAGAAGCAAAGAATATATTCATTTCTTCTGGAATTCTATCATAATTCCACATCTTGACTGTAAGAAACCTACATTTGTCTTTACTAAACTTTTTCTCTTCACATAATTATAAAAACTGACTGTAAAAGCTTCTATGTTCCCTGTAATGTTACGTATACTCTATTTCAGGCATGCTGCTTTTTCTTTCATTTTTAATTACTCCTCTTTGGATCTACTCCCTACTTTATTTTGTAAGCCAAGGTTGAGTCACTTTTCCTCTTTACCTCAGATAGGAATGAATAATTGTTCATTGTCATGCACATGTTCTTTAAAAGATAAACCATTGCCTATCCACCCCCACCTTTTTAGTGAGGTCCCCCAATACATCTTTGCCAATTCATGCCTCATTGTTCCCTTTATTTAGATTAAAGACTTCATCTTAAATGAATAATTTACCATATTATGGTTATTCTTCTCCAAGAGAGAGGCACAATACAATTGTAAACCTCTCCTTTCTCATTGCAGTCATTGTTTAGATTAGCCTGTTCTCTGGTTGGTTCCTCAATGCATAGGTCTAAAAAAAAACCACTCTAGCAAATCTTCACAGTATCGTTGTTAATTTGCTTATCCAATCTATCTGTAAATTAGTCATCTGTAATGGCCTATAGCAGTCTAGAGGACTAATGACAACAGCAGATTGCCTTTAATGGGAATAATTGATTATTAGGTCACTGTTAGATGCATCAGACCATGATCGCAACAGGATCCAAGTTGCTCGCTGTGTTCCTATATCTGTCTTATTATCATTGCTTAGCAGTTCCAGGAATTTTTGTTCAAATACAAGCAATGTTATTGTTTATTTGACAAGGGATAAAGCCACTCACAATTCCAAAGAAAAACGTTTCATAGGATATTGCATCTGCTATAAATAATCTTTTACAGCACAGGTTTGTAATTTTGTTTTATATCAATAAGAAATTGTCTAATATTCTGTCCCTTTCGAACCTGGCTCTCTCTTACCTTCGTATGTTTAATATTTGTCTCCTTGGCTGCTTTGTTCCCTCTTCTGGAATTTCTTCTCAGCAGATTGCATCCCAATGCTGCATACATATTAGTCATTATTGTCATTCAGCAGCTGCACTGGGCAGAATACAGCTAGCCTGATCTTCCTGATGTTGGTGTGGGAGCTTTAAAAACAATTCTAACACAGATATAGGTGCCCTGGCGACAGTAACATTTATTGTCCATTTCTAATTCCCATTAAGAGTATGATGGTGAACTGCCTTCTTGAACTGAAATCAGTAAACGGAACTTATACGGAAATTTCAATGTAAAACCATGTGGTAGTGTCGGCTTTGAACAGACATTATCCCAACAAAAGATCATTGCAAGGCAGAGTCTGGTGAGCATCTTGATCTGCATCTCCTCTCAAGACTCTCTTTCCAAATCACACACCAGCCTGATGTGGAACTATCACCATTCCTTCATGGTAAAGGGGACAAAATCCTGGAACTCCCTCCATACCAGCACTAAGTGTCTCTACACAGATGGACTGTAGCAGTTCAAGAAGTTCACAAGTATATTCTCAATATCATTTAGGAATCGGCATTAAATGCTGCCCTTGATGTTTTCCAGATCATGTATCTCTGTACCACAACAAGGGATCACCAGTCTACAAGGTTTAATAGGTAATGAAAGATCAAGCAGAATTGTACGTTTCCTAAGTGTATTTATTTTATACATAACTGTGACAACTGGGAAGTAACACTGTAAACACAGATCACAAGGATACAGTATGCTCATGCCCATAGATTCCTGAAAAGAGGGTCTACCATTGAAGATACAGTCACACAATAGAAATACAGTGAAAAAAAACATTGAAACTACTTTGAATAAATTAGTAATATAACAAAACAATTCCCCCATCTGTTTCAAGCTGAGGGGTTTTCTATCTGGTTTAATATGCAGAAATTTAATGTTTCCCTACGTTTCTGCAAGATTGTTGTAGTAAACTATTAGGAGCCCAATGTGGCTTTAACAACATTGTGAACAAGAAAAACATGTTCAACCTCATCCTTCAATTCTCCCCATTCCCCTCCCTCCCCCTTTCCATTGCTGAGCACCACGTCAAAGCTGCAGTATCCCTTCTCATCAGGTAGCCTCAACTCATGGTACATCAATTGTGCACAGCACTCATTGAAAAGGAACTTTAAGCCTTACCCTGCCCTGCATCTTCATAGTGCAATTGTTGGGCTACCAGTCCCCAAAGTTGGTATAAACAGAATAAGGGACACCACGAGGGGCAGTACTAACAGAATGCTGTCAAGAAATCAGAGATATCCATCAGTAGTTCCCAAAAGGCAGATCTCATATTCTGCAGGAAAATGTTTGCCAGCGCAGTGAGAGGAAACACCAGACCCACAATTACAAACAGGCACATTTTAAATCCTAGTGGCTGCAAAATGCCAGTGAGCAGCTGAAGTAAAATTCTGTTAGTGCCATTCTGCAGATCAGCCCTTTTAAGTTTGAAAAACCTAAAAGCAGATAAACATACCTAGATCAGGTTGTTCCTGTACGGTGGGCAATCACTTTATGTGCTCTGACAAATCTGTATATTGGTACTTCTCAGACCAGGCTGCTCCAGATTGAGTTTACCCAATGTACTTCCGGTTTCAGGGTAAACTATTGCTTGCAACCATACTATTTGCAACAACTTGGGACTGAGCAGATACTCCTTATCAAAGTCACAGTTAATACTGCATGCGTTCCGAGTGTACAATGTGGTCCAAGATCCTAAGTAAACCTGGTATCATTTCTTTAATTCACTATTTCTTTTCATCGGCCTTGAATTTTAAAACTGCTGTGCTTTCTGTCTACAGAAAATAATGAGAAAGGAAGTTGGAACCTGACATTTTAAAATGTTCAGAGCTGGACAGTCTCTCATTTCCTGGTCCCGTCAACCTCTGGTTCTCTGTAATTGAGCATGGTTAGATGGAAATGTCACTCAAATGCTGGTTCCTTAGTAATGTGCTACCATAGAAACAAAAGGACCTAAAAAGATAGGTGCAGCTCAGAAACTGAATTGACGCTTGACTCATTTGTAATTGTTTTTGAAAAAAATCTTTAAACAACTAAGATACAACAGTTTAAATATTAAAAAGTACATTGCTAAACAACAGTGGCCCATACTAACAAATTTTGGGCTGAATTACTTCAGAGTACATTTAATTCACTGTCAGTGTCTTGGAGGGCCATTAGGATCCAGGGCTGCTCAAAATATACTTGCCAATGAGTCACAGAGTTGGTGCAATGTTTCTCAGAAAATATCCAGCAATAACTCTGTTAAGAAGCAAGATTGAAAGTTGCAGAGATGTTTAAACAGTACTATTTGAGTGCTGCTTATTTCTCCCATGAGGTAAGAGAAGGAGATCGAGTGCAGTGGAGTGACTGGTTTATTTGTGAGTGGGAAACTTGAACCATTCAAAATCCACTGCACTGGTAAAATAAAATATTGCAATTATTAACAGTCCTTACTTGCTGAACTAATGAGCAACATGCATCTGCCACTAAAGTACCACTCAAATACCTGAATTATTTGACTGCTTTGAACAGCCATGTTGGTCCACACCTACATATGCCCACAAAAATAAAAGATTAAAAAACAATTCTGAGATTTAAAAATATTAATGACCCCCCCCCCCACGATAACTTTCTTCCCCACATGAGCCTCCACTGTCTTCAATGCTATTTAAATTTGTGACAAACCATTTCCAGATCTTTAACCCTTGATACTGTCAGCCTGAATCCTAGCTGCAGATCTATAGCTCCCAGCATGCTTCATTAAACAGTTGGCTCCAGCTCAAAGCGATGGCCAAGTTCATAGTGACCTTCCTCTCTTCTCTTTCTCCCCCAAAGTGCTAGGACTTTCTTGTTTTCTGGAATGTAATGAATTACATGTATGGAAGGCAATGAATGGAGCTTCCACTTTTCCAGCTTACATTGAGAAGTACTCCTTTCACTTTCCCTTTGTCTTTCATTTCCCATCGACTAACTGACGCACTGGAATAATGACAGTTTAGTACCTCATCTATGGGCTATTCCACAAGGAATGCAAATGTTTACTTTTTAATGGGGAGAAAGGCTTATAGTAAGAGATGGACACAGTGACAGACATGCATCAGAGTGCTCAGGTCCCTGCCATTGAGCCCTGGAAACATCTACATCCATTGAATCGTATCTAGCCCCTTCTTAATAGCTCGAAAATACAAATTAATTTGGATTCAGGATTACCTTGTGTGCAAGAAAGCTTCACGTAGCGTGCATTGACAACCGGGAAATATTCAGATGAACAGAATTACGTTTAATATACTGTGTCTTACTAATTTGCTATCACAGTGTTTGTTATTTTGGGTTGGATAACACATTTTCAGAAGCATTTAATGATGTGCCAGTAACTTTGAGAGTAGGACATGATAGGTTTTAGCTTAAGTGTCATTTTCTGCTGCCTACTACACATGAACAAGTTTCGCTGTTCTGCTCCATGGCTGTTGCTTCACACTTGCTGAGAGAATCATCCAGTAATGAAGCCACCAAGGAGGACTATGGTTCAATCACCTGGTTAAACAGGGTCAAGCAAATCAGTAAGATTTCTTTATGAGTTGTTTACGACTGCTCTTTTAGCTGGGAACTTACACTGAAGTCACTCCAGCAGATGCTGCAGCCTCTTGCAACTTTTTGGTATATTCTATTTATCATCTGCGCTCTATGTACGAATCATCCCTCCCCTTCTTTCACAGCATCGGATATTAAGATGATACCAGTCACAGTTTAAATATCTGACAAATCTGGCAGTGTCAGAACAATGTTAAGAGCTTACTATAATACCATTCGACTTGAAAAGGCAGGGCTATGGAAATTACCTCAATCCACTTTACCCACAGACAGCTTTGCATACAAAAGTTTGATGTTCACAATAAAATGCTTACACGTGTTTCCTAGAGTTTGAGCTGACAGGCCATGCAGTTTCATTCAATTGTAGTCTCTAAACTTGGTCACACAGGGTAATGCTCCAGGTCAGTGTCTGTCTCTAGGGGGAAACCAATCCAGGTTATAGCCTTTCTTACTCAAAAGGGGATACTGCAGTTTTATGGGATAGGATCCTGTAAACCAGGGCTCTCAGAACTTCATGATCCAGACTGGAATATACACTTCAAAAGACAAAAATAAAGATTTTGGAACAACGTAGCAAAATAGCAATCTTAAAAATTACACACAGTAGAATTAGTTTGAAACTTGAACTACTGCAAATACTTGTAAGCAAAGATGTATAAAGTCAACATATTTTAAAAGGATGGCAACGTAACAGCTTCATGTTAGGAACAGCTTGCAGGTCAGTTTTATAAACAAACCTGCCACCTGCATTGTGCCAATGTGCTCTCTTATAAATTATTAAATGCCTCTACTGTATCAGCAGGATGTATTTCTGTAACTACATGAACAATAGGTGAAAACCAATTCCTTCTGGGGACGGACAGCAGGAAATAGCTCTCACTCTTCTGGTTACATTCACTGGAAGTTTGCAACAATCTTGCACTTATTTATCTTCATTAGCCAGTGTTGTAAAGGAGAGATTGTGATAACTGAAAGAGCCTTACTTTGTGATACTCGTATCTAAGACCCTTACAAAAGCTCTAACCTCATGGTGCACAGTTCTTTGCAGTAATCCAGCAGTGGTCCATGATCTGACTCTTGGGACATTACTCTGATACATCTTCTGAAGAACGTGCAACAGCCTTCCAAAAAGAGCTGGCGAGCCACAGGCTCTGTGCATTAAATCGCTGGCACAGTGAGATTAACCCTGGCAAGATACTGAAGGGAATAATATTCAAGGGAGGAAGTGAAGTTCAAAACAAACCCGCACACCTGTCAGCTAAAGAACCTGAGTGTTAACCTATGGAGTCCTTCACTCACATTCAGGTGGTCGTAAATGAGGAAAATTGTCCCAACATTTACAAATATACAGCAATCCATGCAGTCTCAGTCTTTGGGAGCAGTAGGAGATTACCTGGCCTGCTTGCTGCTTTGGTACCGAGTGGGTGCCCCCACATGGCACCTGCCACTGTACAATAGGCCTCAGTAAGTGAATGGCATTGCTCCCTTTTTGTTTTACAAGATGCATTAGTATCAGTACAGGCAGTGCTGTTCCATGTGACTATGTAATAATTTTATACATTGTGATATAACAAACAGTTCGAACAACAAACTCATTGTTTTCTGTCTAGCAATTTGCCAGAAGTTGACAGTATTTTTGTCTGTGGCATCATCGCTGCGATGAGTATCTGAATAAGCAATCATAAGGTATGTGCTTGAGAGGGAAAGGTCAGTACCTTTCCCTCCCGAATAATAGGTAAAGAATTAGGAACAGTTCGGAATATGCTATTGGTTCTGGAGTTGAATCTCTTCCAGAATACTAATGAGATTCTCCAGTCCAAAAAGATAACCTGTGTCAGGCCCATCATGCACAGTTTGGTCATCCCGAAACCCCTTGAATGTGCTGTGGGCAAAGTCTATCATCCGCACGTCAATTTTCGGCTGATCCTGAATGCTGCTTGAGAAGGAAGGGGAGGATGAACTGGTGCTTGCCTGCAGGTTGTCTTGGTTCATTGCCCCTGTGGATTTGTTTCGATGGTCTGTCTTTCGCTCCTTTCCATCATAGATGATCAACAAAGAGCTGGAATAGAAGCGGTAAGAAGCTTGCTTCTCCAGAACCTCCTTCAGGGTGCGAAGTTTCAGCAGAATAGCATCAAACAAGTCCACACGTAGGTACCTGCCGTTGTGCAGAAACTGATACAGAGCTTTGCTAAAGCCTTCGATGGAAAGACTGCGACCATAATACTTGTTCCTGCACACATAATGCCCTGAGTCTAACTGGTACACCTGAAAACACAAAGCATAACTGGTAAACATGGCTTCTTGGACAAATAATTTACAACCAAGTTCATATCTAATATCTAAAGTATAATACTATGAATTTAGTTTCAATCTTTATATCCAGATAGACAAGGCAATGACTTCATGGTATTTTCACTGGACTGTTAATCCAGAGACCCAGATAATGTTCTGGGGACCTGGATTCAAATCCGCCACAGCAGATGGTGGAATTTGAATTCAATAAATATCTGGAATGAAGAGTCTAATGATGACCATTAATCCATTGTTGATTGTCTGAAAAAGCTACCTGGCTCACCAATGTCCTTTAGGGAAGGAAACTGCCATTTTTACCTGATCTGGCCTACATGTGACTCCAGACCCACAGCAATGTGGTGGACTCTAAACTGCACTCTGGGATAGGCAATAAATACTAGTCTAGCCAGTGATGCCATCATCCCATGATTAATGTCCTGCCTTTGTTGCATGCTCTCAATATTGCTCGATTTATTCCCTGTCCCACCATAGCTACTGTCAGGGGGCCTACGGGCGTTTCATACTTCTTCCTCTTTTTATTTCTTGTTTGCATTCAAATAGATACTATGTCTTCTGATCCAAGGTAATATCTTACTGTCGTTCTTATTCCATCCCATACTAAATGCTACCCACCATCCTTTCCTTCTGGTCTGTTCTTTCAAAAGGTCAGACACCCCTGAATACTTAGTGCCCAGGTTTTATCTCCATAATGGCTATAAGATCATGCACATTAATTCTTTACTTTGTTGCACTACACACTTTCAAGTAAAAAGCTCATAATCCTGCCTTCTTATTGTTTCTCCCTATCTTTGACCCTTTTTACTTCTGCTTTTCGATGTACATTCTGTCTCTTCCAGTCTCACTCTTGGTTTATAAGCTTAATATCCCCTTTCCCAGCCCGTTCCTCACCCTGGCCCAACATCCAAAATTCTCTAAAGCCCTCTGTATAGCTCTGGTTACTTGACTTACCAGGACCATGATCCCAGCACAGTTCAAGTGAATCCCACAAGAATAGCTCCCTCCTGGGTTCTCTCTCTCCCCAGTGTCCCCATATTACACTGTACATCTGCAAGAACCTTGCGACTATTGAACAACTGCCTGAGTTCTAATAGCTGCCTCACTTGCAGTCACACTTGCCACCTCCTGAGCACAAATCAAGTTTCTAATCACAATCTGAGGGGTGTGACTATCCTCTGGAGCAAGAAGTGTCCAGGTAAACGACCAGGTAAGCTGCTGTTTTTAAAATGGTACAGGTCAAGGAATAGACATTGTCTGAGATATCAGGAGAAATTAACTTCTAGATTTTAAGAAAAAAACATCAAAAATACGTATTCAAAGTTGGCCTCGATAACAAAAGGGCTAGAATTTAATGGGAGAAGGTTTTATTATAGTTCTATGAATTGGATAACACCTGGAGTACTGCCTACTAGAACACAGCACCTATTATCACCACCGAACCACCTGCAAATGAATAGTTTGCACTGAACTGATTAAACCTGTCATTTAATGTAAATTGGAAACTCTAGTCACGCGAACACCAAACTCTGTCACCTCAGCTTTCCTTCTTCCCCACTATCCCACTTCTTTACCTGTTACTTCTTGCATTGCAGCTCATTTCTTATCCATTCAACAGTTTTTTTTAAAAGAATAGTTTGAATCGCACAATGGGTTAAGTTTCTTTCAGCAGCAGATAAACAAAATAATTGATGTCAAACTGAATGGCAGGCTACATTTTATGATGTTAAATTAGTCACTTACTTGCATTCCGCACACTCGCACACCCAGTGCTCCAGAGGTACTCAGCTCACATTTTTTAATCTGTCGTGCTGCTTTCTCCTCAGATGCATCATCCCCGTGCTGCCTGGTCCCCATTTTTAGGTCCAGAATACAAGGATAGCCAAAATGATGAACCACATTCTCCAGGAGTAGGAATTCTTTGAAGACCTTCGTTAAGGAATGTCTATGCTTTTCTATCTGAAACAGCAAGTATTACCCAAACACGCACAGTGTGTATATAGTGCTTATGTTAGTGGACTTAATCACGGAAGGGCTGCTGATTGGAGGGATTTTGTCCTGTCTCCCAACACCAGATGGCAAAATTCAATTAAATAAATCTGGAGTATAATGCTAGTATCTGAAATGGTGACCATGGAGGCTCACCACCACCCACTCAAGGGCAATAAAGAGGTAATAAATGCCAGTCTTGTCAGTGATGCCTCCATCCCATTATTTATTTTTTAAAAACTATTTCAATTGAAAGGGGATTCTCAAAAGGTTTCTTACTAGTAGGCCTCTGCTCCTTTACCTTAAAGTGAGCTCTGATTTTGTGCTCAATGGCATTATTCAGTCCATCCTGAAGTCTTTCCAAAGATATCACAGAGTAACTCTTAGACCTACATGGGATAAAAAGAAACTGGAATAGTTTACCCAATACTAAATAAGCCACTAACTCCTCAGAAACTCTGATTATAAGGGACTTTCAAACTAAACATAGCACAATTTCTTCCTCTCGGATTCCACTCAAGAAAATATCATTTTTGATCAGTGGGTGGAATATAAATTAGTACATCAAACAGTGACCAAGAGATTCTGATTACATTCTAATGGTACAAAGGTATTTCTTTACAAATCTTTTCTTTTTTGCCATTGCCTCTCATCCTCTCTCAAATGCACTCTCTCATGCTCAGCTATTACTTCATCTGTCTTAAGTGGTCTTTCTATATCTTCAAGTCTTGATAGTGAGAAGGGATGCAGATGTTTCACTTTGGAAACTGAGAGTCAAGCTGAATTCTATTTCACTTACATTACATACTTTCCTCTTTGCCAAGAGGATTCACTGTGTAGTGATCAGAGCAGAAGTCTGGAGAATGTTTGTGTCAAAAGTTTTCAACCAGGCCTAATAAGGTCAACTAAAATGACTGGCATTTGCCAGAAATGGATAACTTAACGCGGATCAAATCCAAATTTGTAGTTTCTGGTTGTATGGCTTGGTATCAAGATTCTTATTAATGCTTTTAAAAATGATACTATGGGTAAGGTCAGCTCAAATATACTTTTGCAGTCTGGATTATGGAAGTGGCTTTTATAAAACGTATAACACTGATCAATTATGCAATGTTTGTGAAGATTTGTAGCTCAGTTTGAGGTTTAGGGTGTAGGTTTGCTCGCTGAGCTGGAGGTTTGGTATCCAGATGTTTCATTATCGGGCTAAGTGAAGCGAAGCTGTTGTCTCCAGCTTTCTATTTATATGTTTGTCCTGGATGGGGTTCCTGGGGTTTGTGGTAATGTCATTTCCTGCTCGTTTTCTGAGGGGTTGATAGACGGTATCTAGATCGGTGTGTTTATTTATGATGTTGTGGTTGGAGTGCCAGTCCTCTAGGAATTCTCTGGCATGTCTTTGCAAAGCCTGTTCTAGAATAGTTGTCCCAGTCGAAATGGTGGTTATTTTCATCCGTGTGTAAGGTTACGAGGGAGAGAGGATCGTGTCTTTTTGTGGCTAGCTGGTGTTCGTGTATCCTGGTGGCTAACTTTCTTCCTGTTTGTCCTACGTAGTGTTTGTGGCAGTCCTTGCATGGAACTTTGTAGACGACGTTGGTTTTGTCCATGGGTTGTACTGGGTCTTTTAAGTTTGTTAGTTTTTGTTTGAGAGTGTTGGTGGGTTTGTGTGCTACTACGATTCCGAGGGGTCTTAGTAGTCTGGCTGTCATTTCTGAAACTTCTTTGATGTATGGTAAGGTGGTTAGGGTTTCTGGCTGTGTTTGGTCTGCCTGTCGTGGTTTGTTCCTGAGGAATCTGCGGACTGCATTTTTTGAGTATCCGTTCTTCTTGAGTACGTTGTATAGGTGGTTCTCCTCTGTTTTCCGAAGTTCGTCTGTGCTGCAGTGTGTGGTGGCTCGTTGGAATAGTGTTCTGATACAGCTTTGTTTGTGTGTGTTGGGATGGTTGCTGGTGTAGTTAAGTACTTGGTCAGTGTTTGTCGGTTTTCTGTATACGCAGGTTTGTAGTTCTCTGTTGTCCTTTCTTTCGACTGTGACCTCCAGGAATGTGAGTTTGTTCTCGGTTCTTCCTCCTTGATGAACTTTATGCCTGTGAGGGTATTGTTGATGATGTCAAATGTCTCTTCTATCTTGTTTCGTTTTGTGATCGTGGCGGACCCAGATTTTTGGTTTGATGGTTGGTAGGGATGTTTGTTCTAGTCTTTGCATTACCACTTCTGCTATGAATCCTGATAGCAGAGATCCCACGGGTGTGTCGTTGGTTTGTTTGTAGATTATGTTGTTGAAGGTGAAGTGGGTGGTGATGCACAGGTCCACTAGCTTCATGATGTTTTCGTTGGTAATGTGATTGATGGTGGTTGGGCTGTGTGTGGTGATCTCTTCTAAAAAAGTGTTGTAAGTGTTTCCTTTGCCAGGTCGATGTTGATGGAGGTGAACAGTGCTCTTACGTCAAATGAGATCATTGTTTCGTTTTCCTCTATTTTGGTGTTTTTGATGATTTTTAGGAATTCCTGGGTGGTGTGGATGGAGTGCTATGACTCTTCTACTAGGAATTTCAACTTACAGACTGGCCAAAGAACTACATACAAGACTGAAATACCTAGTAGAAGAGTCACAGCACTCCATGCATGCCACCATACATCAAAGAAGTTTCAGAAATGACAGCCAGACTACTAAGACCCCTCGGAATCCTAGTAGCACAAACTCACCAATACTCTCAAACAAAAACTAAAAAACTTAAAAGACCGTACAACCCATGGACAAAACCAAGATTCCATGCAAGGACTGCCACAAACATTATGTAGGACAAACAGGAAGAAAGTTAGCCACCAGGATACACGAACACCAGCTAGCCACAAAAAGACACAACCCTCTCTCCCTCGTAGCCTTACACACGGATGAAAAAACCACCATTTCGACTGGGACAACACATCTATCTTGGGATAGGCAAAGCAAAGACATGCCAGAGAATTCCTAGAGGCCTGGCACTCCAACCACAATGCCATACACAAACACATAGATCTAAATACCATCTATCAACCCCTTAGAAAACGAACAGGAAATGACATCACCACAAACCCCAGGAACCCCATCCAGGACAAACATATAAATAGAAAGCAGGAGACAACTGCTTCACTTCCCTTGGAGGTCGCCACTGATGATGTTACCTAGCCAGGTAATGAAATGTCTGGATATCAAACCTACAGCTCAGCGAGCAAACCTACACCCTAAACTGATCAATTATTTTCAATTGTCCTCCTGGCAACAGAGAAAAAGAAAAAACAAGGGTGTAGACTAACATGAAGGTTGAAGAATGACAGATGGAGGGGATAAATACTAAAGTGTGTTCATGAGTGCCTGTGTAATGCCAAAAGGTTTCTAAACGTTTGGTCAATGATCCAGAGTCCTTGCAATGTGTAGCATGAGAGGAATATTTGGACCAAGCCCTAAGCAGAACTCTTCCACTGAAATCACCCTGTAAACTTTAAACCCCCCCCCCCCCCCCCACAACAATGCTGTAAAGCTAAGACTGCAGAGTCTGATTGGGAAGACTAGAGTAAACTAATGAGGGAAGAGCTCTATTATTTCCACCCTCACTTCCTTCATTATCCTTGGATGCATCTCATCAAGTGTCTTTTCAAACATAAGCACAAATACCCTATCCAATACAACTTCTGCATCAATTTTGAATCTGTCAACTGCTTAGGAACTTAACTTAAATTTCCCTCCTTTAATCTCAACGTTTCTTCAGCTCTCTCTTCCTTTAAGACATTCTCCAAACCTACTTTATCAACCAAGTTTTTCATCACTTGTTCTAATACCTCCATGTGATTCAGTGTCAATTGATGAAGGGCTTTTGCCCGAAATGTTGATTTTCCTGCACCTCGGATACTGCCTGACCTGCTGTGCTTTTCCAGCACCACTCTGATCTAAACCCCAGTGTAAATTTTAGTCTGATAATGCTCCCATGAAGCACTTTGGCACATTTTACTATATGAATAAAACCAGTGTTTAGTCCCAAATGGCTTTGTCTTTCCCATACTTAAAGCCACAACAATTTTTATTGTTTGCATTGAGAATTTCTGGCCTGTAAGCTTTTAATCTATCAGAAAGCAAAAAATACTGTTTTTCTGCACTTCATGAAATCTGCAGTTGCCCCACCCACAACTCAACGATGGAAAAACAATGGGTTGCAATCAGCAATTTCAAAACACAACTATAAAAAAATGCATGGGACTAACCCTAACCTTAATTCAGTCATTGATTGTCAGAAGCAAAGCAACAATTTAGAAACTGCTGACTCCACATGTGTAATTGTGAAGTAAATTAGCAGCTTCTGCTAGTTGGACAATATCCAGGAGTGTATGTACAAAAACAAACTTAATGCAGGTTAACCCTTTGGGACTGATGCATAACACCCTGAGACATCGTGACTGAGCAGACTTATCAAAACACGAAAAAACTAAATTGCTCATTTCCTTGTTCCAGTCACACAACTGCACCTTGCACCTCTTATGTTTCTATTGATAAAGGCATGTCCAATATTTTCTGTTTTACTTTCCTGACATAGACAAAGACTTTGTCATAATCAATGTTCACAAAGACTCTATTCGCTATACTTAAGACCAACACATTTAAAAGCAGTAATCCCCATAACATTTACACTGCATTTGTCTGTTGATAAGTGAAAATCTTTTAACTACAGGAGGAGATAGCAGAGCCATTGGCCTGGATTTTTATGTCGTCATTGTCAACGGGAATAGTACCAGAGGACTGGAGGATAGCGAATGTGGCCCCATTGTTCAAGAAAGGGAGTAGGGATAGCCCTAGTAACTATAGGCCAGTGAGTCTGACTTCAGTGGTGGGCAAAGTCTTAGAGAGAATGGTAAGGGATAAGATTTATGAACATCTGGGTAGGAATAACGTGATCAGAGATAGCCAGCATGGTTTTGTGAAGGGCAGGTCGTGCCTCACAAACCTTATCGAGTTCTTTGAGAAGGTGACTAAGGAAGTGGATGAGGGTAAAGCAGTAGATGTTGTGTATATGGATTTTAGTAAGGCGTTCGATAAGGTTCCCCATGGTAGGCTAATGCTAAAACTTCGGAGGTATGGCATTGAGGATACATTAGAGGTTTGGATTAGGAATTGGCTGGCTGGAAGGAGACAGAGGGTAGTAGTTGATGGATTATGTTCATCTTGGAGCGCAGTTACTAGCGGTGTACCACAAGGATCTGTTTTGGGACCATTGCTTTTTGTTATCTTTATAAATGATCTAGAGGAAGGACTTGAAAGCTGGGTAAGCAAGTTTGCGGATGACACGAAAGTCGGTGGAGTTGTGGATAGTGAGGAAGGAAGTGGTAGGTTACAGCGGGATATAGATAAGTTGCAGAGCTGGGCGGAAATGTGGCAAATGGAATTCAATGTAGCTAAGTGCGAAGTCGTTCACTTTGGTAGGAATAACAAGATGATGGATTACTGGGCTAATGGTAGGCTACTTGGTAGTGTGGATGAGCAGAGGGATCTTGGTGTCTATGTACACAGATCTCTGAAAGTTGCCACCCAGGTAAATAGTGCTGTGAGGAAGGCATATGGTGTACTGGGCTTTATTGGCAGAGGAATTGAGTTCCGGAGTCCTGAGGTCATGTTGCAGTTGTATAAGACTCTGGTGAGGCCTCATCTGGAGTATTGTGTGCAGTTTTGGTCGCCATACTATAGGAAGGATGTGGAAGCTTTAGAACGAGTGCAGAGGAGGTTTACCAGGATGTTGCCTGGAATGGTAGGAAGATCGTATGAGGAAAGGCTGAGGCACTTGGGGCTGTTCTCATTGGAGAAGAGAAGGTTTAGGGGAGATCTGATAGAAGTGTATAAGATGATTAGGGGTTTAGATAGGGTAGATACTAAGAACCTTTTACCGCTAATGGAGTCAGGTGTTACTAGGGGACATAGCTTTAAATTAAGGGGTGGTAGGTATAGGACAGATGTTAGGGGTAGATTCTTCACACAGCGGGTTGTGAGTTCATGGAATGCCCTGCCCGTATCAGTGGTGAACTCTCCTTCTTTATGTTCATTTAAGCGGGCATTGGATAGGCATTTGGAAGTTATTGGGCTAGTATAGGTTAGGTCGGACTCGGTCGGTGCAACATCGAGGGCCGAAGGGCCTGTACTGCGCTGTATCCTTCTATGTTCTATGTTCTATGTACACCAATAACATACATTCTTGTAGCACCTTCAATGTAGAAAAATTTCACCCTGTCCTTCAGAGAGAGACACTCAAAGTGTCAAGGTAAAGAACAATATGTGATCAAATACTTGGAGATATTGGTGAGTTTCAATGAAAATCTTAAAGGAGAGAGGGTTGAAGGGGTAGACAGATAAGCGGAAGGAATACCAGAGTAGGAATAACACAAATAGTTTTCAAGGCAGCTGAAAGAGTAAAGGTCTTGGAGGTGATTAAAGGGTAGTGTTAGGAATGAAGTATTTTAGAGTAAGGGAGCTGCAATGGCATAAACAGAATCAACCTAAGAATAATAATTTTAAATGCAATGCACTGGGGATGACTGGTCAATGTAGACCAAAAGCACAAAGATGATGATGAGTGAACGTGATTTAGTGCATAACAATATGTAAGTAGCAGCGTTTAACTATTGCCATAGCTTAAAGAGAGAGTGTAGAATAGATGACCATGAGGAAAATGCAATAGTTGATTCTATAGGCTCCAGAAGCATGGATGAGGGTTTCAGTAGATTTGCTGAGGTTGGGCAGTTGTAGGTAAGGTTATTCAGGTGGAAGCAGGCAGTCTTTGTGATAGAGACACTATGAGTCTGAAACACAACTGAGAATCAAATGGGATGCCAGAATTGCATATATTTAGTCATGACAGTAGGAAAATAGAGGTGGGTAATGGACTCATAGCAAGGATGTGTAACCCTGGAAAAGAGTTGAAGACAATGGCTTTGAACTTCATAATGTTTAGTTGAATCAGGGGGAACCCATGGCAACACCTTTATACTCCACCTATGTGGCTGATACCTGCACTTTATAAACATGCAGCAATAAATGTACTGTGTAAGATTACAAAACAGCTAACTGAGGTGACATTCAAATGGGCATGTGAATTAATGAATACTTCCAGACATGGTATATCTAGTAGTGATGGTCTGCCTAAGGACAGTCCTCTGGTTATTTCCCTACACCTGGTGATCTTGACCATTCTTCATCAGTCGCTTGAAGCTGCTTATTTTTAGTTTCAATGAGCAATATGACAAAGGAAAATAATGCATAAGGCAGTTTCTCAGCACCTTCTGCATTAATGCTGAAAAGAAACAAATCCTCTTCCCAGAGGATCCTCCTCAACCTGTAAGCAGCTGTCATCTTTTCAGATTCTAAATTCCACTGTCAACATTGAAAGTTTGCTCATTCTGCTGTTTGCAACCATGAGCATCAGACCTTTCTCTCTCTCTCTAAACTTGGGATGACTTGTAAAAAAGGGCAGCAAGGACCAGCCACCTAGAATCAAATAATACTTCTACATTAGCTGCATAAAGTTGCCTGTGAAACATTGCTGGTCTCTGTTGTCTGAGCTAATGATGTATATAAAACAGTGCAACACTACACAGCACAGCATCATGACCCTGTAATGAGTCTGTCACATCCAATTAAAATAAGGCCGTTGCTAACATAAAACATATCCAAGTAACAAGACCTGCTTCCAATGTTTAGTAAGAAAACTGAAAAGTATAAAGGAACAACTGTCTATGCCAGGAAAGTAAAACAGAAAATATTGGACATGCCTAGTCAGCCAACATCTGTGAAAAAGCAATATATGACACTTCAAGTGTGAAGCACACCAATGACCAAGAAATGCTCATCCCATTACTTCTCACTGTTTGAGGTGTTGTGTACATGTAACATTTTCTCTATTTAAGGACACTGACATCTGACAAGCAAACCTCACCCTACATTTAATAAAAGCAAACATTGCAGATCCTGGAGACTGGAAATACTCAGCAGATCTAGTAACGTGTGGAGAGAGAAAATAAGAGTTAAGGTTTTGAGTCGATTATGATTCTTCAGTTTTACAGTCCACGTGGTAAAGCACACTGATTCTCCAACCCCACTACACCCTGGGCTGACGCATGCTTTAAAGATTTAATCAAGCTTTGCAAAAAAATGTCAATCTGCTTCTCTGATGAAATCAGGTAAACAAAAAATATTGACCAGGTTTCTATATGTAACAAGAACTACTGTTTATTGCAAATAAATAAGCTCTAACCAAAGTGGACAGAAGTGTCAACTATCCACGGTTTAAACACTAACTCCATTTTTGAAAAAACACATTCAAGAAACAAACCAAACACTGATGCCAAGGGTGGAGGAAAAAAGCACTGGGAAGCATAGTTCATAACACCATCTCTGGGTTATCTCTGGGTGCTCCAGTTTCCTTCTGCAGTTCAAAGATGTGCAAATTAGGTGGATTAGCCATGCTGAGCAGCCCACAATGTCCAGGGATGTGCAGATTAGGATTAGCCATGGGAAATGCAAGGTTACAAGGCTAGGGTAGGGGGGTTGCTCTGCATTGAATACTCTTCAGAGCATCGGTATGGACTTAATGGGCTGAATGGCCTGCTTCCACACTTTTGGGATTCTATGATTTTACATTTTAAGTATTAAAGCAATCTGAAAGGTAACACAGGAAGAACAAAGAACCTATTCTCACAATTAAAATTCTAAATTGTAATCACAGCAGTGCTAATCATTATAATTAAATTATGACAATGGAAAGATTTTTCTGCACTAACTATATCTTTGACAAAAAAAAATTAAAGTCCTGCCTCTATTGTGACCCCAGAGATCAGATAGTGGACTAATAGCTTTATATGCATACTATGGAAAGTTAAGTCTCCTTATGGACATAGGAAACAGAAATACAAAATACAATACAGAACATCAACCAGTTGCATCAATAACACATTAATTGTTGGCATTGCCATCTGTTACATAATAGAACGAACCTATCAGCAAAGCAGCTTAACTGAAGTATTCAAACAAACCAAGCTGTAGACCACCCCTCTTTTTTTTAAAATCATGAACCTCACTGGTAAATGTCCTTTCTAGATCAATTGAGAGAAAACGGTCTTCATCCACTAATAATGAGAAACTAAATTACAATGCTAAATATAGTCAATTCAATAGCATCATATTCACTTCATACTCCAATCAGCATAATGTTTCTCTGCCATTCAGAAACAAAATCAGGAAGTTCTTCTTCCTACATGGAGTAAAAATCTAGGAATTTCTCTTTGAAAAGGCTATGGATGTTGGATCTCTATAAATTCTTGAAGTGGAGACTGATGGATTTTGCATACAATAGCTTGATGCATTTCAGCAATGACTAACTAATCAAAAGGCATTGCCTCCAATTCTCTCAGCTTGTGTCCTGCTGAAATACCAATCTCCGGTCTCAGTCCCAGGAGATGACAATCTCCGATCTAACCTCCCATCCTCTACAACATTCAACTCATCCAAAGGGTAGAAACTCCTTCAGAATCTTACAGTCCATCCTACTTAAATGTTCTGTTCCTCTTATTTTAACATTTTGTTAATCTCCCCTTGCCTTAAATCCACCATAGATAGATAGTAGCATCCACACAGTGTGGAACAGGCCAATTGGCCCCACAAGTCCACACTGACACTCCAAAGAATAACCGACCAAGACCCATTCCTCTAGCCTATACTCAACATTTCCCCTGATTAATGACCAAACCAATACATCCCTGAACACTATGGGCAATTTAGCGTGGCCAATTCACCTAACCTGCACACCTTTGGACTGTGGGAGGAAACCATAGCACCTGGGGGGAACCCACACAGACATGGGGAGAATGTGCAAACTCCACACAGACAGTCGCCCGAGGCTGGAATTAAACCCGGGTCCCTGGCACTGTGAGACAGCAGTGCTTTCACTGAGCCACTGTGCGCCCTGTGTTCTGTTCTCTTTGCCTCACTTTCAGAATCCTCTCCCTCTTTTTCAGCTGGCAATGGCATAGTGGTAATGTCATGGGGCATGCAATCCAGAATCTCAGTCTCAGCCTCTGGGAAATGGACTTAAATCCATTTCTCCAGTGAATCAGTGCTCCTCCATATTGAACTTCGCTCAGAGGAAGGCCTGCAGGAATGCATGGGTGGATTAGCACACCGAGATCTTTGGATGGGGAACTTCAACACTCATCACCAAGATGGTTCAGCAACAGACCTAGCTGGTTAATTTCTAAAGGATACAATTGCTAAACTGGATCTGCGGCAGGTGTGAAGGAACCAACAAGACGGAATAATCTACTTGACTTTGCTCTTGCCAATCTGTCTTCCCAAGACAGTATTGTAGGAGTAATGAGGACTGCAGTTGCTGGATTGATTAGAGTCAAGAGTGGGGTGCTGGAAAAGCACAGCAGGTCAGGCAGCATCCGAGGGGCAGGAGAATCGATATTTAGGGCAAGTGCCCTTCATCAGTATTGTAGGAGTGACCACTGCACAATCATTGCGCAGATGAAGTCCTGTCTTCATATTATGAATACTCTCCATGTGTCATATGGCACTACCATCAGGCTAAAAGGGACATAATTCAATCACATCTAACAACTTAAAACTGGGAATCCATGAGGTATTGTGCAGCAGAACTGCATTCAATAACAACCTGTAATCTCATAGCATACTCCCCACTCTATCATTGTCATCAAGCAGAGATCAGCCTTGACTCAATGAAGAGTGCAGAGAGCCATGCCAGTAGCAGCAGCTAGTATACCTAAAAATGAGGTCACAACCTGTTGAAGCTACAGCACAGGACTATTTATATGCCAAAATGTCACAGCAGCATGCAACACAGAGCTATGAAATGCCACAACCAATGGATTACAGTTAAGACCTGCAGTCCCCTCACATCAAATTTTATGTGGTGGCGAACAACTCACAACTTGCTCCATAGTATGTGGAGGCTCCATAGAATTCCCCATCCTCCATGATAGAAGATGAGCCCAGTGCATTCATGCAAAATTAAGGATAAAGCAGCTGCAACAATCTTCAGCCAGAAGTGTTGAGTGGATGATCCAACTCAGAATCCTCCAGAGGTCCCCAACATCACAACCAATTCAATTCACTCTACCTGATATTAAGACATGGCTAAAGACCCAGGATACTCCAATGGCTACTGGCCTTGACAACATTCCGGCAACACTGCTGAAGACCTGTGGTTTGGAATTGGCTGCATCTCTCGTCAAGCTGATCTAATGTAGCTACAAAATTGACAATCTACACGACAATGTGTAAATTTGTCCAGCTTTGCCTTATAAATAATAAAGCAGGGTAAATCCAAATGAACCAATCACCTCCCTATCAATCTAGACTCAATGATCAGCAATGTGATGGTAAAAGTCAGACAGTGCTATGAAATGGCACTTGCAAAGGAATAGCCATCTCACTTTTGCTCAGTGTGGATTCCACCAGGGCCACACAACTTTCAACCTCATTACAGCCTTGTGGAGAAGAGCTAAACACAAGCAGTGATGCAAGAGTAACTGCCCTTGACATCATGCTGGTCTTGGCCCATGTATGGTCTCAAAGGGTCCCAGCAAATTGGCAGTCAGTGGAAACAATTGGTAATCGCTTCACAAGTCGGAGTCACACCTATCTGGAAGGAAAATGGCTGTATTTATTGGAAATCAATCATCTCAGCTCTAGGTCAACTTGCAGGAGTTCCTCAGGGTAGATATTTTCTCATCAACCTGTTCAGAGAACACATTTGGCCCCTCAGGTCTGTTCCACCGCTCAATGAGATCATGGCTGATAGGTGGCTTAACTCCACATACCTGCTTTTTGGCCATATTCCTTTGCTTAACAAAAAAAAAATCCATTAAAGATTTAACATTAATAAGAGATCTAGCATCAACTGCCATTTGTGGAAGTGTTCCAAACACATACCATCCTTTCTGTACAGAAATCCTGAATGATCTGGACATAAAGTTTAGATTATGTTCCTGTGTTCCAGAATCTCCAACCAGTGGCAATAGTTTATCTTTATTGACCCTGTCTTTCTCTCTTAACACCTTGACAATTCCTTCACCTTCTAAATTCTGCAGAAAACATGTCTAATTTGTATAATATCTCTTCGTAGCTTAATCCCGGGTATCATTTGCTAAACATACTTCCTTCAAGATCAGATCAGCTTGCAGCACTCCAACTGAGCTCTCAGCACAACTTCTGCAACTTTTTACTCCATCCTCTAGCTAAATGGCCAGCATTCCATTAACTTTTTTGATTATTTTCTGCAGGTTTTTGTGGCATTTTAAAGATTTATGCACCTGAACTCTCAAATTACTTTGGAGTTCACTGCGTTTAAATTAACAAAACCTAGAAAGTACCTTGATTATCCTTTTTCAGTCCAAAATGGATAACCTCATTTGTTTACATTGAACTGCATCTGCCATAATTTAGCCCATTCACCTAGTCCAGCAATACTCCTTTGTAATTTTATGCTATTATCTACACAGCCTACAATGCCATCTAATTATGTAGCATCAGCAAATTTGGATACAAGATTTTCTATGCCATTATTCAAGTCATTAATAAATAATGCAAATAATTGAGGCCCCAACAGATCCTTGTGGACACCACTGGTCACATCCTGCCAATCTTACCCATTATCTCTATTTCTGTCGCTTGCCTCCCAACCAATTTCCCAGTCAGGTTAGTAATATGCCTTCAGTTCTGTGGGCTTCTACCTTAGATGACAGCATCTTACGAGGGACTTTATTAAATGCGTTTTGAAGTCCATAATAAAAATATTCAATTTTAAAAAAGGTGCTCAGTTATCCTATCCTCGATTACAGACTCCAACCATTTCTCCACTACAGATGTTAGGCTAACTGGTCTGCAGTTCCCTGGTTTTCTTCTTCTGCCTGACTTAAAAAAATGGAGTAACAAGCAGTTTTTCAATCCAGAAAGATGGCACCTGTATCAATTATAGACTCAGAGATAGCAAGACTGCAGAAGCTGAAAGTCAGAGTGTGAGGGAGTCTAGAACTAGAGAGCATAGGTTTAAAATGAGAGGTGAAAAATTTAAAAGGGACCCAAGGGGCATCTTTTTAATGTACACGATGGTGCATGTGTAGATTGAGCTGCCAGAGAAAGTGATGGAGGCTAGTACAATTACAACATTTAAAAGGCATCTAGATGGGTATATGAAAAGGTTTAGGAGGGATATGAGCCAAATGCTGGCAAATAGGACTAGATTAGTTTAGGATATCTAGTCGGCATGGACAAGTTGGACCAAAGAGTCTGTTTCCATGCTGTACATCTCTAGGAATCTATAAATGTGTAGCTGGAAAAACAGTCAGACAGCATCGGAGGAACATGAATGTCAACATTTTGGGTCATAATCCTTCAGAGTTAAAACAAACGTGCTCCTTTTCTTTCTTTAAACACCCTCGGATGGAAACCATTCGATTCTGGGAATTAGTCACTCTTTTAGTTCCATTAAGTAAACATTGATAATGAGGAAATTAAGTTAAATTTATTCAGTCCCTGTCCCATCCCACTATTAGTTTCCTCAGAACTTTGGCAAGCTATTTTCCTTTTGTACTGTAAATACTGAGGCAAAGTAATTATTCAAAGCTAAAATAAAGGACTGTGGATGCTGGAAATCAGAAACTGAACAGAAATTGCTAGAGAAGCTCAGCAGGTCTGGCAGCATCTGTGGGAAGAAAGCAGAGTTAGAATGTTTTGATTTCAATGACTCTTCAATACTGTTTATAAGTTTCTCCAGCAATATCTGTAATGATTCAACATATCAATCAATTACCCAATCATTGACACTATCTCCACTTTCAATCTTTGGTGGACCAATATTATTCCTGACCACCATTTTCTTGTCACAAGATTTCTTCTTATTGATTTTGATGTCCCTTGCAAGTTTTCTTTCGTAATCTCTTTTTGCAGTTCTTATAACTTGCTTTGTGATTCTTAGTATTTTTCCCAGTTGCAGGAATTATGTTACTTTTGCATTTTTGTAAGCCCTTTCTTTTAGTTTTATGTTATCCCTTATCTCTTTAGTTGTCCATGCTTGTCTCTGCTCTTATGAAGTGGAGCTTTTCCCTTTCAGGGATATAAACTGGCTCTGTACTACATGAAATGTTTCTTTAAACATTTTTTCTTCAGTTGTTTTATCCATGAGTAGATGTTCTCAGTTTACTGTGGACAGTCTCTGTCACATCACAGATAAGTTAGCCATATCTTTATCTGAAATTCTAGTAGTTGATTTGTGCTTTTTGATGGAATACTCTCCACTTGCCTGGATGCGTGCAGCTCCAACAATACTCAAGAAGTTTGACACCATCCAGGACAAAGCAGCCTGCTCAATTAGTGCTGTATCCACCATCTTCAACAATGTCTCTCTCCATTGCTGAAGGACAGTGGCAGCAGTGTGTACATTCACAAGATGCTCTACAACAACTCACCTTTGACAGCACCTTCCGAACTTGTAACCTCTACCACTCAGGTAAAGGCAACAGACACATGGGAACACCTCCATCTACAATTTTTCCTTCATGTCACACACCAATTTGCCCTGGAACCTAAGCCATTGTTTGTTCACTATTGCTATGTCAAAATCCTGGAATTCCTTTCCAAATAGCAAGGTCTGCAATAATTCAAGAAGGCAGCTCACCACAACTTTCTTCAGTACAATTAAGGATGGACAATAAATAATAATTCTGCCAGTGATGCTCACACCCTTCTTTCAAAATCTCTCTCTTTGACAAGATTTTGGTCACCAGTACTAATTATTTCTTTGTCTCTGCTCACCAATGAACTACCTTTCGAGTTATTCCACATTAGGAGGTCCAATGTAAATACAATTTCTACTTGGCATGGGGTACTGGTGCAGTTACACTGTTGAGAAGCAGGAGTATTATATGTTTTGTTCAGAAGTAGTCAGGTGTTACAATTACATTAGGCTGCATCAAATAAAGAGGATAAGTTGACAGGGTGTTAATAAGGGATGGTACTACTGTTAAGCACTGTATATTACAAGCACTTCTGAGTAAAGGATACTGTAGAGTTTCCGATCCTTTGATTCTGAGCGCATGCGACTCAGCTGCTGCTTGTGGCAGCGTAGGCTCCAAGGGTTAAAGCTGATCTTCTCTGCAATCAGCGCACTGTTGCTATCCAACATTTGGAAGGGAATGTCCGATGGAACCTGCAGCTCCACCTTTGGACTCTTCATCTCCTGAGGGCTGTAAGAAAGGCAGAGAGGTAAAAAATAAACAGGGTGAAGAGCAGAACAAAGACTTTTCACACAGCAGTCACACACATTCACTGATGAAACGGTCTGGCTAGCAATCTTCCCTTGCCACATTGACCTGAATACAGTCACACTGCAATCCAAGCATTCAATGGATATTCAAACTACATCTTATTGAATTAACATGCATTTGCTTCTATAATCACAACCAAAAGATAGTTATATATTTTACTGATAACCTTTGATCTTGTTTGTTGGGAGCCGTTGAGAAATATTATGGAAATTTAACTTATGTTTTTGTTATTAGTTCAATTTCCTTTTATATCCAAAGCTGACAACTGGAAAAGATGCGTGATGTAGAAAGTATCCAGCTTACAACAGCAGCAATAGTGTTAGGGATTGACAGCTACTCTTGAAAAGCAAGCTGGTGGAAAATGAAAACAGACACCTCCAGTGTTCTGGGCAGTTGCACTTCATACAAGCCTCATTAACAATAAGTAACGGTCTGCTGCTTGTTAAGCTGTATGCCATAGAGGGAGCTGATTTATACTCACTACAATGGGCCCTTCTACAATACATTGCTCAGGTCTGTGTCTCACACACACTGTGCAAATTGGTACCAACACAATAACAAATATCTGTGGCACGGGTAACTGCCACATTTTCTGCTCAGGGTTTCAATTACCTTCACAGTACGTGGGCAATTGATATCACAGGTTGCTGTGTGGCACCAGTCATTCCATCCCTGTAGCAATGCAAACACATGCAATGTCAGAAACACGTACCACGAACAGAAATCAGAATCACCCACCCGTTTCAGTGTCAATTTAGCCAACCAATTAGAATTGCATTCGTTAAAATAGGCACTTCACCCATTTGCTCTGTTGCCATGGACAGCAGTGCAGAACAATGTGGGTTCTCGTTACCATCAGAAGAGCTGAATTTCTCAGTGACACCGCTGAATTCACTTCTGGGAATAAAGAGGTTACACCTATCAAATTCAAAACCTCAACTGTTCTGTCAAAGTGAGTTTGCTTCAAACATTGTTAAAGATGCTATGCAGCAAAGACAATAGTTCACAAAAGGGCTGTGGAAATCCCCAGTGATTCACAGTAAAGAGTTTCTAACGCTTACCTAAAGTATATTAAAGAAGTCACTCGATGAGAAAGTCTACAGAATCAGACTTAGTTCATTTTGTTACTTTTACTAAAAGCTGTATATTCCTCCAGTTTAATGTATGCATAGGCACACTTATAGTGCACTTAAATAATTTACTCAGCTGTCAATCTTAGCAAGTACCAGCAGTTTTATTTCTAGGTTTTAGTCAGCTAGGTAAAACCTGCTCTGGTAAACCTGCAACTGTCACATAGATCTCAGACTACAGGATAAACAGTATACAAGTCAGTATACTTTTTGTGACATTATAAATGTATCCCATTAAGCCATTCTTACTATTGCCATCACTAGTACTCTACCTCACTGGTATAGTGAGGCACCAGTACACAATGACATATCTCTCCAGTGAAACAATGACAACTTCTTAGTGATAGACCTGACCCCACCAGTATTGCAATCCAGGGTTGAACACTAACACAACTACTGTAACTCAGTATTATACAGTGACCAACCTGTGGTCATTAGTAAGGTACCTTACTGTCATGCAGAGACAGACATGTATTCAGAGGTATTGTACCCCATGGTACAGTGACAGACTTGTATCCACCAGTACTCTCTCATCGTTATAATGACAAGTTTGGACACAGTGCACAAGTAATTCAACATACAATTACTGAGCACCACTGTAAATGTACCTGTACCTATCAGTACTGGAGTCCACCCACCCCACAGTCTTAAATAGTAACAAAGCTGTACCCATCAGTAGGTTTCACAGTTACAGATTTGTATCAATCAGAGCCACACCTTAGTGTTATGGTTGCAGGCCTGTACACACAAGTACTATATCCGAAATTATCCACCAGTACTCTCAGTGCTACAGTGACAGAGTAGTACCCAAAAGTACTGTACCTAATCAATGTTTATTAGTGATAGACTGCTTGCCCATCAGCACACTACCTCACTGTTGTATAGTGATAGATCAGTAGTTCACTCAAGCAGCTTTACATAGTGAAGGGATGTAGAATTTATGGATTCAAACCTAAAACTACACTGAAAGGCCAATTCATTTACCCCAATGTGATAAACCTGCCCAAAATCACAAGGACCTGGTGCTAAAATTACTTATAGCTGATCATCAGGTTTTCTAAATTAGTAAGTTAAAACATGCTGCATGCTTTGAGAGACACAGAAACTGAATGAGAAACATCAAAATACATTCAAGTGATTGTGGGTCTTTGTGCAGTTCTAACAAAGTCCATACATGAAGAGAGAGGACAGATCCAGAAAAGCGATTGATAATTAGCAGACACCATGTGAGGGTGGTAGATAAGTGGAAATAGAATTGTAGTCAATAACATTTTCAGGATCAGAGAAGAAATGGAAGCAGCACCAACATCATCAGCTATGTTATGAAGAGATCATACTGTTGACCTAACTAGTGCATTCCATAGAAAATAAAAAGTTAAATTAGTCAACGTTCTGTGAAATGATTAAAAAAGTTCTATTGAATAATCCATTCTGAACCACTGACCAGTATACTTGCACCAAATGCTCATTGCAGTTTCAGGAATTGCATATGTGCCAGCTTTTAGCAACAATCACCTAGCTCACTGCCCTCCCAAATCTTTTGCCCACAGCCCTGAAACATTCTTCTCTTCAACGAATTATCCATTACCATCTCGAAGGGAATCTGCTTCTACTGCACTCTCAGGGAGTACATTCCAGACACCTACTATTAAATACCAGAGGTTAAAATACTGGATTATCAGAGCCCAGGAATATAACTTTTCCAGTCAAAGGTTTATTTCTGCTCTCACTCCACAAACTGCAATCACACTGATCATTTGATCTCCAGAGATATTCTTAAGTAATGTGTGACAAACTTCTGGTGTACTGGGTTTTCAATGCAGACCTTCTGGATCAGAGGTAGGGACACCACCACTGTTCCACAATACTCCTCCTATATCATAATTATATATTTTATATAAACTGGCTCACCCAATTTATCCCTTAATTAACATGGGACTATTGCCTGGACCCTAAAATACTCCATAAAAGGTTTCAACTATGTTGACCATGGTTCTTTTAAAATTCATCTTAAATATCACAGGTATGCTTATTTGAGGTAGGATGGAGGTGACTTCAGCAGAACATACCTTTTCCAATTGCATTAAGGGTGCAAAGCATCAGCAAAATCATTTAGGTTGGTAAACATAATACAAAACAAAGAATAAACTCTGCTTGATTAATATTAAGCCTCAAGGACCAAGATGGATGTGGATTTACTTCTTAGTCTATACTGAGCTGTGTCCAGGCAGAACTGGTGTACTAGGATCTGTTGTAGCTTCCAGGATGGCGACAGGAGTAGTCAGACAGGACCGCCACACCCCCCCCCCCCAACCATAGACTACCAGCAGCTGGAAATAAAGTATGCACAGGCAGCAAAATAAAAGTAAAAATAATGCAAATGTCAGAAATCTGAAATAAAAACAGCAAGTGAAGAAACTTAGCAGGTCTAGCAACACCTGCCGAAAGAGAAACAGGGTTAATATGGAGTCTGATATGACTATTGTTCAGGGCTCAGAATTCTGAAGAAGAGTAAATTGGACTTGGAACGTAAATCGGTTTCTCTCTCCACAGATGTGACAGGCCTGCACCATTTTCTGTTTTTAAGCACAGTAAGTAAGTAAGCCTGGACTATATACATCTGTGATAATGCACAAGGTCAAAAGCATGAGAACCCTGAGTGTCAAACAGTGAGCACATTTCAGATATACCAAGTTACCTGTTAAAGCTAATTTCCATCTCCTGCTCCTTGCTTTCCCTCAGTGAGTTCTGAATTTTTAAATAAATTTAGTTTGTAACTTCTCTGGGTATCAAGCCCACTCTTCAACATAGGGAAATAACTGAGACTCGGCTAATGTGTCTTTTTGTTTAGTTTATAGCTCATCACTACAGTCTGTTTTTTCACATTCAGCATATGGTACTGATCCTACAAAGGATTTCAATGTCAGTTACTTTGTGTCAAGAAAAATATTTTCTGCTCTTTAGATTTATTTGATCACTGTCCAGAACTCAACTCCTGGTCATAAATTCACAGTCCCGAGCAGAAGTGTAGTCGTTCACCACTTCTACATCATATTGTTATCTTCAATTTCACTCTCTTGCGCTGCCAATTTTGCACATCTCCTGGACCTTCTTTCCCACAGCATTTACTTCAACAATGCATCCTTCATTACTCGCTCCTTCAAATAGCTTCTGGACTCTAAACTCCTGCCCCTCCAAACCTGGACAATGTTGATACTCCATGTTGATACTACCCTTCTATGCTTAATTCCGAACAGCTTTCTATTGATTTCTCTAGATTTTCTGCTCACGTTTCTATCTGGATGTCAGCGTGTAACCGTGTCTACACAACTTAATTTTTCTCTGCTTGTGTTATGGCTACTGTTGCAAACCAGAGAGTATTTTCAACTACTTTACTTTTTATTTTAAATTCCTTCCCTAGACCTCACCTGTTGTCATTCCGCCACTGCTACTTGGAGCTACTTTTGCTAGATGCTGTCATGGTAGGTCTCTTTAAATTCCTTCCCCTGGGGATGCTCTGCCTTCTAAAAATCCTACTACACCCCTTCAGCACTCCCTAAACTACCTACTTTCTTTTGGGGTTGGTTAGCTCAGTTGTTTGGACAACTAGTCTGTTATGTAGAAAGGCACTAACAGCTTGGGTTCAATTCCCACACTGAATGAAGTTACCACAAAGGCTCTCCTTCTCAACATCACCCTTCACCTGAGGTATGGTTACCCTCAGGTTACACCACTGCTCTAATGAGAGAAGCAGCAGGTCTCTGGTGGTATTACTTGCTGCTGTTGACTCCATCACAATTTGCCCAATGAAGTGAAGATGTTAAAGTCGTTAACACAGAGATTCAACCAACATTCAAGGGTACATAACAAGACTACAACAGCAACATCAACATGCAGTCATATACTGTGTTAAAAGTAGTAAAATTCCCAAATTGCTTCACAGGAGCATTATCTAATGAAATCTGACATCCAGTCAAGCAAGGATATTCTTGCAGAAGTGTTGCAATGCTGGTCAAACTGCTGGTTTTAAAGGGTGGTACAAAAGGAAGACACAGTGTCAGAGAGATAGCAAAAGCAAATTCCATTTCTTGGGGCCAAGGCTGCTGAAGGCACAGGCACTGTTACTGAAATAAAATAAATCAGAAATGCATGAATGGCCAGAATCGGATGAATACAGTGTTCCCAATGGCTTGTGGAACTGGAAGAGGTTACAGATTGGATTGCAAGATTCCCAAATATTTCCATCTAGGAAACCATTATTAGAACTGTTCCCCCTCACAGGGTTATTGAATACGATTCATTCTGACCATGTATACCCACAATCGAAACCTTCCGCCTACCTCTCTGCGATGTCAGAATCATCCTTCTGGATCAGGTTCTCGCTGCCACTCGTTGAACGATAAAGGCTTCTCCGTGAATGCTTCCTGCGAGGTTGTTCCCTCTCTTGAACTTCATCTTGCTCTAAATTTTCACTTTCCACGTATGGGTATGCCACTAGGTTAATGTAACCATCTCGCCCTCCTTCAAAACACACCAACACAACACCTAGATAGAAACATCAGCATTGGAACAAGCTAAATTAGAAAGAAATAACATGAGCATTTAAACAATCTAAATTCATTTGTATAAATACCCAATTATTAACAACCTATTATATAATCACACATTTGCGAATTGTCCGAATGTTAAACATTCTTACCTAGTCACAACATCCTCAACTTGTAAATGGCTGTAGTAATACAGAGCATTGGAATTCACTTGCCCAATCTAATTCTTTCAGAATATGATTATAAATGATTGAATATCTGCATGTTTAAATCATATGATTACTTTTACATGACTGAAAACGAACACGTTGGAAACCCAAAAGTAAAATGGAAAATACTGGAAAACCCCAAGATCAAGAACCATCCGTTGAGATAGAAAGCAGCAGTGTAGTTTTCTGGTGTCGGCATTTTACTTACTGGGTGCTCTCAGGTGGCAAATTAAACTCTCAAGCTATCAATGCCCAACAGCCAAAGGAAGAAAGCACTCTAATATTACAAAGTTGTGAAAACATTGATTTTTCCTAATACTCCCGTGATGGATACATTCTATTCACTTGCACTCTCAGAATGAGGACACTCATTCTCTTGTAGCCAAGTTAATTCTTCTTCCCTCACACAGGACTCAAATAACACAAATTCATGCAAGTAAAATGTAGGATGTTTTGCCTAAAGTTTTGAATGTGTTGAATCTCCTTAATATTTAATTCTAACTCTGGTAACTATATGATCTAGTATTGCTGTAGATCAAGAAAATAGAGGGGCTAGACTTGATAAACTGACCTAAGTGGGCTCCATATGCAGCTGGAGTGAATGTTGAAATTGTTAGGAATCTGATGAATGTATCTTTTACCAGATAAGAGCACAAATCAATATAAACCAAGAGGCAAGGTTATATTAGTACCTTGAAGATCTTTATTAAAATAGGGGTTTTTAAACTATTGATCTCAGAATATTTTTTGCACTCATCTTAGTGAAAAGTGGTACCTCCTGTTGGCAGTTGGTTACCACAGCATGAATGAGTGTGGTATCCATTGTGTAAAGAGTTACAAACACCCGACAGTTGCCTCGGTCTGTCATGCACATTTCTAAGACAGTGGTTGCAGGCCACAACCAGTGAGGAAATAAATGGACTAGGTGACAGTCAATGTAGCAATTCAATACCTCATGTCATTCTAAAAGGATTTTTCAAAATAACAGGTTATGATAGGCATGTGTGGTTTAACCGTCTCCTTCAACATACAATTTATAAACGGGTCTTTATAAGCTACGGCATGCATATTGTGCTATTAATACCACAAGATTGCTTTAGTCACAGCCAGAATCTGGATGGGAAAGGTCATGATGCTTTCAATCTAAGTTAATTCAGCCAACACCCAGAAACCGGCTCGTTACCATCTTTGTCAACATCCACACTGATATCAATAACCACTTGAGTAGTTGAGGAAAGGAAGGCCACTGCTAATGTTGTGGGATGTTCATTCCTTGGATTACAATGTGTTTATTCGCTGTCTTCAAGCTTTGGCATAAGCAGCTTCCTTCGGCTTGAACAGATTAGCACTTCATCAAGTATACTTGGAAAACTTTTCAAGAACATTTCCTGATGACAAGGACAAAGTTACTCTTTTTCACAGACTCAGAATTCCTACAGTGTGGAACCAGGCCAATTGGCCCAATAAGTCCACACCAACCCTCTGAAAAGTAACCCACCCAGACCCATTCCCCTACCCTATTACTCTAAATTTACCCCTGACTAATGCACCTAGGAGAAACTGAGGAATGCAGGTGCTGGAGATCAGAGTTGAGAACGTGGCGCTGAAAAAGCATAGCTGGTCAGGCAGTATCGGAGGAGCAGGAGAATCAAGGTTTCAGGTATAAGCCCTTCATCAGGAATGCACCTAGCCTATGCATCCCTGAACACTATGGGAATGGCAAATTCACCTACTGCACATCTTTCTAACTGCTCAATCATTGGGATTTAAACTAAATGTTTTTTTTGGGGGGGGCGTGGGTGGAGAGCTGTGTGCGTGTTCAGTTACAGGGAAAATTACAAAACCCAAAGTAAAAGAGGGGGCAAGAGTGCAGAACTCAGGAGAGGTTATTAAAATCTTCAGCACAGACACAAATAGGACATACTATGTGGAAAGGGTTAACAATCAAACTTCAAGCATACAGACAAACGAATGACAATGAGAAGAGGCCTATGACAAGGTGACCAAAACTGAACCCAATACTCCAAGTGTGACTTCACCAATGTCCTGTATAACTGCAACATAACATCCCAATTTCTATACTCAGTGCCCTGACTGATGATGGCCAGTCTGCCAAAACCCTTCTTCACTGCCCTGTCAATTTGTGACTCCACTTTCAGAGAACCATGCTCCTGAACTCAAAGATCCAACTCCACTACACTCCTTAAGGCCTGACCATTCACCATGAAACTCCTACCTTCACCGGACTTTCCAAAATGCAAGACCTCACACTTATCTGTATTAAACTCCATTTGCCACTGCTCAGCCCACTTCCCCAGCTGATCAAGATCCTGCTGCAATTTCTGATAACCTTCCTCGCTACCCATGAAACCGCCTATTTTAGTGTCAGAGAGTTGCGTGTCTTTGGAAATCCTTTCAACAGAGAACTGTTGGGGGGGGGTGGGGGTGGTGGTGTGGAGAGGAGATATGGGCGCAGAGATGTTGTGTATATTTAATGTTGAGGTAGATATATACTTGATCAGTTGGGGAAAATCAAGGAATATGGGGAAAGGACAGGAAAGTGAATGTGAGGGATGTTGGAATACCCAATATCTTATATCAATACCAGAGTAAGCTCATTTCTATTTCTATTTCTTATGGTGTTAACTTTGACTATGACAAAGAACTTTTTTCCACAATGATGATCTGAATTACAGCTAATGGTACAACAACGCAGTCCTTATTTAAACTAAATTGCACAGTCTTTTCCTAACACGTTTTTCATGCTCTTCCAAACCTTTGATGTTTCATTCTAAAGTAATTAGCCATAGTTCGTAAAGGACAATAGGCAACTTTCTTCATTCAAGAGACAGACATTTGGTTATAGATAGCTTGAAGGGCACCATTCTGCAAGTATAGGGCAAGGTAAAAATGCAGACCACCAGAACTATTATATCCTACACAGTCACCAACATTTGCAAGACTCAAACATTACATTAGCAAGACTCAAACATTACATTAGCATTAACATTTCTGGCCTATTTTCCTCTCATACCTCCAGTCGCCCCCTTTTCTCCAACACATGGAATGAAAATCCTCACCGGCCTGAACGGCTGTGATCTCCAGCAGTTATTGCTTTCAGTACTGCGTTGGAATTGTCTCTTTTGTTAGGATTTCACTCCTACTTTTGAAACTTTTTTCAAATAAAGTCTCAGTCCCTTTCCTAACTCTTTTTGGTTGCTCAGTATCTGCTTCTCCTCTGCAAACCTCCTCAGGATACTGTAGTTAAGGTGCAAGTTTAACGTTGATGTCAGTGACTCTGAAGTGATTAGGGAATTCCCAGGTAGAATTATTGCCACAAACCCACATTTCATTTCTCTGTGGCACAGGGACTGGTGCATATTTTCTTGAGCAACATTACTAAATCTACCAAGCTCTCTAATAAAGCAACCTGTGTCTTCTTAAGCAAGCAGCTCAATGCTGATGATCACAGTACTAAATAGGATACAGGAATGTGAACCATAAGTTCCAAATAAGGAGATTGGGCCTTCAAACTTTGGTACATTAATAAACAAACCACGTTAGGAATGATTTAAGTTACGTTCAGGCATGAGGATATTCTCAGAATACATTGAGTTTCAGGATATTTAAGGTCCACTTAGTCCTACAATAAACAGCAAGTGCACAGCCTTGGTAATCTTGAAAATAGTATCATCTAACAACGTCTAAACATTTAACACCTTTCAAAAGCTCAACAAGAACAGATGATCACTGGTTACTTAACATGTAAACAGAGCTCTTGGATTTATCCTTGGGTATGTGTACAATATACACAATTATTAGCTTGACTTGCAGATACAACAATTGAACAATATCTTATTTAGTAATGGCCACTCAATGTGGTTAAACGACTTCTGGAATTCAACAATTAAAAATACCAATGATGGAAGAATGGGAAATGAGGGAATAAATTACATTGCTTAAAGAAAGCACTGGAAAGAGCTATTTTTGAAGAATGTCCTGGGTATCTCACCTCAGGAATGCTACTTAGCCTTTGAGGGGGTGTACACTAGGCTCAAAATTATTCTGCATTTAAAAGGTTTAAATTATGAGGGCAAGTTGTATTCCCTTGAACACAGGAGAT
Organism: Hemiscyllium ocellatum; assembly: GCF_020745735.1. Classification (NCBI taxonomy): domain Eukaryota; kingdom Metazoa; phylum Chordata; class Chondrichthyes; order Orectolobiformes; family Hemiscylliidae; genus Hemiscyllium; species Hemiscyllium ocellatum. Next base: position 71,367,975 of record NC_083414.1, read on the forward strand.
TAAGTGTGTCATACAATTAATGCGCTCAAGATGATTAAAAGATTTCATAATGTAGATGGAGATGGAGATAAACTTTTGTTCTGGGTTGCCCATGAGAGAGAGAGAGAGAGAGAGAGAGAGAGAGAGAGAGAGAGAGAGAGAGAGAGAGTGAGAGTGAGAGAGAGAGTGTGAGAGAGAGAGAGAGAGAGAGAGAGAGAGAGAGAGAGAGAGAGAGAGAGAGAGAGAGAAGACAAAACCTAAAGATTACAGCTAAGCCATTCAAGGACAATGTCAGAAGTTTACTTCTTTCTACAAAGTACGTTAGAAGTCTGCAATTCTCTCCAAGGAGAGGTTTAATACTTCAATTGAAAACTTCAGAATCGATAGATCTTTTCTACAGGTCGGCACTTTTAAAGCCCCAATTTTAGAAGATGGGATCAGTTCAGTTGTGAAGCTTCAGTTCTTGTTGAATAATGCTTTTAGCCTGCAGCATAAATGAACGCTCAGATGGCAACAAACAGCAATAAACAAAGCAATAATGCAATTAGCACTGTACCACACCCCCTAGTGTTCGAGGTGCTGCAGGCATCTTCTCCCATTCCAAGAAACAGAACCAAAATAGAACTTCTTTCACAGACAACACAGTTTCTGCTATCACAGAACATACCACGAGATTAAAAGGGGGCATTCTCTCTATCTCCCACTCAAAATGTACTAAGGTATGATACAATTAACATTGGAGCCAAGTCTGAAATGCAGAGACAAAAGCAAAGCCAAAATGAGTTGCTAGGGGAAGTGCTGGAGGCTGGTACAATTACATTTAAAAAGGCATCTGGATGGGTAAATGAATTAGAGGGATATGGCAAATGGGGCTAAATTAGCTTAGGATATCTGGTTGGCATGGACGGTTTGGACTGAAGGGTCTGTTTTCATGCTGTACATCTCTATGACTATGATAAAATATGCACTGAGTTTGCATTACTGCAAACAAATCATTGGTTTGATTTGATTTATTATCATACATACTGAGATAGTGAAAAGTATCATTTTGCTGCTAACCAGACAAATCACATTTTAATAAATACATCAGGGTAGTAGAACAGAATGCAGAATATAGTGTTACAGGTGCAGACAAAGATCAACTCCAATCCATTCATAACAGTGGGGAAGAAGCGGTTGGTATGCATTTTCAAACTTTTATATCTTCTGTCTGAATGAAGAGGGTGGAAGAGAGTATAACTGGGTTGGGAGGGGAGTTTGATTACTTTGGTTGCTTTCTTGAGGCAGTGTACACAGAGCTAATGGATGGAAGGCTGGTTTACATGATGGATTGGGCTGCATTCACAACTCTAATTTCTTGCAAGCTTACACAGAGCAGTTGGCATACTAAGCTATGACGTATACGGACAGGATGCTTTTTATGGTGCATCTATACATGGTCACTGGTGATGAGATTAATTACAGCTATTGGCATAGGAATGTAGTTTTTTTTGTTTTCATTGAGTTTTAATCCGTAAACGCCTAGACAAGAGAAAGATTTGATGGCCTAGCTATCGCATATACATTGTGTGTCACCCACAGTCCCAGTTAAGCAATACCTTCAATGTAATGAACCCTAACAAATATTTTCCTTCTAGTATAATATAAAAACAGGCATTTGGCCCAACTATTCTGCACTGGTGATTACAAACCAAATAAGTACTCTCCCATTCTTTGCACCTCTACCCAGCCTTTCATCATTTCTTTCTGTTTACTTTTTCCCTTCGAGGGCAACATAGATGAGCCAAATCATTACTATGTTCAGGATGGCACATGCTGATATTTTTCACTGAGATTCAACACATCATGCCTAATAATACATTCCCGTCCATAGCTTGGGGTTGCTGAGCCCAATTATGTTTTCCTAGCTTCTAGAGCAACTGAAAATGCTGAGCTGAGCCCTGCAACCCTGCCAGGTGTCTGTGCTCCTCCAACTCTAGATCCACTTGCAGATACGTGATTTTTATTGCTCTGTGATTGATGGATTTGGCTGTCACAATGCTAAACACTCAAATTCTCTCCTTAAACCCTTTCAATGTTCTCTCTCTCCTTCTTTAAGTCACTTCTTAAATCATGCCTCTGACAACTTTCAGTCAACTGTCAACATCCCAATCTGACAGACTCATTTGCCAGTATTTGGCCCATACCCCTCTAAACCCTTTCTATTCATGCACCCATCAGATGCCTTTTAAAATGTTGCAATTTTACCCACCACTGCTACTTCTCTGGCAGCTCGTTCCATCCTCTCCGTGAAAAAGTTACTCCTCAGGTCCTTTTTAAATTTTTCCCCTTTCAACTTAAAAATATGCCCTTTAGTTTCACCCACTCTAGGAAAAGGACCTTTGCTATTCACCCTATCGATGCTGCTCGTGATTTTATAAAGCTCTATTAAGTCACCTCTCAGCCTCTAAGTCCATGTACATCGATCCCTGAAAGTTGCCACCCAGGTTGATCGTGCTGTTAAGGAGGCATACGGTGTTAGGTTTTATTGGTAGAGGGACTGAGTTCTAGAGCTGTAATGTCATGTTGCAACTATACAAAACGCTTGTGTATAGTCTGGTTGCCTCATGTGGAAGCTTTGGAAAAGGTGCAGAGGAGACTTACCAGGATGTTGCCTGTTCTGGAGAGAAGGTGGGTCGGTTCTCATTGGAAAGAAGAAGTCTAAGAGGGGATTTGGTAGCGACATACAAGATGATCAGAGGATTAGATAGGGCAGACAGTGAAAGTCTTTTTCCAAGGATGATGAGGGGGCAGAATTATAAATTGAGAGGTGACAGATTTAAGACATATGTCAGAGGCAGGTTCTTTACTCAGAGAATGGTAAGGGTGTGGAATGCCCTGCCTGTCAACGTAGTTACTCAGCCAAATTAGGGAGATTTAAACAATCCTTGGATAAGCATATGGAGGGGGGTAGGTAGTGTAGGGGGATGAGCTTAGATTAGTTCACAGATTGGCGCAACATCGAGGGCTAAAGGGCCTGTTCTGCATTGTATTGTGTATTCTACGATGCTCCAGGGAAACAAGTCCCAACCTATTCAGGCTCTCCCTCCAGTCCCGGCAACATCCTTGCAAATCCTTTCTGTGTCCTTTCAAGTTTAAAAACATCCTTCCTACAGAAGTGGTCTCACCAATGTCCTAGAAGGCTGGACATGCTGTCCCGACCCATACACTCAATGCTCTGACCAATGAAGGCAGGTACGCCAAATGCCTTCTTCACCACCCTGTCTACCTGCGACTCCTCTTTCAAGAAACTATGCAGCTGCATTCGTAGGTCTCTTTGTTCAGCAACACACCCCAGGGTGTGGATGCAGTTAGAAACTCTCCTGAACTATGAAGCGAGATTAAATGTGGGTGTATCAAGCATGAGCCTGACAGCACACTAATCATACAAAATCTTTTAGGGAGAACTACCAGGTTATCTCACTTCAAAAGGATGCAACCCATTATTCCAGATTAACTTGATCTCTCAGATACTCAATGCTTTTAAAATGGTGAAAGTGAGGTCTCCAGATGCTGGAGATTTGAGTCAAGATCAGAGTGGCGCTGGAAATGCACAGCAGGTCAGGCAGCATCTAAGGAGTAGGAAAACTGGCATTTCAGGCAGGAGCCCTTCATCAGGAATTCCTGATGAAAGGCTCCTGTCCAAAACGCTGACTTTCCTGCTCCTCGGATGCTGCCTGACCTGTTGTGCATTTCCAGCGCCACTTTAATCTCGATTCCAACGCTTTTAAAATGTCAGCTATCCTGGACACTTTCTATCTGAGGAATAATTTCAAAATGGCCTGCGCACGCCTTTTCAAAGAAATAAATAACCAAATTAGGTTCTGATTAGAGTTTGCAACATCTGGCTTACAAAGTGTTTCAGTCTTCCTAGTTGCATTATCTCACTGCGGGTCAATTTATACTAGATCGATCATGACGTCATTACAGGTTAGAACAGAGTTAAACACAACATTTACAATCACTTCCCAAAAAGTCCTTTGGTGATCCTGAATGTGCAAGTTACAGGTTAAGGTAATAAGTGGCAACTTTAGAAGACTGACAATATTTGGGAGTGCCAGTTGGAGCAATCAGATGTCAGGCCAGGAGACCCTAAACATCAATTTATACTGTGCATATTTAGAGCCTTAAAAGTAATGAACCATCCCAACACACTTCATAGGAACACAAGAACCAGGATGATGTCGGCATAATTTAGCAGACAATAGTAAGACCCAAACATGTCTTAAGTGGTCTATCCAGTTCTGGCAATAAATGCCTAAACCAGTTATCCACAATAACTTTTAAATACTATATCTCTTGGACAGCAGTGAATAGAGGTGAGGGCTGTAGCAGGTGAATGGCTGGGGTGAGAGACAGACTGTTGGTTTTGTTCAGAACTAAGTCACTGAAAACACAGCAACAATCTTGACCCATGTATTGATCCAGGGTGATAACTGGCCTGGATATTAGGTCTGAACTCCTGTTCATCAAATGAACTGCATCAATGAATCTCGAACACAAATCTTATTAATTGTAGAGTATTGACATAATGCTTTATCCAAAATATGTCACCTCAGTGTACAGCATTCATTCAGTGCTGAAGTGTCGGCCTAGATTATATGCTCCAGTCACAGAGTCAGAGATGCACAACATGGAAACAGACCCTTCGGTCCAACCCGTCCATGCTGACCAGATATCCCAAACCAATCTAGTCCCACCTGCACATATCCCTCCAAACCCTTCCTATTCATATACCCATCCTCTTAAATGTTGCAATTGTACCAGCCTCCACCACATCCTCTGGCAGCTCATTCCATACACGTACCACCCTCTATGTGAAAAAGTTGCCCCTTAGGTCTCTTTTACATCTTTCCCCTCTCACCCTAAACCTATGCCCTCTCCTTCTGGACTCCCCAATCCCAGGGAAAAGACTTTATCTATTTATCCTATCCATGCCCTTCATAATTTTGTAAACCTCTATAAGGTCACCCCTCAGCCTCCGACGCTCTAGGGAAAACAGCCCCAGCCTGTTCAGCCTCTCCCTGCAGCTCAGATCCTCCAACCCTGGCAACATCCTTGTAAAATCTTTTCTGAACCCTTTCAAGTTTCACAAATCTTTCCGATAGGAAGGAGACCAGAATTGCATGCAATATACCAACAGTGGCCTGACCGATGTTGGGACATGACGTCCCAACTCCTATACTCTGACTAATAAAGGAAAGCATACCAAAAGCCTTCTTCACTATCCTATCTACCTGCGACTCCACTTTCAAGGAGCAATGAACCTGCACTCCAAGGTCTCTTTGTTCAGCAACACTCCCTAGGACCTTACCATGAAGTCCTGCTAAGATTTGCTTTCCCAAAATGCAGCACCTTGCATTTATCTGAATTAAACTTCATCTGCTGCTTCTCAGCCCATTGGCCCATCTGGTCCAGATCCTGTTGTAATCTGAGGTAACCCTCTTAGCTGTCCACTACACCTCCAATTTTGGAGTCATCTGCAAACTTATTAACTGTCCTTGAGGGATTGGAGATTTTATTTCCCAAGTCAAGATTCCTTTTCATTAGGGCGCATTTATATGAGAGTCCAAACAGGAGTTCTGTTTATAGCCTCTTCTTAGCCAGAAATCACTTGTGCTTCCACGACTGTGGGATATTGCTTGAGAAAGGGTTACCTAATACTTCATCTAACTGCTCAGGTAAACCAAAGTTAACCTGACTGGGAATCGACTATTCAAGCATCCGTAGGCCAAGTCTGGCTCCACCAGATCCTTGGCTTGTCTGTCATCATATGGCAAAATAGTTGGCCTCTACTCAAACACAGACAACAGCAGTGTATTCAGATTCAGCTGACCTCAGCTCATTTGGAATGGTGGGCACAGTTCCTTATCTTAGAGGCTTTGGGACATTCGCACTCCCCTTCATCAAGGCATAGTCTGGGGGTGCTCAATAAGATGGTATGGATTAATTCTGACATGCAACCCAAAGAACGAACTTTCACTAGTATCATGTGCAGCTCATGAGATCTTTGCAAACATTGAAAATGGCTGAAATGGTACTGATGTACATTAATAGGTTGTGAAGAGTCACAAGTCTACTGCCCCAAATAATGGCCTAAGGACCATGAACTCTGCTACTTTGGCCCACAAAACTGAAAGTTTTTATAGTTTCAATGATTACTCCATGGTTTCTGCTGTTTTGAATTTCATGGACTTTAAAATTAGGGATGGGACAAAGGGTCTAGGGGAATCTGTACTTGGAGCTCCTCCAATTCTGGCGAACTCAGCTTTGCTGGGCACTAAGATCAGTTTGTATCGCCAGCACAATATAGATAGATTGACGTTAACAGGATTTGAAATTTGGGGGAATGCCATGACATACATCAAACAGAACTAGAGGGCATAGGTTTAGGGTGAAAGGGGAAAGAGAGACCTAAAGGACAATGTTTTCATGCAGAGGGTGGGACAGGTATGGAATGAGCTGCCAGAGGATCTGGTGGAGGCTGGTACAATTGCAACATTCAAGAGGCATTTGGATGGGTCTATGAATAGGAAGGGTTTGGAGGGATACGGGCTGGGTGCTGGCAGGTGGGACTAGATTGTAGGTTAGGAGGAATTTTATCACTCAGAAGGTGGTGAATTTGCAATTTTCTAGTTCAGAAGGCTGAGGAGGCTATTATTAAATATATTCAAAGATATTGATAAATTTAAAAGATATCAATGGAAATGGGTACGGTGTGGAAAAGTAGTGTTGAAAAGTAGGAGATCAGTAATATTCACATTGAATGTTTCTATGTTCAATTAACCTCCAACACACTGCTTTTAAAGGACTGGAAGGTCTGTCATTATACTAACATCACAGGCTTGCAGATCTACACACGCACCAGCAAACAAAGGCAGTGCCACAAATAGCAATGACGAGTAATTGCTGTGTAATGTATTCTAAGCATTCTTTAGTCAAAGCATGCCCACTTTTCTAATTTGGGATGCACTACTGATATTACATTGCAGAATGGTATTTGCAGCTTTGTGTAGAGCATTCTGGCATGGCTATCCTAACTCACATTGTGTTTTACAGTTTCTGTCACCTAATGTCTCAAATAATCAAGAAATCAAGCTTGCTGAATGCTGCTATGAATAAATCAGCTGATCAGTCTCAATAGCAGGTGAACTTGTCCTTAATGCCCAGAAATTATGCAGGATTGAATCTTTTTCTTTTAAAAAGTGCATCTGAGATTTAGACTGTGTAGTACTAGATCACACAAACAAAAATCGGCGTGTTAACATAATTAATTTCTGCAAGGGTTGACAAGACAAAGACTAGAACTAGACTCAAAGTGTGGAAAATCAAGAGTCATTCTTGATTCTAACCATCCTCCCCACCTGCACATATGTGTGTGACAAAGCTAACTGGGGATAGCATGAGGCTCAGCTCTGATGTGCCAATACTCAAAAGTTCTGACTACTTATCATGGTCCTGACATGAATAAAGGGCATTTTGGTTTAGCTAGACAAAATCATAGTTCAACCTAGACTCAATATCAGATAAGGAATCTGACAACACAGAAACTGTGGTAGGTCAAGAGAGGTAGTAGTGAACACGTAGAACTTAGCACTGTCTACGTGCTTGCGGAACTGACCCCTATGTTTCCAAGCAGTGACATGGAGGTAAGGAAGAAGAAAAAGCCATAAGGAGGATTCCAAGGTTAGGAAGAACAGGGTAGGAGAACCCATTACTGAAAAGCAAACCGAACATGCTTGTCCAGAGTAGGAAGGTTCTCTCAGTATTGTAAGCAGATTTTCAGTAGGAACTAGTTGGTAGCCTGTTGTTCTGTAATTTTTTGAGTTTTTAAATTTATGACCAACCCGTACCCATTTCTTTGAAAAAAGATTTATGACATTAGAATCAAGTTATATTAAGTACTGGCATGATTCCCAATGTGAAGGTTCTTAAACACACTCAGCCTGATACCCACTAATAGGGGTTAAAGGAGTTGATATTTTACTTTCAAGACTCAAAAGAAGAAATACAGACATGAATTTGATAATTCTTTGGGATCCAATTCTTTATGTTAATTTAGGTTCAATTAGCCGTGTTTTAAATTTGGGCATATTCTCATGACATTGAGGATATTTTGGCAAAACATATATATTGTCCAAGTTTTTACATTCAAGAACTTTGGAGGAAAAAGGGAAATTAGATGTTTGACAATCATCTCTAAGAGTGGTCCAGATGGCAATTTTGAACATAAGGAGCTCAGTAAATATCAAAGAGGCTCAGTGTCCGTCAGAAAATGACTTGTTTTATACTGATTTTGCTGATCACAGCTGGGGCCAACAATGAAGCACAAAACTCTTAGTGCAGCAGGACTGGACAGGGAGAAGAGCAACACTCAGTCAGTTCTTGACCACCAAAACCACCACAAAGGGTAGAGCCTTTGTGCAAAAAAACTGGTGAATCATAGAATCCCTACAGTGTGGAAACTGTTCCTTCAGCCCAACAAGTCCACACTGACCCTCCGAAGACCATCCCACTAAACCCATTCCCCATTACTTTACATATATCTCTGACTAATGCATCTAACCTACACATCCCTGAACACTATGAGCAATTTAGCACTGCCAATTCATCTGATCTGTGCATCTTTAGACTGTGGGAGAAAACCAGAGCTCCCAGAGGAAACCCACTTGGACATCGGGAGAATGTGCAAATTCCACACATACAGTTGCCCAAGGCTGGAATCAAACTTGTGTCCCTGGCACTGTGAGGCAGCAGTGCTAACCACAGAGCCACCATGCGGTGAGCAGAGGATAAGGCTGCATCGGGCAGGATGCCCAAACCTTGGCTCTGGAACAACTTGGAACTCCAGTATTTCAATCCAGTTTGTACTTCAATTTCATATCTGCTGGTCAATTGGTTTGAAGCTGATCAATTTACAGGTTTGGAAGAGTGGTTGCTTCATTGGTGGATAAATCCCGAATAAGAACACCAAGAGCTACTGTTACCAGCAACTTAGAAATTAACAAAAAGGCACAAAATCAAAAGTTTGGAGATCCTTATCACAATACATTTAGTATTAATATAGACAATTGAATATAACTGGAACTGAGAGTTTGGTGAATATAATATTTGTATACTGAAAATCTGAAGTTTGACTTAAAGGGCTGAAGTACTATTTTGAAACATGATTCTTGTCCACCTCTGCAATGCTCAGACTAATTTATCACCTCTACAACCATGATTTAGTGACGTGACTTAAATGCAGGATCTATTTAAAGTAGAAACATGCAGAGTTCAGCAGATTCAGTAAACAGTCAACTGTTCCTATTTCAAACAGATAATGAATACCTTCACTCAATCTGAACTATCCCAAATCAAGCAAAGAAAATGTTTTCTTGGATGTGCATTTAAATTTCCTGCACTGATGTTAAACAAGAATCTGATAAAGTTAGTTCTACAGTACCAATCTAACTGCATGACATGAAACGTCTCACCTTTATACTCTGGAGTAAATTCTTTCATTTCTGGTGGAAGCGACTCATAGAATCGCTGCTCCCGGCTGATGAGTGGTTTACAAACTGTGTGATCATCATAGCGCATCATGCTGGTGTGTCCGCCAACTTGGTGAATGAAAGGCTCCAAGAGTACTCCTTTGCTTCTCTCTGGAACTGTGTTGTTACCATATTTCCCCACTTCCATGGTGTCCAAAAGGCACATCGCGTTACTGGGCCGCAGCTCAGAGGAGACATGGAGCACAGCACATAGGCCTGGCTTCACTGGGAGGTGATATTTATGGACCAGAGGACAAGCCGCCCAAGGACCAATGAGCGTCAGGGAAGAACAGCTCAAAACTTTCTAACAGCAGTGGTCAATGCTTATTTCTGAAAGAGAAAAGGGAGAAAGGAAAAACAGTTTAAAATCCAGCGATCCCTGGCATCTCATCACAGGCATTAGCTTCCAACCTCTGGGATGGAGGCTGATCAACAACTTTCTTTTTGTTAAATTAACAAATTAACAAAAGTCCTTTCTGTAAGGAGTCAGTGTAAGATGTTACTGGACAATCCTTATCCAATTCCAAGTGGGCACAAAAGTAATGAGTCTGTCATTCATTGAGAGACCACAGGATAGCCTCACCTGCAGCAGTTAGGATGTTCTTCTCAGTTGGAGTAGAAGTATGCATAAAAGTAAGAATATGTGGTCCAGGTAAACCTTACTAAAAGGTGTTAGGGAGGCTACATCTGGAGTACAACTAGCAGTTCTGGTCCCCTTAATTCAAGTCGACATCATTTCATTGGAGGCAGTTCAGGGAATACTCACTAGGATTATTCCTGGTATGAAGGAATTGCCTTATGAACAAAGACTAAACATGTTCAGACTCTTACGCATTGGAATGAGAGGTGACTTCATTGAAACATATAGGATTCTTAAGGGGCTTGACAGGGTAAATACTGAGAGACTGTTTCCACTGGGAGAGCCTAGGACTGGTGGCTTAAAATCAGAATAAAGGGGAGCCAATTTAAGACTGAGAGGAGGAGAAATTGTTCCTTTCAGAGGTTTGAAGGAACTCCTTGCCACAGAGATCTATGGGGGCTATGGCTATCCTACGGCTGAGATAGATAAGATTCTTGAACAGTAGGGGAATCAAAGGTTATGGGGCAAATACAAGAAAGAGGATGTTTGGGGTGTTGGATCAGCCACGATTCTATTGAATGGCAAAGCAGACCAACAGGCTGAATCACCTATTCCTCTTTCTATTCCCTATGGTCTTGTGTTGGTTCGCAGACTCCAACAAGTTTGACTCAGCATTCTTACAATTATGCAATGCTGAAACTCAGTCCCTACAGTGAAATGTGGCTTTTCCACAATATATCTTGCCTTCATGAAAAGAAGATTCTCACATGCATGCGCGCGCACACACACACACACACACACACACACACACACACACACACACACAAGCAACAAAGCAAACCAGGTCAAAAGATGCCAACTAGGACAAGTAGCAGTAACACAAAGAAAAGTGACATGGACAACAGTATCAGTCAAATCAGGATCAACTTCAATTACAGAATGATTGCTGTATTATAAATGTTAGCTGAGAAGCCATTCGATTAAACCAAACAGAAGTGCATTTCAAAGCAAATTTGGAGTACATTCCAGAATAATCAACTTCTTTTTTTGCTGCAGATATGGAAACAAATGTTCTTTTGACAGTAACCATGTATTGGCAGGAACTGGAATATCAAAGATCCATAAATGACTAGCAGGCAACTGTGACTGGTGAACTAAGTGATGATGCAAGATACTTATAAAAGTAGCACTACAAATACAACAGGTCTACAGTTTGTACAGACAACAGCAGTCTATTTTTAAAAATGACTGACAAGTCTCCTGTGGAAAGTGAGATGATACCCTTCTAAAATAATGGAGTGCTACAATATTTCATATGGAAAATTATCTTGCTAAAGAGGAACTGTAATAAGAAGTCAAATTATTTAAATTGTTGAGCTGTTGGATTTCACACAATTCAGTGTATGATGTTGTTAATCCAAATCTTGAAGGAACTGTAACTTCCCCCAATTGACATTCAGACATGAAAACTGGTGGTTTCAGCACCTACAACTAATTACCAGAATTCCATTGCTCTCATTCTTTCAGATACAGTTAAGAAAAACTCTACTCCCAAAGCACTATCGGGACTGCTCACCTTCGTCCCACCCCTACCTGACCTGCTGAAATTTTAAGAATCTTGTTCAGATTCATACCCAAAAACCTAAATACTCTATTTAGTGACAGCCCTCCTCTTCTCCAGCAGCTCTCACTCCCACCCCAGTTATACACGTTCCATGAGCTTCGACTAGTTCAAATCACTGTACTTGTATCACAACTTGCAGTTTTTCTTATGCTAATCAAAAAGTAACAGTTTTATACAAAAAAATTTCATAAAATTATAGCTATTGTTTGTATTATAGAAAGTGAATATCCTCCACACACTCCACTACATGCGAAAGAATGGTTCCAGGTCACTAAGGCGCTTGTCTGTTCAACATGGTCAGAATTTATCAATAACGTGGTGGAAATTCACATTAACTCACATTTAGTCAGCTTGAATTATAAAACTGATTCCTTGTTAAAACTGCTGGTGGCAGGAAACAGCAAACTGCAAACAAAATCAATAGATCCTGCTATTGCTTTAGGAAATCAGGGAGAATAGGGTCAGACTCATTGATGCTGGCCTCCGGGTGCTCCGGTTTCCTCCCACAGTCCAAAGATGTGCAGGTCAGGTGAATTGGCCACGCTAAATTGCCCGCAGTGTTAGGTAAGGGATAAATGTAGGGGTATGGGTGGGTTGCGCTTTGGCGGGTCGGTGTGGAATTGTTGGGCCGATGAGCCTGTTTCCACACTGTAAGTAATCTAACCTAATCTAAAAAACCGTGGTGTGCAGGAGGACAATAAGTGCATACAGAAGAAAACTTGACAAAGTCGCTAAACACTAGAAAACAACTATATTTAAACAAAGTTGACGTGCAAATTTTTAAAGAGAGCTTTATGTTAGTTAACCACACTCTACAAAACCATTGATCACTAGCTCCACATTTTTATACAATTCACACCCAATTAACATATCCATCACCTACTTCCCCATTCCATTAAGTTTCAGGTATTCCTTCCAATATTATGTGATAACAAAGGTATCTTTAAAAAAAACTTATCCAAACTAAAAACAGACAAGTGGTCAACAGAGAATACAAGGAAACGCATGGTTACATCAAGTGAAAACTGCCAGTTCTCGAGGCAGCTCTCTAATGACAGAGTGTGTTCAACTGGATGGTCATCACACCTCAGGCAAGGAACAACAATCAGAAAGCAGGACCTTCAAGGTGATCTTAGTCGGTACGGGAATTGAACCTGTGCTACTGGCATCACACCATGTCATAAACTATATATCAAGGACAAAATGGAGAATACACACAGTCAGTTGTTATGTTTCCTTTAGCTGGGATTAACATTATGGAAAAACCTTTGTCTATATGAATAGAGTCATAGAGAGACATAGCACGGAAACAGACCCTTTGGTCCAACTCATCCATGTTGACCAGATACTTTGGCAGTGCAACAACTTTGATGCCTAAGCAGATTGGTAAAGCATTCCAACAACTCCATTGGTCAATTAACTCAGTCCAGAATTCTTATTGGAGACACTGTTATAGGCTGAGATATATAGTGACACCAGAAGTTAGGCCCCCATAAACACGTGTTTGTCAGAATTTCTTTTACCTTGAGTCAAAATATTACAGATTTAAGTTTTGAACTTTTCTGAAATTATCAGAATAGCAGCATTCTGAAAATTATTACTGGTCCAATGCAGAATAGTTGGGCAGCACAGCAGTTTAGTGGTTAGCACTGCTGCCTCACAGCATCAGGGACCTGGGTTCAATTCCAGCCTCGGGCAATGTCTGTGTGGAGTTTGGACATTCTCCCCGTGTCTGCGCGAGTTTCTTTCAGGTGCTCCAATTTCCTCCCACAATCCAAAGATGTGCAGGTTGGATGAATTGGCCGTACTAAACTGCCCATAATGTTTGGTATGTGTAGGTTAGGTGCATTAGTCAGGGGTAAAAAAAAGGATAACAGGGTAGGGGAATGGGTCTGGGTGGTTTACTCTTCAGAGGGTTGGTGTGGACTTGTTGGGCCGAAGGGGATGTTCTCACACTGTAGGGATTCCATGAGTGAAGGGAAAACATTAAAAAATTTGAATTTAAGCTCCTTTCAAACGCTCAGAAACAAAACCAGTAAGTAATAATGACAGAAAACAAAATCAATGCTGTCACTGGGTTTTCAGTGCATGGTCAGTCACACTGTGCTCAGTAGCCTATGCACTATGCACCCACACAGCTGTTCACTAAACTGCTCCTGAGAAATTCCTGGGTAACTTTTGCCCACTTCACCATCATCTTCTCCAGGGCGATGAGAAAAAGGGAAACAAATCTGAAAGGACTATTTCTGTACTGTACATCTCTATGACTCTACAAATGCAGATGTTCCAAATGACACCCACATCCCGGAAATTATAAAAAAACAAATTTGAGAGATTTCAAACCTAACTTGTCAGCAGCTGTGTCATGATCAGCTAATGATGAACCCCTGGTGGGGGAGGGAGGGGGAGAGAGTGAGGCCTTGTGAGATGTGGTTTCAAAATGACATGTTTCAATCATGATATTTCAGATCCGAATCGACAAATTTATAGTCCCAGACATGAAGCAGGCAGCTTCAGTACAGGGCCTAGATTGACCCACTAATTAACTAACTGGGATCGTTCTCATTCTGGAGTAGAGTGGTGCTGGAAAAGCGCAGCAGTTCAGGCAGCATCCGAGGAGCAGGAAAATCGACGTTTCGGGCAAAAGCCCTTCATCAGGATGAAGGGCTTTTGCCCGAAACGTCGATTTTCCTGCTCCTTGGATGCTGCCTGAACTGCTGTGCTTTTCCAGCACCACTCTACTCCAGAATCTAGTTTCCAGCATCTGCAGTCATTGTTTTTACCTGGGATTATTCTCATTCAGTTTCAGAACATGAAACCCCAATATTTTGGTTTTGGGTGGTCTTAGATAGTATGAAGCTTACCAGTATTCTGAATTGGTTAGTGATGTTAAAATCTATGTATGACTGATCAGAGCTCTCACTCTGCACATCTATACAGAAGCTCTCTGGATTTCTTAATGTTAATCAGTGGATGCAGATTTCTCAGCAGCTTCAATCAAGACTCAAACATTCCAAAGAATTTCTAAATGCCAAAGCATCTGGTGCACAGAAAGCAAAATTCAGGTTTTTAGTAAAATGAATGCCCTTGCATGACTAACATATACTGGTTTAAGCCCGGTTCCTCTTACATTATGCTGGCACTCATACTAACAGCATGCAGTGGAAGCAAGAAACAGCATATGGACTGGTGGTTTAATATATAAAAAAAAACTTGCTTGCATTGCATTGGAGAGTTCCTACATGTACCTTTGATACAAACACTACAGTCAATTGGAGAGAAAATGTGTATTGCTGGGGCCTTCATATGCATGAGACTGCTTTAACTTTTGCCTTCAGCCTGATCTCTTCAATGTCAGGATCACTCTAGCAGGTACCTGAAAGCCTGTGACCAGACAAACTTTGTAAAATCCACTTTGTAAGTAGCAGTTACATGGACAGAACTCCTATCACAAGTGCCTGCTCTTTTCCCTCATCCCTGCAATGTATCAATTCCCATTTGGAGGCCACCATCTCATCAAATAGTGTGCTTGAAATCCTAATCACTCGGACTGCAATAAAATTCTCTTCCATGTCACCCCGGTCCCTCTTCCACCCAATTCTGTCACCTTAGATTTGGACCCTCTGGCTTTAAACCCTTTAAGTTACTAGTAACATTATAGACTCTTTCGGACTCTTATAACCTCTGTTCTATTTATAAAGTCCAGGGTCTTATAAATTTGATAAACTCCTTTGTTAACATGTCCTGCTATCTTCAAAGATTTGAGCACCACCACTCAGGTCACTGTTGTTGTCCTTCCTTAAGAATTGCAACATTTAATTTGTATTGTCTCTTCTCATTCTTTCCTAAATGTATCACCTTTTCTTTGCCCACACTGAATTCGACCTGTCATATGTTTTGTCCATTCCACCTAGCCTTTGTCCTATGACCTTTTGCCTTTCATCATTTTTCCTTCATTCTCACTTTAGAATGTTCTCATTTACCCTTGTTCTGATAATTTCTATAATCTTTCACTCCTCCTCAGCCATTTTTCAAGTTCATTTCAAATGACTTTTATTTTATTAAATGCAGAATTACTTCATTCTGTTTTTAGCTACGTCTGAAATCTTTTTCCAGAGACTTTGGGCACCTTCTCAGGATACACTAGGAGCACAACCTCTCTCTCCACATTGCAAACCAGGTCACATCTAATTGTAATCTGGCTCAGTGATTAGCACTGCTGCCTCACAGTACCAGGATCTGGGTTCGATTCCAGCCTTGGACAACTGTCTATTTGCACATTCTCACAGTCTGTGCTGGCCTCCTCTGTGTGCTCCAGTTTTTCCCACAATCCAAAGATGTGCAGTTTAGGTGAACTGGCTGTGCTCAATTGCCCATAGTGGTCAGGGATGTGTAGATTAGATGCATTAGTCAGGGGGACTGGGTCTGGGTGGATTACTCTTCGGAGGGTCAGTGTGGACTTGTTGGGACGAAGGGCTTGTTTCCACCCCGTATCGATTCTATGATAACCATGGCTACCTTGGTGGTAATGGATGAGCCCATTCACGTTGCTTTTCATTGTCCTGAGTAGTTTACAGTCAAGTACAAAAGAATTAATATCAAATCCAGCTTTTGGCTCATTCAGAGGCTCAGTATTAATGCTCCGGCTAAGCTGGATTTTCCATTCAAAGGAGGCAAAATATAACAAACCGCTGCAATTACAGGATCACTTTCAAGCTCACAGAGACAACCAGCCTGATCCTTTAAGCCAAGGGGAAACAGGAAACCACTCCAATGAAATAAAACCAAGGGCAAATTACAACACTTGTAACTCCATATTCAAACTGAACATCTCACAACTGCGTGTAGAACTGGCACAGAGACTATTTTGTCAATGAGATCCATTCCCCGAAACCCTCTAAAATTGGGGTATGGAACTAAAGCAACAGTATAAGTTACCAACAATACATTGCTGAGTTTGGCTTATTGCAAATTGGTGGAAAGGGGTCTCTTAATTAGTCTCACACAGTACCAGGATGCAAGAAAGAAAATAAATCAGCTAATGTAATTGGCTGACAGGCTAATCTGGGATGCCCAATTCAGCTAAATAGCAGACAGCATTCATGCGCATCAGGATCTATTGATATGAGATATGTAAAAACTGTGCTTAATTACCTATGCTTTGGTTTATACAAGAATGAATAATAGGAGAGTTTTACAGTAGGGTGGAGTACATTATAATGATGCTGTCAGATGATGCCTTTAGACCTATTCTGTTGGACAGTCAAGCTTAGGAGGTCAAATACACTTAAGAAACTGCATCGGATTTTCAATAACGAGGCAACTACCAGAGTCTGACAATGAAACAATTTCAATAACAACACTGTTATAAAAGGAAATTCACCAAAGATCCTCAGACAGCACCTTCCAAACCCACTACCAATTCCATCTAAAGGAGAAGGGCAGCAGATATATGGGAACACCACCACCTTCAACTTCCACTCCAAGCCATTCTACCATCCTGACTTGGAAATATATCACCATTCCTTCATTGTCACTGGGTCAAATAACATGGAATGCCCTCCCTAAAGGCATTGTGGGTCAACCAACAGCAGGTGACCACAGCAGTTCAAGACGACAGCTCACCCACACCTTCTCAAGGGCAACGAGGAGAGGCAATAAATGCTGGCCAGCCAATGACGACCACAAAATGAGTAATGAAAAAGAAAATTACGTGTTTGAGGTCATTCTATGGAGTGCTCATTACTTGTAGGATCATTTGTAATATCCCAGTCAAGTGCATTTTTTCTCAATATTGTCATGTAACACATTCAGGGAATTTCAGTTCAATACCGGTGGAAAAACTGCTCAACTGCAGAAATTATAAATGATAGACACAATATCCAGCTCATGCAAAATTTCACATGAATCTTAAGGTCAAATTCAGTAATGAGAGGGGCACCTCACACAAATAATGGAAAAAAATGGAGAGACTGATCAACAGATTTACCCAGATCTGCAAACACAAGAAGAGTAAAGACAAGATGTCAGGTGTAAAACCTCCAGTTGTTAATATTTATTCATGGGATATGGGCATATCTAGCAAGGCCAGCATTTATTGCCTATCCCTAAGTGTTGGGCTGTTGTTTGTGAGCGGCTTTCTTGAACTACTGCAGTCTGTGTGCTATAGAGACAGCCACAGTGCTGTTCAGATGGACATGTCAGCATGTTGACCAATAACAGTGATGAATAGTGTTACATTTTCAGATCAGGATGTGCATGATTTGGACAGGAACTTTTAGAATGAGGTATTAGCTTGTCTATTTTCTCTGCAAAAGAAATTGTCCCAGTATTATGAAAAACCAATTTGTCTCCACCTCTGCTCTGAAGTCAAATATTCTCAATGGACTGTAAAAGCAAAAACTGAGCTTTATGGGCTGTCAAGCTAGATCACACACTGATCTGATTTGTTCAGCTTTACCATCAGTTGGAATCATAATATATTTTATACTAGTTACATCATGTTTGGAATATCTGTAAGCATGCCCATCTCCCTGCTATAAAAATAATGAAAGTATTGTTTTGAATTGCACACAAATCCAGAAACAGTCTTGTCACTGAGATTTCAGTAGAATATTGGTAAATGCTATAGAGCTTTATTCTGTAACTTCTTGAACAGTTGAGATTAGGAAAAGTACAAATAGAATTCTTCTCTTGCCTATTGCAGAGCTTATATTGAGCCATATAATGCATGTCAATCAAAACACTACAAATGCTGTTTTTTTCTCCTTATTGGTACCAGTCTGTTTAATAAGCCTGGTCATAAGTATTAAACCATGTGCAGCAATAGTTTAACTCTTTCAAGCTGGAATAAAAACTCCCACATCTAGGATTTAGATCTACCTCCCAATCAAACATAACATGGTCAGATAAGGTTCTAAATATCAAATATGCATTCTCTCATGGAAATATCAATTAATCATGCTGTAAACTTACACCGAATGAGGGCTCTTGTGGCACTGTGGTCGAGTTCTTAACTCTGAGCTAGAAGACCTGGGTTCAAGTCCCAGCTGCTCCTGGGTGTGTAATAACATCTTTAAACAGGTCGATTAGAAAATATTGGTGCAGAGAGTGATAGGTTAGGATTCCTGTATATCCAATTTCTATTGCAGGAAGGCTTTATTTGCAATGCTCTGCCAATAATCATAGAAATTGGAGAGAAGGTGCAAGGACTATCCAACACTTACAACTTGGCCATTGACACAAGAGTTGCGGGCCACCAATACAATGCAGGGTTCTTGCTTTAAAAGCTGGAAATGAAACTGCTGAGAGAGACAAGAATGATCAAAACCACGAACATCAACATCTGAATCAATACATAAACCATGCTTAATTTCAATTGCTCAGGTCTGGTCTTTTATCAGTTAAAAGTTACATAAGGTGGCCTTTTTGCCTGCTCCCCTTAATTATACACACTCATCTCAGAGTGTCTCCACCGTAATATTATGAATTATAAATAACCCGTGTGTCAAATATCAAGTTAGAGGTATTGGATTCTCCTACCTTGACAGTTCCATAACAGCTATCAATGTTGTACACTGGATCATATTTGTTGATAATTCACATTGACTGACTGACAATCTAATGTTCAAATAACAGACCTACAATGTACAAGAAGCCCACAGTCCACACTGTAAACAAAGACTGGGTACATATAGACAAATCAGAAGCTGAGCATCTCTCAGCTTGCAAAAGTACTGAAGACCTGTGCTTCAGAAATCATAGCACCCAGAACAGCTACAACGCTGGTATCTGCCTGACAATGTGGAAAATTACCTAGATATATCCTGTACACAAAAAGCAGGACAAATCCAACCTGGCTGATTACTGCCTCATCAGTTTACTCTTGATCATCAGGAAAATGCATGAAAAACATCAACAATAGTACTATCAAGCACCAGGGCCACTCAGCTCCAGACCACATTACAGCCTTCATTCAGAAATGGTCAAAAGAGCTGAATTCAAGAGTTGAGGTGAGGTGAGGTGAGGTGAGAAAGACAGCCTTGCATTAACAATGTATTTGACGGAAAGTCGAATCAAGGAGTATGAGAGAATCTGGAATCAATGGGAATGGATTCTTCCATTCCAACTCTTCAACGGTTGCCATCATACCTGGCACATGGGAAGATGGTTGTGGTTATGGGAGGTCAGTCATCCCAACTCCAGGTCATCTCTGCAGCAGTTCCTCAGGGTAGTGTTCTAGGCCCAAACATCTTCACCTGCTTCATCAATGATCTTTCTTCTATCATAAGATCAGAAGTGGGGATTTTTGCTGATGATTGCACCATGTTCAGCACCTTTGGAACTCCTCAGAGTCCACATCCAAATGCAACAATACACAGACAAACTACAGGCATGGGCTGAAAAGTGGCAAGTAATATTCGAGCCACACAGATGCTGGGCAATGACCATCTCCAATAAGACATAACCGAACCATCGCCATTAGACATTCAATGATGTTACCATTACTGTATCTTCCATTAACAATATCATGGGGGTTACTGTTGTACAGAAACTCAACTAGACTCACCATATAAATGGAGTGGCTGCAAAAGCAAGTTAGCGGCTTGGAATGTTGCAGTGAGCAACTCAATTCCTGATTCTCCAGAGCTTGTCCACTCCCTACAAGGTACAAGTTAGGAGTGTGATGGAACATCCCCACTTGCTTGTACAAGTGGAGCGCCAACAGCACTTGAGAAGCTTAACTCCTATCAAGACAAAACAGCTCACTTGATTGGCACCTCATCCACAAACATCCATTCCTTCCACCACTGATACTTAGTAGGAGCAGTATCTACAAGATGCAAAGCAGAAAGTTAGCAAAGATCCTAGACAGCACCTTTCCAAATACACAACCAGTGGAACACCACAAGCGAGCTCCCTTTCAAGGGGAGGTGATGGCCTCGTGGCATTATTGCTGGTCTGTAAATCCAGAGAACCGAGTAATGTTCTGGGGACCTGGACTCTAATCTCACCGTGGCAAATGGTGGAATTTGAAGATAATAAAAATTTGGAATTAAAACAAATCTGATAACCATGAAAACAAGGTCAATTGGCAGAAAAACTCATATGTTCACTATGAGTGAACTCAAGGTTCACTAATATCCTTTAGGGAATGAAACTACCATCCTTACAGAAATGTGGTTGACTATTAACTGCCCTGTCAATTCCAGCTGAGCAATAATTGCCAGCATAACCAATGATTCCTTTACCCCATGAACGAGTTTTTTTAGAAAGCTGTTCACCAGCCTGAGCTGGAAATATGTCACCACTTTCTCATTGTGACGGTGCCAAAATTGTAGAATTCCCTCCCAAAAGTATTGCGGGTGTACCTACAGCAAATGGACTGCAGCGGTTCAAGGCAGCAGCTCACCACAACCTTTTCAAGGACAACCAGGGCCAGACAATGAATGCTAGCCCAGCCAGCAATGCCAATGCCCTATGAGATTTTTTTTCCATGTCAATGATGTTTCATCAGTCATTTAATCAATATGGGCCTTTCCACTCTTGGATTATCATTAGAGAAATCCCTGAGCTCTGCCACATTAGGGCAAAGCATTGATAGTGACAGGGCAATGCATTGCAAGGTATGATCAGAGTAGCTCATCAGATGGAGATCAGGATGAGCTAAAAAACAAATGATGAGAGATTGGGAGATCTAAAGATTTTAATCTGACTCAAGAAACAGCAGCTCAAGCAAGAAAGAGAACATACTTATTGAATGCGATTGAAATAAGACTAGCTGCTTTAGGAAATTAAGACTAGCAAGGAAGCAGCAATATTTAATTAAAACATTTGCTTTGCAGTAGAGACCTTCAACACTGCTTAGACTCATTAGAAAAACACCCAAAGAGATCCCAACACATCATTTCTAGCAAGGCTAGTTGAACCATGTTTCAAGCTCAACCGATTAACTTAAATTGACCAATAGTGCTGCTACCAGCACACAAGATTTCTTCCACATTTAAAATAGATCTGTAAATTACCCTGAAAATGCAAAATGCCTCAAAATGTGAATTACAGGTTAAGCAAGCCATTTTCTGCTGCTGCTACTATGCAATAGCTACACAAGTATTATTTTCCATTAACAGGATGCTGTTGTCAATCCAGAAAGACGTTGTTGAGAGTGTGTTGGTGGAAAAGCACTACAGGTCAGGCTGCATCTGGGGCACAGGAGAGTCGATGTTTTGAGAAAAAGCCTTTCATCAGAAATGAGGCTGCTGCTCCTCAGATGCTGCCTGACCTGCTGCGCTTCTCCAGCACCACACTCTCGACTCTAATCTCCAGCATCTGCAGTCCTCACTTTCACCCAGAAACCTGTTATGCCTATCATATAAATGCCATATTCTCTATGCATTTCAGTGCTGGTGCAATCCAAGGTATGCAGTCTGTATATTATGGCAATTAAATCAAATGCATGATCCTTTCACTGCTTTAATTGGCAGAGTACAGATTACACTCAACAAGCCTGTACTCACAAAACCCAAGACCCAATGTCTATTATTAAATATGATTATGAGATTGTTCTGTAAGAGTTACCCAACCTTGAGTGTGTTGGTTCTATACTAATTACCAATTTTCAAAGGAAACACCAATTTATACAACAGGAGAAAAAAAAGGATACTGGCTGTTTGGTGAGTAGATTGTAATTGGTTGAGGCATTGCCATAGAGAATGCACCAGGATCAGCAGTGTCCTGACCTTTTGTTTAATTGAAAAAGGCCTGGACATGTTACTTTTGCTTTCAAAGGACATGTCACTTTGAATGAATGTATGTGACTAATTTAAAATAATCAGCCAAGATTGTAACGTGGCTCAGTTTGAATTCCTAAAAGCTATACCTATTCACATGCAGGGACCTTCCGGACAAAGGTTGTTTCCTGTTTCAGTATTTCCTGTCTTCTCTGAATCATGCAGGGGCTTGGGGAGCCAATAGTTTCCCAATGTCTTCTTCATTGCAATGCCTCAGTCAACATGCAAACCAATTAGCATGCTTTTGTCCTCTAATATGATCATTTGGAAGTTGTCATTCATGCAATTGTCATGATGAGTGCAAAATGAAATACCTCGGCAGCATCTCATTTTTCAGCAAAATTCAAAACATGAGACAGAAACAGTCAGTCAATGGTCTGACAAAATCTTAGATTGAGAGATTTTAGAGGAACAGCAGGCTCTTGGTGTAATTATTCACGATCCTTGAAGTTGGCAGAGAATGTAAATAGGATACTTAAGGAGGCATATGGAACACTTTCATCAGTCATGGCATAATGTGTATGAGCGAGGAGGTAACATCAGAGTTAAACAGAGCTTTGGTCAGGCCACAACTGGAGTACTGTGTGCAGTTCTGGTCACCGTACAAGAGGTGGTACAGAGGAGGTTCACCAGGATATTGCCTAGGATAGAGATAATGAGCTGTAAGGAGAGACTAGAAAGGCTTGGATTGCTTTCTCTAGAACAGAGAAGATAGGAGGCAACATGATTAAGATCATAAGGGGTACAGTTAGGGTGAATACAAAGCAGCTGTTCACCTTGGTTGAGGGATCAATGACAAAGAGGGGATAGTTTTAAGGTAAGGGGCAGGAG
Organism: Hemiscyllium ocellatum; assembly: GCF_020745735.1. NCBI lineage: Eukaryota > Metazoa > Chordata > Chondrichthyes > Orectolobiformes > Hemiscylliidae > Hemiscyllium > Hemiscyllium ocellatum. The sequence goes on from NC_083414.1 coordinate 71,391,351, forward strand.
ATTAATAAGGGATTTGGGAAAAAAAACCTTTCCATTCAGCAGGTGGTGGAATCTGGAATGCCTGCCGAGGAAGATAGTGGAACCCTTACTACCTTTATAAGATATGTGGTTGAGTATTTCAAATATCATAACTTTCAAGGATATGGGACAAGTGCAGGAAATTGGGAATGGCACACATTTAGTGGTAGTTATGTTGGTGTAGACCCAATGTGTCAAAGGACTTTTTCTGCATGTATGCATCTAGGAATCTACGAGACCGCAAAAGGGCATTCAGTCCATTGTACCCATGCACATTAAGCGAACATTGACGAATCAATGATGATGAAAACAAACCTCACAATCCAACTTAAAAGAGGAGATGGCGAGGAGTTCAGTCCAAAAGATTTGGAATAACTCAAACCTAACCAATGAAGAAAGAATAGGGATAAGTGAGAGTTGGTAAACTTAACACATTAATAATGAATCTACACCAAAAGATAATTAGATAACAATTCAAGTTGCTATCCCTTCAAAACAAATTTTGAAGTAATATCCTTAGAATTTTTTGGTCCAATATTAAATAAAAATACATTTTATGGAGGAGTGAAGAACAGTGACAAGAAAGAGACAGTCAGATTACAAACAACAACAAATGTAGATAGCGAAAAAACGTTTACAGATACTGTTAGGTTTTTGATATAGATAATGTATTCTTTAACAGACTAAGGCACAATGAGTTGAAGAGTTGAGTGAAAATTTGCTTTTGGTTGTGAGAAGATTAGTGAAAGATCTTCAAGGCATTAATAACGCAACAGGAAAAAAAAAGTACTTAGCAAATCTCAGGACCAGAGGATTTCCACACAATGGTATGAAAATATTATACAGTGTGCCGAATTTCAAGAAAACGCCAGATTATTGAATGATTGTAAAACCTCTTGCCTGTTCAAAATAATGTCAGAGCTGCAGGTCAGTGAATTTATCTCTAAGTGAGAACATATTAGTGACTGAATAAGCATATACTGAGGAACCTCGATTACGTGAACGAAATGGGTGGGGAGTGTTTTGTTCAGATAATCGAATGCCGGATAACACAATTTAGTCAAGCATCGGGACCTTGCGATCTTGTCCGGATAATACGAAATTCGGATAATCGAATGCTGGATACTTGAGGTTTCTCTGTACTTGGAAAGCTAATCCAGGAATTGGCATGGTTCTGTGAAAAGTAGGCAATGTCTTGTTAGACCTAATACAGTATTTTGGTAAAATCACCAAAGTGTAAGATTTAATGGACAGTGCTTACACTGGTTTTCAGAAAGTCAACTAAAACCAACTGCCACAAAATTGAAGGCAACGTATGACAAGATAGGAAACTAGATAAGAAATAGGAACTCATGACCATTCTCCAAATGGTGAGTATTAAAAGAATTGGTGTTGAGATTCCTGTTTCTCTGGAATAGAGTGGTATATTTCCATCTTCACGTTATAATACTAAGGGACATAGGAGTGACAAAGATCTTGAAATTGCATAGGGCAGGCATGAAATTTTAATTACCAAGTTTTCAGATATGGTCTCTCACATTTTAAAAATTCTGAATTCACTACATTGAGAGCCACGAGATTTATTGGAAGAGATCTTATGACAAATCAAATCACAACATTATTCTTGCAATTTTAAAAGATATGGAAGACTTAGATACGAGGGGGGTTTGAGAAGTGAAGATTACTCTTAAAGCCAAATGTGGAGATATATAATTCATTAAACCACATAGTTCCATTATACCTGAGACAGGAAGTTGTTTCCAGATTCAGATGCTCTCTCAAAAGGGATCATCCATCAAACTCGATAACTAAATTTACACACTTAAATTCCCTAAGTGTTTTCTACAAGTGTGAGGGTCAGTCCTGTCAAAATACTACAGTCTCCATTAGCAGAAGGCATTTACCAGTTAATAGATATCAGCTAAATTGGTTGCACTCTCTCCAAGTCAGAATGTGTGCTCAAGCATATAATTGGCTTGACACAGCGCTGCAGCAGTGCTGTGGGAAGTGCCATCTACGAGATGAGATGCTTATCCGAATTCCCTCTACTCACTCAGGTGAATTCAAAACATCTTATGACACTATTTCAGGAGTGGGAAGCTTTCCTGGTCAATACTATATCCTATATTCCAGCAATAACCATATTTTAAAGAGGTATTTCACCAATTATTATGCACTTTTGTGCATGGATATAAGCCCCAAGTTATTTCTTTTTTCAGTCATCCCTTTCAAAACCACGGTCTGGTGAGTGCACCTCAGTACTAGAATTAAAACTAACTTGATTTACAGCTGTGTGCAAAACAGCTGATTCCATTGAAAATAATGTAATTTTTGAAAATTTTCAACACGAAAACAAAATTACAAGTAGCTCTGCATAACAACTTGCAATAAACCATGCAGCCCAGGAAAAGCAGAAAAATGTGGTGATTTCAAACTTTGAAACCCGGAAACAGATACATCAAGACACCAAAGAATGTACAGTTCTCATGTGTCTCCAAACCAAATTCTGTACTAGCAGTGATTATATTTATAAGGGCAATGTCCACTTAAGTGTTAGAAGATCTGATGAGTGTACAGAAAACCCATACACAAAGAGAACAGCACTATGCCTAAGCGGGATGCAGCTCCTGCCTGGAGCTCACCCACTCTGTCCATTTTTACTTTTATTTCTTACTTTAATCAACTTATCCTCTGTCGAAAGAGCAAGCCTGGTACGGGGGAGGGCAAGCAAGCCCGATGTGGGGGAGGGAGAGCGAGCCCAGCGCAGCTGAGATAGCAGTCCCTTGGCAACTGTGGCGGCGGTGAGAACTGGCAGCCCGATGTGTCTCAGCATCTGTGGTGGCACCAAGCATTGGTAATCAACCAGCATGGCTAAGCACTTAAGGACTGCGGTGTTGAACTTTTAACTATACTTCCTTATTTTTCCACTTTGTACCTAAGATTTTGTACCTAGATGGCTTTGTATCTAAGGCGGCTCTGGGAATGGCAACGTTGTGCACTTTTCACTGTACTCCTGTATCCCTATACTTGAGTACACATGACAATAAAATCTAATTCAAATCCAATAAGCTGTCAAAAATCTCTACCGAAACTTTATAAGTCCAAACAAACTCCAAACAATTACATACAAAACAGGCTGAGACTTGCTAGAAATTTTGTTTGTTTAATATGCTTTTACAAATAACTTCCCTTCACTTATAGCCACACTCGATCTTGCTCATTCAGATAGAGAAGCTGTTGGCAGATCTGTCAATTGCAGACTAATTCTCACACTCTTCTATCAAGCATCTGAGAACAAGTGTGCACATGGAGCGAGCATGAATTCCTTTCCTACAACAACGACACGTCAATTATTAACATCACAAAGCAGCCGCCCTCCCTAATCTAGCGCGTGAAAACAAACAAGTAAATCAGATCAGGAAAAGGCAGTTTACTGAATCAGCAGCATGGGTTGAAAGATCTCAAAGGTGACCTAGCTAAGAGGCTTTATTACTGTGATAAACCAGTTGCTGCAGATTAAGCACTTTGCATGTTAAATCTTTTCTACAACTGCTGACTTTCTCCCTTTCCTCAATGGTTCTCATGAAACCAGTTGCTGCTAGGTGATTGCCAAAAGTTGGAAGCTGAATTTTAAACATGGAACTTGGTGAGAGGAACGTAGCCCTACAACTCAACTGTGGAATACTAACCCAACTGTCTCACACTCAGCATCAACATAACCATATCAATGGCTCTGTGTGCTGCAAACTCCACCTCAAGTTGATGCAAACTGCATGTGGACAGAGAGGAACTCAATGTCATCCTGAAGTGACCAAAAGTAGCACCCAGTCTCAAAAAATGCTGCTACCAGACATTGAGGAAATAGTCTCAGCCGTAAATTGTGAGATATCCAGGACTTGGACAGGCCCAAAATAATCACTCTGCCATTTCTCACTGGGAATTAAAATTGTCAGAATATGCATCACAACACAAAGGGTTCCTCCTCTCCCTAAAAAATGTTATCTTTCCTTTAGTGTTTTATTTGGATCATGCAGTGCTAAGATCGAAGTGCTCCAAAAGAAGCCTAATTTTGAATCGCCTTTCCTTTTCCCAGTGTTTTCTCCCTACGACTGCTCTTTCACACTTTCCGGAGCTGGGAGGTCAAACCAGAGGTCAGGGCTGCTTCTATGCTTGTTTCTTCTTCACTCCAAGACGCTTCTGCTGCCTGTCACAGCCCATGTACACACATGCATGGGCCCACTTGGCAATCAAAGTATGCATTAGGGCCATACTGCATTCTAGATAAACATTCTGATAACTGATAGCCTGGGTTTAAGATCAAATACACATTTAAAAAGAACATATAACTTGCATTTATATCATGCCTTTCATGATCTCATCATGTTCCAAACTCTTACTGTTTGAAATGTAGTCATTGCCATAACATAGGAGAAATAAAAGCAGCCATCCTAATGACACTAGTGGGACATTGGCTAATGATTGCACAATGTTCAGAACTATCTGCCACTCTTCAGACACTGAAGCAGTCCATGTACAAATGCAGCAAACTTGCATAATATTCAATCTTAGGTTGACAACTGTAAATTAACATTTGCATCACACAAGTGCGAGGCAATGACCACATTTCCAACGAGAGAATCAAACCATCTCCCCATGACATTCAATGGCATTATGATCACTCAACCCTCTACTGCCATCATCTTGGGAGTTACCATTAACCAGCAACAAATATTGTACCTACAAGAGCAATTCACAGGCTGCAAATGCTCCAAGGTGAGTAACTGGACTCCAAGCTTCTTGAAACCTATCAAACAATTACAAAGGACAAGTCAGCAGTTTGATGGAACACAGAGGAATCTCAATGATCAAATATCGGATTATGCGGCATGATCGCAAGGTCCAGATATTTAGCTAAACTATGTTATCTGACATTTGATTATCCAGGATTTGATAAACTGAACGAAATACTCCCCCCGCTGGTGTCCTTCGGATAATCTGTACATGCCACCTATCTGGATGTGTGCAGATCCAACAACACTTAAGTACAACAAAGCAGCACACTTGATCGGTACCCCATCCACCACTTTCAACATTCACTCCTTCCACCACCATACCAAACCACAACATTAACAGTGTGCACCATCTACAAGGTGCACTACAATAACTAACTCAGGACTCATTCAACAGCACTTCCAAACCTGCAATCTCTGCCACCAGGAGGGAGGTGCATGCAAACATCAAGTGCAAGTCCCATCCAAGTCAGATGCCATCCTGACATGAAAATGTTCTACTATTGCTTCAGTGTTGCTGGAACAAAATCCTGGAAATACTCCCTAACAGCATGTGGAAGTACCTACCAGAGATTGCAATGGTTCCAGAAGACAACTCACTATCACTTTCCCAAGAATAATTATGGATGGGCAAAAAAGTATGACCCAGCCTCCATTGTCCACCTTGCATGAACAAATTTAAAAAATGCTCAAAGGAGTCCAGAAACAATCACACAACAGAAAGTTGCTACATTTTACAAGATGGAATTTAGACACTTCCCAATGGGAGACTGATTGAGAAAGTGAAGTCGCATGGGGTCCATGGTATACTAGCTAGATGGATAAAGAAATGGCTGGGCAACAGGAGACAGAGTAGTGGTGGAAGGGAGTTTCTCAAAATGGAGACCTGTGACCAGTGGTGTTTCACAGGGATCAGTGCTGGGACCACTATTGTTTGCGATATCCATAAATGATCTGGAGGAAGGTATGAGTGGTCGGATTAGCAAGCTTGAAGATGACACTAAGATTAGTGGACTAGCAGATAGTGAAGGGAACTGTCAGAGAATACAGCAGATTATATAGATTGGAGGGTTGGGGGCGGGGGGGGGGGCGGAGAAATGTCAGATGGAGTTCAATCTGGGCAAATGGGAGGTGATGCATTTTGGAAGATCTAATTCAAGAGCGAACTTACAGGAAATGGAAAAGTCCTGGGGAAAATAATGCACCCAGAGAGATTTTGGTGTTCTAGTCCATTGTTGCCAGAAGGTGGCAATGGAGGTCAATAGCAGTCAAGGCGGCATACGGTATGCTTTCCTTCATCGGATGGGGTATTGAATACAAGAGTTGGCAGGTCATGGTACTGTTGTGTAAGACTCTGGTTCTGGTACACTTGGAATACTGCGTATAGTTCTGATCCGCACATTACCAAAAGGACGTGGATGGTTTGGAGAGGGTGCAGAGGAGGTTCACCAAGATGTTGTCAGTATGGAGGCGTGCTAGCTATGAAGACAGGTTGAATAGATTAGGATTATTTTCATTAGAAAGACGGAGGTTGAGGGGGGATCTGATTGAGGTATACAAAAACATGAGAGGCATAGACAGGTTGGATAGCAATAAACTATTTCCCTCAGAGTGGGGGACTCAATTACTCGGAGTCACAAGTTCAAAGTGAGAGAGGAAAGGTTTAAGGAAGATATGCGTGGAAAGTACACATAGGGTGGTGCGTGCCTGGAACTTGTTATCAGTGGAGGTGGTAGAGATGGGCACAATAGCGTCATGTAAGATGTATCTAGACAGATGCATGAATGGGCAGGGAGCAAAGGGACACAGATCCTTGGAAAATAGGCGACAAATTTTTAGATAGAGGATCTGGATTGATGCAGGCTTGGAGGGCCGAAGGGCCTGTTCTCGTGCTGTATTTTTCTTTGTTCTCTTTGTACTTTGAAAAGAAGCAGCAAGCATAAGAGGAAAAACAGTTATAAAAAACTAACTTGCAAAAAAAAAACACCATGCAGGCTAGTATGACCACAGTATGCAGTAACAATAAATGAAGCCCAGTTTTGAATATTGCCCTCCTTAAACATGGTTAAACACACTATCCATAATGCTCATTTGTAAGATGAAAACCTCAACCAGAGGAAGTAGTCTTTAATCAATTCAATGTCACAGAATGAAATATGCTTTAAAAATTGAAAGAGGTTTTCTGGGGAAGGGTCATTCGACTCACAACAAAAACTCTGATTTCTCTCCCCAGGCGCTACCAGACCTGCTGAGCTTTTCCAACAATTTGTGTTTTTCAATTGATATGTTTTGCTTGGCTTCGTTGGTACATTTTTCATTCGGCCAACAGCTGTAACATGGGGCTTCTCGCAACCGATACTGCTTAAAAACAAAGACCGCATAATGGAATCAAAAATATTTCAATGCGCTTTCTTTCTAAACAAACAAAAAAAAGTACAACTTCTATTAACACCTCTATTAATACCTCTCTACCTTTGGTTGATAAGATGATAGTGGAGTTTGGAATGGGGCCCCAGGAACTCTAACAGTTGTAAGCAACTGGGAAGAGGAAAGGAGTGAAACAGAAAGTCAGCTAATCCTCTTTCCATTCAATGACCAGTACTCCAAGCAGAAATTGGGCAAAGACTGAAGTGCACTTGGATGAGACAGGCTCCCCAGAACAAAATAGCTTTTACACAGAAATCTTCACCTCAGAAGCAAGGCATTCTCCCATCTATGCTCAACAATCACTTCTTTGCTCCCTACTTACAACATATCCTTCTACTCCTTTCACCTTCATGTTCAGTTATCTTGGTCAGGAATACAAAAAGGCCAGCGTAACAATGCATCAGTGAACAACAGATCTTATTTGGTAGGGGTCCGAGCCCATATGCTGGAGAGAAACTCTGAGGGAGGGGAGAAAAACAAACTAACTCAAAACCATACAGAAGGAACAAGAAAGACAAATGCAGCTGTGGAAAGGATATATCACAAACACATGACTGCTCAACAATGTGGCGCTGTATAAACGATATCTTGTGCAGCCACTGATTGATGACAGCGTCGACACACAGATCCAATTGCAAATAAACTGTGAGAAGCTCCTCTGCACTTCAGGAATATTCCATTACAACTCCCTCATGGAACTATTGAGGACAACAGTCAATAATGCGATCACATTCATCAGAATGAAAAACAATATTTACATAAAACAAATGGCAGAAATGTTGTGACTGCTTAGTCGATTATATCAGCTTCAACACTCACCAAGGTTCAATTGGGATGTGTCAACCTACACTAGGGCAGTGAACCTTGCAATGGTGCCAGCTCAGCTCTACTTTGTGCGCGCCCATGGGCTAACTTCTATTCACTATGTTGGCTTAGTAGGGAATTGAGTATAGGTGTCATTGGCAAGGTCAGCATTTTGTGCCCATCCTAAATTGCACTTGAACTGGCTTATCTAGTCATTTCAGACAGCAGCCTAGAGTTAATCACATTGCTGTGGATCACATGTAGGCCAGACAAGTATTGTAGCTTTTCTTTCATAATAAAGTGCATTAGTGAACCAGATGAATTTTTACTCTGAACTGTTAATATTTGTCAATGTCACAATGACAGAAATAAACTTTATATTTAGACATATTAACTAGTTTTAAAATCCAGTTACCATAGAGAGATTTGAACACTTGCTTCAGGAAATTATCTTGGGCCCTGAGATTACTAATTCAATACATTAATACTACTCCAACATCTCTGCAAATAAGGAATATGGTCTGCCACCTGCAGATGCAAAATAAAAGCCTTCTCCTTTGGCAAACTGTCCAATCTAAATCTGAAATCTTCATCACCGCAGCCACCTAAAATCCTACAGCTTTTAAAACAAGTGTTTTGTTTAAACAAAATGCTTATTTCTGTCAAGTAGTAGTATATGCAACTTCCCAGCAAGTGGTACTGCATAGATGGCTTCAGCACCTATCAGGGAACTGAAAACAAAAGAATCAATTGAGAATGTGAAGCAGCAGGGGAAAAAACACAAGGTACCCGGAAGAATCAGCAAGTCACATTAAATAAATATAAATTTAGAGATCAACAACAGAGATAAAGGCCATTTGGCTATTGAATCTGCTGATCAAAAATAACCACCTAATTATTCTAGCCCCATTTTCCAGCATGTGGTCCATAGTCTTGTATCCTTTGGCATCGCAAATACTTCTTCAATGTTATGAGGGTTTCAGCCTCTTCCACCCTTACAAACATTGAGTTCCAGATTCCCATGATACTAAAGAATAAAATATTTTGCCTCACACCCCCATTAAACCTTTGCTTCTAACCATAAATTTACACTCTGGTCACTGATCAGTGAGGAAGGGTTATGTCCGAAACGTCGACTCCCTGCTCCTCAGATGCTGCTTGCCCTACAATGCTTTTTTCCAGTGCCACACTTTATTGACATTGATCCCTTCATCAAGGGAAAGGTTTCTTCCTGTTTACCCCATCTATGCCACTCATGACCGTATACATTTCAATTACATGCCGCCCGCCCCAAATCTCCTCAGTTCCAAAGAAAATAACGCCACTCTGTCCAATCTCTCTTCATAATTAAAACTTTCCAGTTCAGGCAACATTCTAGTAAATCTCTGTACTGCAAGTACATCTCTCCTATAATGCACATTAAACAACTGACTAAAGAAATTGTTATTGTAAACTCCAGAAAAATTCAACTGCAAGTGAAGTCAGAGTGGGAAAGACAGGAGCAAAATTAACTTCAGGGAAGTCAACAGCTGATCTTAAAGGACAGTAAATAAGAGTGAAGTTGTTTTTAAAAGAAAACAAGTGGTAGATGAAAAGTACATATAGAAATCTAATTTATTTCATTTAAAACACTGACACCACGGCAGGTGCTGAAGTGCAGTACATTTCACCTGGAACTCCTTCCTAACAGCTTATGGTGTCGATCTACAGCACACACATTGCACTGGTTCAAGAAGGCAACTCACCACCTCAAGCTCAACTAGAGACATGCAATAAATGCTAGTCCAGCCAACAATGTCCACATCCCATTGATGAATAAAAAATGCACATGTCTTTTACCTCTTTAGTTACATTGCCACTTTTACATTAATATGATGTGGCATTGACACAAAATCAGTACAAATTGTCATGCATTGTGAGAAATAATGGTGAATTGCTTGGCATTTCCTGAGTGGGGCAGAATTCAAACCATTTTGCCTTCACACTAGGTGACATACAATTTCTCAAATTTCCATTATTATTTTTTTTGCTGGGAGCAAACAGTTGTCCTGTTACCTCTTCAGCCTTAGAAACTGAACTTGATCTCAGCTATGCAACACAGAGCAAAGCACAACTCGGCTTAGATGTAAAACATTAGGCAGGATCTCTGTTGTTATCTAGTTACCTTTGCCACAAAGCAAGGTTGGATGGAAAGCTCAGTGCAGACGCAATTGGTTTTGGCCAGGAGGTCTCTCCACAGTTAAAAAGACCACTTGATACTCACTGTCAAAGACTATACATCAAGACCAGATATTGAACAACATACTGGACGGTCCAAACACGCAAACAGGTCCAAAACAGGTGTGATTAAAGATTCTGCTACTTCTATTGAATAAACACTTGGACTCCAAGAGCTGTATTAGTGTATGTTCTCAGTGATTTTATTATTTCAGGAAGTAAAAATCCAAGGCAGGGTCCCCAAACCGCAGTATATTTCAAATTTTCAAAATGGTCACCTCATATGACAAGACCTGGAGAGACAAAACCAGCTGCAGAGGGATTAGAAAACTAGTAAATTGTGCTCATTGCTCCATATGTAACTGATACAAATAGCCTTTAAATCCACTGCACTTTCTTCCCCCTCTCTACAAATTTAGTTGCTTTAAAATAAACACAACTGGAACTTCTCAGTGACCATCCACTCCTTATCTACTCTGTCTGGAATAGTCCAGCACTCGCCTGTTGTGTTACATCCTCAGCATTGGAGTTAATCTGTTGCCTTTCATTTGTAGTAAAACGAATCAGTTGAGGTCCTTGCTTCTAATTCTAACCTGTCGCTCAGCAATGGCAATATCATCTCGCTGTCAGTCTGCAGTTTATATTTTTCAAACCCATTTAGATTTCACCACAGAATCTAGCTTCAGACTTCAGTGCAGAATGAAACAGAGATACTTGTTGAAAGTGCCGTCTTTTGTATGAAAAGGTAAACTGAAGTCAGAATCTGCCACAACGCTAATCAATAAACAGGAACGGTGTACTTCTCATTTATTTATCAACCAATATCACTAAATTACTTGTTCATTATTTAATTTTTGGTTGTTGGACCATGTTGTGTACACATTATAAATATTATCACTGTTGGGAAATACAAAGACACCAGTGAGGTAGAAATGCATTGGGATATCCTGAGGTAGTGAAGAGGGTGTCACCCAGACATGCAGCTTGATCTTGAAGGTTGGCACAACTGGCACTAGGAAAACGACTGTAATTTCTAATCATCTAATATCGCTAATCAGGTACATGAATCCTCGTTCAACCTTTTAACTCAATTCAGGTGAAAACTTTGTTGTCACAGAGTGATGCTAAATTTTAACCCACAAAGAACTGCGACATCACATCCAATCAGGTTGGAGACTGAATAAACAGGTATAATTCAAATTAAAGCAATGTGAAAAATCACACAACACCTAGTTACAGTCCCAACAGGTTTATTTGGAAGCATTAGCTTTCGGAGCGCTGCTCCTTCTTCAGGTGGTTGTAGAGTATAAGATCGTAAGACACAAAATTTATAGCAAAAGTTTACAGTTTGATGTAACTGTAATTATATACTGAAAAAGACCTGGATTGTATGTTAAGTCTCTTATCTTTTAGAACATGGTCATTCTGTTGGTCTATAAATAGTTGTGTGGTTTTTAACTTTGTACACCCCAGTCCAACACCGGCACCTCAGGAAACTGACCCTTCAGTCCAACTCTTCCATGCTGACCAGATCCCAACCTAATAAAGTAATGTGGACAGACTTGCAAAGCTATTAATTAATATTATTATTATTTTGGTGAAGTTTTTGTGACAAGCCTGTCATGATACTATGGAATCATGTGTGAGCTGGAACAAAATCTGAACTAACACAAACTTTCTTGAATAGAAAGTTACTGCGATTATTCAGACAGGTCAGCAATACAAAATGGCTGTGGGAAGGAAAGCGACATGAGGTGGGTGTTGTGAGAGCGAGAGAATGGGCTGGCTTGTTGTAGGAAGAATGGTATCAAGGAGGTCAGATTAGAATAGAGAAGATACTTGCTTTTGACTGGCACAAACATGATGAGCCAAAGGGCCTTTATCTGTGCTGTAGATCTCTATGACTCAATGTCAGCAGGTGTTGTGGATGAGGTTCAGGCTCCAGTGCCCATTTATCACACATTGTCCTGGAGAAGATGGCGGTAGAACACTTTATTGAATTGCTGCAGTCTACGTGGTATAAGGGCACCCAAAATGCCGCTAGGAAGAGAGTTCCAGGACTTTGACCCAACAACAATGAAGGAATGGGTGGTGGTGCTCCCATGCATCTGCTGCGCTTGTCCTGCTGGATGGTACAAGTTTCAAGTTTGAAGATGCTGGTGAAGGAGTCTTGGTGAATTTCTGCAATGCATCTTGCAGATGTTAAGCACTATTCAGGTTGAGAAAGTGAAGGTTAAAAATGGTCGATGGAGTGGATTAATTGTGTGGCTGCTTTGTTCCATAGAGTTAAATAGGGGGAATTCAGTAAAGATAATGCTACTGAATATCGAGAGACAATGGTTAGATTCACTCTTCTTTAGGATGTTTCAACCTGAAATTCATCCCCACTCAGCTTCTGCTGACATTGTTGTGGGGTGGTGAAAATTTGACTTGCTACATATTAGCCCAGACCTCCATATTCTTTAGGTTTTGCTGCAAGCAAGTTGGGGCCACTCCCATTGAGAACTCTGTGTACTTATCATAAACATCTTCCCTTCTGATGAGGAAACAGCTCAAGACGGTTGGGCTGAAAACACTACCCAAAGGAACAATTGCAGTGAGTTCTTGGAGCTGAGATGACTGAACCTCCAACAACCACGACCATCTTCCTTTCTCCTCGGAATGACTCCTGAGACAGGAAACTTTCCCTGTTTCCTATTGATCCCAATTATGACACACTCAGTCAAAAGCAGCTCTAATGGCTAGCTATGGAGCTCAAGTCTTCAGTTTGGGTATTATGGGGTGTGATGGGGCTGTAGATGTGATGGGGCTGTGTTAGTGTAGTCTGTGGCAGAGTTGGTGAATGCTGCAGGGGATTTAGAAGAGTGGGAAAGAGGGAGAGATGTGGGGGCAGGGAAGATCTGGGGTTTGAGTGGGGCTTGGGGAGGGTGATTGAGATGTGTTAAGGGAAATCTGGATGTGTAAGCAGCTCTGGTGGATTCCTCAAGGATGTAATCTAGTGTTAAGGGTGATTTTCAGGTAGGTAAATTGGTGTTGGTGGTAGTTCTTGGGGAGGTGATTTGGTGTTGGGGATATTTTTCAGCAGGTGATTTGGTGTTAGAGTGAAGTGATCCAGTAGAAGAGATATCACATGGAAATTTGCTGTTGGGGAGGCGATCTTGTGTGAGGGGAATTTTTGATGGAGTTGGTAATCTGGTTCCAGTAGGTGGTCTGGTCTGCTGTCAAGGGACAGGAAATTCTGCAAATTCCGGTGAGGATAGCTAAAAAAGCAAAAAGGCGAGAAAAGATAAAATACGAGAATAAGCTAGCTCGTAGTATAAAAGGTTGCAAGATATATAAAATGTAAGAAAGAGGCAAGAGTGGACATTGGACCACAGGAAAATGAGGATGGAGTGTAGTAATGCAGAACAAAGAAATGCCAGAGGAACTATATCACTACTTTCTGTCAGTTTTGACTGTGCAATACACCAGATCTTCAAGGGAGTCAGGGGGCAGAGGTAGAGGCCATCTGTTTCCATGCTGTACATCTCTTTGACTCTATGACTAAGGAGAAGGTGCTGGCAGGGAAGCTGAAAGGTCTGAAGGTGGATAAATCATCCAGACTGGAAGAACTATGCTCCAGAGTTATTAAGGAGATAGATGAGGAGGTTATCGAGGCATTGCTGGTTATCTTTCAGGAACCATTGAAATAAGAGAGTCTTAGAGGACAGAAAAGTGACTAGTGTCAAATCCCTGTTTAAGAAGGGAGAGAGACAGAAGACAGAATACTGTAGGCTGGTTAGCCTGACCTTGGTCGTTGGGAAGATTTTAGAATCCATTATTAAAGGACCAAATTGAAGAGTACTCGGAAATATATGGTTAAATAGGGTGGTGTTGGCACTGCTTTGTGAAGGGGAGGTCACGTCTGTTAGAAATGTTTGCGGAGTTAATGAGCAAATTAATCAGAGGCGAGCCACGGGTGTGATCAATTTGGATTTCCAACTGGACAAAATATGCGCTCACAATATCAGGGTAAAGTTTTTGGCATGGATAGAGGATTGGCTGACTGGCAGACAATAGGGATTGCAGCCGTTGACGAGTGGACAAGTGGGACAACTATTCGCATTATACACTGAAAATCTGGATGAAGGAACTGACGGCATTGTTACTAAGCTTCCAGATGACACAAGGATATGTGGAGGAATACGTAGTGTTGAGGAAGCTGAAGAATCACTTGGACAGGCTAGGAGAGTGGGCAAGGAAGCGGCAGATGGAATACAACATGGTAAAGTGAGTGTTTACGCACTCTGGTAAGAATAATAGAGGCGTACAGAGTTTTCTAAATAAGTAAAGGTTGTGGAAATTTGAAGCACAAAGGAAATTGACAATCATACTTCAGTATTCTCTTAAGGTTCAGATGCAGGTTCAGTTGCCAGTTAGGTTTCAATTGCAATGTGGTAAATATTTCGAGGGGGCTAGAATACAATAGCTGAGCTGTACTGCTCGAACTGTGTAAGGTTATGATCAGACTGCATCTGGAATGTTGTGAGCAGTTTTGAGCCCTGTATCTAGAAACATCTATGCTGGTGTTGGAAGGGATCCAGAGGAAGTTCACAAGAAAAAAGGGCTTGCCACATAAGAAACTGTTGAGGACTTTGGATCTGCACTCAACGGAGTTCAGAAGGTTGAGGTGGTGATCTGATTGAAACTTAGAGAATACTGAGACACCTGCACGAAGAGGGACTAACAGCAGAGAGTAGTTCGAGAGGGTACTGCCTCAGAATTGAGGGATAACTCTTTAGGACTGCAATAAGGAGGAATTTATCCAGCCAGAAAACTGTGGGGAATTTATAAAAGGATCAAGGACACATCAGCCAGATCGAATGGCAGAGCAGGCTCGATGGGATGAATGGCCTAATTCTGCTCCTTTATCTCATGGTCTGTAGGGACTGAAGTGTCAGAGCAGGGGTAGTTGGGGTTTTGGGATGAGGAGAGCTGGTGTTAATGGGAGGTGATCTGGTGACTGGGCCGAGGTGATCTAGGTTGTTTGAGTGGGGGGAGTGGGGGAGGGGAGTGGGGGGGGGGGGGAGTGGGGGGGGGGAAGTGGGGGGAGTGAGGAGTGGGGGGGGAGTGAGGAGTGGGAGGGGGAGTGGGGGGGGCGAAGAGTGTGGGGGGGGAGTGGGGAGTGAGGGGGGAGTGGGGAGTGAGGGGGGAGGGGGGAGTGAGGGGGGAGTGAGGGGGGAGTGAGGGGGGAGTGAGGGGAGGGGGGAGTGAGGGGGGAGTGGGGAGTGAGGGGGGAGGGAGGGAGGAGGGGGGAGGGAGGGAGGGAGGAGGGGGGGGGGAGGGAGGGAGGAGGGGGGAGGGAGGGGGGAGGGAGGGAGGAGGGGGGGGGAGGGGGAGTGGGGGGGGGTGGGGGGGGAGGGGGGGTGGGGGGGGGGGGGGGGGGGGGGGGGGGGGGGGGGGGTGGGGGTGAGGGGGAGGGGGGGGGGGGGGAGGGAGGGGGGGAGGGGGAGTGAGGGGGGAGTGAGGGGGGAGTGGGGGGTGACCTGACCTGGCGATCGGGGACTGAGATGGTGATCTGGTCTCAGGTGATCTGGCTGCGGTGGAGGCTGACAAAGTGATCCGATACCGGAGTGAGTTGGTGATCTGGTACCGGGGGGTGACCTGGTGTGGGGTGGAGAGGGGAGGGAGGTGGCTGGGTGACCCGGTGTCGAGCTGCTCCGATGATGCCTGCCCGGCCTCTGCCCGCTCCCCGGCTGCTGTCACTCCGGATCGGCCTGGCCCGGCCCCCTCCAGCCCTCACGGAAGCCCGGCTCCTGCACCAGGAGCTACCTGTCCCCCGGTGTCTCAGCGAGACCGCCCCGTCCTGTACTCACCTGTCTGGGCTGGCCAGCGGCCCCTGTCCCCGGGCCTCACTCACTCTCTCGGCCGCTCGGTCCGTCGCCAAGTAACGGAGCGGTTCGCTCCCAACCGCCTGGAAACCGGACACAAACAAGCAAGATGGCGGCAGGCGGACGGGCGGCCACCTCATCACGCTCATCAATATGCATACGCCGCCCCTGACATCATCACGCTCATCAATATGCGCTCGCCGCCCCTGACATCATCACGCTCATCAATATGCGCTCGCCGCCCCTGACATCATCACGTTCATCAATATGCGCTCGCCGCCCCTGACATCATCACGCTCATCAATATGCGCTCGCCGCCCCTGACATCATCACGGTCATCAATATGCGCTCGCCGCCCCTGACATCATCACGGTCATCAATATGCACACGCCGCCCCTGACATCATCATGTTCATCAATATGCGCACGCCGCCGTCGATGTCATCACACTTATCAATTTTTGCAGGCACCATGACATCACCACGCTCGCCAGTAGGTACACGGCGTCGCTGACGCCATCACGCTCATCAATATGCATAACATAAGAGTAGCAGCTGTTTGTGGAATAGAGACCCAGACACAAGTCACTGACACTTTCCTGAAGCCCAGTCATTCAACCCATTCAGGTCCTGTACAGTTGAAAGGACACTTTCTCTGTACTGGGTTACTGTTCATGGGATTGAGGGAGTTCCTCGATTTTGGGTGGTGCATACACTCCATCCACCAAGGAGAATCCTAGATCAGAGACCTGTATCACTTTGCAAAATTGGGCAGCTCCCTCTCACCGTACCTTTGGTGTACTCTTGTTGCACAGGGAGGGATATGGATTAAAGTGAGCTGCCTGGAAGGGTTGGATAGCAAAGAAATTCAGAGTGGTAGTGACCTTCACTGGTACATGGAATGTGTATGTCATGGAATTACAGCACTGAAACATGCGTCTCCTCATCCTTTATTTTCTCAATTCACCATCATGTTCCCATCCTCATGTTTTTTCCTATTGATATACGTACGCTAGACAGTGCTGGACTACTAGTGGAAGCAGAATAATACAGATCATTTGACAGGAGCTGGTAGATTTCCTCCATAACTTTAGTTAGAAAATGGTAAGAATGAGGAATCATAGAATCCCTATAGGCCATTTGGCCCATCGAGTCCGCACCGACCCTCTGAAGAGAATTCCATCCCCTCTACCCTATCCCCATAACTCTGCATTCTCCTGTGGCCAATCCACTTAGCCTGGACATCTTTGGACTATGGCAGGAAACCGGAATACCTGGAGACAACCCACACAGTCACGGGAAGAATGTGCAAACTCCACACAGTCGCCCGAGGATGGAACCAGCCCCAGATCCCTGGCGCTGCGAGGAAGCAGTGTTAACCACTGAGCTACCATGGCACAGAGGAGCACTGAACCACAGGGAATGCTTAAAGCTGGTAACACTGGGGTCTTGAAGCATGACATGAGGGATAAGGGAATGCAGAAGCAGTTAAGGGCAGAGTGGGAATGAAAAGAATTTTGTGCAGTAGATAAGGTGCCTAAGAAGGCTTAGGAAGTACTCGCCTTCATTCGTCAAGGCACTGAATACAAGAGCAAAGAGCTTATGATGGAGCTGTATATAATGTCACCTGTAGTACTGTGTGCAGTTCTAGTCTTTGAACTATAGGAAGGATGCAATTACATAGGAGGGTATACAGAGGAGATTCACCAGGATGTTGCCTGGGATGGAGAGGTTAGTGATGAAGAGAGAATGGATAAGCTCAGTCTGCTTAGAGCAGACAACGCTGGGAGTGTGCTTATCTAAAAGTCTCTTAAACACCCCTATTGTATCTGCCTCCACCACCACACAAACATCTCTTTTGAACTTTCCCCCTCTAAACTTAAATGCATGGCCCCTAGCTTTAGACATTTCAACTATGGGAAAAAGATTCTGATCCGATCTATGCACCTCATAATTATGTCGACTTCTCTCAAGTCTCCCCTCAACTTCTGCCGCTCCCGAGAAAACAACTTGGGTTTTACGAGCCTCTCCCAGGCATCATCCTGGTAAACCCCTTCTGCACCCTCTCCAAATGTCTCCACATCCTTCCTGTAATGTGGTAACCAGAACTGAACACAATACACCAAGTGTGGCTTGAGCAAAGTCTTATGAAGCTGCAACACAACATCCTGACTCTTGTACTCAATTCCCCGACAAATGAAAGCAATCGTGCCATCTGCCTTCTTCACCACCTTGTCTACTTGCATGGCCACTGGACGACTGATGAGTAGCTGATGTTGTTCCTCTGTTCAAGAAGAGAAATAGGGATAATCCAGGAAACTCTAGACCAATGATTCTCACATTAGTCGTTGGGAACCTGTTGGAGAGAATCCTTAGGGATAGAATTTATCCGCATTTGGAAAAGCATGGCCACATTAGGAACAGTCAGCATGGCTTTGTGTAGGGCAGGTCATGTCTTATCAACTTGATTGAATTTTTCCACAAATTAATGAAGGTGATTGATGAGGGTAGACCAATAGATGTTATCCACATGGATTGTATAAGACTTCTGACAAAGTCCCTCATGGTAGACTCATTCTGAAGACTAAGATAAATGGGATCCATGGATGGCTTGGCTGTGTGGATTCAGAATCGACTTGCCGAAAGTAATGGTGGAAAGTTGTTTCTCAGGCTCGTGATCCGTGACTAGTGATGTTCCACAGGGCTCCATACTGGAACCTCCGCTGTTTGTGATATACATAAAAGAGTTGGATGAAAATGTAGTTGGGTGGATTGGTAAGTCTGCAGACGAAACAAAGATTGATGGAGTTGTGGATCATGTAGAAGGTTGTCAAAGGATACAGCGGGATGTAGATCAGTTGCAGATATGGGCAGAAAAATGGCAGATTGAGTTTAATTCGGGTAAGTGTGAGGTGTCGTACTTTGGCAGTGTACAGTTAATGGCAAGACCCTGAACAGCATTGATGTATAGAGGGATCTTGGGGTTCAAGTCCTTACTGGCCAAGTGTTGGCAAATGGGATGAGGCAGGATGTTGGGTGATAGGTGCAGATATAAGGAGGGTGGTAAAGACAAGCCAGGGAACTATAGACCGGTGAGCCTGACCTCAGTGGTGGGCAAGTTGTTGGAGGGAATCCTGAGGACAAGACGTACATGTATTTGGAAAGGCAAGGAATGATTCGGGATAGTCAACAAGGCTTTGTGCGTGGGAAATGATGTCTCACAAACTTGATTGAGTTTTCTGAAGAAGTAACAAAGAAGATTGATGAGGGCAGAGCAGTAGATGTGATTTATATGGACTTCAGTAAGGCGTTCAACAAGGTTCCCCATGGGAGACTGATTAGCAAGGTTAGAATACAGGGAGAACTAGCCATTTGGATACAGAACTGGCTCAAAGGTAGAAGACAGAGGGTGGTGGTGGAGGAGGGTTGTTTTCAGATTGGAGGCCTGTGACCAGTGGAGTGCCACAAGGATCGGTGCTGGGCCCTCTACTTTTTGTCATTTACATAAATGATTTGGATGCGAGCATAAGAGGTATAGTTAGCAAGATCACACCAAAATTGGACAGCGAAGAAGGTTAGAGCTGAAAATGTGTTGCTGGAAAAGTGCATCAGGTCAGGCAGCATCCAAGGAGCAGGAGAGTCGACGTTTCGGGCATGAGCCCTTCTTCAGGAATGAGGAAAGGGTGTCCAGCAGGCTAAGATAAAAGGTAGGGAGGAGGGACTTGGGGGAGGGGCGTTGGAAATGCGATAGGTGGAAGGAGGTCAAGGTGAGGGTGACAGGCCGGAGTGGGGATGGGGGCGGAGAGGTCAGGAAGAAGATTGCAGTTTAGGAAGGCGGTGCTGAGTTCGAGGGATTTGACTGAGACAAGGTGGGGGGAGGGGAAATGAGGAAACTGGAGAAATCTAAATTCATCCCTTGTGGTTGGAGGGTTCCTAGGCGGAAGATGAAGCGCTCTTCCTCCAACTGTCGTGTTGCTATGGTCTGACGATGGAGGAGTCCAAGGACCTGCAAGTCCTTGGTGGAGTGGGAGGGGGAGTTAAAGTGTTGAGCCACGGGGTGGTTGGGGTGGTTGGTCCGGGTGTCCCAGAGGTGTTCTCTGAAACGTTCCGCAAGTAAGCGGCCTGTCTCCCCAATATAGAGGAGGCCACATCGGGTGCAATGGATGCAGTAAATGATGTGTGTGGAGGTGCAGGTGAATTTGTGGCGGATATGGAAGGATCCCTTGGGGCCTTGGAGAGAAGTAAGGGAGGAGGTGTGCGCGCAAGTTTTGCATTTCTTGCGGTTGCAGGGGAAGGTGCCGGGAGTGGTGGTTGGGTTGGTGGGGGGTGTGGACCTGATGAAGGAGTCACGGAGGGAGTGGTCTTTTCGGAACGCTGATAGGGGAGGGGAGGGAAATATATCTCTAGTGGTGGGGTCCGTTTGGATGTGGCGGAAATGACGACGGATGATCCTTCCATATCCACCACAAATTCACTTGCACCTCCACACACATCATTTACTGCATCCGCTGCACCCAATGTGGCCTCTATATTGGGGAGACAGGCCACCTACTTGTGGAACGTTTCAGGGAACACCTCTGGGACACCCGGACCAACCACCCCAACCACCCCGTGTCTCAACACTTCAACTCCCGCTCCCATTCCACCAAGGACATGCACGTCCTTGGACTCCTCCATCGCCAGACCATAGCAACACGACGGCTGGAGGAAGAGCGCCTCATCTTCCACCTAGGAACCCTCCAACCACAAGGGATGAACTTAGATTTCTCCAGTTTCCTCATTTCCCCTCCCCCCACCTTGTCTCAGTCAAATCCCTCAAACTCAGCACTGCCTTCTTAACCTGCAATCTTCTTCCTGACCTCTCCACCCCCGCCCCCTCTCCGGCCTATCACCCTCACCTTGACCTCCTTCCACCTATCGCATTTCCAACGCCCCTCCCCCAAGTCCCTCCTCCCTACCTTTTATCTTAGCCTGCTGGACACACTTTCGTCATTCCTGAAGAAGGGCTCATGCCCGAAACATCGACTCTCCTGCTCCTTGGATGCTGCCTGACCTGCTGCGCTTTTCCAGCAACACATTTTCAGCTCTGATCTCCAGCATCTGCAGTCCTCACTTTCTCCCAGTAAAGAGGGTTACCTCAGATTACAACAGGATCTGGACCAGATGGGTCAATGGGCTGAGGAGTGGCAGATGGAGTTTAATTCAGATAAATGTGAGGTGCTGCATTTTGGGAAAACAAATCTTAGCAGAACTGTCCACTTAATGGTAAGATCCTAGGGAGTGTTGTTGAACAAAGAGACCTTGGAGTGCAGGTTCATAGCTCCTTGAAAGTGGAGTCGCAGGTAGATAGGATAGTGAAGAAGGTGTTTGGTATGCTTTCCTTTATTGGTCAGAGTATTGAGTACAGGAGTTGGGAGGTCATGTTGCGGCTGTACAGGACATTGGTTAGGCCACTGTTGGAATATTGTGTGCAGTTCTGGTCTCCTTCCTATCAGAAAGATGTTGTGAAACTTGAAAGGTTCAGAAAAGATTTACAAGGATGTTGCCAGGGTTGGAGGATTTGAGCTACAGGGAGAGGCTGAACAGACTGGGGCTGTTTTCCTAGAAGCATCGAAGTCTGAGGGGTGACCTTATAGAGGTTTATAAAATCATGAGGGGCATGGATAGGATAAATAGACAAAGTCTTTTCCCTGGGGTCAGAGAGTCCAGAACTAGAGGGCATAGGTTTAGGGTGAGGGGGGAAAGATATAAAAGAGAACTTAGGGGCAACGTTTTCACACAGAGGGTGGTACGTGTATGGAATGAGCTGCCAGAGGATGTGGTCCAGGTTGGTACAATTGCAACATTTAAGAAGCATTTGGATGGGTACATGAATAGGAAGGGTTTGGAGGGATATGGGCCGGATGCTGGCAGGTGGGACTAGATTGGGTTGGGATATCTGGTCGGCATGGACGGGTTGGACCGAAGGGTTTGTTTCCATGTTGTACATCTCTTTGACTCTATAAGGGGCCAAAGGACCTTTTACTATGCTGTAAAGCTCTCTGGCTCTCAAACAGCTGCGAGATGGACCACTCAAATCAAAGCAAAATTCCACTGATGTCAAATCTCAAACAAAATACAGTCAGTGCTGCAGAAATTCAGCAGGTCTGGAAACAGAGAGAAACAGAGTTAAAATTTCAAGTCTGGTTTGACTCCTGTTCCCAGCTCAGTGTGTGGCAGACCAGTTGAGCTGAATAGTCAGGCAAATCACGGGGGAAGAGAGTATGGGAAATGGATTTGTGGAGTTCAACTTTACACAATGGGGCAGATCTGGTGCTTTCCCTCTTCATGATCCATGGAGGAATTGAAATGCCGACAGGAACTCGACACAGCGACAAGACTTGGTCAGTCACGTTTCATCAACTTGCCCCAAAGCCCAGATTCTCAGTTATACGACCAATGTTAACTCCTGTTTCTCTTTACTCCATGGAGATTATCACGGCCTTAACTGGGAAGGCTAGGCTGATAATTGCTCCTCATGATATGCATAAAATCCCAATGAGATCACCAATATGATCAACTTGTCAAACTAACTGCCACTCAGGACAGAAACCATTAACACCAGGTCTCTTCAGTTACAACTGATGAATCATTATTTACTGGAAAACAAGGACAGGGTCAGAATAACTGACTTTTTTTCAATTTTTTTAAACTTATTTATTTTTCTGATTTATTCCTATGATCTATTATGTTGACTATGTGTTGCTTTAGTTTCTCTTTTTTTTGTTTCTTAAGAATTTGATTTTAAGTATCTGTACCTAGATGGTGTGGTAAAGTGGTGACTGGAAACTTTTCACTGTACTCATTTGAGTACAGTACTTGTGCCTATTAAACTCATTCAATTCAATTAACTTTAACAGGACCAGTGAATAGGAAGGATTTCTATTGATGCAATTTATTCAACTTAAAATCTGCCCCTTTAAAACCTCTACCTCTTTAACACACACACACACATTTAACACATGCACTATTGTTGGAAAAGAAATTCATCTTTTTACATGAGGTTTATTCACCGGTTTATTCATGTTGAATTCACATTGCTGTTGATTTCTGTCAAAAGGTGAACTATTGTTGGTAATTTCTATTTTCGGGGTTGCTCAGTGAATTAGGTTATTTTAGCCTGTGGTTCCTTTGGGAGTCATAATACTCAGCCCCTTATCCTGTTCCAGCTTTCTATTTGATCTTTCTATACTCCTTATACACTCACGACTGTGTGGCCAAATTCAGCCCTAACTACATTTGCAAATTTGCTGATGAGATCACTGTAGCATTTTGGATCTCAGGCAATGACAAGACATAGTACAGGAAAGCGAGACAGAGCTTAGTGGCATGAGTAAAAACAATAATCTCTCCCTTAATGTCAGCAACACGAAGGGGGTGGTTATCGACTTAAGGCAATGGAGTGGAGGACGTGTCTCTGTCTATATCAGTGGTACTGAGGTGGAGGCGGTCAAGAGCTTCATGTTCCTACGATAAATATCACCAACAATCTCTCCTGGTCCAACCACATTGACACCACAGTCAAGAAAGCACACCAACCCTTCGACTTCCTCAGGAGGCTAAGGAAATGTGGCATTTCCACAAGGACTCTTACCAATTTGTATAGATGCACCATAGAAAGCATTCTGTCCAAATACATCACAGTTTGGTATGGCCTGTATGCCCCCTAAATGTCTCCTATTCATGTACCTCTCCAACTGTCTTTTACATATTGTAATTGTTTCCACCTCTACCACTTCCTCTGGTGGCCTGTCCCAAATATGCACCACCCTTTGTGTGAAAAAGTTGCCCGTCAGGTCCATTTTAAATCTTCCCGTCCTGGTAACATCCTTGTAAAACTCTTTTGCAGCCTTTTCAGTTTAATAACATCCCTCCTCTTGCAGAGCCATCAGGATCGAACAGCTGTAACATGATGCTTTTAAAGCCATCCAAATCGCAGTTGATTTTGCAAGAGGTTTGCCTGAATACCATGGAACTGGCTTGAGGAAGGAGACTAGCGATTCTTCAACTGATTTTGCAGTGAGTCCTGAGGCTGCTGTAAAGGCATTGTTGTTGGTCAGTGCTGGAGAAATTCTACCAGAGAGAGCATCCAACAACACAAAGAGCATCTGATAGGCTCATTGAAAGATCCGTTAGTCCCTATTCTTTAACCATAGACCATCCCTTCTCAAGCAATCATCAAATTCCCTTTGGAAAGCTACTATTGAGTCCACTTTCAGGAATCATGTTCCAGATCACCAATAATCACAGCGCAAAACAATTTCCCCTCCCACAGCTTCCTTTGCTGATGAATTTAGTCATCTTCTCACTGCCTCTGCTTTTGCCACTGAGTGAGAGGTCCCTGTCATTCTGAAAGCCCTCAAAATTCTGAATACCTTTTTCAAATCTGTCTGGTGCGCCCTTTAAACTTCTCAAAACCAGTTCTTGTGCACGCTTGGTCTCTGTGTTTACATTGTCTGGAATAATGTTAGTCTAATACCATGAAGATGTTTATCACTATCGCCCTCATTGATGATAACTGATGTCTCACGCAATGCCTCCACCTACTTCTCAGCCCTTAACAAACCCAGTGGAACTCGACACACCAAATAAGGGTCACTGGACCCGAAACGTGAAAGCTGCTTTCTCCCCACAGATGCTGCACGACTTGCTGAGTTTTTCCAGCAATTTCTGTTGTTGCACTGAAGAACTATTCAATGCGCTTCTGCATACACTCTCAGTTAGGGACTCTGTTGTGTCTCTGCAAAATGCTTTGGGACATTTTAATGGTGTACTGTTTGGTGGCTTGGAATTTGGGAACAGGAGTGAAGGGAGCAGAGATAAATGAGAACGAATCTGGGTAAGGTGAGACTTGAGAAGGGGGGAGATTGAAGGAGGGAGAGATAGGTTGAAGGAAGGAGTGATGGAGAGAGGGATAGACAGTTGGAGAGTGAGATGTGGATGGAGAGAGAGAGAGAGGGAAAGATAAATGGAGAGAGAGAGAGAGAAAGACTGATGGAGAGAGGGATGGAGTGAGGGATTGAGTGTTCCTACTGACCTGTTGATCCTGTCCCGAGTCAATCCTGATGTCTGAGGTACAGGCGCCACCAGCTGGCCATGCCTCTATACTGCGCCTGTGCAGTTCAAATCCAAAACTGTGGAGATGCTCAGACAATATCCCCACCCCTACCACCCATAGGCAGCGTGTCTCCAAAACTGCAGATACTCTGCCCTTTCTACTGTAATGCATTTTGACGCCGAGAAGTGTGAAGTGGTGCATTTTGTCAAAAAGCAGGTGGAACAGCAAGATAAAATAGCTTTTTCAATTTTACAGGTGACGCAGGAACAGAAACAGCTGAGAGTCTACCTGCAAAAAAGTAGCAGGGCAAGAAGTTTATTCGAGAAGCATACAAGATTCTTAACTTTATAAACAGAGGTACAGAACAGGAAAGCAACAAAATAGTTCCAATCCTTTATAAACCTGTAGAAATGGAGCGGGGCACTGACACCCCCTGGTTCCATCAGTCAGAGGAGGCTGATACTTGACCTCACTCCACATTACTACCTTTAGATAATTCAAATTTATTAATCTCAGATTAAAAATCTTTAATGATTGAGGATTGATCGCCATATTCAGAAGGAAGGTCTAAAACTTGATGCTCTGTGCGTAAAAGTGTTCTGAGGCTTATTCGTGAAAAGATTTGGTTCTGATTAGATTAGATTACTTACAGTGTGGAAACAGGCCCTTCGGCCCAACAAGGCCACACCAACCCGGCGAAGCGCAACCCACCCATACCCCTACATTTACCCCTTACCTAACACTACGGGCAATTTAGCATGGCCAATTCACCTGACCCGCACATCTTTGGACTGTAGGAGGAAACCGGAGCAAACCCACGCAGACACGGGGAGAACGTGCAAACTCCACACAGTCAGTCGCCTGAGTCGGGAATTGAACTCAGGTCTCAGGCGCTGTGAGATAGCAGTGCTAACCACTGTGCCACCGTGCCACCCACATGATCTTTAGACTATACCCACACCCTCATTATCCCAGACTGCCTCAGCTGCAGAACATTTTTCTCTGTCTCTTAATTTCCAAAAAACTTCAACCAAACCCATCCCTAATCTTCTAAATTCCAGGGAATACTGTACATTTTGAGAGGATGTTTACATTGTTTAGAAATGAGCTTGCCTAACTACAAGATCATGAATTAACTTTTAAATCACTTAATTCAGTTGTTTCAGGATTAAGGGTCACAAGAGATCCGGGAAAGAACAGGCAATTGAGTTAGCAAATAACACTAAATTTAATATAAGCAAAATAAAACAACATACTTGTCTTAACAACTGAAACAAAACTGTCGAGTGAATAATAAGAGGAAGGTTATAATTATCAAAGATAGAGAAAAACGTTTAAGCTGAATGGTCAAGCCACAAACTGTTGCGCTGACGGTGAATCTTTCATTGTGGTTCTGCTCGCCGAGCTGGGAATTTGTATTGCAGACGTTTTGTCCCCTGTCTAGGTGACATCCTCAGTGCTTGGGAGCCTCCTGTGAAGCGCTTCTGTGATCTTTCCTCCGGCATTTGTAGTGGTTTGAATCTGCCGCTTCCGGTTGTCAGTTCCAGCTGTCCACTGCAGTGGCCGGTATATTGGGTCCAGGTCGATGTGCTTATTGATTGAATCTGTGAATCTGTGAACAATGAGCACCCAAGCTACAAATGTTCTCACAAACTTTGAAGTGAATCGTTCAGTTCCAGAAATCGAAGCACATCCAGTTCGCAGATTGATGGGACACTGTTCATTTGGAGAGGAATTAACCTGAAGTCAGTTATCTGTTCTCAAAGGCAGCATGAGATTGTGACCAGCCCTGAAATCTGTGTGGATCCAAATCCACTGGGAAAACATCTGTTTCTATCTAACTTCTGAATTGGGAATCCTTCCTACTCCACTTTTCTGCCCCAATTGGAAGTTGTTGTTAAATGATAAATAATGGCACAACATCATCAATCTGAGATGGGTGGCACGGTGGTTAGCACTGCTGCCTCACAGCACCAGGGACCCAGGTTCAATTCCCACCTCAGGCAACTGTCTGTGTGGAGTTTGCACATTCTCCCTGTGTCTGCGTGGGTTTCCTCCGGTTTCCTCCCACAGTCCAAAAATGTGCAGGTTAGGTGAATTGGTCATGCTAAATTGCCCATAGTGTTAGGTGAAGGGGTCTGGTGGGTTGCTCTTCGGAGGGTTGGTGTGGATTTGTTGGGCCGAAGAGCCTGGTTCCACGCTGTAAGTAAGCTAATCATGGGCCAAAGGGCCTGTTCTGTGCTGTACGTTTCTATGTCAGTGCCATAGAATCCACACAGCGTGGACACAGGCCCTTTGGCCCAACAAGTCCACACCGACCCTCCAAAGAGTATCCCACCCAGACCCATTCCCCTACCTTATTACTCTACATTTACCCCTGACTAATGCACCTCACCTACACATCCCTAAACACTATGTGCAAGTTAACATACCCAATTCACCTAACCTGTACATCTTTGGACTGTGGGATGAAACCGATGCAGACACGGGGAGAATGTGCAAACCCCACCCAGACAGTCGCCCGAGGCTGGAATCGAACCAGGCCCCTGGTGCTGTGAAATAGCAGTGCTGACCACTGAGCCACCATGCCATGATCAGCTGATTAGAATCTGCCTGGGTGTGTGTACATAACCTTGAATATTAAGGCAGATTTTGTGAGTGTTCAACTTATCTCAAAATGCACAGATTCTTATTCATGAGTGTTTTGCTTGAAAACCCACGGACAGTTCCATGGGAATATGATGCTGTCACTTAAATTTCCATGTGATATTTAGATTATCAAGAGACATTTTTCTGATCACAGGTAGGTGAATTGCCAGTCACTGCAGATGATAAAGGTATAGCAAGCTGAGTCACTGCTACTGGGCAAGATCTGGATCTTGTTGTGTAGGGGCCTATTTCCAAAAGTGCAGATGACACAAAACCTTCGAGAATTGTAAACTGTGAGACGGATAGAGTAGAACTTCAGAAGGTCATTGACAATTAGGAGAAATGGACTGATCAGTAGCAGGTGAGGTTCAATGCAGGGAAATGTGAGCTGAAGCAATTTGGTGGGAAGAACAGTGGAAGATAATATAAAATAAAACTTACAGTTCAAAAGGGGTTGCAGGAACAGAGAGAGCTGGCGGGTATATGTGCACAGACCACTGAAGGTGGCAGGATAGCTGGGGAGAGCAGTTAATAAAATAGAGAGTGTTCTTGGTTTTACTAATAAGAAGATGGAGTACAAGAGCAAGAAGGTGATATTGAACTTGTTCAAGGCCTTTGGTGAAACCCAGCCAGAGAATAGCATACATTTGTGAGTGCCACATTATAGGAAAGATGTGAATACATTGGAGAGAGTGCAGAAGTGATTCACTAGAATAGTTCCAGCAATGAGAAACTTTAATTATGAGGATGAACTGGAGATGCTGGGAGTGTTCTCCTTGGAGAGAAAAATACTGAGACGAGATTTGATAAAGATTTTTTTAAATGACAAGCAGGCTGGATCAAGTAAATAAGAGAACTGTTCCTGTTTATAAAAGGGATATGAATAAGAGGACATAGATTTAAGGTGATGTGGAAATGAGGCAAGTGTGATCTGAGAAAGACTTTCTCACACAGGGATTCGCTAGAATGTGGAATGCGCTGCCTGGAAATGTATTGGTGGCAGGTTCATTTGAGGGATTGGATGGTTATTTGGATAGAAATGATGTGCAAGGATATGGGGAAAGGGCCGAATGTCCTTCTCCTGTGCCTTTGCAATTCTGTGACTCTGTGAAGATATCCTGCGGCAGTGGGAAGGTCAGGTTCGTGCACAGTTGAAGGTTTTGGGGCAATAGAGTCGCCAACTTTATGGGCATTTAAACGGTCATTGGATAGGCATATGAATGCGAATGAAGTAATGTAGGTTAGATGGGTTTCAGATTGGTTTCACAGGGCGGCGCAACATCGAGGGCCGAAGGGCCTGTACTGCGCTGTGATGTTCTATATAAAATAGGCCTCTACAGCATCAGGGCCCAGACAAGGTCCATCACCCAAGAACTGAAAGTCCAAGTTATGAAAGGAGCTATCGTCATAGGGATAGGAAAGCAGTGGTTCAGTTAGATTTTAAGTGAGTAAGAAAAGGAAATGTGGACAAATTGTGGGAGATGTGAACACTTTTTCACAGAGGTGGGGATAGTTTAATAGCACCCTCGTGTGGTCATAGTTAAACTGCAATAAACTCATCTGTTGGGAACTTAAGACTGAAAGAACTGTGGATGCTGTAAACCAGAAACAAAAACAGAAGCTCAGCAGATCCAGCAACATCTGCGAAGAGAAATCGATGTTAATGTTTCGCGTCCGGTGACCCTTCCTTACATGTGTTCTGAGGAAGGATCGCTGGATCCGAAAAGTTGGGAATCTGCCTCCATTACATTTCTGTTGGGAATTTGACTTTCCAAAGTTGGTTTGGATTTCCCATGAAGACCCTTTCAGGGGAATATTGTGCGTGTTACACCTGAGGTTCAAACATGTCCATGAACTGCACATTCAAGGATTGGAAGAATTTCCATCAGATAGGTACAGAATTAGGCATTCGGCCCATCAAATCTGCACCACCATTCGATCATGGCTGATACATTTCTCAACACAATGTAAACATTGTAAACTTTACTTCTTCCCGTAAACATCGATCCCCTCACTAATCAGGAACCTATCTATCTCTGATTAAATACACTCAATAACTTAGCCTCCACAGCCCTCTGCGACAATGAGTTCCACAGATTCACCACGCTCTTTTCCGAAGAAATTTCTCATCTCAATTCCAAAAAGTTGTCCTTTCACTCTGAGGCTGTCCACTCGGGTCCCAGTCTCTTCCAGTAGTGGAAACATCTTATCCACATCCATTCTATCCAGGTCTCTCAGTCTTCTGTAAGTATCAATCAGATTTCCCCTCATCTTCCTAAACTCCATTGAGTACAGACCCAATATCCTCAACAGCTCCTCATATGACAAGCCCTTCATTCCCCAGGATCACTCTTATAAACCTCCTCTGGACCCTTTCCAACACCTGTGCATCCTTCCTTAGATATGAGGCCCAAAACTGCTCACAATGTTCTAAATGCGGCCTTGCGGCCTGACCAGAGCCTTATACGGCCTCAGCAGTACATTCCAGTTCTTGTATTCCAGCCCTCTTGAAGTGAATGCCAATATTGCATTTGCCTTCCTAACTGCCAACTGAACCTGCATGTTAATCTTAAGACAATCCCAAACTAGGACTCCTAAGTCCTTTTGTTTCAGATTTTCAAAGCCTTTCCCCGTTTTGAAAATAGTCTGTGCTTCTATTCTTCCTGCAAAGTGCATAATTCACTCTTTCCCACATTGTATTCCATCTGTCACTTCTCTGGCCACCCTCCTAACCTATCCAAGTCCTTCTGCAGTCTCCCCACTTCCTCAACACAACTTGTTCTGCCATCTATCTTTGTGTCATCTGCAAACTTCGCAACAATGTGCTCAGTTCCTTCATGCAGATTGTTAATTTTTTAATTTTAAAATATACTTTATTCATAGAAATAAATCTTTGGTACCTGTACAATTTGTCATGTCGTTCATAGATATATACATTGCATGTCTTAACATTACAAAGAACAGATTGAATTAATCGAATTTACAGTTATCCTAGTTACAATTCCTTTTATTAACCAGCCAGTCCCTTATTATTTAGCTGTGGCTTCAGCGGAACCCACCTAGTGATTGGATGCCCTGTTATACGATAGCAAAGGAACATTCTTTAATCCCCAGTTTATGGGGTTAGCATTATCCATTTGACTGTCCTGTCTCTGGGGTAGCTGTCTGCATCCCCATGGTGAGCTCAAACTGCTGGACCTTTGTTGGGCTGAGGTAGCTGTCCAGCTCCTCACTGGGGTTATTTACCCACTCTGGTGTCATTGCGCACCTTCCAGTTCTGTGTCTGACAATGGGACTGTCAAGAGGATCACAGCTTTCAGTTACCTGTAGTTGTGGGGCAGTGGGTACCCCCTGGTTCTCACTGGGTGGACTTTGGGGGGGTCCGTTGTTTCCTGGTTGGGAGGAAATGCCGTCCTCTTTATCTGCAGGCAGTACACATCCACTGCAGCAAACCCACAGTATTCCAACAGCACCTTCTTAATAAACAGGATGCTATTGACTGGTGTATGACCCTCTACCTTCTTCACAGTCACCCTGACTGTGTTTCAAACCCTCTGTCCAGGGCTGCGAGCAGCTGTTGAGGCCATAGTTCTGAGGTTGGCTCGTACCTGAATTGGCGTTAGGCCGAAGCCAGCATGAAGATCCACCAAGAGCAGGTCAGCACAACCCAACGATCCTCCGACATCCAATCATGATCCAGCAATGATCTCCACTAGCTCTGATGACTCGCAACTCGACACCCGTCCAGATAAGAAGATCAAGTGCCTGCAGGCAGTACACATCCGCTGATTCAAACCCGCAGCACTCTCGGCTTGGGAGCGCCACCGCACTGATCATATCACCTCCCCTGCCAGGTAAGTATTAATGTACAATATGAATAATTGTGATCCCAACACCGAGCATTGTAGAACTCAACTAGTCGCTGGCTGCCCCCTCATCCCCACTCACTTCCTTCTGTCAGTTAGCCAGTCCTCTGTCCATACCAGTACCTTGCCCCTAACACCATGGGCTCTTAGCTTATTTAGCAACCTCTTATGTGTCACCTTGTCAAAGGCCTTCTGGAATCCAAACAGGTCACATCCACTGGCTCTCCTTTGCTCTAATTTATTCACTGCCTCCTCAAAGAATTGTAACACGTTTGTCAGGCATGACCGTCCCAGCTGACTCCACCCATTTTACCAGGAACTTCCAAGTACTGTGCAATCTCATCCCAAATAACAGACTCTAAAATCTTACCAACAACCGAGGTCAGGCTAACTGGCCTATAGTGTCCTGACTTCTGCCTCCCTCCCTTTTGTTTTTGTAAATATATCTATTAGCAATTTTGTTTTAACTTTACAAACATATAAAATTATTGCAAAATAAATCAATAACAAATATCAGTATAATAAAGAGAAAAAGCCCACAAATTACAATACAACTACTGTCTTACTAACCTACTCTATAATACAAAACAAACCCTAACACTGTATAAAGCAACCACCAATAAATAAGTAATTAACTAATAGATCAAAAAAAGGCAAAAAAAACCCCCCAAAAAACACAGAATACAGAACAGCTATACTTGGCGCAAAGCTCCCAAACAGAGGAACTGGAGCATTGTGTACATACCCGAATTAACTCAGGAGACCCCCTCCAGGGCCCACGGCTTAACAAACCTAACCATCCTGGTTAAACAAACGCCCTAGTTAAGATAGCTGACAAATCTATATCCAAATAACTCAAGTAGGGCTGCCATGTCTTATAAAAATGGTCTGTTGTTTAGTGCACCATGTTCGTAAAAAAAATCCAAGGGAATGTGCCTCTCTCCCTTCTTAAACAGGAATGTTACATTAGTCATCGTCCAGTCCTCTGAGACCCTCCCTGACCCCAGCGGTTCCTGAAAGATCACCGCCAATGCCTCTACGTTCTCCTCAGCTATCTCCTTCAGAACTCCAGGGTGTAGTCCACCTGACCTGGGAGATTTATCCACCTTCAGATCGTTCAGCTTCCCCACACATTCTCTTCAGCTCTGAAAAAGGGTTACTGGACACAGAATGTTATCTCTGATTCTCTCCACAGATACTGCTAGAACTGCTGTGTTTTCCTAGCAATTTCTATTTTTGTACTTTCTCCTTAGTTACGTCTACTACACTCACCTCTGTTCCCGTAATCCTTGATCCCCTTTACAATCAAGAATTTATCTATCTCTGTGTTAAATATACTCAATGACCTGGGCCTTCACAGCTTTCTGTGGCAATGAATTCCATAGATTCACCACTGTCTGGCTGAAGAAGATTCTCCTTATTTCTGTTCTAAAAGGTCTTCACTTTACTCAAAGGCTGTGCCCTTGAGTCCTTGTCTCTCCTGCCAGTGGAAACATCTGCCCAAAGTCCATTCTGTCCAGACCATTTAGTATTCTGAAGGTTTCAATCAGAATCCCCTCCTCAACCTTCTAAACTTTATCGAGTACAGTAATTGCAATGGAGGTGCAGCCTGTAGCTGAGGGAGGGGCACTGCTAATTCTCTAGTGCATTACACCCATCAGGAAGTTCATCTGCTCCTTTCCCTGTGTAACAGGGCATTGACGACACCTCGCTGCAGCTTTCTGTGACTGTGAGATTCTGCAGCGATCTCCCGCTGAGGTCCCTGGACAGAGCTGCAGCGACGAGTCAGAGCCACAGTGACCATCAGGGTGACCGGCAGGGTGTGGTTCAAGATCCTGGGGGGGGGGGCTTGACACGATCTTGGATTGGCTCTCAGGGCATATCGAGATATGACCATCTCGAGTTGCACCCGGTAGACACAAACTTCAGCACAAAACCTGGCAGTGCCCCTCCACCTCTTTCTTCACCCTGGTCTACCCTGCAGAATCCAGGCCTGCCCTCTCTCTCTAGGTCACGTCTTTTAAAAAAAAAGTTTTATTTTTAATTCATTCATGGTGTGTGTGCATCATTAGTTATGCCAGTATTTATTGCCTGTCCCTAATTGCCCCAAGGTCAGTTAAGATTCAACCATATTTGGCGGCACGGTGACAGTGGTTAGCACTGCTGCCTCACAGCACCAGGGACCTGGGTTCAATTCCCGCCTCAGGTGACTGACTGTGTGGAGTTTGCACATTCTCCCCGTGTCTGCGTGGGTTTCCTCCGGGTGCTCCGGTTTCCTCCCACAGTCACAAAGATGTGCGGGTCAGGTGAATTGGCCATGCTAAATTGCCCGTAGTGTTAGGTAAGGGGTAAATGTAGGGGTATGGGTGGGTGGCGCTTCGGCGGGTCGGTGTGGACTTGTTGGGCCGAAGGGCCTGTTTCCACACTGTAAGTAATCTAATATTGTCGTGGCTCTGGCGTCATATGTAGGCCAGACCAACAATGAACCAGATGGGTTTTTCTCCAATAACCAACAATGAACATCTCAAGACTCCCAGTTACATATTTTTATTTAATTCATCTGCCATGGTGGGATTTGAACCCAGGTTCCCAGAACATTACCTGGATCTCTAGATAATACCATTAGGCCGTCACCTCCCCTTAATAAGAATGACCCTCCTCTAATGGGCTTAATGAGGTGAAAGTGTGATGGTGCTGACCCCCTTTCCTAACCTCTTGGGAACGACTGCTCCCTTCCCTGACACACTCCTCTCTTCTGCCCCTTGGTCACACAAGTCACGAGGGTAAAAGTCTCTGCTTTTCGGAGGCCAGGTACTCTTCCATTGGGCAGCAACCTTGAGATGCAGAACAGTGATGAGGTGTGCTACGTACAGAATGACTCCTCCCTTAACCTTCAGTATTCCTGACTGATGAAAGTTTGTGTGAGCCTCAGACATTGATGGGGGGGGGGAGGAACCCAACTCTCTCAAACACATTGTGGGACTGTCAAATACAGAAGAAACTGCACTCACATACAGTACTTGGGCCTGTAACCACTTCGGTCCCAACAGCAATGCGGTTGACTCTTAACTACCCCCTGCCTAATAAGGGATGGGCAATAAATACTGGGCTAGGAGAAAGTGGGGTCTGCAGATGCTGGAGATCAGAGTCGAGACTGTGGTGCTGGAAAGGAACAGCAGGTCAGGCAGCATCCGAGGGGTAGGAGAATTGACGTTTCGGGCAAAAGCCCTAATAAATACTGGCCTGGTCAGTGACACCTACATCCGTGAATCATTAATAAAACATGTGTTGAGGTTTTCTATCCAAACAAACCATGACTAATGGATTCAGAGGTGTTGGGAGAAAGTGATAATGTCAAGGTGTCATTGCTGGATTCGCAACACAAGTAATAATGTCCTGGGGATCTGGGTTTGAATTGAAAAAGTTGCAGGAATTAAAATGATGACCACAAAAACGTTGTGGGTGGAAAACACATCTGGGTCACTAACATCTTTGAGGGAAGGAAATCTGCTGTTTTCAGCAGGTCTGACTTGCATGTGGCCCAGACCCACAACAATGCGCTGTCCTCTGAAACGGCTGGGCAAATTGCATCAGACCACAGAGTGGTCAAAGGAACGAAACCAGACAGACCACCTCTCCCACTGCAACTACTGTATGCTACTTTCTCCCCACCCCACCCTCCTCTAGCTTATCTCTCCACACTTCCAGCTCACTGTCTTTATTCCTGATGAAGGGCTTTTGCCTGAAACATCGATTTCGCTGCTCGTTGGATGCTGCCTGAACTGCTGTGCTCTTCCAGCACCACTAATCCAGAATCTGGTTTCCAGTCATTGTTTTTACCCACCTGACACTGACCTGGCAACAGAAACAACAAACTCAGCCTTATAGACAAGACTCATAACCACGGAATCATACCTTGGAATCAATGTCCCAGCCACCACCATCATCATCCCTGGATATGTCCTGTCCCACTGACAGGACAGGCCCAGCACAGATGGCGGCACGTGGGATGCAGTTGAGTGGGAGCTGCCCTGGGAGTCCTCAACATTGACTCTGGGCCCCATGAAGTCTCGTGGTTTCAGGTTAAACATGGGCAAGGAAACCTCCTGCTGATTACCACGTACCATCCTCCCTCAGCTGATGAATCAATACTCCTCCATGTTGAACAACACTCGGAGGAAGCACTGAGGATGGCCACGGTGCCAAAATGTACCCTGGGTGGGGGATTTCAATGTTCACCACCAAGAGTGAACAATAGCAGCAGCACTACTGAGTGAGCTGGTCGGGTCCTAGCTGCTAGACTGGGTCTGCAGAAGGTGATGAGGGGACCAACAAGAGAGAAAAACATACTTGACCTCATCCTGACCAATCAGTTGCTACAGATGCATCTGTCCATGTCAGTATCAATAAGAGTGAACACCACACAGTCCTTGTGGAAACAAAGTCCTGCCTTCACATTGAGAGTGCTCTCCATCAATTTTGAATGTAGAACATAGAACAGTACAGCGTAGTACGGGCCCTTTGGCACTCGATGTTGTACCAACCTTTATCCTACTCTAAGATCAAACTAACCGACATACCCTTCATTTTACTATCATCCATGTGCCTATCTATGAGTCGTTTAAATGTCCCTTATGTATCTGACTCCACTACCGCCACTGGCAATGCATTTCGTCCACCCACCACTCTCTGAGTAAGGAACCTACCTCTGACATCCTTCCCTAAACCTGCCTCCAAGCACCTGAAAATTATGCCCCCTCATGGTAGCCATTTCCACTCTGGGAAAAAGTCTCTGGCCATTCACTCTATCTATGCCTCATCATCTTGTACACCTCTATCAAGTCATCTGTCATCCTTCTTCACTCCAATGAGAAAAGTCCTAGTTTCCTCAACCTTTCTTCATAAGTCATGCCCTCCAGTCCAGGCAGCATCCTGGTGAATCTCCTCTGCATCCTCTCTAAAGCTTCCACATCCTCCCTATAATGAGGCGACCAGAACTGAACAAAATATTCCAAGTGTGGTCTAACCAGGGCTCTATAAAGCTGCAGCATAACTCAATCCCCAACACACCATACACCTTAGAATAGAATAGAATCTCGACAGTGTGGAAACAGGCCATTTGGTCCAACAAGTCCACACAGATCCTCTGAAAAGTATCCCACCCAGACTCATTCCCCTACTCTCTTTACCCCTGACTAATGCACCTAACCTGCACATCCCTGAACACTACAGACAATTTAGCACGGCCAATTCACCTAACCTGCACATCTTTGGACTGTGAGAGGAAATCATAGCACCCAGAGAAAACCCACAGAGACACGGGAAGAATGTGCAAACTCCATACACACAGTCGCCCGAGGCTGAAATTGAATCCAGATCCCTGGCGCAGTGAGGCAACAGTGCTAATCATTGAGCCAGCGCAGCTTCTTAAAAACCCTGCCAACTTGGGTAGCAACTTTGAGGAATCTATGGACATAAACCCCAAGATCTCTCTGTTCCTCCACACTGCCAAGAATCTTTCCTTCAACCCTGTATTTTGCATTCAGATTTGACCTTGCAAAATGAATCACTTCACATTTTTCCAGGTTGAACTCCATCTGCCACTTCTCAGCATTGGCAAACTCACTAACCCACCCTTCCACTTCCTCATCCAAGTCATTTATAAAAAGAGCAGAAGTCCCAGAACAGATCCCTGCGGAACACCGCTGGTCACCGAGCTCCAGGCTGAATACTCTCCATCTACCACCACCCTCTGTCTTCTATGGGCCAGCCAATTCTGTATCCAAACAGAGATATTTCCCTGCATCTCATGCCTCCTGACTTTCTGAATGAGCCTACCATGGGGAACTTTATTGAAGGGATTTGCTAAAATCCATATGCACCACATTTACTGCTCTACCTTCATCAATGTGTTTTGTCACACCCTCAAAGAAATCAATAAGCCTTGTGAGGCGTGACCTGTCCCTCACAAAGCCATGCTGACTATCTCTAATCAAAGAGTAAAAAGTGAGGTCTGCAGATGCTGGAGATCAGAGCTGAAAATGTGTTGCTGGTTAAAGCACAGTAGGTCAGGCAGCATCCAAGGAACAGGGAATTCGACGTTTCGGGCAAAAGCCCTTCATCAGGAATGAGGAAAGTATCTCTAATCAAACTATGGTTTTCCAAGTAATTATAAATCCTGTTCCTCAGAATACTCTCCAATAATTTGCTTAGAACAGACGTAAGACTGACTGCTCTATAATTTCCTATTCCCTTTCTTGAACAAGGGAATAACATTTGCCACTCTCCAATCATCTGGTACTATTCCAGTGGACAGTGAAGATGCAAAGATCATCGCTAAAGGTGCAACAAGCTCTTCCTTCGCTTCCCATAATAACCTTGGGTATATCCTGTCTGGCCCAGGGGACTTACCTACCCTCATGTTTTTCAAAATTTTCAGCACATCCTCCTTCTTAACATATTGTGTGGCCGTGTCACTGAATACTGAATGAGACAGACTTTGAACAGATCTAGTATCTCAAGGTTGGGCATCTATGGGGCGCTCTGGGTCATCAACACCAGCACAATCTACAATGAGTTTGCAGAACTGAAGGCTTTATTCATTGCAGTTTGAGAAATTGTTGACTATCCCACAGGATATAAGCTCTGATACAAGTGCTGATGTTATTAATGCTGCGCTGATTCATATTTCTCTTTTATAGCAAAAAATGATTATTGATCCTCAAACGGTAAGTGTGTGTGTGCGCGCGCGTGCGTGTGCATATGTGTATGTGTTTGTTTGTTTTCTGTTGCAAATTTCCAAAGAGAGAAAAATGTCATGTCAGAATGGTGAACCAACAGAACATGGGCGGGGGATTGCTCACGGAGTAACCATGTCGCTGACACAGTGGTTGGGGAAGGAATTAGATCTGGGGGTATCTTACTGGAGTCAGAGTTCATCGTAACTGGTAGTCAGAGCTAGATGGGGAAGCAATGGCCTAGTGGTATCATCATTGGACTATTAATCTAGAAACACGGGTAAAGTTCTGGGGACCTGTGTTCAAATCCTAGATGGCAGAATTTGAATCCAATAGAAATCTGGAATCAGGAGCCTAAATGAATACCATAAATCCACTGCTGATTGTTGGGAAAAACCTATCTGACTCACTAATGTCTGTCAGGGAAGGAGACTGTCATAATTACCTGGTCTGGCCTGCACGTGACTCCAGACCCACAACAACTTGGTTGACTCTCAAGTGGCCAATGAGGGATGAACAATAAATACTGGCCCAGCCGGTGACACTCTCGTCCCATTAATGAATAGTAAAAGAAATGACCAATCAGTACTCTGCGATGAATTTGGGAGCTCTTCAGTATGAGCATAATCCATTTCAGCTCTTTAGTTAGTCACTTGACTGACATAATGGACTCACAAATCCTTTCATTTGTCAGAAAGTCTACAGGGGTCAGCGACTGCGGTGGTGTTTGTTCTTCCTGAGTTAGGAGATGGACCTTTGGTCTTTTTTTTATTGTGTCTGAGAGTTGGCAGTTGTTCCACTGAAACTGCTTCAGAGCAAGTGACTGTGTGGTTGCCCAACAGAAAGGTGGTTGTTAAGCCTGTGTGTTGCTTGACGTTTACAGGGTGAACGTGAGAGAATTGCACTTGGATGTCAGGCAGCACCAGAGAGTCCTTGCACGCACCTCCAAATTAACTTCATTTGCCCGTTGTCACCATCACAGAAAATTGGAGGCAACCGCTTGTGATTAGTGACCAGTTAACTAAGTGCATTGAGGCATTCGACTGCTGCTCAGACTTTGTTCAGCTGTGGAGGTGGCAAATTTCCACACACTCGGCCAGAGATCAGGGAACTCACATGACTGGGGAAGTTTTTTTTTTGAAGTTACAAACCAGGTGAAAAGTACAGCGGAATGGGTGTTGTAGCAGGGGATAATCTGACTGATTCTTGAGAAGGGAGGGTTACCTCAGAGAGGCTGAGATTGTGCTCCAACTGAAACACTGCCCTGTGGGAGCAGTTTCAGAAATGAGTGCTGCAGACCTTGATTGTGCCCATTTATGGAATGGACAATGACAGTGGCTGAGCTTAAAAATGCAACTTCGACAACAAAACAGAAAGGCAGACTTGAGACAGAGTTAAAAATCACACAACACCAGGTTATAGTCCAACAGGTTTAATGAAGAAATATAGTGGTTCCAATTAAACCTGTTGGACTATAACCTGGTGTTGTGTGATTTTTAATTTTGTACACCTCAGTCCAAAACCAACATCTCCAAGTCTTGAGACAGATTACGAAGCCTCCCTGATGCCATCCACTTCTTTTTCTTTATTCATGGCATTGCTGGCTGGGCTAGCATTTATTATCTGTCCCTAATTGCCCCCTTGAGAAAGTGGGGGGGGGGGGGTAAGTTGCCACCATGAACTGCTGCAGTCCACCTACTATAGGTAGACTCACAATGCCATTAGGAGGTATTTCTAGGATATTGACCCAGCGACAATGAAGGAACAGCAATATATTTCCAAGTCAGGATGGTGAACTTGCAGGGCAACTTGCAATGGTGGTGTTCCCATGTATTTACTGCCCTTGTCCTTCTTGATGGAAGTGTTTGTGGGTCTGGAAGATATTGTCTGAAGATCTTTGGTGAATTTTCAATAACTGCTTGATCTCCAAGGGACAGAACAGTCAATGGAATCATGGCTGACACAGTCTGCAATGCTACATTTAATCGATCAGAGCCTGAAGACAATTTGGAAAATGATCCCAACAAGCGTGCTCAAATCCAGGCTGTCTGGGCTTTCAGTCTCCAAAATCTCCACAGGAAAGCACAGCTTGGCTGGTGAATCAGGTGGGACAACTTTACCCAGATGTTCAAGTTTCAGAGGGAACCCTGAATTGAGGAAGTGGGAATGATTTGAATGAAATATCAAAGGAAGCATTCAGGGTCACGTGTTTCAGTCCTGGGTCTTAGTGTGTCTGAATGGTCTCTCACCCCATGGAGAAATGTCACCAGCAACGCCTTTTCCACGTCGCCCAGCCTCAGTGGGAGGGCCATCAAACAAGTATGACCGCTCCCGAGCTAATTCTGCAGACTTCAGGCAAAACTGCTGCAAAACAAACTCTGAGAGACTGGCTGCTGTGTCTGGATGGCAGAACATCAAAGGTAGTGACAACATGTCCATCAAGCTACTTAGCGCTTTGAGTCACAACGTCTTCGTGAAGAGGCAGAGCGATGGCAGAGAAGGGATGCAAAGGAAGCAGACACTGCACTCAGTATGCATTAGGGTAGAGGTTGAGGAAATCACTCCGTCTCCTCACGAAGACACCCGCACACCACACAGAGACCCACGCACCACAGTCACTCACACACTACAGTCACCCACACACTACACAGTCACTCACACACTACAGTCACTCACACACTACACAGTCACCCACACACTAAGTCACCCACACACTAAGTCACCCACACACTAGTCACCCACGCAACACTAAGTCACCCACACACTACAGTCACTCACACACTACACAGTCACCCACACACTATAGTCACTCACACACTACAGTCACTCACACACTACACAGTCATCCACACACTATAGTCACTCACACACTACAGTCATCCACACACTACACAGTCACCCACACACTACAGTCACACACACTACACAGTCACCCTCACACTAAGTCACCCACACAACACAGTCACCCACACACTACAGTCACTACACACTACACAGTCACCCACACACACCACAGTCACCCACACACACCACAGTCACCCACACACTACACAGTCACCCACACATTAGTCACTCGCACACTACACAGTCACCTATACCCACCACACAGTCACCCACACCCACCACACAGTTACCCACACCCACCACACAGTCACCCATACACCACAGTCACCCACACACTACAGTGAGTGTTATGTAGCTTATACAACATGGAAACAGACCGTCAATCCAACTCATCCACTCCGACCAGATACCCCAAACTGATCAAGTCCCATTTGCCAGCATTTGGCCCATACCTCTCTAAACCTTCCTATTCATGTACCATCCAGATGCCATTTTAAATTGTACCAGCCTCCATCACTTTCTCTGGCAGTTCGTTCCATAAGTGGACCACCCTCTGCATGAAAAAATTGCCCCTCAGGTCTCTTTTTAATCTTTCTCCTCTCATCTTAAACCTGTGCTCCCTAGATTTGGACTCCCCTACCTTAGGAAAAAGTCCTTGACTATTCACTCTATCCTGCCCTTAGGGATTTTATAAACCTCTATAAGGTCACCTCTCAGCCTCCAACCACCTACACCTCACCCCCCCCCCGGGAAAAGAACTCCAGTCTATTCAGCTTCTCAGTATTGAGAAATCTCCAATCTTGTAAGTCTTTTCTGAACCCTTTCAAGTTTCACAACATCTTTCCAATAGGGAGGAGACCAGAACTGAAATCAATATTCTAAAAGTGGCCTCAACAATGTCCTGTACAGCCACAACATGACCTCGCAACTCCTATACTCAATGTTCTAACCAATGAAGGCTAAGTATACCAAACACTGTGTTCATCACCCTGTCCACTTGCGACTCCACTTACAAGAATCTTTGCAGCTGCACCCTGAGGTCTCTGAGTTCCACAACTTACCACAGCCCAACTTTCACTAGAAGCTGGAGAACATGTTTATAGCCCCAGTGCTCCTGGATAAGAGAGGACTAAGCGGGCAGTGGGAAGGAATTTAGTTTCATGTGAGTACTCCTAGGCTGCTCTCAGCTGCTGTCACTGAGGGCATAGTGCAGCATGAGAATAAGAAGGGTCAACTATCACTGAGTCTTAAAAAAAACATTTCACAGCTTCCAAGACTGGCCCATGTGCCAGTTAGACCTATAGCTGTACTTTGGTCTTTGGATTAGATGTTCAGGTAATTTGGAAATAAAAGCTTTTAATCACAGGAGGATCAGTAAACCGTGTGCACAGATTTAAGTGGATTGACATACAACTAGTGACATAAACAGAGCAAACTCTCGTGATCTGGAATGTGCTTTCTGAAAGGATGGTGAAATCAGAATCAGTTGTAAAGTTCAAAATAGAATTGGATAAATACTTGAAAGGGCAACAATAGAAGATGATGTACAGCATAGAAACAAACCTTTCGGTCAACCTGTCCATGCTGATCAAGTATCCTAAACTAATCTAGTCCCATTTGCCAGCACTTGGCCCATATCTCTCCAAACTCTTCCTATTCATAAACCCATCCAGATGCTTTTTAAATGTTGCATTTGTACCAGCCTCCACCACTTCCTCTGGCAGCTCACTCCATACACGCACCACTCTCTGCGTGACAAGGTTGCCCGTTAGGTCCCTTTTATATCTTTCCCCTCTCACCCTAAACCTATGGTCTCTATTTTGGACTCACTTACCCTGAGAGAACAAAAAAACTATGGCTATTCACACTATCCATGCCTGACATGATTTTGCAAACCTCTATAAGGTCACCCCTCAGCTTTCGATATTCCAGGGAAAACAGCCCCAGCCTATTCAGCTTCTCCCTATAGTTCAAACCCTCCAACCCTGGCAACATCCGTGCAAAACTATTTTGCCCCCTTTCACGTTTAACAACATTTTTCCTATATCACGGAGACCAGAGCTGAATGCAGTATTCCAAAAGTGGACTAACCAATGTCCTGTACAGTCCCGACATCTTATAGAGCTGGGGGGAACAGCAGGAAAGCACAACTAGTTGCATAGCTCTAACAAAGAATGTACACAAGAAAGACAAACTGAACACCTTTTTTTCTATACTGTTTCATTGTACAGTATGGGAAGAACTAACCCTTCTTTCACATTTTGATGCATTTCAAAACAAAAATAAAATATTCACACAATGTTAAGCACACATTACAGTCATTCACATACTACAGTCATCTGGACACCACAGTCACCCACACTCCTCAGGTCATCTACACACCACAGTTATCCACACAAATACAGTCATCTGCACACCACAATCATCCACATGCCACAAGCATCTATACTTTACAGTGGTTGACACATAGCATTTATCTGTACACTGTCGTATCCGTATACGATCATGTTTATGGTCGTCAGTTTTTGGTTTTGGCACCGAGGTGACTTGTGGTCTATCAAGGTGATATTTACTACTCCTGCCACGGGGTACTCAATCTTTGGTGAGAACTATCAGGCAGGTTGTAAATTGTATGGGACTATCACACAACTGTATTTGACACAGATTTTTGAAGCATGTGACAGCATAATTTTCCCATTTGGGTGAGCAAACGACATCCTTGAAAGAACTACTCAGGTGCAGATGATGTTGGCCAAAGATATTTCTTTTCCGACTTAGGGGAGCCCTGTGACTCAATGCATGCAATTCGCAGGTTCAGGGGCTCGGGACTCCCAGGTAGGTAGCCTGACCCTGTCATTAATTCTCCATCACAATGGGACATCTCAAATGAGCCCTGGTAGAAACCAAGGCCTACACAGATTTGATGTTGAGACGGCGGGGTTATTCACTTGTGGGACGTGGGTGTCACTGGGTTGGCCAGCATTGATTGCCCATCCCGAGTTGCCCTTGAGATGACGGTGGTGAGACGATGCCTTGAATTGCAACAGTCCACATGCCGTAGATCCACAATGCCCTTAGGGAGGAAATTCCAGGAATATGTCGATGTCAGGTTGTCCGTCTGGTGTCATTCCTTTTCTCCTTTCTAATGGTTGTTAGAACTGAGTGGTGATCTTGGCCATTTCAGAGGGCAGTCAACCACACCAGCAATCCTTGCCTACGGCCAAACTAGTCTGAAAACGCCCGATCTCATCTGATCTCAGAAGCTAAGCAGACTCAGGCCTGGTTAGCACTTGGATGGGAGAAAAGAAAGAGCCAGCCACATTGTTATGGGTCTGGAGATACAAGTAAATCAGATCACGTAAGGATAGTAGAGTACCTTTCTAAAGGACATTAGTGAGTCAGAGGGATTTATTCCGACAAGCAGCAATGGTTTCACGGTCATCAGCAGGCTGTCCTTCCAGATTTTCACCAAGTGCAAATTCCACCATCTACTGTGA
Source organism: Hemiscyllium ocellatum (assembly GCF_020745735.1). Lineage (NCBI taxonomy): Eukaryota > Metazoa > Chordata > Chondrichthyes > Orectolobiformes > Hemiscylliidae > Hemiscyllium > Hemiscyllium ocellatum. The sequence continues at coordinate 71,436,165 of NC_083414.1, forward strand.
CAGGATTTGAGTCTGGGTGCTCAGAACATGAGCTGGATCTCTGGTTTGAACCACTAAGCCGTCATGTCCCCTATCATCTGGCTCATGAGAGCTTGACAGGTTGGCAGCCAGATTCTGGTGAGTGGTCACGGCAAAATCACCTTCTTCCCCTTGTAGCAGTGAGTTCACATTGCTGTGCCCTTATCCTGCCACTGAGAACCTTTGGGATTGCACTTTCCCGAGCAGGTTTGCAATGGCCTCCAATCTGCAGTGACACCACCAAAAGTAAGATAAAAAAGTGTAGAAAAAAAAATGCCTGCAGAGGAGTGGACAGCGTTTGCAGCAAAACCAACGTGGGAAATGCCTTTTGCTTAAACCATGTTTCTTGACTCTCTGGAGCCAACAGGAAGAACATTAGTCTAGCACCAGTGCCTGAAACATACAAAATTTGAAGCTCAAGATAACTCAAAAACTGTAAACCAGCTTTTTCAGTCAAACTGGGTGGAAGTGGGTACTGCAGATGCTGGAGATTAGAGTCAAAATTAGAGTGGTGCTGGCAAAGCACAGCAGGTCAGGCAGCATCTGAGGAGCAGGAAAATCGACGTTTCGGGCAAAAACCCTTTCCTGTTGAAGGGCTTTTGCCCGAAACGTCGATTTCCCTGCTCCTTGGATGCTGCCTGACCTGCTGTGCTTTTCCAGCACCACTCTGATCTGATTATTCAGTCAAACCCTCCACCTGTACCCACCTTGTTTATCAAAGGACTACTGAACGGACCTCTCAAATTTTAAAATTAATGTTGATCTCGCTCTTTGTGTACCTTCTCTGCAGCAGCAACATTATATCCCTCCCTCTATTCTATTACCCTCATGCGCTTTGTATGGTATGATCTGCCAGTGCAGTACACAAAACAAAACCTTTCACTGTACCTAGGTAAGTGACAGGAATAAATCAAATCAAAAATCGTGCCCTTAAAATTTAAAATCCCAACATACAAACATTTCCCATATTTATGAATGACTACTTTTCACAGTCCTGAGTTGTGCTCCGACTTGCAAATAAATCAGCTCGTGAAAAAGACTTCAGAAACCTGACCCTAACTCGTTCACGGCATGTACCTTTATAGTGGGACATCACGAAACTGTCTTGAAGGTACACAGCATGTCTGGTCTGGGAGCTGTGCTATAATAAAACTGGCAGAATGCTGGAAATAACAAACTCCATTGTGTCACAACGAGCCAACACCAAAGTAAGTATGTTTTCACAAGTACCTTTCACTCTTGAATGAATGATCCATACTAAAAGAGGTCTGAATCAGTGACAGCCATATGTCCCTATCCATTGCAATGAAAAGCTGTTTTCATAATCCACTCGATATTTTTAATGTATTCAAACTCCTTTACTGCCACAATCAATACTTACATTTTTGGCTTATGTGTGTTGTAATAATTCCCCTTCCTCACAGTACAGTGGACAGCAGTGGTTCACCATCACCCTCTTAAGGAGGCAACTAGGGAGGGGTATAAATGCCAGCCCAGCCAGCTTTGCCTACATCCCCTGAATGACATTTTAAAAGAAGTTAGAACAATCATCTCAAATGCAAAGTAAAAGGTCGTGTCATTGAAAGGATGAATGTTGCCTCTTGTATCATACAAGGAACGGCTGAGGGTCCTGGGATTGTATTCATTGGAGTTTAGAAATTAAGGGGAGATCTAATAGAAACTTACAAGATAATACATGGCTTGGAAAGGGTGGATGCTAGGAAATTGTTTCCATTAGGCAAGGAGACTAGGACCTGTGGACACAGCCTTAGAATTTAAGGGGGTCAATTCAGAACAGAAATGCAGAGACATTTCTTCAGCCAGAGAGTGGCGAGCCTGTGGAATTCATTGCCGCAGAGTGCAGTGGAGGCCGGGACGCTAAATGTCTTCAAGGCAGATATTGATAAATTCTTGATGTCACAAGGAATTAAGGGCTACGGGGAGAATACGGGTAAGTGGAGTTGAAATGCCCATCAGCCATGATTGAATGGCGGAGTGGACTCGATGGGCCGAATGGCCTTACTTCCACTCCTATGTCTTATGGTCTTATGGTATCAGGCATGTCCAACTTGAGTCAATGCGAAGTGAGAAAGTAAGACAGAGAATGCTGGAGAAACTCAGTAAGTCTGGCAGTAGCTGTGGAGACAGAAACGTGGTTAACATTTTGAGTCCAGAACTCTGTTTTGAAGACGAGTCAGCGAACTCGAAACATTGACTCTGCTTACTGTTTTTGTCTCAGACCTTCATAGCTCAGACGTCTGTGCAATGGTTGAAGAAATTAGAAAGAACGTATACTGCGATAGAAACAGAAACCTGATTGGTTGGGGAACATGGAGTTGAGATGGGTTGGATTATTTAGAGTCATGGAGTCATACAGCACAGAAACAGGCCCTTCGGCTCAACTCGCCCATGCTGACCAGATTCCCGAAACTAAGCTAGTCCCATTTGGCTGCTTCTGATCCTGATTCCCCTAGACTTCTACCATCCATGTACCAGCCTCCACCACTTCCTCTGGCAGCTCATTCTATACACACACCACCCTCTGTGTGAAAAAGTTGTCCCTTTTAAATGGTTCCCCATCTCAACTTAAAAATATACCCCCGAGTCTTTGACTCCCCCTGCCTCGGGATAAGACCTTTGCTGTTTATCTTAACCTCATGATTTTAAAACCAATGTCACCTCTCAGCATTCTATACACCAGGGCAAAACGTCACAGGCTATCCAGCCTCTCCTTCTAACTCAAATCCTCCAGGCTTGATAACATCTTCTTAAATTTTTTTGGAGTCCTTTCCAGTTTAATAACATCCTTCCTGTAGCAGGCTGACCAAATCTGTGTATATTATTCCAAATGTGGCCTTACCAATGGTTGTACAGCTGTAACATGATGTCACAACTCCTATACTCAATGCTCTGTCCGATGAAAGCAAATGTACCAAACGCCTTCTTCACCACCGTGATAATCGTGAACCCACTTTCAAGGAACTACATACCTGCATTCTGAGGTCTCTCTGTTTGACCACCCTCCCCAGGACCCTACCATTAACTGTGTTACCAAAATGCAACTTGGAGAAAGTGAAGACTGCAGATACTGGAGATCAGAGTCGAGAATGTGGTGCTGGAAAAACATAGCCGGTCAGGCAGCATCCAAGGAGCAGGAGAATTGACGTTTCGGGCATAAACCCTCCACGGGGAAATGCAACACCTCACATTTATCTAAATTAAACAGACATCTGCTACTCCTTGGCTTCTTAGCCCATCTGATCAAGGCCCCATTGTACTCTGTGATAATCTTCTTCACTGTACACTACACCACCAACTTTGATGTGGTTCACAAAATTAATAATCATGCTTCTCATATTTTCATCCAAATGGTTTGTATAAATGACAAGCAGCAGTGGACACAGCACTGATCCTTACGGCACCTTGTGGGCTACACAGGCCTCCAGTCTGAACAACAACCCTCCAACACCACCCTGTGTTTCCAATGTCAAGCCAATTTGGTATTTGAGGAGAAGGGTGATGATGGCAGTTGATTTAAAGAAGACAGAGACAACCCTTGAAGAGTGGAATCAGTTTGCCACCGCAGCCGACATGGGGCTCACGAGGGCACAGCGGGTGAATGTCTTCGTTCAGTGGGAATGTGATTGAGGGAACATGAAGTGGGTCTCGTGGGCAAGAGGAGATCGAAGAGACCAAAAAGGAGCTGGGAGAGAAACGAGGGCAAGAGCTATAGGGAGAGATGGAATAGGCTGGGGCTTTATCCCTGGAAAGTCAGAGGCTGAAGGGCGACCTTATAGAGGTTTATAAAATCATGAGGGGTATGGATAAGGTCTTTTTCCCAGGGTAGGGGACTCCAAAACTAGACGGCATAAACTTAATGTGAGAGGGGAAAGGTTTAAAAAGTACTTGAGAGGTAACATTTTCACGCACAGAGTGGTGTGTGTATGGAACGAACTGCCAGAGGAGGTATAGAGGTGGGTACAATGACAACATTTAAAAGGCATCTGGATGAGTATATGAGTAGGAAGGGTTGAGAGGGATAGGGACCAAATGCTGGCAAGTGGGACTAGATTAGTTTGGGCTATCTGGTCGGCACCGACAAATTGGAAGGAAAGGTCTGTTTCCGTTTTGCATAAGTCTATGAGTCATTATGAGTTTACAACTTGGGAAGGGGTGGATAGGAGTATAAACAAAAGCTTGGCCCCATAGTCTCGTGGAATCAAAGGAAGTGGTAGAAGCAATTATTTAAATAGGCTCAATCTTCTTTTTATAATGTATTCACTTGTGGGAAGGAGGCGTCACTGGCTGGCCAGCATTTAGTGTTGTCCCTAGTTGCCCCTCGAGAAGGTGGTGGTGAGCTGCCTTCTTGAACTGTCCATGTGCAGTATGCTTGCCTTCATTGCTCAGCTCTTTGGGTATAGAGGTTGGGACATCACGTTGAGGTTGTATGGGACGCTGGTGATGCCACTTGTGGACTACTGTGTAGAGTTCTAGTCGCCCTGCTGAAGGAAGCATATTATTACATTGGAGAGGGTTCAGGAAAGATGTACCATGATGTTACCGGGAGTGGAGGGTTTGAGTTATAAGGAGAGGCTGTTTAGGCCGGGACTTTTTTCACTGGAATGTAGGAGGTTGAGGTGTGATCTTATTGAGGTTTAATAAAATCATGAGAGGCATAGGACCTATCACATTACAGCACAGTACAGGCCCTTCGACCCTCAATATTGTGCTGCCCTGTGACACTAATCTGAAGCCCATCGAACATACACTATTCCATTCTCATTCGTATGCTTATCCAATGACCAGCTAAATGTCCTTAAAGTTGGTGAGTCTACTACTGTTGCAAGCAGTGTGTTCCATGCCCCTACTGCTCTCTAAGTAAAGAAATTACCTTTGACATCTGTCCTATATCTATCACCCCTCAATTTAAAGCTATGCCCCTCGTGCTAGCCATCACCATCCGAGGAAAAAGGCTCTCACTGTCAACCCTATCTAACCCTCTGATTATCTTATATGTCTCAATTAAGTCATATCTCAAACTTCTTCGCTTTAACAAAAACAGCCTCAAGCCACTCAACCTTTCCTAGTAAGACCTTCCCTCCATACCAGGAAACATCCTAGTAAATCTTCTCTAAACCCTTCCCAAAGCTTCCACATCCTTCCTATAACACGGTGACCAGAACTGTATGCAATACTCCAAGTGTGGCCACACCAGAGTTTTGTACAGCTACAGCATGGCCTTGTGGCTCCGAAACTCAATCCCTCTCCCAATAAAAGCTAACAAACCATATGCCTTCTTAACAACCCTATCAACCTGGGTGGCATCTTTCAGGGATCTATGTACAAGGACACCGAGATCTCTCTGCTCATCTACACTACCAAGAACATACCATTAGCCTAGTACTCTTTATTCCTCTTCTCCTTCCAAAGTGAATCACCTCACCCTTTTCTGCATTAAACTCCATTTGCCACTTCCCAGCCCAGCTCTGTGGCTTATCTATGTCCCTCTGTAATCTACAACATCCTTTGGCACTAACAACAACTCTGCCAACCTTAGTATCAGCCAAAAATTTACTAACCCATTCTTCTACATCCTCATCCAGATCATTTATAAAAATAACAAACAGTAGTGGACCCAAAACAGATCCTTGCAGTACACTAGTAACTGAACTCCAGGAAGAACATTTCCCATCAACCACAACCCTCTGTTTTCTTGCAGCAAGCCAATTTCTGATCCAAACTGCTAAATCACCCTCAACCCCTTGCCTGCATATTTTGTGCAGTGGCCTAATGTGGGGGACATTATCAAATGCCTTACTGAAATCCATATACACCACATCAACGGCATTACCCTCATCCACTTGTTTGGTCACCTTCGCAAATAACTCAATAAAGTTTGTGAGGCATGACCTACCCTTCAGTAAAAGGTGAGGACTGCAGATGCTGGAGATCAGAGTTGAGAGTGTAGTGCTAGAAAAGCACTGTTCAGGCAGCATCTGAGGAGCAGGTGAATCGATGTTTTGGGCATAAGCCCTTCATCAGGAGATCTTGATGAAAGGCTTATGCCCGAAATGTCGATTCTCCTGCTCCTTGGATGCTGCCTGACCTGCCCTGCTTTTCCAGCACCACACTTTCGACGACTTACCCTTCACAAAAGCATAGATAAGGTGAATAGTAAGGCTCTTTTCCTAGGGTAGGGAAATTCAAATGCAGGTGACATATTTTTAAGGTGAGAGGAGAAAGATTTAAAAGGGGCTGAGGGACAACTTGTTAACACGGAGAGTGGTCCATATGTGGAGTGAACTGCCAGAGTAAGTGATAGATGCAGGTACAGTTACGACACTTAAAAGACATCTGGATAGATTCATGAATAAGAAAGGTTTAGAGTGATATGGGCCAAATGCAGGTAAGTGGGCCTAGTTTAGTTTGGGAAGCTAGGTTGGCGTGGATTAGTTGGAGCAAAGGGTCTGTTTCTGTGCTGTGTGATTCCATGGTTTTAGAAGAAGCCATGGATTATCTTTGTGTTCAATGATGAGACCGGAAGCACAATGTCTTAATTATCATGGCCAAATCCACTTAACCTGCACATCTTTGGATTGTGGGAAGAAACCGGAGCACCCGGAGGAAACCCACGCTGACACAGGGAGAATGAACAAACTCTACACAGATAGAGGGTGGAATAGAACACAGGTCCCTGGCGCTGCGAGGGTGCAGTGATAACTACTGAGTTACTGTGCTGACTACGGAATCTCTGTAATTAATGCCTCATCCCTGCTTCCCTGTGAGTTTCTGTCTTTCACGTACATATCCAATTTAATAAGGAGCCAAATGCAATAACCTCTCTTTTGGCCTGACTTGCAGCTCTCCATTGGACTTGATTATTGCCTGTTTGGCTGTGGGACAGTGACATCATGAATTCTGTTATGTGACTCGTTCTTCAGTGAGAAAGGTGCATGCAACCGTCAAAAATGACACATGGCGATCTCAGATTTTACACAGCATGAAAACACCCAACAGTGTGTTGGGGGTGAGGGTTAGAAACAACACATGCACACAGTTTGATTCCCTCTCATCTTCCTCGCAGCTATTCAGAGTGGCATAACTGAAAGCGGGAGCTCTTCACCTGTCGCGTACAGGTTAGCCAGGGTAAAAAACAAAACCATGTGGGGTGAAGGGATACAGAAGGGGTTGGGGTCAGATGGGGATGATCTTCGAAGGCTTGGTGTAGACTTGATGTGCTGAATGGCCTCTTCCTGCATTGATGTTCAATGTTTAGAGTACACCGGTTAGTCCCCAGCATTGAATTATAATTCTATGATTCCAACCAGCAACTCTATCAGCAGAGAGTGAGGACACGATATGCTGAATATTGTCCAATCGTATCCAGCAATTAATAATCTGCCTTAATTTTCCAAACCCCAGATTTAAGGGAGAGGAGGTGAAGGCCCCACTGACTGAATGACTGATTTTATTGTCATGTTGTCACGAGACGGGGTAAACCCCCCTGCTTAATTTAAACCAGCAACATAGAAAAGATTTATCCCGTGCAATAATTTGTGAAGATTTGAGAGGCCAAGAACGATTTAAAGTAAAATATTAACAACTTTATTTCTTAAGGTATAACAGAGAATAATTAACTAACAACTATTTACAACTCCTTCCTCTAACCTATCTTTTACCTTCCCTTCTACAATACTAGTCGAATAAAACCCCCAATTAAGATTTACCAAAAATTCAAGTTTTCAAAAACAGCCGGGTATTGAATCTTTTCTTCCTTGGTCTTCTTTTCTTCTTCTTAGGGATTTCTGCTTCACAGGTTACTGATTGATAAAGGTACCTTTAAGAGAGCTACTCTCTGGGCAGTCTGAAGATGCTGATGGTTCGGCAGTTCTCCTCCTAATTGTTCAATTTTTCCTGGCCTTATACCCCTCACAGCATCAGATTGTGTCATTGGCTATTAAGACTGTCAATATGCTAAATTTAAACTTGATTGGAGTTTGATTTTTTTGGGGGGCATAATTTAAACTGATTGGCCTAATTTAATTCTATTTTATCGTTTCCAGGCTACCAGCTACCCTAGCTACTGAACCACATGTTACATTATATCTTGTTCAGAACACTTGGTGCTGTCAGGTAGTTCTGCTAGCTTTTAACACTCTTAAAGGTACAGTATACCCACATCTTTAAAAACTATGTGTATTTTATAGTGAAAACTACAATAAAATACAGTGAAAGGCTTCCACCATCAATAATGATCTGGTGCCATTTTGAATAGTTTAAGAATAATAATGAAAGAAAGACAAAGCTTAAAGAGTGTCCATTCCCTTCCACCATCGTTTCACCCCTGCCCGCGCTGGACTCAGCCATTGTTGACGTCGCTGCTCCTCAGGCACCATCTTTTGTCGCTAGGCCTACCCCGCTGACTTCACCTCTGTCACTACCTCCTCAATGCTGCTCCCGGCTCACCAGCTACTGTCACTCTCCAAACCCTGACCAGGGAGATAGTGAGGAAAGAGATCGATCTGAGACGGGGACACCTGAGAACAGAAGTGAGTCAAACTGTCAGGGCAGGCAGGGACAAGGTAGGACTAATAAATTAAACTGCATTTATTTCAATGCAAGGGGCCTAACAGGGAAGGCAGATGACTCAGGGCATGGTTAGGAACATGGGACTGGGATATTATAGCAATTACAGAAACGTGGCTCACGGATGGGCAGGACTGGCAGCTGAATGTTCCAGGATACAAATGCTACAGGAAGGATAGAAAGGGAGGCAAAAGTGGAGGGGGAGTGGCATTTTTGATAAGGGATAGCATTACAGCTGTGCTAAGGGAGGATATTCCCAGAAATACATCCAGGGAAGTTATTTGGGTGGAACTGAGAAATAAGAAAGGGAAAATCACCTTATTGGGATTGTATTATAGACCCCCCAATAGTCAGAGGGAAATTGAGAAACAAACTTGTAAGGAGATCTCAGCTATCTGTAAGAATAATATGATAGTTATGGTAGGGGATTTTAACTTTCCAAACATCGACTGGGACGGCCATAGTGTTAAAGGTTTAGATGGAGAGGAATTTCTTAAGTGTGTACAAGACAATTTTCTGATTCAGTATGTGGATGTACCAACCAGAGAAGGTGCAAAACTTGACCTACACTTGGGGAAATAAGGCAGGGCAGGTGACGGAGGTGTCAGTGAGGGAGCACTTTGGGGCCAGCGACCATAATTCTATTCGTTTTAAAATAATGATGGAAAAGGATAGACCAGATCTAAAAGTTGAAGATCTAAATTGAAGAAAGGCCAATTTTGACGGTGTTAGGGAAGAAGCTTCAAAAGCTGATTGGAGGCAGATGTTCGCAGGTAAAGGGACGGCTGGAAAATGGGAAGCCTTCAGAAATGAGATAACGAGAATCCAGAAGAAAGTATATTCCTGTCAGGGTGAAAGGGAAAGCTGGCAGTTATAGGGAATGCTGGATGACTAAAGAAATTGAGGGTTTGGTTAAGAAAAAGAAGGAAGCATATGTCAGGTACAGACAGGATAGATCGAGTGAATCCTTAGAAGAGTATAAAGGAAGTAGGAGTACACTTAAGGAAATCAGGAGGGCAATGAGGGCAATCAGGATTGCTGGCCATGAGATAGCTTTGGCAAATAGAATTAAGGAGAATCCAAAAGAGTTTTACAAATATATTAAGGACAAAAGGGTAACTAGGGAGAGAATAGGGCCCCTCAAAGATCAGCAAGGCAGCCTTTGTGTGGAGCTACAAAAAATGGGGGAGATACTAAATGAATATTTTGCATCAATATTTACTGTGGAAAAAGATGGTGACATCTTGCAAAATGTCAAGATTACAGAGGAGGAAGTGCTGGATGTCTTGAAACGGTTAAAGGTGGATAAATCCCCAGGACCTGATCAGGTGTACCCGAGAACTCTGTGGGAAGCTAAAAAAGTGATTGCTGGGCCTCTTGCTGAGATATTTGTATCATTGATAGTCACAGGTGAGGTGCCGGAAGACTGGAGGTTGGCAAACGTGGTGCCACTGTTTAAGAGGCGTGGGAAAGACAAGCCAGGGAACTATAGACCGGTGAGCCTGACCTCGGTGGTGGGCAAGTTGTTGGAGGGAATCCTGAGGGACAGGATGTACATGTATTTGGAAAGGCAAGGACTGATTCGGGATAGTCAACATGGCTTTGTGCTTCGGAAATCATGTCTCACAAACTTGATTGAGTTTTTTGAAGAAGTAACAAAGAAGATTGATGAGGGCAGAGCAGTAAATGTGATCCATATGGACTTCAGTAAGGCGTTCGACAAGGTTCCCCATGGGGAGACTGATGAGCAAGGTGAGATCTCATGGAATACAGGCAGAACTAGCCATTTGGATACAGAACTGGCTCAAAGGTAGAAGATACGCCTTAGTGGTGGAGGGTTGTTTTTCAGACTGAAGGCCTGTGACCAGTGGAGTGCCACAAGGATTGGTGCTGGGCCCTCTACTTTTTGTCATAAATGATTTTGAAGAGTTACAGTTAGTAAGTTTGCAGATGACTCCAAAATTGGAGGTGTAGCGGACAGTGAAGAGGGTTACCTCAGATTACAACAGGATCTGGACCAGATGGGCCAATGGGCTGAGAAGTGGCAGATGGAGACTAATTCAGATAAATGCGAGGTGCTGCATTTTGGGAAAGCAAATCTTAGTAGGATTTATACACTTAATGGTAAGGTCCTAGGGAGTGTTGCTGAACAAAGAGACCTTGAAGTGCAGATTCATAGCTCCTTGAAAGTGGAGTCACAGGTAGATAGAATAGTGCTCTCTGTCACAGTGTGTAATATAACCATCCAGAAACAGTGCTGTCTCTGTATCGTAGTCTGTAATACAAATGTGCAGACACAGTACTGGTCTCTGTATTACAGTCCATAATATAGTCATCCAGAAACATTCCTATCTCTGTATCACAGTGTGTAATATAACCATCCAGAAACAGTCCTGTCTCTGTATCACAGTCTGTAATATAACCATCCAGAAACAGTGCTGTCTCTGTCTCATAATTTATAATATACCCATCCAGAAATGGTCCTATCTCTGTATCACAGTCTGTAACATAACCACCCAGAAACAGTCCTGCTCTCTGTCACAGTCTGTATTACAACCATCCATAATTGGACCTGTCTGTATTACAGCCTGTAATTGTACCAACGAGAAACAGTGCTGTCTCTGTATCACAGTCTGTAATATAACCATCCAAAAATAGTGCTGTCTATGTGTCACAGTCTGTAATATAACAATCCAGAAACAGTCCAGTCTCTGTATCACAGTCTGTAATATAACCACCCAGCAACAGTCCTATCTCTGTATCACAGTCTGTAACATAACCACCCAGAAACAGTCCTGTCTCTGCATCAGTCTGTAATATAACCATCCAGGAATAGTCCTGCTCGCTGTCACAGTCTGTAATATAACCATCCAGAAACAGTGCTGTCTCTGTATCACAGTCTGTAATACAACCGTGCAGAAACACGGCTGGTCTCTGTATTACAGTCCATCATATAATCGTCCACAAACAGCCCTGTCTCTGTATCACAGTCTGTAACATAACCATCCAGAAACAGTCCTGTCTCTGTATCAGTCTGTAACATAACCATCCAGAAACAGTCCTGTCTCTGTATCAGTCTGTAACATAACCATCCAGAAACAGTGCTTTCTCTGTATCACGGTATGTAATATAACCGTGCAGAAACAGTCCTCTCCCTCTCACAGTCTGTAATATAACCATCCAGAAATGGTCTAGTCTTTGTATCGCACTCTGTAATAGAACCATACAGAAACGGTCCTGTCTCTCTATCACAGTCTGTAACATAACCATCCAGAAACAGTGCTGGCTATGTATCACAGTGTGTAATATAACCATCCGGAAACAATGCTGTCTCTGTATCACAGTCTGTAATATAACCATCCATCATTGGACCTGTCTCTGTATTATAGCCTGTAATATAACTATCCAAAAACAGTCCTGTCTCTGTATCACAGTCTGTAATATAACCACCCAGAAACACTGCTGTATCTGTTTCACAGTCTGTAATATAACCACCCAGAAACAGTGCTGCCTCTGTATTACAGTCTGTAACATAACCCTTGAGTAACAGTCCTGTCTCTGCATCACAGTTTGTAATATAACCATCCAGAAACAGTCCTGTCTCTGTATCAGTCAGTAATACAACCGTGCAGAAACATGGCTGGTGTCTGTATTACAGTCCATCATATACTTCTCCAGAAACAGTGCTGTCTCTGTACCACAATCTGTAATATAACCATCCAGAATTGGACCTGTCTCTGTGTTACAGCCTGTAATATAACCATCCAGAAACAGTGCTATCTATGTGTTACAGTCTGTAACATAACGTTCGAGTAACAGTCCTGTCTCTGCATCACAGTTTGTAAAATAACCATCCAGAAACAGTGCTGTCTCTGTATCACAGTCTGTAATACAACCGTGCAGAAACACGGCTGGTCTCTGTATTACAGTCCATCATATACTACTCCAGAAACAATCCTGTCTCCATATCACAGTCTGTAATATAACCATCCAGAAACAGTCTGACATTGTCTGTAATGTAACCTTCCAAAAACAGTCACATCTCTGTGTCACTGTCTGTAATATAACCATCCCGGAACAGTCCTGTCTCTGTGTCACTGTAACATAACCATCCATAATCCAGTAAACAGACATAATGGATGCAGACATTTGATATCCTGATCAACCCTAATTTGATGTAATGAATGAATTTGTGCAGACAATTTCCCTGCTCCCGTCCTGAATAGATGGCTTTGTTCAATTATCCTATGAGCTGTTTGAGCTTCAAGTTTGCATTTGCTGAGTTTGCAATCCAGAGCAGTTAGCAGCACAGTGAACAAAGGTTGATCAGGAGAACAACGTGCAACTGTACTGTTGGCACTGACCAGTCCACTTTAACTGCAACTCCTGTTACGAGTTAACCTCTGAAAAATTCGATCATACTCGTCAGATATGGCCTTCTCTTATCAGTCTATTGTGGCTCCGTCAGCTCAACACTTTCCAAGTGGTTGTTCTCTTTTTTTTTAACCACTCGTGGGCTGATTATTTACTCATCTTCATTCCTTGCAAATGACAAGTTTTCTTCTTTCATTTCCCCAGTTTGTCACCATCCCCGTCCTGAATTGTCAAACCCTTCAGAGTTCCTCAACCTCTCTCCTGCACTGATTCCTTTTTAGGGGAACCTACAGAATGCCTCTCTTCCTTTCCAAACTCCCCAGTTGGAACACAAACTGATGCCTCCTTGGAGAAATCTAACCGTTGCCCGCACTCACCTCTCCTCCTGATTCGGCTGCTGGCCCACAGGGTAGCAATGCCAGCCTACTTAGGGTCTTTGCCACCTTACCCAGAGAGTGAGGCCTGGCAAGGGTTGGAAAGGATGGAAATGAGCCTGCCCAGGGAGAGGACTGGGCCTCCCCCTGGCTGGAGGGAGGCTGCATTGGTTCCTGAGCAGGACAAAAGAACTTGGGAACACCAAGAGGGTGGAACTTTACTCGACCCCTGGGGGACTGGGATGATAATATTTGTCTCCTCCACCCTCCTTACCAAGATGCATAACCTCACGGTTTTCCACGTTAGGTCCTAACATCAATGATGTTAACCCTTCACTTGACCTGTCTGAGTCCCTCTGTAGACCCTGAATCATCCTTGTCACTTGCCTTTCCATCTCGTTCCATCATTCAAGTCATTGATCTATAATAATTGTGCCCTCAGCACTGATCCCTGTCGCACTCCACTAGTTACAGGTTGCCCTCTTTATCCCAACTCTATGTCTTCTCTTAGTTAGCAATCCTGTATCTATCCCAATATACCAGTCCTGACACCACGGGCTCATCTTATCGAGTGGCCTTAAGTGAGTTACCTTCCTAAGTGTCCTTTGAAAACCCAAATAGATGATATCTACTGCTTCCCTTTCATTCACCCTGCTTGTTACCTCCTTAAAAGACTGGTGAGTGGGCAAAAAGTGGGAAAATACCCCTCCTCAGCCACTAGGGAGAGGGAAAGATATCCTTAGGGGATAATATGGAAGGGAAATGGAATGTTGGCTTTCGTTTCAATGGGAATGGGGTATAAAAATTGGAAGTTTTTGCTAAAACACTACAAGACACAGGTCAGATCATGAGGGGAATAGTGTGAACAGTTCTGGACCCTTATCAAAGGGAGGCAGTCCGGAGAAGGTTCACTTGGCTGACCCTGAGTATGGAAGGATTTTCTTCTGAGAGGTTAGGTTTGTATTCCTTGGAATTTTGAAGAAGAGAGCAGACCTTATAGGAACAAGGAAGATTTTGAGGCAGCTTTACATGGGAGATGCTGAGCAATGGTGACCACTATGGAGAAAGGCTCAGAGCAGAGGGCACCCTCTCACTACAAAGGGTTAAACATTGAAGACGGAGCTGAGGAGGAATTTCTTCGCTTAAAGGGTAGTGAATCCATGGAAATCCATGGAAGGCTGCTGAGGCCAGGCTGTACAGTATGTCCAAAGCTGAGATAGACAGATTTGTAATGAGTTGTGGGGAAAAGGAAGAACGCTGGAGCTGAGGATGATCAGATCACCATGACCACATTGAACTGTGGAGCAAACTCCAAGGGCTGACTGTCCTACGCCTGCACCTTTAGCCTATTGGAGTATTACCACCCCCCCTCAAGCCTGCGCACACAGGATGAAGCCCTCCCACTTCACCCTGGGGAAGGAGGGAACTAATTCTGGGGCATGGAATACCCAAGGAAACAAAGGGACATCCCAGAGAAAGGGGGAAGCCTGTGGGGAGTTGACATCCTGGAGCAAGGAGGAGGGTAATAGGGGTTTAGTGAGTTGGGGGGGGGGAAAGAGAGAGAGGGTTAGAGTCACTGTCCCTCCACTCCTGTCTCTCTCTCCCTCTATTCTAGTCTCTGTATTCCACTCCCTCTCTCTGTCTATTCCAGTCTCTCTCTCCCTACCCTCTTTCTCTTTCACATTCTCTCTCTCCCTTTGCCCTCTCTCTCTATTACATTCTCTCTCCCTCACCGCGCTCTCTAATTCTCTTTCTCCATCCTCTCTCTCCCCCCTCCATCTCTCACTCTGTCCCCCCATCCCCATCTTTCACATTCTCTCTCTCTGTTCCCCCCACTCCTCTTTCCCTATCTTTCACACACTCTCTCTCTCTGTTCCCCCTCCTCGCTCCCTATCTTTCACATTCTCTCTCTTCTGTTCGCTCCCCCATCTTTCACATTCTCTCTCTCTGTTCCCTCCCTTCTCTCTCCCTATCTTTCACATTCTCTCTCTCTCTGTTCCCTCCTTCTCTCTCCCTATCTTTCACAATCTCTTTCTCTGTCCCCCCTCCCTATCTTTCACATTCTCTCTCTCTCTGATCCTCTCCCTCTCTCTGTTCCTCTCTCCCTATCTTTCACATTCTCTCTCTCTCTGTTTCTGTCTCCCTGTCTTTCACACTCTCTCTCTGTTCCTCTCTCCCTATCTTTCACATTCTCTCTCTCTCTGTTTCTGTCTCCCTATCTTTCACACTCTCTCTCTGTTCCTCTCTCCCTATCTTTCACATTCTCTCTCTCTCTCTGTTCCTCTCTCCCTATCTTTCACATTCTCTCTCTCTGTTTCCCCCTTCCTCTCTCCCTATCTTTCACATTCTCTCTCTCTCTCTCTGTCCTGCCCTCCCTATCTTTCACATTCTCTCTCTGTTCCTCTCACCCTATCTTTCACATTCTCTCTCTCTGTTCCTCTCACCCTATCCATCACATTCTCTCTCTGTTCCCCCTGCCCTATCTTTCACATTCTAGAACATAGAACAGTACAGCACAGAACAGGCCCTTCAGCCCACGATGTTGTGCTGACCACTGACCACAAATTTCTGTGACCATATGCATGTCCAGCAGTCTCTTAAATGTCCCCAATGACCCTCCCTCCACAACTGCTGCTGGCAACACATTCCATGCTCTCACAACTCTCTGTGTAAAGAACTTGCCTCTGACATCCCCTCTATACTTTCCTCCAACCAGCTTTAAACTATGACCCCTCGTGTTAGTCATTTCTGCCCTGGGAAATAGTCTCTGGCTATCGACTCTATTTATGCCTCTCATTATCTTGTGTACCTCAATTAGGTTCCCTCTTCTCCTCCTTTTCTCCAATGAGAAAAGTCCGAGCTCAGTCAACCTCTCTTCATAAGATAAGCCCTCCGGTCCAGGCAGCATCTTGGTAAACCTCCTCTGAACCCTCTCCAAAGCATCCACATCTTTCTTATAATAGGGCGACCAGAACTGGACGCAGTATTCCAAGTGCGGTCTAACCAAAGTTTTATAGAGCTGCAACAAGATCTCACGGCTCTTAAACTCAATCCCCCTGTTAATGAAAGCCAAAACACCATATGCTTTCTTAACAACCCTGTCGCTTGGGTAGCCATTTTAAGGGATCTATGTACCTGCACACCAAGATCTCTCTATTCCTCCACACTGCCAAGAATCCTATCCTTAATCCTGTACTCAGCTTTCAAATTCGATCTTCCAAAATGCATCACCTCGCATTTATCCAGGTTGAACTCCATCTGCCACCTCTCAGCCCATCTCTGCATCCTGTCAATGTCCCGCTGCAGCCTACAACAGTCCTCTATACTGTCAACGACACCTCCAACCTTTGAGTCATCTGCAAGCTTGCTGACCCATCCTTCAATCCCCTCATCCAAGTCATTAATAAAAATTACAAACAATAGGGGCCCAAGGATAGAGCCCTGTGGAACACCACTCACTATCCAGGCAGAATATTTTCCTTCTACTACCACTCGCTGTTTTCTGTTGGCCAGCCAATTCGGTATCCAGACAACTATGTTTCTTTGAATCCCATTCCTCCTGATCTTCTGAATGAGCCTACCATGGGGAACCTTATCAAATGCCTTGCTGAAGTCCACATACATCACATCCACAGCTCGACCCTCATCAACCTTTCTTGTCACATCCTCAAAGAACTCGATAAGGTTTGTGAGGCATGACCTGCCCCTCACAAAGCCATGTTGGCTGCATTTAATCAAGCCATGCTCTTCCAGATGGTCATAAACCCTATCCCTCAGAATCCTTTCTAACACCTTGCAGACGACAGACGTGAGACTTACTGGTCTGTAATTGCCGGGGATTTCCCTATTTCCTTTCCTGAAGAGAGGAATTACATTTGCCTCTCTCCAGTCCTCAGGTACGACTCCAGTGGAGAGCGAGGATGAAAAGATCTTTGCAAGTGGCGAAGCAACTGCATTTCTCATTTCCCAAAGCAGCCGAGGACATTTCTGGTCCGGGGGCCTGGCGACTTGTCAATCTTAATGTTTGACAAAATTTTCAGCACATCAGCTTCCTCTATCTCTATCCATTCCAGCATACACACCTGCTCTTCAAAGGTTTCATTCACTACATAGTTTGCTTCTTTTGTAAAGACAGAAGCAAAAAACTCATTTAGGGCTTCCCCTACCTCCTCAGACTCCACACACAAATTCCCAACGCTATCCCTGATCGGCCCTACTCTTTCTTTGACCATTCTCTTATTCCTCACATAAGTGTAAAATGCCTTTGTGTTCTCCCTAATCCGTTCTGCCAAGCCTTTCTTGTGCCCCCTCCTGGCTCTCCTCAGACCATTTTTAAGCTCCTTCCTCGCCGGCCTGTAATCCTCTAGAGCTGAGCTTGACCCTAGCTTCCTCCACCTTATGTAAGCTACCTTTTTCCTTTTGACAAGAAGCTCCACCGCTCTCGTCATCTAAGGTTCCTTTATTCTCTCTCTCTGTTCCCCCCCCCTTATATTTCACATTCTCTCTCTCTCTCTCTCTGTTCCCAACCTCTATCTTTCACATTCTCTCTCTCTGTTCCCCTCACCTCCCTCCCTATCTTTCACATTCTCTCTCTCTGTTCCTCCCTCTCTCCTTATCTTTCAAATTCTCTCTCTCTGCTTCTCCCCTCCTCTCTCCCTATCTTTCACATTCTCTCTCTCTCTATTTCCCTCCCTATCTTTCACATTCTTTCTCTGTTCCCCCCTCTTCTCTCCCTATCTTTCACATTCTCTCTCTCTCTGTTCTCCCCCATCTTTCACATTCTGTCTCTCTCTGTTCCCCCCTCCCCACACCCTATCTTTCACATTCTCTCTCTACTCTTTGCCCCCCTTCTCTCCCTATCTTTCACATTCTCTCTCTCTCTCTCTCTGTCATCCCCCTCTCCCTCCCTATCTTTCACATTCTCTCTCTCTCTCTGTTTCCCCCCTCCTCCCTCCCTATCTTTCACATTCTCTCTCTCTCTCTGTTTCCCCCCTCCTCTCTCCCTATCTTTCACATTCTCTCTCTCTCTCTGTTTCCCCCCTCCTCTCTCCCTATCTTTCACATTCTCTCTCTCTCTGTTCCCCACTCCTCTCTTCCTATTTTTCACATTCTTCCTTTCTCTCTGTTTCCCCCCATCTTTCACATTCTCTATCCCTGTTCCCCTCCTCCCTATCTTTAACATTCTCTCTCTCTGTTCCCCCCTCTTCTCTCTCTGTCTTTAACATTCTCTCTCTCTGTTCCCCCCTCCCTATCTTTCACATTCTCTCTCTCTGTTCCTCCTCCCTATCTTTCACATTCTCTCTCTCTCTGATCCCCCCCATCTTTCACATTCTTTCTCTCTCTGTTTCCCCCCTCCTCTCTCCCTATCGTTCACATTCTCTCTCTCTCTGTTTTCCCCCTCCTCTCTCCCTATCTTTCACATTGTCTCTCTCTGTTCCCTCTTCTCTCCCTATCTTTCACATTCTCTCTCTGTTCTCCCCCTCCCTATCTTTCACATTCTCTCTCTGTTTCCCCCCTTCTCTCTCCCTATCTTTCACATTCTCTCTCTGTTTCCCCCCTCCTCGCTCCCTATCTTTCACATTCTCTCTATCTCTCTCTCCCTCCCTATCTTTCACATTCTCTCTATCTCCATCTCCCTCCCTATCTTTCACATTCTCTCTATCTCCATCTCCCTCCCTATCTTTCATTCTCTCTCTCTCCATCTCCCTCCCTATCTTTCACATTCTCTCTATCTCCATCTCCCTCGCTATCTTTCACATTCTCCTTCTCTATCTCCCTCGCTATCTTTCACATTCTCTCTATCTCCATCTCCCTCGCTATCTTTCACATTCTCTCTCTCTATCTCCCTCGCTATCTTTCACATTCTCTCTATCTCCCTCTCTATCTCCCTCCCTATCTTTCACATTCTCTCTATCTCTCTCTCCCTCCCTATCTTTTACATTCTCTCTCTCTCCATCTCCCTCCCTATCTTTCACGTTCTCTCTCTCTCTATCTCCCTCCCTATCTTTCACGTTCTCTCTCTCTCTATCTCCCTCCCTATCTTTCACATTCTCTCTCTCTCTCTCTCCCTCCCTATCTTTCACATTCTCTCTCTCCCTATCTTTCACATTCTCTCTCTCTCTCCCTCCCTATCTTTCACATTCTCTCTCTCTCTCTCCCTCCCTATCTTTCACATTCTCTCTCTCTCTCTCTCCCTCCCTATCTTTCACGTTCTCTCTCTCTCTATCTCCCTCCCTATCTTTCACATTCTCTCTCTCTATCTCCCTCCCTATCTTTCACATTCTCTATCTCTCTCTCTCCCTCCCTATCTTTCACATTCTCTCTCTCTCCCTATCTTTCACATTCTCTCTCTCTCTCCCTCCCTATCTTTCACATTCTCTCTCTCTCTCTCCCTCCCTATCTTTCACATTCTCTCTCTCTCTCTGTTTCCCCCCTCCTCTCTCCCTATCTTTCACATTCTCTCTCTCTCTCTGTTTCCCCCCTCCTCTCTCCCTATCTTTCACATTCTCTCTCTCTCTGTTCCCCACTCCTCTCTTCCTATTTTTCACATTCTTCCTTTCTCTCTGTTTCCCCCCATCTTTCACATTCTCTATCCCTGTTCCCCTCCTCCCTATCTTTAACATTCTCTCTCTCTGTTCCCCCCTCTTCTCTCTCTGTCTTTAACATTCTCTCTCTCTGTTCCCCCCTCCCTATCTTTCACATTCTCTCTCTCTGTTCCCCCTCCCTATCTTTCACATTCTCTCTCTCTCTCTGATCCCCCCCATCTTTCACATTCTTTCTCTCTCTGTTTCCCCCCTCCTCTCTCCCTATCGTTCACATTCTCTCTCTCTCTGTTTTCCCCCTCCTCTCTCCCTATCTTTCACATTGTCTCTCTCTGTTCCCTCTTCTCTCCCTATCTTTCACATTCTCTCTCTGTTCTCCCCCTCCCTATCTTTCACATTCTCTCTCTGTTTCCCCCCTTCTCTCTCCCTATCTTTCACATTCTCTCTCTGTTTCCCCCCTCCTCGCTCCCTATCTTTCACATTCTCTCTATCTCTCTCTCCCTCCCTATCTTTCACATTCTCTCTATCTCCATCTCCCTCCCTATCTTTCACATTCTCTCTATCTCCATCTCCCTCCCTATCTTTCATTCTCTCTCTCTCCATCTCCCTCCCTATCTTTCATTCTCTCTCTCTCCATCTCCCTCCCTATCTTTCACATTCTCTCTATCTCCATCTCCCTCGCTATCTTTCACATTCTCCTTCTCTATCTCCCTCGCTATCTTTCACATTCTCTCTATCTCCATCTCCCTCGCTATCTTTCACATTCTCTCTCTCTATCTCCCTCGCTATCTTTCACATTCTCTCTATCTCCCTCTCTATCTCCCTCCCTATCTTTCACATTCTCTCTATCTCTCTCTCCCTCCCTATCTTTTACATTCTCTCTCTCTCCATCTCCCTCCCTATCTTTCACGTTCTCTCTCTCTCCATCTCCCTCCCTATCTTTCACGTTCTCTCTCTCTCTATCTCCCTCCCTATCTTTCACGTTCTCTCTCTCTCTCTCTCCCTCCCTATCCTTCACATTCTCTCTCTCTCCCTATCTTTCACATTCTCTCTCTCTCTCCCTCCCTATCTTTCACATTCTCTCTCTCTCTCTCCCTCCCTATCTTTCACATTCTCTCTCTCTCTCTCTCCCTCCCTATCTTTCACGTTCTCTCTCTCTCTCTCTCCCTCCCTATCTTTCACATTCTCTCTCTCTCTCTCCCTCCCTATCTTTCACATTCTCTCTCTCTATCTCCCTCGCTATCTTTCACATTCTCTCTATCTCCCTCTCTATCTCCCTCGCTATCTTTCACATTCTCTCTATCTCTCTCTCCCTCCCTATCTTTCACATTCTCTCTCTCTCCATCTCCCTCCCTATCTTTCACGTTCTCTCTCTCCATCTCCCTCCCTATCTTTCACGTTCTCTCTCTCTCTATCTCCCTCCCTATCTTTCACGTTCTCTCTCTCTCTCTCCCTCCCTATCCTTCACATTCTCTCTCTCTCCCTCTCCCTCCCTATCCTTCACATTCTCTCTCTCTCCCTATCTTTCACATTCTCTCTCTCTCTCCCTCCCTATCTTTCACATTCTCTCTCTCTCTCTCTCCCTCCCTATCTTTCACGTTCTCTCTCTCTCTCTCTCCCTCCCTATCTTTCACATTCTCTCTCTCTCTCTCCCTCCCTATCTTTCACATTCTCTCTCTCTCTCTCCCTCCCTATCTTTCACGTTCTCTCTCTCTCTATCTCCCTCCCTATCTTTCACATTCTCTCTCTCTCTCTCCCTCCCTATCTTTCACATTCTCTCTCTCTCCCTATCTTTCACATTCTCTCTCTCTCTCCCTCCCTATCTTTCACATTCTCTCTATCTCTCTCTCCCTCCCTATCTTTCACATTCTCTCTATCTCCATCTCCCTCCCTATCTTTCACATTCTCTCTATCTCCATCTCCCTCCCTATCTTTCATTCTCTCTCTCTCCATCTCCCTCCCTATCTTTCATTCTCTCTCTCTCCATCTCCCTCCCTATCTTTCACATTCTCTCTATCTCCATCTCCCTCGCTATCTTTCACATTCTCCTTCTCTATCTCCCTCGCTATCTTTCACATTCTCTCTATCTCCATCTCCCTCGCTATCTTTCACATTCTCTCTCTCTATCTCCCTCGCTATCTTTCACATTCTCTCTATCTCCCTCTCTATCTCCCTCCCTATCTTTCACATTCTCTCTATCTCTCTCTCCCTCCCTATCTTTTACATTCTCTCTCTCTCCATCTCCCTCCCTATCTTTCACGTTCTCTCTCTCTCCATCTCCCTCCCTATCTTTCACGTTCTCTCTCTCTCTATCTCCCTCCCTATCTTTCACGTTCTCTCTCTCTCTCTCTCCCTCCCTATCCTTCACATTCTCTCTCTCTCCCTATCTTTCACATTCTCTCTCTCTCTCCCTCCCTATCTTTCACATTCTCTCTCTCTCTCTCCCTCCCTATCTTTCACATTCTCTCTCTCTCTCTCTCCCTCCCTATCTTTCACGTTCTCTCTCTCTCTCTCTCCCTCCCTATCTTTCACATTCTCTCTCTCTCTCTCCC
This sequence comes from Hemiscyllium ocellatum, assembly GCF_020745735.1. Lineage (NCBI taxonomy): Eukaryota > Metazoa > Chordata > Chondrichthyes > Orectolobiformes > Hemiscylliidae > Hemiscyllium > Hemiscyllium ocellatum. The sequence continues at coordinate 71,458,611 of NC_083414.1, forward strand.
TCCCTATCTTTCACATTCTCTCTCTCTATCTCCCTCGCTATCTTTCACATTCTCTCTATCTCTCTCTCCCTCCCTATCTTTCACATTCTCTCTCTCTCCATCTCCCTCCCTATCTTTCACGTTCTCTCTCTCTCCATCTCCCTCCCTATCTTTCACGTTCTCTCTCTCTCTATCTCCCTCCCTATCTTTCACGTTCTCTCTCTCTCTCTCTCCCTCCCTATCCTTCACATTCTCTCTCTCTCCCTCTCCCTCCCTATCCTTCACATTCTCTCTCTCTCCCTATCTTTCACATTCTCTCTCTCTCTCCCTCCCTATCTTTCACATTCTCTCTCTCTCTCTCCCTCCCTATCTTTCACATTCTCTCTCTCTCTCTCTCCCTCCCTATCTTTCACGTTCTCTCTCTCTCTCTCTCCCTCCCTATCTTTCACATTCTCTCTCTCTCTCTCCCTCCCTATCTTTCACATTCTCTCTCTCTCTCTCCCTCCCTATCTTTCACGTTCTCTCTCTCTCTATCTCCCTCCCTATCTTTCACATTCTCTCTCTCTCTCTCCCTCCCTATCTTTCACATTCTCTCTCTCTCCCTATCTTTCACATTCTCTCTCTCTCTCCCTCCCTATCTTTCACATTCTCTATCTCTCTCTCTCCCTCCCTATCTTTCACATTCTCTCTATCTCCATCTCCCTCCCTATCTTTCACATTCTCCCTATCTCCATCTCCCTCCCTATCTTTCATTCTCTCTCTCTCCATCTCCCTCCCTATCTTTCACATTCTCTCTATCTCCATCTCCCTCCCTATCTTTCACATTCTCCTTCTCTATCTCCCTCGCTATCTTTCACATTCTCTCTATCTCTCTCTCCCTCCCTATCTTTTACATTCTCTCTCTCTCCATCTCCCTCCCTATCTTTCACGTTCTCTCTCTCTCCATCTCCCTCCCTATCTTTCACGTTCTCTCTCTCTCTATCTCCCTCCCTATCTTTCACGTTCTCTCTCTCTCTATCTCCCTCCCTATCTTTCACGTTCTCTCTCTCTCTATCTCCCTCCCTATCTTTCACATTCTCTCTCTCTCTCTCTATCTTTCACATTCTCTCTCTCTCTCCCTATCTTTCACATTCTCTCTATCTCCATCTCCCTCCCTATCTTTCACATTCTCTCTATCTCCATCTCCCTCCCTATCTTTCACATTCTCTCTCTCTCTCCCTATCTTTCACATTCTCTCTCTCTCTCTCCCTCCCTATCTTTCACATTCTCTCTCTCTCTCTCTCTCTCCCTCCCTATCTTTCACATTCTCTCTCTCTCCCTCCCTATCTTTCACATTCTCTCTCTCTCTCTCCCTCCCTATCTTTCACATTCTCTCTCTCTCTCCCTCCCTATCTTTCACATTCTCTCTATCTCTCTCTCCCTCCCTATCTTTTACATTCTCTCTCTCTCCATCTCCCTCCCTATCTTTCACGTTCTCTCTCTCTCCATCTCCCTCCCTATCTTTCACGTTCTCTCTCTCTCTATCTCCCTCCCTATCTTTCACGTTCTCTCTCTCTCTATCTCCCTCCCTATCTTTCACGTTCTCTCTCTCTCTCTCTATCTTTCACATTCTCTCTCTCTCTCCCTCCCAATCTTTCACATTCTCTCTATCTCCATCTCCCTCCCTATCTTTCACATTCTCTCTATCTCCATCTCCCTCCCTATCTTTCACATTCTCTCTCTCTCTCCCTATCTTTCACATTCTCTCTCTCCCTCCCTATCTTTCACATTCTCTCTCTCTCTCTCCCTCCCTATCTTTCACATTCTCTCTCTCTCTCTCTCTCTCCCTCCCTATCTTTCACATTCTCTCTCTCTCCCTCCCTATCTTTCACATTCTCTCTCTCTCTCTCCCTCCCTATCTTTCACATTCTCTCTCTCTCTCCCTCCCTATCTTTCACATTCTCTCTATCTCTCTCTCCCTCCCTATCTTTTACATTCTCTCTCTCTCCATCTCCCTCCCTATCTTTCACGTTCTCTCTCTCTCCATCTCCCTCCCTATCTTTCACGTTCTCTCTCTCTCTATCTCCCTCCCTATCTTTCACGTTCTCTCTCTCTCTATCTCCCTCCCTATCTTTCACGTTCTCTCTCTCTCTCTCTATCTTTCACATTCTCTCTCTCTCTCCCTCCCAATCTTTCACATTCTCTCTCTCTCCATCTCCCTCCCTATCTTTCACATTCTCTCTCTCTATCTCCCTCCCTATCTTTCACATTCTCTATCTCTCTCTCTCCCTCCCTATCTTTCACATTCTCTCTATCTCCATCTCCCTCCCTATCTTTCACATTCTCTCTATCTCCATCTCCCTCCCTATCTTTCACATTCTCTCTATCTCCATCTCCCTCCCTATCTTTCATTCTCTCTCTCTCCATCTCCCCCCCTATCTTTCACATTCTCTCTATCTCCATCTCCCTCGCTATCTTTCACATTCTCCTTCTCTATCTCCCTCGCTATCTTTCACATTCTCTCTATCTCTCTCTCCCTCCCTATCTTTCACGTTCTCTCTCTCTCCATCTCCCTCCCTATCTTTCACGTTCTCTCTCTCTCCATCTCCCTCCCTATCTTTCACGTTCTCTCTCTCTCTATCTCCCTCCCTATCTTTCACGTTCTCTCTCTCTCTATCTCCCTCCCTATCTTTCACATTCTCTCTCTCTCTCTCTATCTTTCACATTCTCTCTCTCTCTCCCTCCCAATCTTTCACATTCTCTCTCTCTCTCTCCCTCCCTATCTTTCACATTCTCTCTCTCTCTCTCTCCCTCCCTATCTTTCACGTTCTCTCTCTCTATCTCCCTCCCTATCTTTCACGTTCTCTCTCTCTCTCTCTCTCTCCCTATCTTTCACATTCTCTCTCTCTCCCTATCTTTCACATTCTCTCTCTCTCCCTCCCTATCTTTCACATTCTCTCTCTCTCTCTCTCTCCCTCCCTATCTTTCACATTCTCTCTCTCTCCCTCCCTATCTTTCACATTCTCTCTCTCTCTCTCCCTCCCTATCTTTCACATTCTCTCTCTCTCTCCCTCCCTATCTTTCACATTCTCTCTCTCTCTCTCTCTCTCTCCCTCCCTATCTTTCACATTCTCGCTCTCTCTGTGTCTCTGGTTGTGAAGCCCCGCCCTCGGGGCCCGGATCCGCCTCAATCCCGGAAACAAAACCAACAGAGGCCGGAGGAGAGGGTGAGTGTGAGAGAGACTGGGCTGGAAACAGACAGTGACTGGAATAGAGTAAGATAGAGAGAGACAAGAGTAGAAAGAGAGGGTCAGACTGGAATAGAAAGAGGGAGACTTGAATAGAGAGAGAGAGAGAGAAAGAAAAAGAAACTGGAAAAGAGAGAGAGACAGGAATGGAGAAAAAGGGGGATTGGAGTATTGAGAGTGAGAGAGACTGGAATGAGGGTGTGTGTGTATGAGAGAGAGAGACAGGAATAGAGAGAGAGGGGGGAAACTGGAAGAGAGAGAGACACAGGAATGGAGAAAAAGGGGGATTGGAATATTGAGGGGGGGGGACTGGAATGGGGGTGTGTGTGAGCGAGGGAGAGAGACTGGAATAGAGAGAGAGAGAGAGAGGACTGGAATAAGGGTGTGTGTGTGTGTGTGTGTGTGTGAGAGAGAGAGAGAGAGAGACTGGAATAGAGAGAGGGGACTGGGGTGGGGGTGGGGGAGAGAGAGAGAGAGAGAGACTGGTGTCCTGTGTGGCACTGTTTTCTCCTGGTTCTCTATTTCAACCCTCTGTGTGTCTGTGTCGTCGAGTCATAGAGATGTTCAGCACGGAAACAGCTCACAGCATTTGGCCCATATCCCTCTAGACCTTCCCTATTTGTTTACCCATCTAGATATCGTTTAAATATTGTAATAGTACCAGCGTCCACCACTTCTCTGGCAGCTCATTCCTTACATGTACCTCCCTCTGTGTGAAATGGTTGTCTATTAGGTCTCTTTAAATTTTCTCCTCTCACCTTAAACCTATGCCCTCTGATTTTTGACTCCCATCCCTGAGAAAAAGACCTTGGCTATTCGCTGTATCCATGCCCTGCATGATCTTATAAACCTTTATAAGGTCACCCCCTCTGTTTCCAATACTCGAGGGAAAACAGCCCCACCTATTCTACTTCTCCCTGTAGCTGAAACAACCCCCTCACCCCCCCCAGCTCTGACAACATCTGTGCTGAGAGTGTGAGCAAGTGGATGAGAGTGTGGGTGCCTGTGTGTTTGCCTGCCTATCTATGCTGACGATTCTTGTGTGAATTTGTTGTCTCTCTCTCTCTCTCTCTCTCTCTCACACAGTGAAAGATCCCCACGCGGTGTGTGTGCAGGATGGGTGGACAGCAGGAAGAGGAGCCGTCTGTGCGCTTGTTTCGGGAATACCTGAGGATCCGCACTGTCCATCCTCAGCCAGACTACGGTAAGGTGGATAGAGCTGTGCTGTCACATTTTGCCCCCAGCAGTTTATACCTGGTGGGGCAACATTTATCATCAGTGAAGCAGGAAGTGCTGGAGAAATTCAGCAGAACTGGCAGCATCTGTGGGGAGATAGCAGTGTCTGTTGTGACTTTTCATCAGAGCTGGTCCTGATGAAGAGTCCTGCTGGGCTTGAAATGTCAATGCTGTTTTCTCTTTACAGATTATATCAGACCTGCTGAGTTTCTCCAGCAATTCCTGTTTTTGTTTCAGATCTCTAGCATTCGCATTTTTGCTTTTAGTTCAGCAGCAATGTTTTGTCTGAGCTAATATGAAGCGAGCTGATTATAAACACAAGTGTCTCATGTTGCAGGAGGCTGCAGCAACAATGGAGTTTGAGATTTTAATATCCTCAGGTCACATGCCATGATGAGACACACTCGTGTTGTAGACTGTCTCTTAAGGGTATATGCCTCATGCCTGTGAAGCTTAGAACAACACGGGAAAGTTGTGTTTGACAAATTTGATCCAGTTTTGTTTTGAAGGGATAACCAGGAGTTTTGCTGAGAGGAATACATTTCATGTGGTCCACGTGGATGTTTGCAAAGATTTTGCTCAGGTTCCTCATGACAGAGTGGTCAAGAAGATGAGAGCTCATGGGATCAAGGCAGAGTGCTACATTGGATGCAGGATTGGCTGAAATGGAGGGCAGTGATAGAGGGATGTTTCTGTGACTGGAAGCGGTTTCGATTGAGAATTCACAGGTTCAGTGCTGGTTCCCTTGTTGTTCGTGGTGTATGGTAACGATTTCAGCTTAAGTGTCAGGGGTATGATCGTGAGTTTGTGGATGACACTGGAACTGGCTGGGTGGTCAACAAGATCAACAGACTGGTCAGCACGCTAAACAGAAAAAGGTGGTGACGTTTTCGCAGAGCTAGCTTTTAGCATTTTTCACTGCCTCTGATGGTACAAGGTTGTAAGGTGTGAACAAGTTGAAAAATAAACACAGTTTTCCCATATTTACTGCATCACTGTTTTCACTTTGGTTTGACATAGTGTGCTAGACAGCAAAAGGGGCTTACACATCAGCTACCTTAGCTGTTTCAAAACTCTGCTTAACGTGGATTTGTGAGTGGGCCTTTGTGATTCAAATTCTTGTCCTTTGGTTGGATATGCATTTACATTCAATGATATTGTAACACATCTTCACAGTAATCTTTTGGAGGATTGGGAATTTAATAACTGGGCCCTCTTACTTCAGATTTCTGTAACTGTAAATAAATCCACTTACTCAATTTAGAGACCGAAACCGTTTCAAGCGTACAGTCTAGACCTTTCAGCTCTTTATAATGCTGAGGAAGATTGTGGGCCCTTTTGGGTACAGTATCTCTGCAAGGTCAGACCGCTGTGAGGCTGACCTTCAGGCACAGCACCAGGAGGGTGGGGGGAGGTGTGTGGCAGCGGGAGCGGCTGTTTAGATCTACCATGTCTGATTTATCTTTGAACCTTGCCTCCCTGCTTGTATAACTAGTAATTTCCCTTTGCCAAGCAAAGATTGGTCAATTTCTGGCTGACAATTATTCAGTTGCCCACCCCCACCCCACCACAGCCAGCAACTGTTGGTAGTGGGCGGGGACTTTGATTTGATTTATTATTGTCACATGTACTGAGATGTGGGGAAAAGTATTGCATTGCAAGCAAACTAGACAACTCATACCTTACAGTGCAGAATATAGTGTTACAGCTAAAGACAAGCTGCACAGAAAGATCGTCTCTAGAATATGAAAGGTCTGATAAGAGCAGGGAAGGAGCTGTTCCTGAATCTGTTGATATTGTTTTCAAACTTCTTTATTCTCTTCCTAGTGGAAAAGACAGCAGCCACGTAGGGAAGGTTCTGTTTTGGTTCTGTTGTCTGCTTTCCCAAGGCAGCAGGAAGTGTGGACAGAGTCGGTTGGAGGCAGGCTGGTTTGCGAGATGGACTGGACTGCATTCACAACTCTCTCTAATTTCTTGCCACCTTGGGCAGAGCGGTTGACATACCGTGTTGCGATGCATCCTATGTGCAGCTGTAAAAATTGCTAAGAGCCTTTTGTAGATATGCTGACTTTCATAGAACAATACAGCGCAGAATAGGCCCTTTGGCTCTCAATGTTGCACCGACTTGTGCACAATTCTCAGCTCGTCCCCCCTACACTATCCTATCATCAACCATGTGCTTATCCAAGGATTGTTTAAATCTCCCTATCCTTAGCCTTCTGAGGAAATAGAGGTGTTGGTGTACTTTCGTTTTTTTTAATAGATATTTTTATTGGAAATTTAACATTTTTACAAGTTTACAAAAATAAACAAAACTCTCTAGTACAAACATTGATATACAATTAAATCTTAAATAAATAATAACCAAAATTTAACAAAAGAAAAATACCGAGAGAAGAAAAAACTCAACTAACTACTAATCTAACCTACAACTAACCAGAGTGTATAATTAAGTCTCTTACATTATTCAAATAAGAGAAAGAAAAAAAACAACGGATAATACAGAAATTGGGTAGTGAGATACAGGCTTGGAATGTGTTAACATCAAATGTAACAAAACCCGTATTCGTGCGGGATTCCTCTCCCAAGGGGCCCTGGACCAGTCAGGTTCAAAGCCCTTGTTAGGATAGCCGAAATATCTGCATTTATATAATTCAAGAAGAGCTGCCATATTTTATGAAATAATTCGGTCTTTTGGTGCACCATATTTGTAAGGAAGTCAAGGGGAATACATTCCATAATTAATCTGGGCCAATTTGAAAGTCCAGGGGGGGCCCTCAGCCACCCAGTTTACCAAAATATTTTTCCTTGCACAGAAAGAGAGAATAGAAAATAATCTCTTCCCGTGCATATCCAGGGAGAGTAAGTTTGAAAAGCCCAAAAGGAGAGATACAGGGTCCACTTTAATTTCCGTTCCTAAGATTTCTGTCAGTCCAGTATCTACGGATCTTATGACCGGTCCATAGGCAATGTACAAGAGTGCCCACCTCTGGTTTACATTTGGGACACATTGGAGTTGCTCCTGCCTTAAATTTTGCCAATCGATCCGGTGCTATATGGGCCCTATGAAGTATCTTCAGCTGGGTAGCCTGAGTTCTGTTGCACATGGTGATTCTTCTGGCGTTTTCCCAAATGTCATTCCATGTTTCTATAGAGATTTCTAGTCCCAAGTCCTGATCCCACGTTTTAAACAGATTGTCCATATCTCCCGATACTTCATCATGTAGTAAATGATAAATAGTACTGACGGAAGATACCCCCATTGGTCGTAGCACTCTACATTCTCTATCTGATTTATAAAGACTATCTAATAACGTAGTCTTCTTCTGTATATAATCTCGAATTTGGAAGTATCGAAAGAGGTCTCCATTAGGTAATCCAAATTTCTGACGCAGCTGTTCAAAAGACATCAGGACCCCTTCTTTAACTAGATCCCCTAGACATGAGACACCCCTGGATCTCCAGAGTTTAAAAGTGGCATCCCCATGCTCCCACTATCGGAGCATAGGGGGATGTTTTATGTGAGTTGCCCTCATTTTGCCGCATTATATTCCAAGCTTTAATTGTGTTTAGTATTATAGGGTTTTTACAGTGATCCGTACTGATTTTTCTCTTGTCTGAAAATAAAAGGTTAATAAGTGGGCATTTTACTTGAGAAGCCTCGATGTCCAGCCAGATTGATTGCGGGTCAGCTATGTAACTTAATAGGGAACTTAACTGATATTTCCTAAAATCTGGGAAGTCCAATCCTCCCCTTGCCTGTGGAAGCCGTAGCTTCTTCAGCTTAATGAGGAGCTGTCTATGATTCCAAATAAAGGAACCCAACCAGCCATATAATTTACATAGTGCCAGCCTCGGCAGCATCACCGGAAGCATTCTCACAGGGTACAGGAGACGGGGAAGGACATTCATTTTAATTAGTGCTATTCTCCCCAGCCAGGAAATTGGAAGGTCTCCCCATCGCTGGAGGTCCTGCCTTATCCTTTCCAGTAAATGCATAAAGTTAGCCTTGTATAACTGACCAAATACTGGTGTAATAAAAATGCCTAAATATAAGAAACCCTCCCAGGACCACCGAAAGGGAAAGTGATTTCTGTCCACTAAGTGGGGTATCACAGCAAGGCCACCCATTGGCATAGCCTCCGATTTTGAGAAATTAATTTTATAGCCTGAGAATGCCTCACAAGCACCAGAGACCCGGGTTCAATTCCCGACTCAGGCGACTGACTGTGTGGAGTTTGCACGTTCTCCCCGTATCTGTGAGGGTTTCCTCCGGGTGCTCCGGTTTCCTCCCACAGTCCAAAGATGTGCGGGTCAGGTGAATTGGCCATGCTAAATTGCCCGTAGTGTTAGGTAAAGGGGTAAATGTAGGGGTATGGGTGGGTTGCGCTTCGGCGGGTCGGTGTGGGCTTGTTGGGCCGAAGGGCCTGTTTCCACACTGTAAGTAATCTAATCTAATCTAAATGTATTAATAGCTTGGATTAAGCGAGGCACGGACATCAGAGGATTACTGAGAAATAGAAGAACATCTGCGTAAAGGGTAATTTTATGTTTACCTGTACCAATCCTCGGGGCCGTTGTATTAGGATCAGTCCGTATAGCTTCTGCTAGTGGTTCAATTATTAGCGTAAATAACAATGGCGAGAGAGGACATCCCTGACGGCAGCCCCTATCCACACTGAAGCTATCCGAACCTAATCCATTGGTAACCACAACTGCTTTGGGATCACTATACAATGTTGAGACCCATTTGGTAAACACCTTTCTAACGCCAAACCTTTCCAATATGTAAAACAAATATGACCATTCAACCTTATCGAATGCCTTTTCCGGGTCTAATGAAACTACTACTCCTGGTATCTTTCCCTGATGACAGGCTTGAATCGCATTCAAAACCCTTCTAATATTATTGGATGATCTACAGCCCTTAATAAACCCCATCTGATCCTCCTTTATGATAGATATGTGGCAATACCCTTTCTAGTCTCAATGCTAACGTTTTAGAAAGGATTTTAAAATTTTAGCAAGGATATTGATCTGTATGATGCACAGTCTTCTGGGTCCTTTCCTTTTTTAAGGATGAGAGATATTTGCCTCTTTCAGTGAAGGCGGGAGACAGCCCTGACTGTATGTGTAGTTATACATGTCCATAAGTGGACCAGCCAATATTCCTGTAAATTCTTTATAGAATTCAGCTTGAAAACGCTCTGGGCCAGGTGCCTTACCGCTCTGAAGTTGCCTGATTGTGTCAAGTATTTCTTGGACTGTTAGGGGAGCATTTAAGACCGATACCTGTTCCGGAGTTAGGTCCGGAAAGGTCAAATTTTTAAAAAATGATTGCATCCTCCTCGTCCTGTCTTCACAATCCTGTGATTTATATAAATCAGAATAAAATTTTTCTAAAGATTGCATTAATCCTTTTATGATCATGAGTCAAAATACCCGTACTTTCCTTGATAGACGTGATAGTTTGAGGGACCTTTTTTTTTCTTTGCAAGAAATGCTAAGTATCTACCCGGTTTGTCGCCAAATTCATACAACCTTTGTTTTGCAAATAATATTTCCCCCTTGGCCGTTTGGGTAAGTGTGGTGTTTAGAGTTGTCCTAAGGGCTGTAATCCTTTGCAATTTGATAATAGAAGGTCTGTCAGTGTATGCTGTTTCAGCTGCTTTTAAGCGAGCTTCGAGCAGACGCTGTTGTTCTCCCTTTAATTTTTTTCTGGGTCGCTGAGTAGGAGATGATCAAACCTCGCGGGTAAGCTTTGATGATCTCCCACATCATTGATGGGTTGCTAGCCGTACCTAAATTAATTTCTAAAAAAGACTTAATTCTTGAGAGAAGTACTTTACAAATTTACTATCTTTCATCAGGAAGGGGTCCATATGCCAATGCCGAGGGGATGTCCCGTTGTTCCTCGTCTTGATTTCCATATATACAGCAGCGTGATCGGAAATTGCTGTACTACCTATTTTACAGGATGATATGGAATTTTTAAAAAAATCGAGGGAGCAAAAAACATGTCAATTCTGGTATGACATTTATGTGGATTGGAGTAAAAAGAAAAATCTCTGCCCTGTGGATGAAGACATCTCCTTACATCTACTAATCCTAATTCTTTGTTCAGATCCACCAATTGTCTAGATCTGAGAGATACTTCTGCAGTATTCTTGGGAATCCAATCTATTTCTGGATCCATAATACAATTAAAGTCTCCCCCTATAATTGTATGACAGGCACCAAGAACCATCAATTTTGAGAAGGCTTCTGTTATAAATTTAAAGGGTTGTGCCGGGGGGCAGTACAAATTTAAGATCGGTTATTCCTCTCCATTTATAAGGGCTTTAATCAGAATATATCGTCCAGATTCGTCTTTTATCTGATTTAGGATTTTGAGAGGGAAATTCTTCCGAATAAGAATAACCACTCCCCTGCTTTTTGAGTTGAAAGAAGAAAAAAAGGCTTGATCAAATCCACCCTGTCATAATTTCAAGTATTCTTTATCCAACAAGTGTGTCTCCTGTAGGAGAGCTATATCAACCCTTACTTTCTTGAGATTTGATAATATTTTCTTCCTTTTGACTGGCGAATTACTCCCCTTGACATTCCAGGTGCACCACTTAACCGACTGATCAACCATAATCATCCGGGCAAATCCAAGACCCCTCGGGAGGGGAAACCCTATCCAGAACATCCCGAGCATATAAAATTCACAAGAATAAAGGCTCTCTAATACACTCACAATAGTATAATAAAAAAAACTATTTCTAAATAAAAGAAATATAAAATATATTTAAATGGAGATTTTCCCCCTTGTTCCCAGGGGGTATCACTTCCTTTCCAAAGGTCCATTGTATCCTCTCCCAACCAGTGCCCCACCCTTGACCCAGGCACTCCTCAATAGGATGAGGAAAATTCAAATATACTATAGAGCTAAAGTTAACAGTGAGCACCTTACTCCCACCCCCCCACCCATACCAACACCGGGATATATTTAGTAATGTTAACACCATGTATAAACATATATATAAAACAATAAAATTATAACCTCAATGAATAATAATTAAATATAATAATACAAAATAACAAGGGAAAACATCCCCTCACCTAGAGACATATATATATATAAAAAAAACAACCAAGTGAGGAGAGAAAATCATTAAGTAGAAAACAAATAAAGAAATTTGGGCGGCACGGTGGCGCAGTGGTTAGCACTGCTGCCTCACAGCACCTGTAGACCCGGGTTCAATTCCCGACTCAGGTGACTGACTGTGTGGAGTTTGCACGTTCTCCCCGTGTCTGCGTGGGTTTCCTCCGGGTGCTCCGGTTTCCTCCCACAGTCCAAAGATGTGCAGGTCAGGTGAATTGGCCAAGCTAAATTGCCCGTAGTGTTAGGTAAGGGTTAAATGTAGGGGTATGGGTGGGTTGCGCTTCGGCGGGTCGGTGTGGACTTGTTGGGCCGAAGGGCCTGTTTCCACACTGTAAGTCTAGTCTAATCTAAAAAAAAAAAATCCCTCCCCCCCACCCCCCAAGATAATATTAAACAGTAAGGTAAAAAAAGAAAAGGGGGGGACATAAACCGGAGTGGGGGGGAAGGAAAACCAACATCCATTATCTCTTACAATTTATCTAAGAGACTCCAAAAATTCCTTAGCCTTTTCTGGCGATCCGAAGTTATACACGGATCCTTCATGGTTAAAGCGTAGCGTCGCTGGGTAGCGTAGGGAGTACTGAATATTTAAGTCCCTTAAACACTTCTTCGCCTCATCGAACGCCTTCCTCTTTTGGACCAGACTGGGGAAAAATCCTGGGCTAACATGATCTTGGATCCTTTAGGATCATGGCTTGGGGATCTTTTCCAAGATTTCTACAGGCTTCTAGGAGTGTCTGCCTCTCCTTATAGCTCTGCCGCCGGAACAGGACAACGCGGGGGCGCTGGTTCGAGCCGGGCCCGCATATTGCAACCCGGTAGGCCCATTCCACCCTTACCAGACCTGATCCAGCCTCCAGATTTAACAGCTGTGGAAGCCACTGTTCGAGGAACGCTGTAAGCTGGCCTTCCTCTTCCCGTTCGGGAAGGCCCCGCAAACTCATATTTTTTCGACGACCTCGATTCTTGAGGTCGTCAATGCGGTTCTCTAAGGTCCAGACTCTCTGTTTGAGAGTCCGGACCCGATCCACAGTCGATTGTGCTGTAGTTTCGGAGGTTGCGGCCTTTAGCTCCGCCCCTCCGACTCAGCGCTCAATTTCCTTAATGTCTCGGTCGTGCTTTTGCAGCGCGACCAAGAGTGAGTCCCATCGGCTTCGGGACTCTTCAATAAAAGCGTCGATCTTTGCATCCAGTTTGGAGATGATTTCCATGAGGCTCGCCACTGTAGGTAAGTCCCCCTGGGGTGGCTGTGGACGCCTTTGCTGCAGCTGGAGAGGGTGGGGGAGGGGTTCCTGCTTGCTGAGAGCTGCGGACTCCCTTCCCTTTAGTCATTTTTACCGAAGATTAAATTGTTTAAATTCAATACTAAACAACTAATTAAATTAAACAGCTATTTTAAATGATTTGGTGAGTGTGGTGGGGGTGTGTGACCACTTTGCCCAAGTCTTGGGAGGAGCACTGTAGACTTAGTCTTGCTGGGTCGCCGCCATCTTGGATCCCCCTGGTGTACTTTCTTGACATCAGTGCGACATGGGTAGACTAGGATAGATTGTTAGTGATATTTACTCCTAGAAACATGAAGCTTTCAACTGCTTCCACCTCCGCACCATTGATACAGTCAGGGCTGTGTCTCCACTCTGCTTCCTGATGTTGATGACCAGCTCCTTCGTTTAGCTGACATTGAGGGAGAGACTGTTGTCTTTACGCCATGCCACTAAACGCTCTGTCTCTTTCCTGTACTCCGCCTCGTCATTGACTACGGTGGCGTCACCAGCAAACCTGTAAATGGAGGCTGATGTCAGTTTGGGTAAGGGCTGTGAGGTGCCTGAATGAACACAGCACCAACAACATTTGAGAAGCTCAACACCGTCCAAGACAGACCAGCCTGCTGCATCAGCCTTCCCAACCACTGCTGACATACAGTCACTGCAGTGTGTACCATCTGGTCCATGTCTCCTGGTTTTAAGCTGCCAATTAGTCTGCACCGTGGAGGGAGTTTCGTAACTATTGCAGAAATCTATTGCTGTTGGGTCAAACGATATTTAAACTTGGTAACCACTAACAGCATACAGGTCAGGATATCAGCTTGGCTGGTGGGGGGGTACCATCACACCATCCATCATGTGAACTCGGGTAGCATCGCATTAGCGATTCAATCTATCTAATTCATGTAACTACATCAACCCTTTACATTACATCTCCCTCAAGTCTCTGATGCTACCCATTACCTGATCCCTCGCTGTTTACAATTCTTCACCCTACTTAAGAATTGTCTCCATGAATTTGGAAAGGCAAGGACTGATTAGACATAGTCAGCATAGCTTTGTGTCTGGGAAATTGTTTCTCTCAAATTTCTGAGAGTTTTTTTTTGAAGAGATGGCCAAAACAATAGTTGAAGGCAGAGAAGTAGATGTTGCCAATGGGAATTTTAGCAAAGTGTTTGACAAGATTCTGCATGTTTAATTGGTTGGTGAGGTTCGGTCACTTGGGAACTAGGGAGAGCTGCCAACTGAATATAAATTTGGCTTGAAGGTCAGAGATGGAAAATGGTGATGGAGGGTTGTTGTTCAGACTGAAGGCCTGTTACCAGTGGTTCAGTGCTGGGTCTATTGTTGTTTGTTATTTATGTAAACGATTTGGATGTGAATACAGGAGGTATGGCTAATAAATTTGCAGATGACACCAAAATTAGTGGCATAGTGGACAGCGAAGAAGGTTATCTAAGGGACCTTGAAAGTGGTGTCACAGGTAGACAGGGTGGTGAAGAAAGCGTTTGGCATGCTTGCATTCATTGGTCAGAGCACTGAGTGCTGGAGTTGGGACGTTGTGATATGACTGAACAAGACATTGATAAGGTCAAATTTGGCGCCCTGCCGCAGGAAGGATGTTATTAAACTGGAAAACGTGTAAGAAATATTTACAGGATTATTACCGTGACTGGAATGTTTGAATTATAAGGAAAGGCTGGGCCTTGGAGGTTGAGGAGTTACCTTATAGAGGTTTATAAAATCACGAAGGACTGAGATAAGCCAAGATCTTTTTCCCCAGGGTAGGGGAGTCCAAAACTGAAAGGTGTACATTTAAAGCAGGAGAGGAAAGATGTAAAAGGGATCTGAGGGGCAACATTTCCACACGCAGGGTGGAATGACTGAATGAACTGCCAGAGGAAGTGGTAGAGATAAGTATTGAATACATTGAAAAGGGGATCTAAGATGGCAGCGATCTGGGAAGATCACACTGCAGAGCTTCACATCGCAGCAGGAGCAGGACGGTCCTTTAACCCACCCAACCCCGGTCATTAGGATTTCTTGGGGCATTGGAAAGATTGTGGAGCCCCAAGAAACATTTAAAAATTGACTTACCTGTATTTTCAGCTGTCCAGAAATGCCTAAACAGGGAGGAGGAGCATTTGAGGTCGGGCCTGCAGCAGCCTTGGAGCCGATTACTCTCCAGGACCTGGTGAACCAGCTCTCGAAATCTCGCGAGATGTTGGGGAAACAGATTGAAGAGAAGCTGGCTCCAGTATCTCTCATGCTGCAGAAGCATGAGCAGCAGCTGGGAGACCTGGAGAAGAGGACGGATGAGGTGGAGCACAGGGTCACAGTGGTGGAAGCTGATGCCAGTTCATTCAAGGAAAAGATCCAAGCCCTGAACTCGCAGGTTCGTAATTTGCGTGACCAAGTGGATGATCTTGAAAACAGGGGCAGGAGAAAAAATATTCGGATCATCGGTCTGCCTGAGAGTAAGGAAGGTGAGCGGCCTGCGGAATTTGTTGAAGATTGGCTTCCAAAATTCCTTGACTTGGAGACTGGCATGAGAGGATTGAAGATAGAGAGGGCTCACCGGGTCGTCCTTTCCTGGTGCGGTTCCATCATTACCGGGATAAGGAGAGAGTCATAGAGGCTTCCAGACTCCATGGGGAGGATCCAAAGGCCCTAATTTACGAGGGATCTAAGATCATGTTTTTTCAGGACTTTTCAGTGGCGGTGATCCAGAACTGAAAATCGTATGCTGGCGTCCAGAGAAGACTGAAGGAGCTTGGGATTCAGTACTGAGTTATCCGGCAGTGCTTCGGATCACCTTAGATGGATCCATGCATCTCTTTGACACATCGGAGAAGGCAAGAGACTTTGTGGACAAACTAACCTAATTTAAACAATTGTAGTATGTATAAATATTGTTGCTTGGGTATGCGTTTATCATTCTGTAAAAGAAATGGAGGAAATCCAGTTGGAGCTTTGTTTTACCCCTTTTTTCCTCTATTGATAATAATTTGGTTCAAACTATGTCTGGCGGTGGTTAGGATGTACATTTTAAATTTCTGAGTTAGGACATACTAAAGGATGGGTGGGGTATTTATTCCCCTTATTAAAAGAATGTTTCTTTATTCATATTGATATTCTATGGGGTGTATTCTTTTTAGCTTGTGCTTGCGATGCGGCTCTAGCTGGGAGAAGTGAAGGTGGTTGAGATGGTTAGATGCCTATTTATGGGCAGTTCGGGATGGGTAGTTGCCCCCTCCGGGCAGGGGGTGAGTTCCCCTACTCAGCGCTATTGGCGCTTTATATGTTGGTTTGTTTTCTGGATTTTGTTTTTTATTTTTAATAATTTTGTAGGTTTGTTAAATGTAGTGGTTTTATTTTATGTAGTTTTTATATTTGGTGGACCATACGACACTAAGACTCAGCAACTTGTGGTTCGGGTTCCTCCTCTCTGGAATTTAAATGTAATTGCAGAAGATTATGGCTAATGATTTGATTAAATGGTGTACCTGGAATATCAAGGGAAGTCACTCACCATTTAAGAGGAAGAAGGTTCTCTTGAGCCTTAGAAAGGAGAAGGTGGATATTGCTTTGTTACAGGAGACACATTTGGATGACAAGGAGCATCTGAAATTACAGCAGAATGGCTTTGACCAAGTTTATTTTTCATTATTTAATACCAGAAGTAGGGGAGTAGCTATATTGGTAAGGAAAAATCTCTAATTTAAATTGTTGGAATGTGTTAAAGACACATATGGGAGGTTTGTAATTCTTAAAGTCTTGATAAATGGGGAAGAATATGGCATTTTAAATGTTTGTTGTCCCCCAGCTCATCCTCTTAAATTCTTGGTAGATGCTTTTTCTAAACTGATAAGTCTCAAGTCTCAACACATCATTATAGGGGGAGATTTTAACTGCCTCATGGACCAGAGGAGACAGGTTGCCTCAAGGTCCCTCAATACCCTCTGCACAAACTAAACAGTTATTGGGTCTGTGTGGGGAATTAGGGTTGGGGGACGTCTGGAGGTGTCTCCACCCTACAGGTAGGGATTTCACGTTTTTCTCCAATCTGCATAGATGTCACACAAGGATTGATTTTTTTTCTGACCTCTGCAGTAACCCTGGATCTGGTGGCATCCTTTAGGATTGGTAATATTGCCATCTCTGATCATGCTCCAGTGTACCTCATGGTTAAAATTAAGGCTGTTACAGTGGATTCAAGGTACTGGCGAATGGACCCCTTTATTCTCATGGACAAGTTTGTGGAGTTTTCTCTAGGGAATTTCGGACATTCCTGGACATCAACATAGGCTTGGTTGATAGCTCATCTGTTCTCTGGGAAACTGCCAAAGCTTATGCCAGAGGGTTAGTTATTTCATATTCCACAAGTAGGAAGCAGCAGAAGGGTGAGCAGCAATGTCTCCTTGAAGCACAGTTGAAGGCAGCCGAGAAGGCCTATTTTGACAGACCCTCATTGGTCAAACTACAGAGGATTACGGCACTGCAGTCTACACTAAATTCTGTGCTCACGCAGACGGCAAAGAAGGAGCTGACTTTTGCAAAGCAAAGGCTATTCGAGCATGGTGACAAGCCAGGCAAATACTTAGCATACCTTGCCAGAAAGAGAAGTGCCCCACAAACCATCACAGCGATTAGGGAAGGGTCTGGGAACCTAACGTGATTCTAAAAAGATTAATGTGGCGTTCCAGAGATTCTACACTAAGTTATATCAGTCTAAGAATTGTGAGGAGGGGCAGGCCAAAATGGAATCCTTTTTTAGAGATCTGAAGCGCCCGGGTGTGACTCCCGGACAACAGTCCTTTCTCAATGCCCCATTATCAGAGCAAGAAGTGCAGGAAGCTGTGAGGCAGCTTCAGAGTAGAAAGGCGCCCGGTCCAGACAGACATCCCAGTGAATTCGAAAAGGAATTTATAAGTATACTGTCTGGCCCGATGCTGAATATGTTTAATGATTCATACAGTCATGATTGTCTCCCACCATCTCTGAGAGAAGCCAATATTTCACTTATCCTTAAAAAAGGGAAGGATCCGGAAGACTGTGCTTCATACAGGCCCATCTCGCTCTTAAATGTGGATTTTAAAATCCTCTCTAAGGCTGGAGACTGTGTTACCCTCTATTATTAAAGAGGATCAGACGGGCTTCATAAAGGGTCGCAGATGCTCCAATTATGTTAGGAGGCTGCTTAACGTAATTCAAGCATGCCAACAGCAGTCAATACGGGGATTGGTGATTTCTTTAGATGCAGAGAAGGCATTTGACCGAGCTGAGTGGCCGCACCTTTTCTATACTCTAGGCCGGTTTGTCTGGGCGAAGTTTTCATAAGATGGATAAAAGTTCTCTACAGTGTACCTCTCGCTGCGGTCATTACCAATGGGGTACGATCAAGCAATTTTAATATTTCTAGGGGAAGCCGGCAGGGCTGTCCCCTTTCACCATTATTTTTTACGTTGGTGATTGAACCGTTGGCAGAGGCCATTCGTGGGGAACTCAATATATCAGCTCCAGCTGTGGGGTCAAAATTACGTAAGATCTCGCTGTATGCAGATGATGTTCTAATTTTCTTGACAAATCCAGCAGTCTCAGTGCCTTGCCTGATACAATGCATTCATGCGTTTGGCACTTTCTCAGGGTATAAGATTAATTTTGCTAAATCAGAGGCTATGCCTATGGGTGGACTTATGAAAGAGTTGGCCCTTGAGAGTGACTATAGATTCCCATTTAGGTGGTCACAGCGGGGGTTTTGTGTATTTGGGCATATTCATTACTCCAGTTCTGGATTGGCTGTTCAAAGCCAATTTTACTCAATTATTTGAAAAAAATTAAACAAGATCTCCAAAGATGGGAGGCACTTCCAGTCTCGTGGTTGGGTCGGATAGCGCTTATTAAGATGAATATTCTCCCTTGCTTGCTATATTCTATACGGATGCTCCCCCTGATTTTCAATAAACAAACACTCAGGAGACTGAACAGTTGGTTCAGCTCCTTTATCTGGCACCGTAAACGGCCCCTCATTAAATTAGCCAAACTGCAGTTGCCTCACAGATTGGGGGGAGTAGACCTTCCGGACATTAAAAATTACCAATTAAGTTTGCTTTTGACCTATGTGAGTGATTGGGTTTGTGGGGACCCTCTTTCAATATGGCTAGATATTGAAGTCTCCCAGGCAAGGTGCCCCCTTACCAGTTTGCTGTTTTTGGACAAGGTGAGGACAGTTAGGGAATATTGCCATAACCCAATAGTCATCAATACTGTTAAAGCATGGAGGTCAATTCGGCAGAGGGAAGGTAATATTGGCAAAACGTCTTTGTTTACACCTTTAGTGGGTATGCCGAGTTTTCAACCAAGTATGATAAATTCAGGATTTAAACGTTTTGACTGATCCCTACAAATCTGACATAGAAAGAGGGGTACTAAAGGCTCAGAGTACATTCTCTGTCAGTACTCTATATCACCAATTGGGGGGTGCAACCTCAGATGAGTCTGATCGACTCTGCAAGATGTGGGAAAGAGAGTTGGGTGTTGAAGTTTCATCAGAGGCATGGGAGGATATTTGGGAAATTGCAAGGAAGATATCAATTTGCAGTAGGACCCAGGCTTTACAGTTGAAGATTCTCCACAGGGTCCACTTAGCCCCAGACCGTTTGTCAAAATTTAAACCAGGGGTATCTTCAGCTTCCCAAGTGCAAGGTCTGCACGGGCACTCTTACCCATTGTCTTTGATCTTGTGACAGGCTTCAAACATATTGGAGCGCTGTGGTGGGTGCAGTGGAGAGGATTTTAGGTGTAGGGGTGGAGAAGGACCCTATTTCGCTCCTTTTGGGCCGACCCATCGTATTTCCTGCAGACTCGCAAAAGGCAAAACTTTTCAATATTCTTACATTCTATGCAAGGAAGAATTATCTTGCTCGGTTGGATATCGAAAACCCCCCAGGCCTGTCGGGCTGGCGGAAGATTGTTCTGGAGCATATTCCCCTGGATTTTCTCACAAGTATGGTACACCACAAAACTGAGAATTTTTACAAGACATGGCACCCCTTTTTGAAATACCTGGACACAGATTTATCTGCCATACTAACAAGGGCTTTTATATAGCCGTAACGATTGTGTTTCATGAGTCCAATATCCAGGGAGGAGGAACTGTGAATGTATGAGTGTTTTGTTTGGCTGGGCTGAGTTATTACTATTTATTTGTTTGTTGTTAGGTATTTATTTAGTGAGTTAAATAGCTAGTTTAGTTTTTAAAAAAATTTTATTCTTCTCTATATATGTTTATACATTCGTATAGGAGGGTGGAATTTTTTTATTATTTGGGTTTAGTTTTGTACTATTTTTGTACTGTTTTGAATTGCATTGTTTTGTATTTGCTGTAATATTTAAAAATCTATTTTTTCTTAATAAAAATATGTTATATATAAAAAGCATTGAAAAGGCATCTGAATGGGTACATCAATATGAAAGATTTAGAGGGATATGAGCCAAATGCAGCAAAGTGAGATTAGTTCGGTTCAGGAAACCTGGTCGGTTGGAGGGAAAGGCCTGTTTCCCTGCTGTGCTATGACTTCTCTGCAATCTTTCCAAAGTCTCAGTCTCCCCTACCGTGTGACGGAGCCAAAAGTGAACACGGTTTTCTGAGGCTGAAACAAGGTCGTGCACAATAGCAAAGTACTAAGTTTTGTCGGAAATGTCTCTGTGGAAACATACTGGAATCCTGCTCACGTTGTGTCACTGTATAGGTCATAGGTCAGTGCAGGTACCTGATCTAAAACACCCATACCCCTCCAATCTTTCTACTCTGGTGTAATTCTACCCTCCTGATTTTAAACCATTCCTGGCTAGATTGGATTGGGATATCTGGTCGGCACGGACCAGTTGGACCGAAGGGCCTGTTTCTGTGCTTTACATCTCTATGACTCCATTTTGCAGGAAAATGTGCTGTTTTCAAAACGTAGTCCGATTGTGGGCATTGTAGGATTCACTGAGAGTGCGTTTTATTTCCAGATGGTGCGATTAAGTTTCTGGAGAGGATGAGTGTGGAGCTGGACCTACCCTTGAAGAAAGTTGAGGTGAGAGATTGCGTTTATAGATTGGTCTCTGTGCAGAGCCACAGTTAAAATAAAACTCCATTTGTTCATCCCGTACAGGGTGGGGAGGAAATGGGAGATGTAAGAATAAACAGAGGTGCGACTGCCCCTTGGTTTAGAGATATTTTTGGGATGTTCCCAGTAGGGTTTCTTTGTCCAGTCTGGTGTCGATAGCAGGGTTTGGAGCATATATCTGGAAGAAAGAAGGGGTGGGTGGCATGGTGCCTTAGTGGTTAGCACTGCTGCCTCACAGCACCAGGGTCCCAGGTTCGATTCCAGTTGTGTGGAGTTTGCACATTCTCCCCGAGTCTGCGTTGGTTTCCTCCGGGTGCTCCGGCTTCCTCCCACAGTCCAAAGATGTGCAGATCAGGTGAATTGGCCATGCTAAATTGTCCATAGTGTTAGGTACATCAATCAGAAGGAAATGGGTCTGGGTGGGTTACTCTTCGGAGGGTTGTTGTGGACTTGTTGGGCTAAAGGGCCTGTTTCCACACTGCAGGGAATCAAATCTGGTGCCATTGAAACGTCCAGAACTAGCTCGAAAGACTTCTCTGGGGACGTTGCTGCACAGTGAGAGAGATTGGACACTACTGCTGGATTGAGCTCAGTCCATCTGTGCAATGTCTTAGTAAGGCAGCATGCAGAGCGAGGGAGAAGAGAGGGGCTTCGGGTTAACAGGGTAGGTTCACTGTGTTGCCCCGACAGTTGAAAGAGTTTGACTCAAAAAAAAGGTGGCACGTAGTTGTCTGAGCCAGAGTGTACTGCAATATTCCTCGGATACGTGTTAAGTTCAGGTGTCTCTGTGGTACTGGAACTTAAAGGCTCGAAGACAATTGAAACCTTTATTGACCTCTTGTGAATAGATTTTTAAAAAACTTGGTGTTATTAACATAACAGAAAGTTAGGAGTGAGTTTTTTTTTCCCAAGTCTTTTTGTACAACCCCAACTATCGCTAATGGATAATGTATATTATCCATTGGGTGAAAGGGCCGTATCAGTACAGTGTCCAGTGGGGAAAAGGGCCCAATCTTGGCATGATGGGGGTTTGCAGGTTGAAAAAGGGCCTTTTGAACTTACCTTTGGAAAGATTCCTTCATTCATGCTGTTATTCACGGCAAATGAGACGGTGTGACCCACAATCGTATTTAAAGTTCTGGTCTGATGGTGTGAGGAAAAGGAAATTGGGAATCTCTGAATTGGATCTCACTTGCCATTTCTAATGGACCTCTCCCCCCACCCCAAGTCAATCCGACTCTGTGTAAATCTGATCCTCCCGGTGCTGTCACTGCTACTTGAGTAAGGTTCACTTTCTGCTCCTTTATCGGCAAGTGACTGTTCGATTCACATTTAACAAACAGTTAATGCCTCCATTTGTTTGCAATTCCAGTTATTGGAAGAGTCGCGAGTGTGATGCTGGAAAAGCACAGCAGGTCAGGCAGCATCCGAGGAGCAGGAGAATCGACATTTCGGGCATAAGCCCTTCATCAGGGATGCTGCCTGGCCTGCTGTGCTTTTCCAGCACCACACAATCGACTCGGATCTCCAGCATTCCTCACTTTCTCCCGTTTCTTGCCCCGGTAGAGGCTTTTACCCTGGAGACGAACATGGTGTAATCATCTGACCTCTCACCTTGCAGTGTCTTTGCCTCTCTGCTACCTTGCGTACACAATTCCTTCTCGAGTAGAATGACCTCACCACAACATTCTGCTTCCCCTGCAAACTTCAA